>NC_042620.1:85161069-85786747 GCF_901001135.1 Rhinatrema bivittatum
ATAGTAGTTATATTTGTTTACAAAGTGGGGCTATTTGTTCATTTACAAAATGCCCTGCCTTCAATAGGTTTTTTAATATTATTTTACCCTGTTTTATGTAACTTGCATTCCTTCATGCTTGTCGTTTTTCAGTTACAATGTAAACCGAGATGATATGCAAATTCTGCATGAATCCCGGTATATAAAAATGTTAAATAAATAAATAAATAAATAAATAAATATTAATAATTCTATTTGCAATATCATATTCATTCACATGACAACCGAACTACATTCTGTCATTTTAGTCCAAATAATCAGGAAGAAAACAGAGCAATAGAGAGAAATCATTGGTATATAGTATGTATATAAAACCCCAGTTTCACTTTCTGCTTGGACATAAAAGCACAGCTGGGAGCTGCAGGGCCATTATCCACTCCATAGGTGTCACGGCTTCTTCTCAAAGCCAGGAAGACTTGCTTCAAGGCCCTTAAAACTCTGGACCTCTGACAACAAAGTTCGGGTTGTTCCAAAAATAAAAGTTTACTAAGGCATTTGTGAGATGGTTTGACAAATATACACCTTTTTCAGGTAACATCCATTGCGGAACCAAAAGTCCAGAAATACAGTTAGTCAACCAGCAGGGGCTGCCTCTGGCTCCCAGACTCCTATTAGAATACTTTTTAGAGACATACTCAGCCTTCCTGATTCCCTCCACTCCCCACCCAACACCCCTGATCCAAGCTTTGAAATACTCTCTTTTGTTATCTGAATCAAGCTGATGATTTCTCCTTCTCCTCTGAGTACAGAGGGTAGCTTCCCTGCACCAGAATGAGCTCCACCCCACTCTTTTTTACAGAGAGAGAGAGAGAGAGATGTATGCGTGTGTGTCTATATATAAATACATATTTAACTTACACATTTATATTCCACATTTTATAAAAAGGATTATACAACAATATAACATAAAACAAAGCTATACCATTTGCATAAGAATATCCTGAAATGTAATTACAAACTAAAAACACAATTAAAATAGTGTGTGTGTATATTTATACACTATTTATGAGCTGATTAGCATGCATATCAGCTCATTCTAATACACATGATGTTGGCAGCAGAATAACATGAAGCTTTTTGAAATAGCTCATGTTATCCCTGCATTAGGCCATTTATTGTGGGGTAAATGGACTAAGGGAGCTTTTTGAGTGAGCTCCTCAGATTGGACTGCTGCAACAGAAGATGAACTCACTGACATGCCCAAAGTCATGAGGAGCCACAGCAGCAAGAGGATTTGAACCTTGGTTTCCCTGGCTGCTCTAACCAGTAGGCTATTCCTCCATTCCATATAGGAATGATAGCCTCATTAGTTTATAAACTGTTAATTAAATATGCTTCCTAGCAGATGGGATAATACATTCCTGTGCATCCATGGCATGTGTGCACATGGGATGTACCAGTGGAGGATGAAAGAGGAAAAGAGTCAAAAGAGGAGGAAGAGTCGGTTTCAGCATGTAATCAAGAAAGAAGTGATAGCCACTTATCTCCAGAAAGAAAGGTTAAGAAGTGTCAAAACCCCTAATTATGGGAGAAGGACAAAATGCTTACAACTTGTGCCTCTCATGTTTAACAGGGACAGCGAGAACAATAGAGACACTTGCCTGTGGGATCTGTAGGATCCATGGGAGATGGTATCTATGTACTTCCTGTAGTAATGCTGTCTTGGAAGACAAGAGATGACCCCAGTGTTCTGTAGATGTCCAGGTAATGGCCATCTTCTTGATTAACTGAGTGAATTGGCATAAAGTGAAATTTGCTTAGTAGGAGTGCAATACTTCTGTGTAACTAGCTGGAATCTGAAGTGGTGTACAGGCAGAAGTTGTCATGATTCAGTTGAATAACTGAAGTAATAAACTAGGAGATAAGAAGTTTATCTGGCCAGTAGCTCACTGAATGCACATAAATAGAATATAAATGATATTTCTTCTTTAAAACCCTTCTAAATATTGTTTCACATAAAAAGAACAGTTTTGGAAACAATCAGCCTATGTTGCTATGAATTATTTGAGGAGAGTCAAAAGTTCCTTTTAAAGAGTTCCCATCAGTATTATTTATTTATTTACTTACCTTTATTTATTTATTTATTTATTTCAAAAATCTGTTACGTGAATTTTCCATTGTTCAAAGTGGGGAACAAGCTTAACTTAAATAAAATCCAAACAGACAAACTGACATAGTTAAATCACTGTCCATTTTTCAGAGTTGAATTGACAGTTCAACTGTGAAGCTGGGTCAAAGGTAACATCTAGCAGTTGCCTTACATATAGATGCTGAGAATCAGTATAATCTTGAAATACAGGCATCCCCGTCAGAAGAAGAACCCGATAGCCCCTCTCATGTTCAAAAGAGAACCCAGGCTGCACAAATACAGGGTCCTATTTTCCAAGCATTTTACCCATAGACACAAAATGGGAGAAAAAATTTAGTAAACAAGACCCATCATTTCCTAAGGAGAAAACAGCAATAAGGCATGCAAGTCATTACCAAGGGAAAATCCATTTTGATTAAACGAGAAAGAACATTTTAAAGTGCTGAATGCTGAGTTACGACTGGTGGCTCAAGTCTGCGATACAAACTACATTAATTCAATAACTTTTGATAAATTGAGGATGATCTCAGTCCATGTACACAAGTTTACTGATTGAATCATACAGTTTCATCCTCCCGCTACCATCTCCTGTTTCCTCAGTGAATGCACACTGGTTTTATAACCCAGAATGAAGATTATAGTCATGAAAGTTACCCATGACAAATCTGCCTATTATAAATTTACAAACAGAAACCAATTCAAAGTTTTTTCCATGCTGCTGTGAAGCAAGCTCTTTATTCATAGTAACATAGTAATGCAGTAAATGGCAGCAGATGAAGATCAGTTGGTTCATCCTGTCTGCCAGTTTAACATTCCTCCTCTCTGGTTCTCTACATTTTGGGTAGATGAGTTTAGACCAAAACCAGCCTCCCTCCCCTCCCTCCCCTCCCTCTGTCAACCTCTCAACCCTTTATATCCATCCCAAACATGTCCAAATTCTGTTATAGGGCTGGTATCCACCACTGTAGGCTATTTCAGGCATTGTTGCCATTCTGTTTGATTAACTGAATCCGTTAATGTTACAGATTCCACAAAGTGCAGCAAACAGAGTGGAGCAGTTTATACTTTAACATTGGTTTTAGATCATTTTCAATGGGGAGATCATAGTTGGAGGCATAAAGTTAGCTTAAAGTTAGTGAGGTGGTGCATTTTTGAAGTTCTGTCAGATTGATAAACCCATTGCATTTAGTAGGTGCCCATTTAGTGTGAACCATCTGCATACTCAAAAAGAAAGGCATTTTAAAACTGAATGATACATATTATGGGGTACAACAGGAAAGCAAATTTTAGCTACTGACTATTATTTTTTACCCTGACAGCTTTCTTCTGCTCATGTCTGTTTCCATCTCAATTGGCACATGCCCAGCTAAGGATAGGGTGCTCTGAGCCCTCATTCTCAGCTATCCAGAATTCTTCTCCTTTTCCTTTTTATTCCCTCTCTCATTTCCTGATAGTCTGTGGCGCTGGCTGACAGGCATGGATTGTGGATGTCTTGCGACTCAGTACAAATGTGCTCTGAAGCCAACCAGTAGAGGTTGTTCTTGAGCAATATTTGGCAAGCTTACCCTTCCAAGGGCAGTGGACACTGCCTCCCCAGCCAGTCTGATGAGCAGAATATAGTTCCAGGAATCAAACCAGGGAACTGCCTAGCATGGAACTACTGCCTATATTTTTTTTTTAACATAATTTTTGGTAATCTCTTATTGCAAATATTTAAGCCATTTTCAACATATGCACATACAACAATCTTATAGCTTTAATAAAGTAGGTCTGAGTGTGTTGGATGACTTTGCGTATGTTTTTTTTGATTGCTATTTTTACAGTGTTTGGCGAGCCTATAATCTCTGCATTACGAAAAGCCTCAGTTACCCAGATAGCTGTATCTTTTAGTCAGCACATAACAATGCCGAATTGAGTTCTAAAGACAATTTTTTTCCCAACTACATAAAAAGAAATTCACTGTGCATAAATTAATCTACTCAGCTTTAAATTTTGCTATGCTTGGCCAGTTTTGTCAGTATATCACATTGGGTAATTTATATCAGCCATGTTATGTTTTCCATCATGGAAAACAAATGGAGTTAAATGGGACATGAGGCCCTTGTTTACTTGTTTGACCATGCAGTGTGTTAAGCACGGGGCTGCTTACCACTTAGAGACTTGTGTATTGAGATGCATTACTGTACTGTACTGTATTAAATGCCAAATGTGGGGATTAATGTATATTAAATTCACAATAACACGTTATTGCTAACGCCCACATAGGCATTACCAATAATGCAAAAAAAACCCTCCTTTAACACAAGTAAAATATTATTGACCTATATCACATGCAAATTCTTGGAAATCAGCTCATTAATGTTAAAATAGCTTAACACAATTTGCATTAAGCCTAATATAGTTATCTTCACTTCAGCAGGTGGTATTATGTTTACCTGACAGCACTGGCAAGCTAACATACTTACCATATCTGCTAATTTTTCCCCATTTTCCTAAAAGGGCCAGCAGTAGCCTGAAGTTACCTTCCCCATGAACAGAACCCAGTCTCCCCAGCAGATCCATCCTCTAAGCAGAACCCCTCCAGCAGACCCTCCCACCCTTGCAATAGAGAGATCTCCACCCAAAGTTTGAGCCTCCCATGTGGGGAAAACCTAACCCAGAGTCAGCTAGTGCCATTTTGAACATCAGAGCCAGCAAGGCAGAAGCAAGTGGGGATCCCTCCTGCCCACTTGATCTTGGCAACTCAGCAGTTAAGATAGGATAGACCTAGAGCAGAAGGGGAGAACGAAAGGGAGTCTTCTGCCAGGCAAGGGGGCTTTCGTGGGGCTATGCTTTTGGAAGTCAGATTCTGCTCAGATTGGGGGTTTGCTGAGTCATGGCAGGGTTCTGGGGGGAATGTTCAAGGGGGCTATTAGGAGAATGTTGCTCTGGAAGGGATACTTCAAGGCCACTGATGGCCCTTTTAGGAGTGTGGGGGTTGGCATGCATTACCGGCAGCAGGAATGCACATGCATTCCCACATTCAGTAACCTCCATATAGTACCAGCAAAACTAACTGTTTAACTTGGCATTTACTGATGGTTTAACACCCTTAACAAATACCATATTCATGTTAATGCACTAACATGTTAAAATATATTAATGCAAATTTAATATGCTTTAAATAGGGGCCTTATTGCACTATTACACTACAGAACTAATTTACCTCTATCATCTCCGACTTAGGGGTCTATGAACTAACCAATGCAAGTTACCATGCCAGTTTTAATGTCGGCATTACATCAGACTTTAACATTGCCCTCCATCCCAGTGCAATCGAGTCTTTGGGTCTGTGTTCCTCCCCACAACCTTAAAAAACGTTGTGCCTTTACAGCTCCCTTTTTGAAAAAGGTACAAGCCATCAGCACCCCCCCCCCCCCTTTCCCCACATACGCAATAAGAAGATATATAAACCATAGGCTCTCTACCCCAGAAGAGGCACAGGCCATAAAAACCTTCTCAGAAATTGTGCAGGCGTTTTTGGCCCATGACATAAGAACATAAGAAATTGCCATACAGGGTCAGACCAAAGGTCCATCAAGCCCAGCATCCTATTTCCAATCCAGGCTACAAGTACCTAGCAAGTATCCAAACATTAAGTAGATCCCTTGCTACTGATGCCAGTAATAGCAGTGGCTAATCTCTAAGACAACTTGATTAATAGCAGTTAATGGACTTCTCCTCCAAGAAATTATCCAAACCTATTTTAAACCCAGCTACACTAACTGCACTAACCATATCCTCTGGCAACAAATTCCAGAGTTTAATTGTACATTGAGTGAAAAAGAATTTTCTCCGATTACTTTTAAATGTGCTACTTGCTAACTTCATGGAGTGCACCCTAGTCCTTCTATTATCTGAAAGAGTAAATAAACGATTTACATTTACCTGTTCAAGACCTCTCATGTTTTTGAAGACCTCTATCATATCCCCCCTCAGCCATCTCTTCTTCAAGCTGAACAGCCCTAACCTCTTTAGCCTTTCCTCATAGGGCAGCTGTTCCATCCCCTTTATCATTTTGGTCACCCTTCTCTGTACCTTCTCCATGCAACTATATCTTTTTTGAGATGCAGTGACCAGAATTGTACACAGTTCTCAAGGTGACGTCTCACCATGGAGCGATATAGAGGCATTATGACATTTTCCATTTTATTCACCATTCCTTTCCTAATAATTCCTAACATTCTGTTTGCTTTTTTGACTGCTGAAGCACACTGAGCTGACAATTGCAATGTATTAATCATTATGCTGCCTAGATCTTTTTCCTGGGTGGTAGCTCCTAATATGGAACCTAACATTATGTAAGTGCAGCATGGGTTATTTTTCCCTATATGCATCACCTTGTACTTGTCCACATTAAATTTCATCTGCCATTTGGATGCTCAATCTTCCAGTCTCTCACGGTCCTCCTGTAATTTATCACAATCTGCTGTGATTTAACTACTCTGAATAATTTTGTATCATCTGCAAATTTGATTACCTCACTCGTCATATTCCTTTCCATATCATTTATAATTATTTTGAAAAGCATTGGTCCAAGTACAGTTCCCTGAGGCACTCCACTGTTTACCCTTTTCCTCCGAGAAAATTGACCATTTAATCCTTCTCTCTGTTTCCTGTCTTTCAACCAGTTTGTAATCCTCGAAAGGATACAGCCTCCTATACCATAACTTTTTAGTTTCCTTAGACGCCTCTCATGAGGGACTTTGTCAAATGCCTTCTGAAAATCCAAATACACTACATCTACTAGCTCACCTTTATCCACACGTTTATTATCCCCTTCAAAAAATGGAGCAGATTTGTTAGGCAAGACCTCCCTTGGGTAAATCCATGTTGACTGCGTTCCATCAATCCATATCCTTCTATAAGCTCTACGATTTTGAAAATAGTTTCCACTATTTTTCCCAGCACTGAAATCAGGTTCACTGGTCTATAGTAACCCAGGTCGCCCCTGGAACCTTTTTTAAATATTGGGGTTACATTAACCACCCTCCAGTCTTCAGGTATAATGGATGATTTTAATGATCGATTACAAATTTTAACTAATGGATCTGAAATTTCATTTTTTAGTTCCTTCAGAATCCTGGGGTGCATACCATCCAGTCCAGATGATTTGCTACTCTTTAGTTTGTCAATCTGGCCTACTACATCTTCCAACTTCACAGTGATTTGGTTCAGTTCATCTGAATCATCACCCTTGAAAACCATCTCTGGAACCGGCATCTCCCCAATATCCTCATTAGTAAACACAGAAGCAAAGAATTAATTTAGTCTTTCTGCAATGGCCTTCTCTTCCCTAAGAGCCCCTTTAACCCCTCGGTCATCTAACAGTCCAACCGACTCCCTTACAGGTTTCTTGCTTCAGTTATATTTTTTAAAGTTTTTAGTATGAGTTTTTGCCTCTATGACCAACTTCATTTCAAATTCTCTCTTAGCCTGCCTTATCAATGTTTTACACTTAACTTGACAATGCTTTTGCTTTTTCCTCTTTTCTTCAGATGGATCCTTCTTCCAATTTTTGAAGGATGTTTTTTTGGCCCCACTTACTATGTTAGGAAAGCCTCCCTAAATCTTTGCAGGCAGGATAGAGTCAATATCTTTTCTGCCAGCTGTGGTGCCAAATACAAAATGGCGCTGCAGACAATCTTACCCGCGCATCAAAGCATTTATTTTGGCATTTGAGTCAAAGTGTATGCAGAGCCATTTTTTATTAGGTTCCCTCCTGCTGGGAAAGATTCAGCGAGGTTCTTTGAACATAGAAAGCGGAGTCTGGGAAGATTATGGAGGTTGAAGCCGCATTGTGGCTGCAAATAGCCTATGCAACCTCTGAAGGTGCCAATAGACTATATATCCTGGGGGGACCCCATGGGGGAGGGAGCCTGTAGATATGTGCTTCTTCCAGAAGAGGATGGGGAATCGTGGGAACTCAGTAACCTGTGCCTCTTCCAAAAGTGGTAGGGGACCTTATGTCACATGCCTTTTCTTTGGGGGGGGGGGGGGCTATGTCTAGCACTTCTTATAGGGGACTAGAGGGATCATGGCCCCAGTGGCCCATGCCTCTTCCAGGCTGGATGCATGGTCATGGCCGGAAGGCCTGATCATATTCTGGACATAATGTAGCTGCAACGGTTTCAGTGGTAGGGGGTGGGGAGGGTTCAATGATGTGTGTTAACCAGGCCATGACACAAAAGTTAACTACACTTACTAAAGGGTAGTTAACTTTTCTATATCAAATAGCCTGCATTAAATCTCTTAGTTATTAATTCTGGAGTACTAATCAGATATTTAGAATACATTTTTATGAACTCATTTGCAGGAACGGTGCAAGAGTATTTGACATCCAAGGCGAACTTTCAGTCATGTACTCCCTGCCCCCACAGCACTCCCTTCTTTGGCAGGATTGGTTTTTCCCCTCTGGGCCTCATGCTGGTTGGAGTTTGCCACCCCTAAAATTTTGGCACTCTAGGCGACTGCCTAGTTTGCCTAATGGATGCACTGACACTGCTCATTTGTATGTGCACTACCACACAGTTATGCAAACATCCATGTATATAACACACATTATACATGGGTGTTGGGAAACATTTACGTGAACGCTCATTGAATGCATGCAATACCACTAACTTCCTTTAGTACATAGGCCCCTAAATGACAAAGTCTGAGGTGAATTTTTATCACTACCTTGAAACTACCATTACTATTATTTTATTATTATTACTTAGATCAATGTTATTTATTGCCTTTTTGTTCCCTATCTACTTGTTAATTGTAAACCGACATGATGCGATATTTATCGCGAATGCCGGTATAGAAAAACTTAAAATAAATAAATAAATAAATAAGCCCAACTGAACTTTCTAAAATTACATTGACATTTCTATTAGACTCCAAAATGATAGCAATTTATTAAATTCTGGTTGTGCCTAGTCTGAAATGGATAACAGATAACATTTATTTATTTATTTATTTGTCATGTCTTTTAGCCCGCTAAAGCAGAACAAGTCTAGTCAGAGTGGCTTCCAAAAATTTTAAGAACACATTAAAGAACAATAACATTTATTTATTTATTTAGAAACTTTTATATACCGGTATTAGTGGGGACATCATACCGGTTCACATAATAACTGAAAGATTGGAAAATACATTTCAACAAGGGGAATGTAACTGGGCGAGGGTAGAACAGAGAGGCAGTAGGAAGGACAGGGAAAACAAGAAAGTCATAACCAAAACAATTTACAATTTACAACATATAAGATAAATAAAAAATTGAAATCAGCCATAAAAATTCACATCAGGCTAATTACAATGTAAAACTCCACTTTTTAAAATTAAAATAACCAAGCTTTTATTTTCTTCCTAAATGCCATGTGTGCTGAAGGCTGGTGTAAATGAACATTAATAGATATTAACTATCTTCCTGCATTCGTGATGCATGACTTAAAACAAAGCATTTCATAAATAAGGTCCTGAGAGAGGCAGGAGATCTGGGTAAAACAGAAGTTTTAAACTCTTCTGTTACCTTTGACTTTTTATTAGCTGTGCCAAGTACATAAACATTTCTTTTTAAGAGTATACACAGCCCACTTGTCATGAGCCAAGGATAAGATACTATAAAGTGGTGAAACAGGGCAATTGTACATTGCCAGTTTTACACATACTAGCAATACACCTGGGAGTAAACTCAGCAGAAAAACTCAGAGCTAAGTTACAGCGATGGTAGTAATAGGCCAGCTGCAGAGAAAGCCAAAATAGATAATATATTAATGCAGAGGGGACTGAATAATATACTAGTTAGATGTGTTAGAACCATTATTAAAATAAAAATTGGGAAAGAGTTAGGTTTAACCCCCAAAATGGTAATACTTAGTGCTCTCAATAAAGCCAGAAAGGTCTAGAAAGTAAAAATTAAACAATTAAAAATGTTTGTGAGCTCCTACAGATGTGTAATGTACCATCTGGTCGCATTACTAGTATGACCCTGGGTATTCCTATTTCAGTTGGTGCAGTATAGGTTAGTGAGTGAGGGGAGGCACCATTCTATACAACAACCCTCGCTTTGAAGGTGCTAGAATGGCCATCCTCTTTGAGAGGACTTATATGCAACTCTCTCCTGGGAGCTCTGAGGGCAGTGTTACTTTTGAAGTTATTGGAAGTGTTAGGAGCCTTTGCCTAAGCTGGATTTTTGGGCCTGTTCTTAGGATTCCAGCAAATCCTGGGGCCGATGCAATAAATTTGCGTAGAAAGCGGGTGCTGAACAGTCAGCAGCCGCTTTTTTTAACGCGCCCCAGGCACCCCCAGCACCACGCAATATTTAAATTAGGGGGTCGCAATAGTAAGGAGGCACTAGAGCCGTTTGCGCGCCCCTAGCGCCTCCTTGCTAACGCGACCCTGATCGGTTTTCCTAACTTGGCCGTCTGCCAGTTAGGAAAACCGACACCGGGGGTTCAGGAAACGGATGCTTGTCAGTTGAGCGTCCGTTTCCTGCACCCGACTTTCAAGTGGGTTTTTTTTTTAACTTGTTTCTTTTTTTTTTTTTTTTTTTAAATCTTTATTTTCAATTTTTCCAATATTAGATACACAATCAAAAAATATTTACTTCCAACTTACATTTACACTTTCTGAAATCACATTCGATATACAAGTTCTATAAGGAAATAGCTAATCCATAAATTGTCATACCTGACATATTTAAACTTAAAATTTTTGCATATTCAAATATAGAAAGGAAAAAAGACAAAAAAGTATCCTCTAATCTTTCTCTGTTAGAGGAGAAACATTGAGGCTATATGAGGAATCTAAAATAATTGAGGAGACTAATAAGAAACAAAAAAGACATTATCGATAGCTATTCATATTTACCAGCTGATTTACCTATTACTCGTGCCATTTCACACACTTAATTGTACCCCCAGATTTGGTGTCTCATTGGGCAATGGTGTAGATGCTATAGGCTGTTGTTGAGCTTCAAGAAAACTGTGTAATTGTTCTAACTGGAAAAACACATATTCAGCTTCCCCTTTCTTTAACTCACACTTACACGGGTATCTTAGAAAGAAGGAAAAACCCAAGGTAATAGCTTTCTGACGCAATTTCAAAAATTCTTTCCGTTTCAACCTTGTGATAGGAGCCAAGTCAGGGTATATTTTTACTATTTGACCGTGAAAACTGGTTGGAAATTTTTGAAAATATTTTTTCATTAGGGTGCTGATATCTTTCTTTAAGACAAAGGAAACTATCAGGGTGTTTCTATGCAATACTTCTAAGGAAGAGTCCTCCAAAAAGTTTGATAAATTGGAAGGTATTGGGGATCTTGTTGACACAAAATAACATGTGTTAATAGATGGTAAATCATTCTCAGAAAATAGTAAAACTTCCTTTAAATACTTTTTTAACGAAATATAAGGCAATTCCCCTAATACCTGAGGAAAATTAGTGATACATATGTTTAAATGCCTGGCCTTATTCTCTATCATTTCTAAACGGTGTGAAATACCAGTTTGTTCTTTTACTACCATGACATTCAACTTATGTATCATTTTTAATTCTTCCTCATTTTTGTTAACTTTTCTAGAAACCTCTGATATATTAATATTCATTTGTTGTATCTTACCCTGATTTTCAAGAGTCAATGAGTCCATCTTTGTTTCCAATCTGTTTACAGCTCCATTTAAACTTTTTACAGCATCCCAAATCGCCTCAAGAGTCACCTTTTCTGGCCTGACAATTTCCTGCATCAAAATTGAAGACAAGGCTCCCTCTTGCTCATATGTTCTTTCCCCAGTTGGGGTAGGCAGATGAGCAGCCTGATCCTCATATGCACGTTGTACCGGTGGTGTTCTGGCATCCGGACTTAAGGACGCCTCTTCACGGGAGATCCCCATTTCTCCTCCTTGGGGATTTCCAACGGCTTCATCAGCTCCTTGCTTACTCAGCTGGGTCAAGAATTGTTGTATTTCTAGCTGCGTGGAGGTGGATAGGGTTGGTTCCGGAGGGAAGATCCGCACCCTCCCCTTCCTCTTCACCGGCATAGGTTTAAATTAATTCAACTGCAAATTAAATTCTTGCTATATGTAGCACTTTCCTCTGTCCAATATAACAAAGTTAAACCCCAAAAAAAGTATGGCCCGGGCTTTGTCGGGCTTTGTCGGGCAAAGTCGCGCGCGCCCCTTGGACGCGCGCGGCTTCGACGACGCGCCGATTCGACGATGCGCCGAGAGGGAGGTGCCTTTTCACAGGTCTTCCGGCGCCGCCCTCTGATGTCGGTCAAGCCGGCGTCCTTTCCTCCCTCAGCCCGCAGGTCAGGAACAACTCCGAACTCACCGCAGTGAAGGCAAGTTGGAATAGCCTCAGGGGAACTCTCTCGGGAGGCGCCTTTTCACAGGTCTTCCGGCGCCGCCCTCTGACGTCGGTCAAGCCAGCGTCCTTTCCTCCCTCAGCCCGCAGGTCAGGAACAGCTCCGAACTCACCGCAGTGAAGGCAAGTTGGAATAGCCTCAGGGGAACTCTCTCGGGAGGCGCCTTTTCACAGGTCTTCCGGCGCCACCCTCTGACGTCGGTCAAGCCGGCGTCCTTTCCTCCCTCAGCCCGCAGGTCAGGAACAGCTCCGAACTCACCGCAGTGAAGGCAAGTTGGAATAGCCTCAGGGGAACTCTCTCGGGAGGCGCCTTTTCACAGGTCTTCCGGCGCCGCCCTCTGATGTCGGTCAAGCCGGCGTCCTTTCCTCCCTCAGTCCGCAGGTCAGGAACAGCTCTGAACTCACCGCAGTGAAGGCAAGTTGGAATAGCCTCCAACTTGTTTCTTTTTAATAAAACGTCTTTAAAAAATGCTTTTCTGTACTTATTTTAAATGTGCTCAGCTATTAACGCCTAGACAGGCGTTAATAGCTGATCGCTAAATGTACGTCAGAGACACACATTTTTTTTTTTTGCATCGGAGTGAACGCCTAGTAACCTCATTCACATGCACTTGCATGTGATGAGCACTATTACATTCACGCCGCGTTGGATGTGCCTCTGGGCAGGCATAACTTGCACGCACCGGCCAGCTGGCCGGCGCGCGGTCCCTCGGCACAGCGGCTGTTCCGGAGGCCTCGGCCCCGCCCCCAGTCCCTACCCATTTTTCGAAGCCCCGGGACATACGCGCGGCCCGGGGCTTGCGCATGCCACCGAGTCTATGTAAGATAGGCTCGGCGCACGCATGGGCAGGTTGGGGTAGCTTTTCGGGGGTTATGCGTGTAACTCTTTGAAAATCTGCCCCTTTGGGAGCACACTGCACCATTATTACAAAAGTGGAGTCCTTCTGAGCACTACTGGTCCAAGAGCATCGATAACACGAATCTCCAGGTCAATAATATTTCACAATGAAATGACAGATTATTCATTCTGTGAAACAGTGCCCTCAGATTACATGTGCTTCCATTTTGTTTCCAGTCAAACTGAGTTGAATTGTGAATGATATAAAATACCTATTTGTTGCAGGAGTGGACCCTTGGACCGAGGTGGAAGATCCATCAAAGTTGTAAAGTCACAGGCCAGAGCAGGCTGAAGACAGGCAGAACCAGAGAAAGATAGAAGTCAGTGCAGGCAGTGTTCAACAGAGTCTAGGTCCAGGGTAGTGGTTGGTGATAGGCGGAGTACAATCAAGTTCAAGGTCCAGCAATAGTCATAGGCAGGCAGAGTTCAATCTGGTCGAGAGGCAAGCTGAAGTAAAAAATCAGAGATCCATCCAAGGGAAGGCAGGCCTGCTGCACGCCTAGAAAAGGGGCTGTGTCGGCAGCAGTGGGGGCAGCTGAACCTGGAGGATCATGGCGATCAGCTGCACATTCCTTTGGGGTCTGCCTCGGCATTGGGGAATTGGATGCCGTTCTCAGAGGTGCCGGAAAGGGCGGTGGTTTGTAGGCATGCTTTTGCGGACCGCAGAATGTTACAGTATCCCCCTCTCTTAAACCCCAACCTGAGGGTTTTGGTTTCCTGGGATGCATAGCGTGGAACTCCCTTAGAAGATTGGGATCCAGGATGTTGGAAGTGGGTTCCCAGGTATTTTCTTTGGGCCCATACCCCTTCCAGGAGAGAGTCCATCAAGCTAGATTGAGAGATTTAAAAGCATCCTTAGCAGAAGTAAAGTTACGTGATAGGGGACCCCACTGCACGCCTATGCGCATAAGTATTTATATGCAGATTTAAATGTGAAATCCAGGAATGCCCATCTTCCACCCAGACCATGCCTTCCCCTTTTTTGGAACTTTTCATTTGCATGCATAGCAGCTAGTATGCGTGTACACGGGCAGCTTTTAAAATCTACTGGCATGTGCCAGTCCAACTATTGTGCATATCTTCTTCTGCCCGGCGAACTCAGACAGCGATCTCCAGGAACGCAGACGGCGTCGGGATCGAGGGAGGGCCTGCGCGGTCGGCGCCACAGACCCATCGGGGTAAGGCCAGCTAACCTCTCCCTTCCCCCCGCTGGGTCCGTGGGCGACCACGAGGCCTGCCGCGCCGTCCAGACGCCGTTCCCTCCGCCCAGAATCGGCAAGCAAGGCCCGCCTCCAGCAACCTACCTGCAGCCAATCGAGACCGGCACCGAGGGCCTTTAAATCCCCAGCCGCGCCGAATCCCTGCCTCTTCTGCCCGGCGAACTCAGACAGCGATCTCCAGGAACGCAGACGGCGTCGGGATCGAGGGAGGGCCTGCGCGGTCGGCGCCACAGACCCATCGGGGTAAGGCCAGCTAACCTCTCCCTTCCCCCCGCTGGGTCCGTGGGCGACCACGAGGCCTGCCGCGCCGTCCAGACGCCGTTCCCTCCGCCCAGAATCGGCAAGCAAGGCCCGCCTCCAGCAACCTACCTGCAGCCAATCGAGACCGGCACCGAGGGCCTTTAAATCCCCAGCCGCGCCGAATCCCTGCCTCTTCTGCCTGGCGAACTCAGACAGCGATCTCCAGGAACGCAGACGGCATCGGGATCGAGGGAGGGCCTGCGCGGTCGGCGCCACAGACTCATCGGGGTAAGGCCAGCTAACCTCTCCCTTCCCCCCGCTGGGTCCGTGGGCGACCACGAGGCCTGCCGCGCTGTCCAGACGCCGTTCCCTCCGCCCAGAATCGGCAAGCAAGGCCCGCCTCCAGCAACCTACCTGCAGCCAATCGAGACCGGCACCGAGGGCCTTTAAATCCCCAGCCGCGCCGAATCCCTGCCTCTTCTGCCCGGACCTCTTCTGCCCGGACCTTTTTCCGCCTCCGAGGGATATGCCGAACACGTACAGCCAATTAGGGGACAGCCCTGATCAGACTTTAAATTTAAATTGAGAGACACCCAGGCGCCGCGCGCCTAGCGTCGCGCGCCTAAGGAGCACAACAAAGGAGCCTGCTCCTTTGTGCGCTCCTTAGTGCACTCCCTTTGTGCACTCCCCTTTTGTACCTCTGCCTCGTAAGTAACTCATTATTCATTGACCTCCCCACAATCCCCCTCATCCCTAAACTACCGAACCATCCCTCTCCCTCCTTCCAACACTCAACACATGAAACTCCCATGCAATCCTCTACTAACAAACTGTCCCACATCATTAAACAAGCTTCCAGCATTCATCCAGTCTCATCTGCAAGCTTCCAGCATTCATCCAGTCTCATCTGCAAGCTTCCAGCATTCATCTGCAAGCTTCCAGCATTCACCCAGTCTCATCTGCAAGCTTCCAGCATTCATCCAGTCTCATCTGCAAGCTTCCAGCATTCATCTACAAGCTTCCAGCATTCATCTGCAAGCTTCCAGCATTCATCCAGTCTCATCTGCATGCTTCCAGCATTTATCCAGTCTCATCTGCAAGCTTCCAGCATTCACCTGCAAGCTTCCAGCATTCATCCAGTCTCATCTGCATGCTTCCAGCATTTATCCAGTCTCATCTGCAAGCTTCCAGCATTCATCTGCAAGCTTCCAGCATTCATCTGCAAACTTCCAGCATTCATCCAGCATCGCCTGCAAGCTTCCAGCATTCATCTGCAAGCTTCCAGCATTCATCTGCAAACTTCCAGCATTCATCCAGCATCGCCTGCAAGCCTCCAGCATTCATCAAACCTGCACAGACAAGCCTCAATCTTTCACATAGCCCCTCTCATTATCCTTCTAATCTCGCAACTTAGTTCTTACAAATGGCCCCATTTTTCACAATTCCAATTCTCCAACATAATACTCCACCTAAAAGAATTTCTTTCCGACATGCCCAACAACACAACCTTAAATCCCTCTCTTCAATTTCGATCACTCCTACCTCACAACTGCTAGGCCTCACCCTCTTCTCTTTAAGCCTTTTCAATGCTCAATCTCTAACGAAAAAGTCTGTAATCTTAAACGACTACCTCATCGACGTGAAACCGGAGATTTGTGCAATCACTGAAACGTGGTTAAAACCTTCAGACACAGCAATAATTAATCAATTACCTACAGAGGCTTACGACTTCTTCTCGCTACCTCGTCATAAAAAAAAGGGAGGAGGTATTCTTTTAGCAACTAAAAAGGACCTCAGATTCTCTCTACAGCAATCCAATTCCAATGCAAAACTTGAATTCGGCTTTTTCACCTCAGACAAGCTCCAAATCCTTCTCGTATATGCTCCCCCAGGACTCCTGGAATCAGATGCTTCACCCCTGGTAGAATTAACCTCTTCCCTCATCAACTTTGACTCGCCAGCTATCATTCTAGGTGATTTCAACATGCACGTAGATAACCCTACCCCATCACCTAACTGTGAATCACTTCTCACAGCCTTCTCAGCACTAGGCTTCACTCAATTAGTTAACAAACCTACCCACAAAGCCGGCCACACGTTAGACCTGATCTTCGTTAACGCTGCAATCAATCCCGTATCTATCCCAGATTGCACAAAGGTCCCGTGGTCAGATCACTACCTCATAACAACTTCATTCTCTATAAAAGATACTAGCTCGGCTTGCATTCCTTCGCCCTCCTTCACATACAGGAAAACTTGCTCCCCAGAAGACCTCAATAATCACCTATCACCTCAACTCCACCAACTGGACCTTACAGATCCGAACTCAGCACTTCGATCATGGAACACAATCACCGAAACTATAGCTAACAAGCTATGCCCTTCAATTACAAAAAAACCACACCAGAATTCCTCCAAAAGACAGCCCTGGTTCTCCTCAGAACTAAGAAAGCTCAAACTCCAACTAAGACAAAATGAGGCTAAATGGCGCAAAAACCCAGGAACCAACACCCTTTCAATCTACAAATCATCTCTGCACCAATACAAATCAAGCACCCTAAGATCCAAGAGGGACTATTACGCCTCGAAGATACACGACCTGGTATTCGATGCCAAAGCCCTCTTCAGCTATGTAGCCAACCTCACACAATTAAACCAACCAGAGATTCCACATGACCAAGCTCAATCGAAAGTGGAAGAATTAGCTCTATTCTTCAGCAACAAAATCAACACTCTTCTATCTCAGCTCCCCACTAACCATACTGTTCCACTAACCACTCGTCAACCCTCAATCAACTACACTCAGTTAGAAGAACTTGACACAACTTCATCCATGGAGATCCAAGGAATTCTAAGGAAAATGAAACCTTCCTCCCACCCTTCAGATCACATCCCAGCTAAACTACTACTATCAATTCAGATTCTATCGCCAAACCCTGGCAGATATCATAAATTGCTCCCTCACTCAAGGACTCTACCCGGACAACCTCAAACTAGCCTCACTCAAACCCCTTCTCAAAAAACCAAATCTGGACCCAAACGATCCTAACAACTTTAGACCTATAGCCAACCTCCCCTTCATAGCCAAGATAATGGAAAAATTGGTAAACTCCCGACTCTCAAACTACCTTGAAGACAATAACCTACTATTCCCATCACAATACGGATTCCGTAAAACCTTAAGCACGGAAGCCCTTCTCATCTCTATGACTGACCACATCATCCTAGGCTTAGACAAAAGGACAATCCTTCCTTCTGATCCTACTACCGACCTTTCGTCTGCATTTGACAACGGTCAATCACTCTCTTCTCATCAACCAACTACCAGCCATAGGTATCTCGGGCACCGCCCTATCTTGGTTTAGAACCTTCCTCAGCAACAGAGGATATAAGGTTAAGATTCATAATAAAGAATCCTCTCTTCACCCTGCGTCAGTAGGAGTCCCTCAGGGCTCATCCCTGTCTCCTACCTTGTTTAACATTTATCTGTTACCTTTATGTAAACTTCTCACTGACCTCAATCTCAAACACTTCCTCTACGCTGACGATATTCAGGTCCCTATCCCCATCAAGGAGTCACTCGCAAAAACACTGTCTCACTGGGAAACCTGCCTCCAAAATATCAAACAGCTTCTCACAAGTCTCAACCTTATACTAAATTCTTCAAAAACGGAACTTCTACTCATCACACCAGAAAACAGCTCCCTCACACCCACTCATCCAGCCTTACCAAATACTACACAAGTGAGAGACCTAGGAGTTCTAATTGACAATCACCTAAACCTGAAAGCGAACATCAACAAAACCACCAGAGACTGCTTTTATAAGCTCCAAGTGCTGAAAAGAATACGGCCTCTCTTCCACACACATGACTTCAGAACGATTCTACAATCAATCATTTTCGCAAAGCTGGACTATTGTAACACCATCATGCTTGGTCTCCCTTCTTCACACACCAAACCATTGCAAATGGTCCAAAATGCCTCCGCCCGTATACTCACTAACACCAGGAGAAGAGAACACATAACCCCTATCCTGATGGGCCTCC
This sequence comes from Rhinatrema bivittatum, assembly GCF_901001135.1. Classification (NCBI taxonomy): domain Eukaryota; kingdom Metazoa; phylum Chordata; class Amphibia; order Gymnophiona; family Rhinatrematidae; genus Rhinatrema; species Rhinatrema bivittatum. The sequence goes on from NC_042620.1 coordinate 85,179,996, forward strand.
ACTGGCTGCCTATCCACTTCAGAATAATCTACAAGACCATTCTCACCATTTTCAAAAACATCCATCAATTAGCCCCAATCGATCTCCATATCCCCCTCCGATTACACTACTCAACAAGACCGACAAGAGATGCTTACAAAGGATCTCTTCAAGTACCTCCAGCCAAAACTACCAGACACATCACGCTTAGAGATCGGGCCTTCTCCACAGCTGGTCCAACTTTATGGAACGCCATTCCCCCGGATCTTAGAATGGAACCCAGCATCTCAACATTCAAGAAAAGACTCAAGACGTGGCTGTTCACGCAGGCCTTTCCTAACTCCAACATTACTTAACCTCCTCCAATCAACATTCTTCGCTAGTAATAGCATTAATAGCCACCTCTTATAATGTTATTATATATATATATATAATTATCTGATCTTCATTTTCCTTCTTACTCCTAGTTATTGATTCCCTGTTACATGTAACTGCTTTTCTGCACCATTGTTCAAATTGTAAAGTTTATTGCACCCCTGTTTCTTGTGAACCAGCATGATGGGACTACTGTCTTGAATGTTGGTATATAAAAAAACTTAAATAAATAAATAAATAAATAAATAAATAAATATCTCCCGGTTTTGTCACGCGCTGGGCTTTTAAAATTCACCTTAAAGTGTTTGGTGGTGGAAGAAGAAATTTGGATTCCTCTGTGAAACAATCTGGGCATCCTTCTAGTTGCAGGGAATACCTGTTTGACATTCTCAAACAAAAGTCAACGGGGGAAAACCATTTTGGAGGAGGGTGTTCATTTTGTTACTAAATGAAACACGACTGTTTCATCTCATTTTTCATTCCATTTAAAAATCAATGCACATCCCTCTTCTTAGTAAATTCCAGTTTTGCAAACCAGTCTATGAAATGAGTTGGGCGAGTTGAGAAAATGTTGAATACAAAGATTGAAGATTCTCCATTTTTTTCCAATTTTGAGCTAGATCTGTAAGTTAATGGGAAAAGGTCATTTTTTTTTCAATTTTCAGCTGAACCCATCAGTTTTATAGGAAACATTATTTTTGTTTCAAGCCTTTATATAGAAGTACTTATCCTGAAAATTTGGTTGCAATAGATCAAATGGTTCTTGGGATAATGCTTACACAGACAGACAGAGATAGACAAAACAAATACATAAACCATTTAAAAAAAAAAAGTCCTAAAAAGTTATTAAGGGGACTCAAAGAGTGACCTCATAAGTTTTGTTTTTTTAGAAAGGCAGCTACAAATCACTAGAGAGGAAGTAGTAGATAAAAAAAATAATGGCTCTTTTGTATGCTTGTCGAATGTATTTATTTATTTGACATTTGTTATTCCCCCTTTACCACGAATGGCCTCAAGGCAGATTACAATCTGTTATGTTCTGTGTGCCTAGAGTTAGACAGTGGGCCCCTGGGTTGAGGTAAGTGTAGACTCCACCCACAGGGAGGAGCCCTGTAGTGACTCAGCACAACAGGCGGAGTCTCAGTGATGATGGACAACAGAGAAATAACTTTATTATACTGCAATGGTACCCAAGGAACAGGTAATAAACTTAGTCCAAAATGTAGGACCTGTAAGCAGGTCTTTTCTGATAATAGCCCACAGCGCAGGATGATCCTGGAAATACTTCCTCTCAGTGGTGCTTGTGTAGGATAGCTCTGGTAGAGGCCCGTAGTGCAGAATAGGCCGGAGATAGTAGATGGATATACACAAGGTAATAGAGAGCCATTGATAACCCGCAACGCGGGGTGCCCTGAAGAATGCCTTCTCTTGCTGGTGTCTGTGCAGGCGATATCTGGTAGTGGTCCGCAGCACTGGTAGGTCGGACGCCAATGACAAGTTGCACAAGATGGTATGGATCCGTTAGTGGTACACAGAGCAGGGTAACCCGAGAATCCACACAGTGAAGGTAGAGGCAGGTGGAGAGCAAGCACTGTACTCACTCGGCACTGAAGAAGTAGATTGAAGCGTAGGCACCGAGAAGTCCTGGAACGGAGCAGGGTCAGGTCGTCTAAGGAATGATGCAGGACTCACTGAAAGAGAGCAGAGGCAGTGAGAGAGGCGCTCTGAGGAGCGGATAGCCCTGAGTGTGAACGAGGCCCCCGAGGAGCGGGTACCGAGAACACTCAGACAGGAACAGCAACCATAGTTGCAGGAAGGCGGAATAAGCAGGACTGGAATCCTTGCTAACTCGTTGTACTGAAGATCAGCTGAGCTTAAGTAATAGAAGCGGGTGAAGTCATGCAGTGGGGACTCCCCCGAGGTTCCCGCCATGATGCGCTCAAGAAGGGGCCAGGCGCACGCATGCGCACGCATGCCCTAGGTTACCCCGGAAGCAAGATGGCTTCCAGGAGCACCCACGCCAACCTGGGAACACCATGAGGGTCGGTGTGGTGAAGCAGAGATGGCTTTCTTCCCCAGACTGGAAGCAGAGGAGAGAAAAGAAGTAAGCAGTAGAGATCGTAGCCGCCTGCGACCGACAGGTGCAACAGAATCAATTTAAAGACAAATAAATTGTAATTGAGATAAGTGTAGCTGGTCTCCCGTTTGTACGGTTGGGATCAATCTGAAGGGCTAATGTCTGGATCCAAGTCTGGATGGGTGGGAGTCTATCTTCCTGGGCCCTTGGCATGGTCAATCACTACTGCAGTTAAAGGCTCGCACTCCAGCAAAATGATCACCACCATCTGCAAGATTGTCCAATATAACAGCAAGGAAACCAAAAGTAACAAAATGGATAGAAAGGAAAAATCACACCAGTGTCCATCCATTCGTCCAGTGACTGGAACAAAGAAGGAAAAACAAAAACAAAAGTCCAAAGTGATGTACAAAATAAATCAGTTTACTGTACTTAAATATAAGTATCCAGGCCAAAGGTATGCAGGACTTTCCTTCTTCCTGCAAGGCTGCCTGAAGCTCCATCTGCGTGCTGGCTTCCCAGAATGCTGCTTCATTGCCTGGGGACACAACCCTGACATCAGGAGGAGGAGCCAGAGATACCATTTAAAAGAGGTGCCAAAGCTGTACACCAAAGGGGTGCATCCTTTACATCGATTTTCAGCCACCTTATTTTGACTGCCTTTCCCATTGGCCCCTTGGATTTGCCTTAACTAGTTTCCTTGATATGAGTAAGAGACATGATTGGGTTTGATCTGACCCTGTGCCTTCCTTTTCCCATCAATGGACAATTCCTCAGATGATGTTGGGACAGCAGGACTTAGCTCAGGCACACTCGTTGCTGGAAACCTGACTGGGATGACATTAGCTCAGCTAGAGGAAGATACCACCTTGAATCCTGAGAACCGCTTTCCTCCCTCTGTACCATTTTATTCTGAGTTTCTTTCTATGGTGGGAGACCCTGCTGGTCAACAAGAGAAATCTATATTAAAAGTTCCAGTGATTTCAACTTTACAGAGGCCATCTAATATTAGCCTGGAGGACGTTTGGAGGACATAGTCCTTCTGGAGAAAGCTGTGAGTAAAAAAAAAAAAAAAAGGTGTTTACTGAGGAGGATGTTGAAGAGATACCCGTTCTGGAGATGGTTTTCAAAGATGATGATTCAGATGAACTGACCCAAACCATGGTGAACCTGGAAGATGTAGTAGGCCAAATTGACAAAATGAACCAGATGGTATACATCCCAGGGTTCTAAATTTCAAAAATGAAATTTCAGATTTATTACAAGTAATTTGTAACCTATCATTAAAGTTTTCCACTGTACCTGAAGACTGAAAGGTGGCTAATGTAATCCAGATATATAAAAAGAACTCTACAGGTGATCCAGGAAACTATAGACCGGTGAGCCTGACTTCAGTGCTGGGAAAAATTATGGAAACTATTAAAAAGAATAAAATCACAGAAGATATAGATAGACATGATTTAATAGGACATAGGCAGCATGGATTTACCCAAGGGAAGTCTTGCCTCACAAATCTGCTACATTTTTTCAAAGGGGTTAATAAGCATGTGAATAAAGATGAACCAATAGATATAGTATATTTGGATTTTTAGAAGGTGTTTGACAAAGTCTCTCATGAGAGTCTTCTGAGAAAATTAAAAATTCATGGGATAAGAGGCGTAACTTGCACAACAAAGTAGGGGGGGATTTAGGTAGGGCTGGGGGGTGGGGTAGATAGGGGAAGGGAGGGGAAGGTGGGGGGATGCGGACGGAACGGAGGCAGGCTGCGCGGCTCGTTGCGCGCAGGCTGCCGATTTTGCGCAGCCTTGCGTGCGCCAACCCCGGATTTTATAAGATATACGCGGCTACGCGAGTATCTTATAAAATCCGGCGTACTTTTGTTTGTGCTGGTTGCGTGAACAAAAGTACACACGTGCGTACTTATTTAAGATCTACCTCTATATACTTTGGATTTTCAGATGAAATATTGGTGAAGTTTTTTATTTTTCATTGTATTTCTTTCTCTTTAGAGAGAATTGGAGAAAAATCCAACATGGAGTAGGTGAGAGTTGAGATGTGTATGGAAAAACTTCAGTTTAGTTCACTAATTTTGTTTGGTATAGGGCCAAAACAATTACTAGTTTTTTCATGCCATTAATTTTCCAATAAAGTCAATGGAGAAGCAATGCAGCCTATTTTGGCTCTAAAATTGGGGTTGTCTATCCAAGTTTTATAGCCACTTGCAAGCAGACAGCAGGAGCAGAAGAAAGAACATTCCAAGTCACCAAGAGTGGGACAAAATGGCAACAAAGGTAATTTGGATAGCCTAAGATATTGTGACAGGGCAAAGCAGGCCGAACAGAGGCAAGAACAACTAAAAGCATTGTCAAAGGAACAAAGTAGCACCAACAGTGACAAGAACACTCACAGCCTCCAAAAGAGGGGCAAAATGCACAAACAACAGTGGCATGAATACCCCAAGGTACCAAAAGACCAACAAAACAGTATCAACAGCGACATGAACACCCCAAAGCACCATGAAAGGGGGAAGCAGCACCAATAGTATCAGGAACACCCCAAGGTACAGTGAGAATGGTAAAGCAATACCAACAATGGTATGAATATCTCAATGCATCATGAGAGGGGGGGGGGGGAGCAGTACAAACAGTGGTTTGAACACCCTAAGGCAGTGTGAGAGGGATAAATGGCAACAACAGTAGCAATAAGACCAAGACACCAAAAGAGGGGTAAAGTGCAAAAACAACAGTAACATGAACAATCCAAGGTACTCAAAGACCAGCAAAGCTTCACCAACAGTAGCATTAGCATACCAAGGCACTGTGTGAGGGACAAACCACCACCCATGATGGTAAGAACATCTCAAGGTTCCAAATTAGGGGCAAATGGCACAAACAAAAATGGTATGAAAATCCCAAAGTCCCAAAAAGGGACAAATGGCATCAATAATAGCAGCATGGAAAACCCAAGAGACGGATCTGAGGGCAATTTGAATGTGATATCTGTCAACCCATTGATAATTAAGGTTGATTTGGCTGATCTGATAGGGTAGGTGGATGAGTGGGTGAGGGCCCTCTTCCATTTTTATCTGTCCAGGCTTGTCCCTCCAGAAGCTGTATGCTTGGTCAAATAGGATGACGTTCCCTGATAGAAGAAGTACCTTTCTTTGGTCAAGGTTATATGAGTAGCCGCACTCTCCTGCTAGAACCTCCAAAACATCATAAAAGAGGTAAACCATCATGACCTGAAGCCAGAGAAAACTCTGGAGAAAGTCCATAGTGGTCATGATGTCCAAAATTGGTCCTCAGACCTGAATATAGGGCAACATTTTAATTGAATCATCTAGAAGCCAGAGGATAGTGCACTTACTATCTCTGGGCAGGGAGAAGCCAAAGGAAATCTCTGAAGATGGTCTGTAGTGAATCAGACCTCACAGCTGCGTACAGAGCAAAAGAATAATCAAACCATTCCCTGGGCATTGGTCTGAAGCAGTCCTGATGTAGTTTCCCTAAGCATCAATGGAGGAAGGTGATAGAATGTCAGGTTTGGACATTGACTTCCCCTTTGCCATGCCTGTGCTAAGGTAAAAATAGAAAACAAAACAAAACACCAAGACAACCCAGCACCAATTCCCCTCCCATATGGTAAGTGGAGGAAATGTGAAATATATAGAAGACTGCCTCCTTGATACCACTCAGATGCCAAAGCCCTTCAAACTGGGGCTCAAACCTTGGATGATGTCAGTCTTGTAGTAACCCATTGCTCACAGGGATCATATCTTCTTATACTTGGTTTGCTTAGGAATGCAGCCTGAAATGGGTAGTATAATCCATCAAAGGCTAAATACCAGTCAAATTAGTAAGCAATATAAAGGGAATATGAAAAGAAGTTTGAAGAAAGAATCCAAGAGCACATGAAACCATTAAAGGTAAATGGGTAAGGTCTGGGTAGTACGCCCAGATGATTCAAAACAATGGTAGAGTTGGTCGGATCGGGATGACAAATCACCAATGCCTGTGCCATGTATAACCAATCCTGACACCCAAGGCACTGAGTAGAGGGCAAAGCAATAGGAGTGTTGGCAAAAAACACTCCTATTACAAAAGAGGAACAAATCAGAAAGTGCACTGGCATTAAAACCCCAAACCATTCATGCAGATGATGGCAGCAAGAAGAGCAGTAGCAATACCACAAGGCTCCAAAGGAAGGGTAAAATGGTACTAACCATGGCATAAACACCCCAAGAGACCATGAGAGGTGCAGCAAGAGTGTAAAGCTTTGGATTGCATTGGCAGGACCAACAGTCAGTAAGTACTAAAAGGGAATTTGAAACTTTTAAGACAGCAGTAGTAGAGGCCATGGTACCCCAAAGGCACCAGGAGAGGCTCAGACAGTAGAGCAACACAGCAAGAAAAGTTGCATGAACACCCCAAGGCACTGTGAAGGGTGCAAAGCAGCCCAGAGGCATGAACAGACCAAGGCACCAAAAGAAGGGAAAAGGCATGAAAATCCAAAGGCACAAAAGAGGGGCAAACATCACCAAAACAATAGTTAATATAGCCCATGGCACCAGAAGAAGGGCTGCAGTGGCATGAAAATGCCAAGGCATGCCAAGATAGTAAGGGGGACAAAGTAGCCCAGACAGAGGCTTAAATATCCCAAAACACATGAAAAGGGCAAAGCAGCATCAACAGTGGCATGAGCACCCCCAAAACATAGAGTGAAGGGTATGGCAGCAAGCTAGGGGTTTTTAGTGTTACAATGGAACCAGTAAAATGGAGTCATACACAAAACATCACTTTTGCTAGGAAAAAAAACCACACAGTGGCATCAACACCGCAAGATATTGACAGAGAGGCAAGACAGGAAACACAGTCTTTAACACCTCAAGGTAGAGAATGAGAGTTAAGGTAGGATGAAGAGTTCCATAAATTAAACACCCAAGGCATAGAGAGATAGGGCAATAAGCATAGTGGCATCAAAACTCAAGGCATAGAGTGAGGGATAGGGCAATAAGCATAGTGGCATCAAAACCCAAGCATAGAGTGAGGGATAGGGCAATAAGCATAGTGGCTTAAACACTCCAAGGCACAGAGGGAGGGTAAGGCAGCAAGCACAGTGGCATTAAAACCCCAAGACTTCATGAGAAATACAAAGGGCACCAATAACAGTGGTATGAACAGCCCAAAGTACCAGGAGAGGAGAAAAACAGTGGCAGAAGTTTTCAAAAGCACCACCAGATGTCCAGGAGGAGGTTGGCTAGCAACTGTGGCAGAACAATGTCGCAAGGCACCAAATCAGGAGAGAGACGTGATGAGAGAAGGTTTTCTGTTTTCTTATCATTTTTTGTTTGGGGGCCCAAACACCCTAGTATAACAAAGAAAGAGAAGGATGGAAGAATCAGGCCAGGCCGCAAGAGTAGTACAAAGAAATAGCAAGGTGCTGAACCAAGACAAAGGCACGGCAGAAGGAATAGACCAGGCCTCAAGAGTGGCACAACAAAACAGCAAGGCACAGAACCAGGAGAGAGGCTGGAATGGAAGGGGAAGGTTTTTATTTGAGGGGGGGGGTGCAAAATACCCCAATATAACTAAGAGAGAGATAGAATGAGAGGACCAAATCAGGCAGCAAGAGTGGCACAACAAAACAGCAAGGCTCTGAACCAAGAGAGAAGCATAGAAAAAAGAACAGACCAGGCCTCAAGAGAGGGTACAACCAAACATCAAGACACTGAACCAGAAGATAGGCAGGGAACAAGAACCGGCCAGAGCAGCAGAAGCAAGGCTCTAGGATCCAAAGACATCTAAAAATGGGCAGGGGAGGAGAAGATTTTTTTTTTCTTCTCTATGTTTTACTTTTGGAGCCAAAGCACCCCAGTAAGAGAGAGGTACGGAGTGGGAAAGAGAGTAGTATGACCCAGCTTTGCCTGTCACCTTTCCCCTTATATTTTTCCATCATGGGAATGAAAGGGAGTTTTATATTCATGAAATCCTCCCCTGGCTGTAACACCCCACCGTCTTTTTGTGGGAAGGCTTGAGGAGACAATAAAGTTCCCTGAAGACATGTGATCTAGGTCATTGCCACTCCCCAAGAGGAGTGATCAAGAGGGTGGAGTTGGCTATTGGTTTTTTCCATCCTCACGGTGGATCTGACCAAAAGGAGAGAGATTTGCCGTTTTGCTTGAGGCTCTTGACCAGCTCCTGAAGGAAGGGAGACCTCTGGTATCCAGAAGGGCTGAGCCATTGGTCTTTTTGCCTTAGTTACCAGTCAAAGGCAAGAATGAAGAGAGTTTTTGAGATCGTTGGACATTCCAGTAGGATTTTCTGGGCCTGTGTTGACTATTTTTGAACTAAGGGATTTTTGTCACCTTTTCCTAGTGTATGCTGGAATTACACTCAAGCTACCCTACCTTTCAGGGGGAAGGTCTGCTAAATATGGATGGTGGTGCAGAAGAGAAGAGAACACTCAGGATACATAAAATGGGCAAGGAAGCAGAGGCCCCAACTGTTTCCTGCTTCTCACAGAGCTGCTGCCCATTTTTCCCGCTTCAGTAAAAATACCCCACTATTTTCCCCACACCTATCAGTTTCTTCAGGACTAAGCTGCCGGATTCCTGTTTGGCCTTCAGGGCATCCTTTACTGCCAGGTGCAGCAAAAATGCAAAGCAACAGATTCCCTCATAGAGCCCCATCTGCCATGGCCTTTTTCATGATAGCACCACTGTCTGTAACAAAAATACCAGGAAGAGGTCTGTTTCTTTGGGCTAGCTACCAGTCCTCCATCATTTTTCTTATTACTTCTAAGATATTGACTGATATCTATCACTTGGATATGCAACACCCACTTGTACCCTGTTAATCTGCCCCCACTAGAGCTACTGCCTGCCTCTGCCTTGATAGGCTAACAACATTATACCATCAGGACATCTGGATCAGCTTTCTTGCTGATCCAGATGTCACTGGTGAAATAGATGCTACCCCTCTCCACCTTGGCCAGCTGGCACTGAGTATATGGAGTGGGATTAATCTGCCTACTGAATGTTATCCAGAATGTCACTTTGCAACTGAATGCTAAGTGCAGCAGTCTCTTAAATCCCACATTCTCCATGATCCGCAAGGGCAGGTTATCCAGGGAAATCATTTTCCTGATGCAACATGTCACCATTTTGGTGCTGACTGCTACTAAGTTACTACTGGACAGTGATGGGGTAAGATACAGCAGTGGCTTGTTGCTGATGTGGGGGTTGGGAGTTGTTTGCCTGTCACCTTACTGGAGGAAGGAGCCAGTGGATTGGCTTAGGAGACAGACTTCCCTTTTTTCTCTTGCTTTCCTGCTGCTGCTGCTGCTGCTGCTGCTGCTGCTACTTTGAGTGGAGCCAAGGACCCCAGGTTAGTCGGGCAGCCTCTCCTCAAACTAATGCTAACAGATGTTATTTTTTCAAATGATAATGCATGCCACTGCTTGTAAGTTAGCCCAGTAACTTTCCTCTATTGATGGCCTTACAACAGTGAATGCATTCTGTAAAATTCCAGTCCTCCCTAACTTTGACATGCCTACACACCTCTGATGTGTTGTGGAATTTCCTTTCCCTCTCTGGATCTTTGGGTGCTGTTGCTGGTGATAGAGTTAAGGGCAGACTAGGAGGGAAAAGGCCACAGGCATCTTTCATTTCCTCCACTGCCTGTTCTTCCTGGGGTATGCTTTTTGCCTCAGCAGTATCACTTTCTGCCTTTTGTGGCTGCTCACTAGAGCAGTGATTCTCAACCGGTGATGTCACCAGAACATCCCTGTGGCGGCGAAAAAGAAGTCCCGCTGGAGTAAAGCCACGGCAGAACTGGAGCCCATCCCTGTAGCGAAGGAAGAAGAGGTTTAGCAGTGAGGCCTGGTGCATGCATGTGTGAATGGGAGCTAGTGTGTGGGTGTGAATGGGAGCCTGGGTGAGTGCTGGTGTGTGTGGGTGTGAATGGGTGTAAATGGGTGCCTGGGTGAGGGCTGGTGTGTGTGGGTGTGAATGGGTGCCTGGGTGAGGGAGGGCTGGTTTGAGTTGGTGCATGCTCGTGTGTGTGGGTCTGAGAGAATTTGCGCGTGATTTTGAGCTTGTATATAAGAGAGCATGTGTGTGATTGAGAGAGAGACTGGTCAGGGAGGTGTGTTTCTGGGTGAGAGAGAGAGACTGGTCAGGAAGATGACTGGTGTGTGCGTGAGAGACCAAGACTGATCATGGGGTCTAATTTGGGGTATATGTGAGTGACTGGTTGTGGGCCCTAAGAAGAGGATCATGAGGACAAAGCTTCAGCAGCCGCTGCTGCTTCTGATGTGTGTTTTTGGCCTGCAAGAGAAAGGAGCAGGAGAGTTGCTGGAGATGGTAAGTAAAGGTGTCTTTTTAAGTTTATTTTTCTTGATTGACTGCCATTTTAATTATTGGGTATTATGTAATCTGTCTGTTTTGAAATATTTAATTGGTATTTGGACAATATTTAAATAATTTTTATGAGTTTTTAATTGTTGGATGTTATTCTGTTTATCAGCTGTTTCGAAGCATTTATTAGTATAGTTTTAGAATTATTTCTTCGTGGGGGGTCTAAAGCAGCTTGGCTTATTCTGTTTTCCTAATAGGAAGTATATTGGTGTTTAGGGCCTGGTTTAATATTTGTAGTGTTACCTTTTCATAGATAGGTTTGTTACTGTTGGAGTGCATGCCATAATGCAGGTGTAACTTTGTACAGATTAGTTTGTGTGCATTATTGCAGATCATGGGACTATCGGGCCGATACAGTAAAGTCCGCGGGAGAGCGGATGAACGCCCGCTGTCCCAGCGCACACACCGGCCCTTCGCCGGTGCGCGCGAGTCTCTATTTAAATTAGGTGACACGGTAGATCCGGGTAAAAGGAGGCGCTAGGGACACTAGCGCGTCCCTAGCGCCTCCTTTTTGACAGGAGCGGCGGCTGTCAGCGGGTTTGACAGCCAACGCTCAATTTTGCCGGCGTCGGTTCTCGAGCCCGCTGACAGCCACGGGCTCGGAAACTGGACGCTGGCAAAATTGAGCGTCCGGTTTTCGGCCTGACAGCCGTGGGCCGAATTAACATTTTTTAAATATTTTTTTTACTTTTTTTACTTTTCAGGACCTCCGACTCAATATCACTTTGAGGGCGCTATTAGGTGCCGCGGGTTGGACGCGTGTTTTCTTCCCCTTACTGAATAAGGGGAAAGGGAAAACGCGCGTTCTAGAGCAGGCTAACAGTGCGCTCCATCGGAGCGCACTGTACTGTATCGGCCTGTATGTTAGGTGCTATATTTGTTTCCATTTTCCAGGTTTGCACTGCATGCAGAGTGGCTTTTTTGGTTTTCCATTCCAGTTTCTGTCTCCATATTTATAATTTGTAGTCTTTCTGTTCTTGGTGAAGGTCAGCTTTGTGTGTGACCGAAGTGAGGTATTTTACTAGCATGTAGGCATTTGTATCAATCTTATTTGTTGTGTTTTCTCAATAGGTCATGCATTAGTGGTAAATTACTGTCTTTTCATAAGGAAGGCTATTGTACCTAGTAGTAAAGGGAGTTTGTATTGCTTTTACTGAGATGTCACCAGAACATCTTTTTTGTATGGTGAGTTGTATGGGTAATGACCTAGTTCTGTTCTGACCCATTGTTGGGGGTCGAGAGGGTTCCCATGAGTTTATGTTTACATATAGCCCCATGACATTCACATGTTCAGTGTGTCACACATGTGAGAACCATCTGTCAGGTGTGTCCCGGCCTAAAAAAGGTTGAGAACCACTGCACTAGAGTATAGCATGCTAGTAATTAGACTTCACATACCCTCCTGAACTATTTATTTATTTTAGCATTTTATATACCATTGTTCCAAAAGAAGAGCACAATGGTTTACAAAAGCAACATTCACATTATTGGTTAGCACAACATTAGTGCATGCATTATTCATGTTAGCTAGATTGTTAAATAGTAATTCATGATCAATTTGTTCCTTTTAAGTAACCTTCACAAGGTAGTCAGTGAGTTGCCTTAATATTCTGAAAGTCTCTTACTAATTGTTGTTCATTCATCAAACTATATTAATGTAATTTTCTACAAGTTGTTATTTTATGTTAGATAGTATGCTTTTTTGAAGAGCCAAGTTTTCAGTTCACATTTGAAGCTCTTTCTTTCTGTAATCAGACATAGCAACTCAGGTAGAGAATTCCATAATTTGGGGCCTGCTCTAGAGAACATTTGGTCTCTTATATGTGTTAGATGAATATTCCATGGTGTAGGTACTGTTAATAGTCTTTTGTTTTGTGATCTAAGTATTCGTTGTGGTGTGTATGGGTGGAGAGTCATGCCTAATAAGCATGAGTTACTATCATTGATTATGTTGAAAATGAGTGTTAGTACTTTATAGTGTATTCTTGATTGTACTGGCAGCCAGTGTAGATCAATCAACAAATGGATAATGTGGTCAAATTTCATTTTCCCTAACAGTAGCCTTGCAATGGCATTTTGTAGTAGTTGTAATGGTTTTAATTGTCCTGAGGGGAGGCCTAGTAATATTGAGTTGTAGTAATCTAAGTTTGAGAATATTAGAGTTTGCAAAACAGTTTGAAAGTCCTGGAAAGTTAGTAGAGGCTTTAACCAATGTAAAATTCATAGCTTGGAGTATCCTTTTGTAATTAGTTTGTTTATGTGCTTTTTCATTGTGATGTTCTCATCGATCTGTATTCCTAGACCCTATACTTGTTCTGAGGGTGTGATCTGAAAATTACCCAGGTCTAGGGATGGCAGTTTTAATATAGATTGGTTTCTCCTTAGCCATACAATTTCTGTTTTGTTTAGTATTAATTTTAGCTGAGATAGCTTTTGCTGTATTTCCTTCATGTATGTTGAGAGTTTCGCTGCTGTATTTTCGATTGATTTGGCAATAGGAATGAAGAACTGAATGTCATCAGCTTACAGGAAGAAGTTGATTCCTAGATCTGCTAGTAATTTACACAGAGGAAGCATACAGATGTTGAAAAGTGTGGCCGAGAATGCAGAGCCTTGAGAGACACCTGTGTGGATTGGGAATGTGTCAGATAGGTGGTTGCCCAGTTTGACTTGGAAAGTCCTATCAGCTAGGAATGAGGAGAATCATTTGAGTACACTTCCGTCTATTCCATTTTTTTTCATATGTTGACATAATAGAGTGGGGTCGACCATGTCGAATGCTGCTGTTAAATCTAACAGTACCAAGAATTAGGAATCATCATTGTCAAACCCGTGTAGCACAGAATCAAATAAAGATATGAATAGTGTTTTGGTTGAGCAATCTTTCCTGAATCCGAATTGGTTTGCGTATAGAATATCATTATCATCTAAGTGATTTTCTGATTGTAATAACACTGCTTTTTCCATAATTTTTGCGGTAAATGGCAAATTGGACATCAGTCTATAATTGTCCCAATGGTCGATATTCTCAGAGTCTAAGAATCTATCACATGATTCATCTGACTCTGTCCTTTTTTCAAGTATCTACTGAAGACATTGCTCAGGAGATAAATTAATTTGGAACCACTTCTGCAGTGCAGTCAACTGTATTTTGAGTCCTTTACCAGGTTTTGCACTCAGAACCACAGAGAGGAGATTGTCCTTCATGGTATTTCATTACCCAAAGCCCACTTCAACAACTGATAGACCCAAGTCTGAAAGGATGCCGTATAAAAAGAGCTACCCCAGGTAGAATCTAAACAGATTTAGAGCCATTTTCAATGGGTTAGGTGCCAAGACCATGCTTCATATTCCCTCCAAATTTGATTTCAGTTGGTCCACAGACATGGGATTTATTGTGCCCCCAGATAGACAAATGAACCGAATTATCGCTATAGCACCTTTAGTCCTAGTTTAAAATAACTGAAAAGAATCCATTGTGTTTAGGTTTCTCATTCAAAGTACAATAGAAAAACAGCATACAAAAATGCATTTGTGCAGTATGTTCACATAAGTGTAGAAAACAAAGAATAATTTGGGGGTTTTATTCTTTTTAAGATTTGTCATTATGATGCAGAAATAAATGGCTACAATTAGTTATTAGCATCAGAAACATAATCTTTAACAAATTACCTGTATTTTACCAGAATTTTTATTGTTTGCCTTTTTTTAAAAGCCTTGTCACTTTTACTGTGAGAACATTAATTCTCAGGTCTCACACGAACATAGCTGTCTTTTTAAAGAGTTAAGAATAGTCTTCTATTTATATTTGCCTATTGTTCAAAAAGCCTGCTGCGCCACAAGCCTTCAAGAGTGAATTATGTTTTTAATGTGAAAACAGGTTTAATTTGACTTTCACATGAAAGGGACATATCAGACAAATAATCTAAAAGATTACTATTTGAAAGATGCAATCCAATCGGTAGGGTATTGTACATGCTAAGGGAGTCAGTTTGACTGGGGGAAAGAGGGGAGCACAGGGCCAAAGCAAAAAAACTAAATGGGTTCTTTGATTTGATCTTTACTGAGAAGGATGTTTGAGGAGATAACCACACCAATGACAGTTCAGAGGAACTGAAGCAAATACAGAAATTGGAAGATGTAAGAGCAAATTGACACTCTAAAGCTTAACAAATCACCAGGCTCAGATGATATTCAGCCCAGATTTCTAAAAGAACTCAGATATGAAATTGCAGACCTGTTACTAGCAATCTGTAACTCATCATTAAAATCAGTTACTCTGCTTGGATGGTAATAATAATTTTTCAAAAGGACTAGAGAGATGATCTGGGAAACTATAGATTAGTGAACTTTATGTTGGTGCTGGGAAAAATAGCAGAAGCTATTCTTAGGAACGGAATTACTGGTCATATGGATAGACACAGCTTAATGGTGAAGAGTCAACATGGATTCAGCAAACAGAAGACTTGCCAGTCGATTTAGGATATCTGCATTTTCAGAAGCATTTGAAAGAGTCCCTAATCAGAGACCCATCAGTAAATTAAAAAGTGAAGGGATAGGAGGCAATGTCTTAATGTCAGAAACAATATCCAAACCACTGAAATGCAGGGGATGTGGGGAAAGGATGAAGCACTGTGGGCCATTTTAAAAAGAGATTATGGCATTTCCATTTACACTGATGTGGTCTAGAGAGTCCCAATCAAAATGAAGAACTGTACAGAGATCTAGCCAAATACATCCAAAAGGTTATATACTAACAGAGTAACATAGTAATGATGGCAGAAAAGGACCAAATGGTCCACCCAGTCTGTCCAGCAAGCTTCTTATGATAGTAACTGTTGCACTGGGAGTGGACCCTTGGACTGGTGCAGGATTGGTACGGCCCCCCGGTCGGACCCGGAGAGCGCCTGCCTCCAGGAAGCAGAGCACAGGAGGAGATAGAGGCTAGCTGGAGCTTCACCAATAGGTTCCCCTCAGCCACCCGGACCGCCTGGTCTTAGGTGGGCCTCGCAGGGTCTCCTAGAGAGAAAGTTCAAGGGAGTGCCCACCATGAACAAGGGTATGCAGTCGGTGTTCAGACAAGGATGTCCAGAGGTCACAGGAGGCCAGAGTAGACTGTCCGAGTGTATAGCGAGAAGTAAGGCCAGAGTCTTGGTGCAGAATGGTCAGCCAGGCAGGGTCAGTAACAGAGATCAATCCGGGCGTAGTCATGTCAAGCAGAAGGTCAGGTTCCAGGTGGCAAACAGAGTAGTCGACGTTCCAGGCTGAGGTCAGGGCAGGCAGCGATCAGAGAGAGGTCAACAACAGGCAAAGGTCAGTACCATGAGATCAGTCCGAAGGGTACTACCAGGGATGGAGAGACGAAGGAGCAGGAGACACAGGAGACGCTGGAACTGGAGACACAAGAGACGTTGGAACGTGAGACACAGGAGATGCTGGAAATGGAGGACGTGAAACAGGAGGACGCAGGAACAAGATGCTGGAACAGATGACTGGAACAAGACACAGGAGCAAAGACACTGGTATGCAGGAAGGCAAACTTACTATCACTAGGTGATCGACCTGATTGCCAAGGCAAGGAAGTGATGTGAGGCACTTCCTTTTGTATAGGAATCAATCTGGGTGTGCCAAGGAGCTGGGACCCGCCCTTGGCTCTTTAAGAGACCGGCCAGTCTGCGCGCGCATGCCTAGAGGCAGGGCCGATGCCACTGAAGATGCCGAGCCCCGCCGTGAGGCCTGGCTGGAGCTGGAAGGTGAAGCGTTGGAGAATGCCACCGTGGAGCGCCGTGGCCAAGTGGAGCTGGTTGCAGACACGAGGGTGGCCAACCTGGGACTGGCTGGCATGGAGGAAGGGTAAGCGGGCCCGGGAGCAGGTCAGGCGCGAGCGGGACACGCAACAGTACCCCCCCCCCCCCAGGCCTCCCCCTTACCGGCCTTGGTTTGTCAGGGTGGTCTCGATGTAAGTCCTGGAGGAGTTTCTTGTCGTGGATGTGGTGGGAGGGCTCCCAGGAGTTCTTCTCCAGCCCAAAGCCCTCCCATGACAGGAGATACTCCCAATGGCCGTGACGTCTCCGGATGTCAAGGACCTCTCTTACTTGTAGGGTCTCCTCAGGTTCTGCAGATGCTTGTGGAGGAGGAGGAGGATCCCTACGAGATGGCCAGGATAGTATGAGTGGCTTCAGTAAGGATACGTGAAAGGTATTGTGGATACCCATCGATCTCGGCAACTGGAGTTGGTACGTTACCGCTCCGACACGGCGGAGGACTGGGAATAGCCCGATGAACTTTGGCGCCAGTTGTTGAGAGGGCAGCCTCAACCTAATGTGTTTGGTGCTTAACCAGACCTTTTGGCCTGGTCGGAACAAGGGTGCAGTGCGACGATGAGCGTCGGTAGAGCGCTTAGCTCGCTCAGTGGCCTGGCCCAGCCTTTCCTTGACTTGGTTCCATAACCGTCTTATTGTCTGAGCTGTTGACTGGGCCACAGGTGAAGGCACTGAGAGTGGGACTGGTAAGGGCAGACATGGTTGGCGGCCAAATACCACAGAGAAGGGTGATACATCCATAGCGGAGGCGACATGAGTATTGTGGGATAACTCAGCCCAGGGTAACAGGTTGGACCAGTCGTCCCGCTGGTCATTAACATAAGAACGTAGGAAGGTTTTTAAGGACCTGTTTGTTCTTTCCGCTTGGCCATTCACCTGGGGACGATTAGCGGAAGTCAGACTCAGAGTAATCTTGAATTTCTTGCACAAGGATTTCCAACATTTGGCGGCAAACTGCAGACCTCGGTCCGAGATGATCTCTTTGGGTAGCCCTTGTAGGTGGAAGAAGTGTTTGAGGAAGAGTTTAGCAAGTTCAGGAGCGGAGGGAAGTTTCTGGAGTGGAATGAAGTGATCCATTTTTGAAAATCGATCAATGATGACCCAGATGACTGTGTGACCTTTGGATGAAGGTAAGTCTGTAATGAAGTCGGTGGAGATGCTCGACCAGGATTCTGTTGGTGCCAGGAGAGGTTGGAGGAGTCCCCATGGACGACCCGTCGGAAGCTTCTGTTGCACACATATGGGACAGGAGTCCACATAGTTGCGGGAGTCTTTGACCATGTTGGGCCACCAATAGTATCTCCTTAGTATTTCTAGGATACGAGCCCGGCCAGGATGGCCGGCCAACTTCGAGTCGTCGGCCCATCAAAAGATGCGTTCACGGAGGCGGCATGGAACGACTGTCTTCCCCGCTGGCACAGTATTGGTGACTGCGAGGGTTACACAAGCTGGGTCAATGAAATGCCTGGGGGTGTCAGGCATATCCTCTGGCTCAAGAGAGCGGGAGAGGACATCCGCTCGAATGTTCTTGGCTGCAAGACGGTAACAAAGTTCGAAATGAAAGCGTTCGAAGAACAATGCCCAGCGGGCCTGTCTAGGATTCAACAATTGGGCTTCCTTCAAATGTTCAAGATTTTTATGATCCGTAAAAATCGTAAATTTATGCTGTGCTCCTTCTAACCAAGGATGCCATTCTTGGAGTGCTAACTTTACTGCTAGGAGCTCACGATCCCCAATCATATAATTTTGCTCTGCAGGGGAAAACTTGTGCGAATTGAATGAGCAGGGTAATAGGACTTCTTTGGAGGAATATTGGCTCAGGAATGCCCCCAGCCCCAATGGTGGAGGCGTTAACTTTGACGACGAAGGGGTAGTTAGGGTCCGGGAGGTGTAACAAGGTCCAGTGCAGAAGGCCTCTTTCAAGGCATGGAAGTCGGCTTGAGCCTTGGGACTCCATTCCTTGTGGTTACTGCCTTTCCTGGTCATGGCAGTGAATGGAGCAGCTAATGTGGAGTAATTGGCGATGAAGTTTCTGTAATAGTTTGTGAATCCAAGGAACCTTTGTAGGGCCTGAGGCCTACAGGTTGAGGCCAGTCTCAGATCCCTTGGAGCTTTTCAGGGTCCATAGTAAAACCACGATTGGACATGATATACCCCAGAAACGAAATACGTGTCTGTTCGAAGATACACTTTTCTAGTTTCGCATAGAGACGGTTGTCCCTGAGACGTTGAAGGACTGTCTGAACATGCGAACAATGGGTTTTTAGATTCTTGGAAAATATCAGTATATTGTCTAAGTATACAATGACAAACGAGTATAGTAGGTTCCGGAAGATCTCATTCATCAAGCATTGAAAGACCGCAGGGGTATTACAAAGTCCGAAGGGCATCACTATGTACTCGTAATGGCCATCCCTGGTATTGAAAGCGGTCTTCCAAATGTCCTTGGGCTGGATCCTGACGGGATTGTATGCCCCTCGGAGATCTAACTTAGTAAAGATCTGGGCTCCTTGGAGGCGATCAAAGAGTTCGCTGATGAGTGGCAGAGGATAACAATCCTTGCGGGTTACAGCATTTAGCCCACGGTAGTCGATGCAAGGGCGTAGACTGCCATTTTTCTTCTTTACGAAGAAGAAACCGGCTCCTGCCGGAGAGTCGGAGGTTCTTATGAATCCCTTGTCTAGATTCTCTTTAATGTACTCAGACATTGCCTTAGTCTCAGGTAGCGAGAGAGGGTAGGTCCTGCCTTTGGGAGGCATGGTACCTGGTAGGAGCTCAATGGGGCAATTAAACCTCCGGAGTAGAGGTAGGATGTCCGCATTCTGTTTAGAGAATACATCTTGGAAGTCTGTATACAGAGCAGGTAACCCGGTTATGGTCGTAGAGTTCAATGTGGTGAATGCTGGAGACACTTGACGTAAGCAGCAGTGTTAACACTGAGGTCCCCACTGGATTAGCTGTAGTGATTGCCAGTAAAATTGCGGACCATGCACCTGGAGCCATGGAAGTCCGAGGATTACTGGGTGCGTGGAACGCTTCAGGATGTATAGTGAGATCTCTTCTTCATGGAGGATTCCCACGGAGAGGCGGAAGGCCACGGTGTGATGAGTGATGTGTCCAGGAAGGTGCTCTCCCTGGATGGACGCAATCATGAGAGGAATGTCCAAAGGCTGGAGTGGGATTTGGAGGAGCATGACGATGTCATCCAAGATGAAATTGCCACTCGTCCCGGTGTCCACAAGGGCTATGGTGGTGAAGGATCGTGACTCTCGGGAAAGAGACAGAGGGAGTAGTAATTGGGGTCCAGTAACAGTGGCACCCAAGCTCGGGACCCCGCCAGGCTCAGGCTCTTCAGTTTTCCCGGACGAACTGGGCAGGCTTGTAAGAGATGTCCGGAGCCACCGCAGTACAGGCAAAGGCCCTCCTTCCTACGTCGAAGGCATTCTTCAGGGGACAAGCATCCGTGGTTGATCTGCATTGGCTCCTCTGTTGAAGGAGGAGGTGCCGGTAAGACCTTTAACTGAGGACTGATAGCATGAGCTGCGCGTACGGCAGAGGGCCGAGAGGCTCTTACCTCCTGATGTCACTGACGTAGGTGATGATCGATCTTGCCAACCAAGGAGATGATATCATCTAGAGATGTGGAAATCTCACGGGCAGCCAACTCATCCTTGAGGGCAGGAGATAAGCCATCCAGATAGATTGCCCGTAAGCAGTCCTTCTGCCATCCCAGTTCTGTGGCTAATGTCCTGAATTCTACCGTGAATTCAGTGAGTGAATGTGAACCTTGATGGAGATGAAGGAGTTGGTGACCCACAACCGCCTGTCGGCCGGGGTCCTGGAAGGTCCACTTGAACATGGAGATGAAGTGGGAGAGATGACGGAGGATGTCATCTGAATGTTCCCAAAGTGGGGAAGCCCATGCCAGGGCCTTCCCCTCAAGGCGTGAGAAGATGAAAGTGATCTTGGTATTTTCACTTGGAAACAGCTCAGGCTGTAATGTGAACTGCATAAAACTTTGGTTGAGGAAATCTCGAAAGAGGCGTGGATCTCCATTGATGCAGGGTGGAGCAGGAACGGCCAGAGATGCCCATGAGGGCACTGGTTGGACCCAGCACCTCGAGTTGGCCTTAAGAGACTCTTCAAGTTGAGACCGTAGTCTCTCCACAGACGAAGTCAATGCCTCAATGGTTCGCTGTTGTTCTCGGACATGAGCTGCTAGGCCAGGGGTGACCTGCAAGGTGGGAGACTCTGCAGAGTCCATGGCCTTGGCAACCTGTTGTGCTGGGAGTGGACCCTTGGACTGGTGCAGGACTGGTACGGCCCTCTGGTCTGACCCGGAGAGCACCTGCCACCAGGGGGCAGAGCACAGGAGGAGACAGAGGCTGGAGCTTCACCAATAGCAACCCGGGGTTCCCCCAGGTTGAGCCCTTGGTTACCTGGGCTGCCTGGTCTTAGGTGGGCCTCGCAAGGTCTCCTAGAGAGAAAGTTTAAGGGAGTGCCCACCACGAACAAGGATACGCAGTCAGTGTTCAGACAAGGTAGTCCAGAGGTCGCAGGAGGCCAGAGTAGACTGTCGAGTTTATAGTGATAAGTAAGGCCAGAGTCTTGGTATAGAATGGTCAGCCAGGCAGGATCAGTAACAGAGGTCAATCCGGGCATAGTCAGGTCAAGCAGAAGGTCGGGTTCCAGGTGGCAGACAGAGTAGTCAAAGTTCCAGGCAGAGGTCAGAGCAGGCAGTGATCAGAGAGGTCCAGAACAGGTAAAGGTCAGTATAGTGAGATCAGTCCGAAGGGTACTACCAGGGATGGAGAGACAAAGGAGCAGGAGACACAGGAGACGCTGGAACGTGAGACACAGGAAACGCTGGAACAAGACGCTGGAACAGAAGACTGGAACAAGACACAGGAGCAAGGACACTGGAACGCAAGAAGGCAAACTTACTATCACTAGGTGATTGACCCAATTGCCAAAGCAAGGAAGTGATGTGAGGCACTTCCTTTTGTACAGGGATCAATCTGGGTGCGCCGTGAAGCTGGGTCCCGCCCTTGGCCCTTTAAGAAGCCGGCCAGTCCGTGTGCGTACGCCTAGGAGCAGGGCCGACGCCACGGAGGACGCCAAGCCCCGCCGTGAGGCCTGGCTGGAGCTGGGAGGTGAAGCATTGGGCAATGCCGCCGCGGAGCCGAGTGGAGATGGCAGCAGACGCGAGGGAGGCCGTCCCGGGACTGACTGGCATGGAGGAAGGGTAAGCGGGCCCGGGAGCGCGTCGGGCATGAGCTGCACGCGCAACAGTAACTGCTGCTCCATATATGTTATTTCCATGTTTCTGTTAAGGGTAGTAACTGCTACTCCATGCAGGTTACCACCATGTTATTGTTAAGGGTAGTAACTGCCGCTCTGAGTAGTTATTCCCAAGCCTTATGATAATCCATTAAAAATTACTACCAGCAACATTTTTACTGGGTAATGAGCCTTCTCGAAACTTCAGACAATTCTGTTTGATGTGCTTTTTCCCTTATATCTGCATATCAGTACCACAGACTTTAAAGGTTAGGGCCTGTGATGGTTGGTTTCTGAATCCAATTCCCCTTTGAGAGGTGTTGCTCATTGGTGATTTAAATCTGTTGCATGTGGATTTGAATATCCCTGCTAGAGAATCTGCAAGAAATAGAGAAATTATTAATGCCCTTCAAGGGGTTCTGCTCAAAGAACTGGTGTTGGAACACATAAGGAGAGGAGCTGTACTGGACCTGTTACTCACAAATGTCTGGATAGGTGCTCTCCTGATGACCAGTGATCATCAAACTGTATGGTATGATTTAACAGCCACAAAGTCAAAATTCTAGATTTCAAAAATCCAAACTTTAGTAAAATGGCAATGTACCTTGAGGAGGAGCTAGAAGGCTGAGAGGAGATGGTTGGAACGAAAAAGGGAAGCCCTGGATTTCACAATAGATTCCCAGTACGTTTGAGCCTAGGGCATCAAACATTTAGGTGCATCAAATATTTAGGGGCAGCACGCTAAGATTTTCTGCCTTCTCATTCTGTAGAGAACAGCCTTCTGCTGCTCTGTAACAGAACCTTACAAGGAGATAGATAGAGAGTGGGAGGGTAAATGCCTAATGATTACAAAATATTAAATCTGTCCCTGAGTCAATGGAGCAAATTAAAAGGAGATACAGTATAATATAGGCAACAAACTTTTTTTGTAAAACAGTTAATACAAGTAAAAAAAAAAAAAAGAAACTGATATGGTGTGAGGGTCAATTGTGCAGTGCTCACCTCCCACCAGCAGGGGCCCTCAGTGGACAACGTTACCTGCTGCTTAGTCTTCCAAGCGGTCCAGCAGGCAACCATGTTCTGTGCATACTGCCACAAAATAAAAGCTGTTTTCACAGTGAGTACTTTGCTACTGCTTGGAGTCTTTCCTAATCTAGTTGACCTGTTACTCTGTTTGCTTTATCTTTAGCCATGCTATTCTGTTTTATCTTAGACTTAACCTAGCTATTGTGTGTACCTTGCTTTGTTTCTCTGTTTGCATTGCCTTGTTTGTGTTTAGTTTGGTTCTTGTCTGTTTTTGTGTTTGTATCTCGTTGGCCCTAGTATTTTGGCCTTCCGCTTCATCTGTGTTCTTTTGTGGCTTACCTATTTGGGCCCTATTATTGTGGCCTTCTGGTTCTGATTTTTCGAGTCCTGTCCCTGTGTCTTGTCTTGTGGTGCACTTCCATACCTTCTTTGTTTTTGTTTGTGGGCACCCTTTTGTACCCTGTTCTGTTTTTAGCCTGTCCTAAGTTTGTGGGTATCCTGTTCCTGTTTAAGTGCACCTCCTGATAAGTCCTGTTGGCCATCAGAACTAGAGAACTCAACTGGAGGGGGGGATGGCCAGTACAGGCAGAAGATCCTGGGGGCCAGACCATCTCTGTTTCTATTTAAAGCTAGCTGTTCCCAGGGCCAGTATTGCTGCAGGTCCACAGTTTACCCTGAACTGGCATTTGTGCCCTGACAGCAAGCTGTAGCCAATTGAATCCCATGGGTGTGGCAGAGTGGACCTCTTCGATCCTGTTTCAATTTTTTCAAACTGCAGGTATTTCTCATGTTTGAATCCTGATTCTGTATCCTTGGAAAAAGTCTTGCTTTTATAGTTCAAAACCCAGAGTCTGGGGTACCGACACATCCCCTGCGGCTCCGTGCGTCAGTGTGATGGGGTTCGGCGCTGGCCCAGATGAACCGGGAGGTCCTACAGAGGAGGCTCTCTGATGCGTCAACACTTGGGTGACCCAGAAGGGTCCCAGGGAAGACTGGGCATACCCTCACTAGGGACATACAAGCCCGATGCTGCTTCTCTTAATTTAGTGATTCTGGCGGCCCATTGCTGTTGGGCCCAGGGGGACATGCGTCCGCAGTCCCTTCAAGCGGTCTGATCGTGGTCTGGCTTGAGGCACAAGTCAAGTGGCCATCGGTCACGGACATTATTTTGCCGCACTGGCAAAATTTGAAGCCAGGCGGCCGCGGCATGATGACACTGAGGTCCTCTTTTGTTATTTTCTGTCAATCTTCTCAGAAAGAGGAGCTCTGCATGCTGACAGTTGCGTGGAAAAAAAATGGACTGAGGAGGATCAGGGCTGTGTGGGAACATACACACAGGCACACTGCTATTAAAAAATTCTATCTTCTAAGAGAGCTCCGCCACTTGCCCACCCAGAGGACATCCCAGACAGCATGGCTAATTCATGCTGCTTAACTACGGGAAAATGTAAAATTTATTGTCATAAATGCATAATTTTTAATTATGTGTGGGGAGGGAAGGGCTGGGAAGTACAAGGATGTACCTAATACTCTTGCACCAGCCCTGGCTCCACTGGACCACATGGGAAAGCTGTGGGGCTGTGCTGCTTTGAATCCTGTGACTCTCCCCACTCTTGGCCAGGGCTTAATTTTCCTTTTTATAAGACCTAGAGGAGCAACATGGATCACTTCTTGTCCCCCCTCTCCTAGAGTAGGTAGGCAGTGCAGAACCTGAGCAACCATAAAAGCAGCAGACTCTGTAGCACACAGTCAATGGGAATATGATGAAGTGGTAGTGGGGGCAAGGAGACATGGAAGCAAGCTACAGTTACAGAAAAGCATGGGGTGAGCCAAGAGGAAGTGTAGTACGATATTGGGGAGGTTACTGTTTGCTGGGCTCACCTCTGAAAGGGGCAGCTAGTTGTGGAACCAGTGAGTTTCTGGAGAGTGGGGGTGCCAAGAAGGGGTAGGAATGGGAAAGGGCAGGCTGGGGAATGGTTGGCAGCAAGCAAAAAATCTTTACTTAATGATGCAGCAGTACTGGAGCAGGGATATTCAATGTGTGAACACGAGCAGCAGCACAACAACAGAATGTGTGTGTCAGAGAGATGTATAGAAGCATCTTTCTGTGTCACAGAGAGAAACATCCACACAGACACACTTTGGGGTACATATTTAAAAGCTAACCATTTTTCTAAATTAGCCAGATAGATAACCGGATATTCAGTGGCTGCTATATACCTGGATAAGTCCTACTTATCCAGCTATCTAGCACTAAACATGCTTTGAATATCTGGCCCTTTGTATCTGAGTGTGTGTGTGTGGGTGGGTATCTTTTTTCTCTGACACAGAAGGACACACACACACACACACTCACACTCACACTCTGTGACACAAACAAGGCACATCCAGAGAGACAATGTATGTTGGGTGTCTGTGTCAGAGAGTAAAACACCCACACACTTTCTCAGACACAAAGTGGGTGTCTGAAAATATGTGTGGGTGTTTTTAATCTGAGAGATTGTGAGTGGTTATGTCTGACACTGGCTGGCAGTGTGGTTGTCTCATTACTTGGCAACTAGTTCATGAGCTGATTGATTGGCAAGAGACTTTAATACTAGATTAGCAATCCAGGATATATATGAGATGTAACTAAATTGGGGGGGAGGGGGCACAACTGATTCCATGGATGGAAAGGGGCCTGCAGCTATGCTTGTTCATCCTTGGTCTTGGGTGTGCTTCATTACTTAGTTATTTAGGAAAATGTGAAATATGTTTGAGATATTTTGCTTCATTTCTGTCGGGCTCCAGGTCACATGACAATGAAGGCTCAGTTTGTCATGCTTTTGGAAACTGTTCAAACACATGCTGCATGGAAAGCACAAGGAAGTCATACATATTCTCCGTGGGCTGGTTTTAAAAAAAATCCCCCGGGCTGATATTTTCCTGCAATCCGCCCTTGGTGAGGGCGATAGGCTAGGTTATGGCAGGCAGAGAGCAGAGCAAAGTGGAGAGCCCATCCAAGATCAAGGCAGGCTGAGGGAAAGCAAAGTCCAAGTCCAGTCCAAGGTCAAGGCAGACTGAAGACAGATCCAAACTAAGTCACGCTGAGAAGACGAACCAGTGGAAGGAGATGGGAGCATGGGCAAGATGAAGAGAGGATCAAACCAGAACCAAGCAAGAACATGGAGGCGAGGAACAGGAATGGGCTGGAATGCTGAGCAACCAGTAATACATAGACCAGGAGACCTGTTACGAAGGTGTCAGTGAGGAGGTCAGCTTAAATCCCCTGCCGTGGTGACATCATCAAGTGGTGCTATGACAAGGTTTCCTGCCGGAGAGCCCATAAACTGCATGAGCATGTGTGCACACATGCTAAGGACCATGGTTCTGTTGAGAAGCCCAGAGGTAAGTGAGGCTGGTCTCAGTGTGGCTGCCGTACCCAGCCCATCATTACAGTACCCCACCTCCAACCCCTCCCCAAGTATCTTGATTTAGGCTTATGGAGAAATAATCTGTGGAAGTGTCTGGTTAGCTGGGGTGACTCGATGTTCCCCGTGGGTTTCCAGGAGTTCTCTTCTGACCCGTACCCTTTCCAAGAAATAATGTAATGGAGTTTTCCCCGTATTCTTTTGGCATCCAGGATCTCTCATATCTCAAACTCAATGACAGGCTCCAAGAGGGCTTCGGTGGGCACTGACAACTGCCTATTTCTCTAGTTAAGGACCACGGACTTTAACAGGCAGACATGGAATGTGTTATATATGCGCAAAATAATAGGCAAGTTCAGTTGGTAGGTGACTGGACCTATCTGTTTCAGGAAGGGGTAGGGACTGATGTACCATGGAGCAAATTCAATGGCTGGAAGATTAAGAACATAAGAATATAAGAAGTTCTTATACTGGGTCAGACCAAGGGTCCATCAAGCCCAGCATCCTGTTTCCAACAGTGGCCAATCCAGGTTACAAGTACCTAGCAAGTGTTAGGAACGTGGATACTTGGGCCGAGGGGGAGTTGGCGCTACCTATAGGGAGGAGCCCCACAGGTCCCAACTGTCGGCTGGTGAGGCTGGAGTTAGACCGCTGGGGCTTTACCACTACCAGCCCTTGTTCCCCTCAGGTTGAGCCCTTGGGTACCAGGGACGGTTGGACTTATGTGGGGTCCTGGTTCCGGTTTGTCTTGTGGTCCTGGTATGGTGTGGGTAGTGGCAGGCAGCAGAACACGTGGTCCAGGTACAAGTGTGGATCAGGGCAGGTAGCAAATCTCATAGTCCGGAGTCAAGCGTGGGTCAAGGCAGGCAGCGAATCTCGTAGTCCAGGGACAAGCGTGGGTCTCAGGTTTAGTGGGTCAGAACGTGGAATCAGAAAAAGGAACCTCCAGGAACTGGAATGGGAGCCAAAGGAAGCCAATGTAAGATCTGGGATCAGGCCTTGCCTTAATATAGGCTGGGGTCAGGAGGGTGGAGCTGGGGCGCCTCCCGATATGGTCCCTTTAAATGAAGTTCAGAGGCAGGCACGCGCACGCCTAAGGCAGCGAGGAGACAAGAGGGCCTGGACGGGTTTGGACGCGCTGACTAGGCCGCGCTGGTGGCAGAAGTCCGGTGCAGGGCCCACGTAGCAGGGTGCGTCCGCCGCAGCTCCCAGCCACCACCAGGGTCCCTGGGCTGCTCAGAACACCAGTGCAAGAGCGGTAGGTGGAGGGAGCCGGCCGTGGCCCTCTGTGGCTAGTTCCCATAACAGCAGGAACCCAAACATTAAGTAGATCCCATGCTACTAATGCCAGTAATAACAGTAGCTATGCCCTAAGTCTACTTGATTAATAGCAGTTAATGGACTTCTCCTTCAAGAACTTATCCAAACTTTTTCTAAACCCAATTACACTAATTGCACTAACTACATCCTCTGGTAAAAAATTCCTGAGCTTAATTGTGTGCTGAGTGAAAAATAATTTTCTCTGATTTGTTTTAAATGTGCTACTTGCTAATTCATGGAGTGCCCCTTAATCCTTCTATTATCTGAAAAAGTAAATAACCAATTCACATTTACCTGTTCTATTTCTCTAATGATTTTATAGACCTCTATTATATCCCCCCTCAGCCATCTCTTCACCATGCAGAACAGACCTAAACTCTCTAACCTTTCCTCATAGGGGAGCCATTTCAATCCCTTTATCATTTTGGTCACCCTTCTCTGTACCTTCTCCACTGTAACTATATCTATATTACGATAGAGATGCATTACTATCTTCTCAACCCAAACAAGAAGATGTCAACATGGTCACCTGTGTTACTAAATATTCACCAATGTCTAAGAAAATCACACAACGCATGAGAAAACATTGGCATTTAATTCGAATGATTCCAGGATTAGAAGATCTTGAATTCAGGGCGGCATTTTCAAGAGGAAAGAATTTGAAAGAAATTTTGTGTCCGTCTACCTTGAGAGATAAAGTGGCCAGTCTCAAGACTTTAGATGGCCAAATTCTGCAAGGCCATTACAAATGTGGTCATTGCAAAATCTGCAATCAAACTATGGAAATAAAGGAATATACCTGCCAACAAACGGGTATTACATACAAGTTTCAACAATTCACCACTTATCAGACCAATCATTTGCCCGTGTCAAAAAACCTATGTAGGTCAAACAACAAGGAATTTAAGATCCCGTATCAGTGAACACAAGAGCTTCTTAAAAAACAAAAGATTTGCAGCCCCTATTATTGAGCACTGTCTTTTTAAAAATCATAAAATACAAGAATTACGATGGTTCGCAATTGACCACATTCATTTGGATTCTAGAGGAGTTAATCGGGAAAAATTACTCTACCAAAGAGAACAATAATGAATTTAAAAATTAGGTTCTGAAGAGCCCAATGGTCTCAACAGTAAGATCGAGTGGACCAGTCTGATCCGTTAGTTATTCTACATAGTCAGATTATCTCATTTTCTTTATATAAATTCAAGACAGCGGTTTATGCACCAGTTAATGATTTTATTTAATTTTCGCAGTCGAATGGCCATTTAAATTGTCAAATAAATGTTTCACGTAAGAACGTCTTCTACGTCCAGACGTGATTACTGCTTGGTCACATTTCAATGTCAGGGAGTGCTTTAAAAGATGTAGCCATGTTTGTTGGCATTATTGAGCCCGATCATTCAAAGGCTGAGAGAGGAACATGAGTACGGACCGACCACAAATTGTTTTCAAAAAAGCTGTCGTTATAAATGGACATTACTACATGTTATGTTAACTGCATTAGTTGAAATTAATCAATAAAATATAACTTTTAACAGTGATTAACAATACAGGGTAACTTATGATAGGTTTTCACAGTTAGTCTTATGTGTGATCAGAAATGTATACAGTTCTCAAGATGCGGTCTCACCATGGAGCAATACAGAGGCATTATGACATTTTCTATTTTATTCACCATTCCCTTTCTAATAATTCCTAACATTCTGTTTGCTTTTTTGACTGCCAAAGCACACTGAGCAGATGATGTCAATGTATTATCTACTATGTCACCTAGATCTTTTTCCTGGGTGGTAGCTCCTAATATGAAACCTAACATCATATAACTACAGCATGGGTTATTTTTCCCTACATGCATCACCTTGCACTTGTCCACATTAAATTTCATCTGCTATTTGGATGCCCAGTCTTCCAATCTAGCAAGGTCCTCCTACATTTTATCACAATCAGCATGTGATTTAACTACTCTGAATAATTTTGTATCATCTGCAAATTTGATTACTTCACTTATCGTATTCCTTTCCAGATCATTTATAAATATATTAAAAAGCATTGGTCCAAGTACAGATCCCTGTGGCATTCCACTGTTTACCCTTTTCCACTGAGAAAATTTGCCATTTAATCCTATTTTCTGTTTCCTATCTTTCAACCATTTTGTAATTCACAAAAGGACATCATCTCCTAGCCCATGACTTTTTAGTTTTCTTAGAAGCCTCTCATGAAGTACTTTGTCAAATGCCTTCTGAAAATCCAAATATACTACATCTACTGGTTCAACTTTATCCAGATGTTTATTAACCCCTTCAAAAAAATTAAACAGATTTGTGATGCAAGACTTCCCTTGGGTAAATCCATGCTGAATGAGTTTCATTACACCATGTCTTTCTATATGCTCTGTGATTTTGATCTTTAGAATAAAGCAAATGTTGCTTACCTGTAACAGGTGTTCTCACAGGACAGCAGGATGTTAGTCCTCACATATGGGTGACATTAGAGGATGGAGCCCAATCACGGAACACTGCTTGCAGTTTTTGTTTTCGTATCTGACAAGACTGGGCTTTTTGAAAAGGTCTCGTAGAACGGGTTCTAGTTGGTGGCGGGTAGGACTTCTTCGGGTGGAAGAATGACTTCTTACAGTCTTTCCTAAAAGGCTGTTTTGAAGAGTATTCGGAAGGCATGATAGAGAGCTGTCTCAGGGTCTCATGATGGTCCTTTAGTTCTGCCACCCTCCGTTGAATCTGCTCACCAAACAGATTGTCTCCTACACAGGGGAGGTCGGACAATCTGTCCTGAACTTCAGGGCAAACGTCGGAAGACTTGAGCCAGGCCCATCGTCTTGCCAAGATAGCAGTTGTAGATACCCTGGTTGCACTGTCAAAGATGTCATAATATGATCATATCTCACGCTTGCCTGCCTCAAAACCCTTGTTGACTAGGGTTTGGAGTTGTTCTTGAAATTGCTGAGGCAGGGAGTCTGTTAAGTCTTGTATCTGCTTAAATAAGACCCTATTAAATTGGGTCATATAGAGCTGATAAGAGGCAATTCTGGAGATGAGCGTTGATCCCTGGAAGACACGGTGACCAATGGCATCTAGAAATTTCTGTTCCTTGCCTGGGGGAAAAGAAGTGTGAGGTTTTTCTCTCCTTGCTCTTTTCTGGGAAGATTCGACAACCACAGATTGGTGATCCAATTGAGGTTTGCAAAAACCTGGAGCTGACTGAATGAGATAGGTGGTATCAGCTTTCCTGTGGACTGGAGCCACAGAGCCAGGATGTTCCCAGTTCTTTTTGAGGAGATCTAGAAGAACCTGGTGGATAGGGATGGAGGTTATTTCCTTGGGAGCATCCAGGAATTGTAACAGCTCCATCATTTGATGCCTGTCATCTTGTTCAGTCTTCAATTGGAAGAGTACCAATTCAGACATCTCCTTCACAAAATTTATGAAGAAAAGGTCCTCTGGAGGAGAACGCTTTCTACTTTCAGTAGGTGAAGGTGGTGAAGGGAAATCATCGGTGTCTGGTGAAGAATCATCAGTCCAGGTGTTGTAGGGATCAGCACCTGCTCCTCTAGGGACTAGAGGAGGACAGGTGCTGATCCCTACAACACCTGGTGCGCGAACAAAAGTACGCGCTCGCATATTTTTTAAAAATCTGCCCCTTAGTCTCTTGAATGATCTTTATCCTGTTGGACTCTATGCCCTCCCAGACTTAAAGTGCCACACCCCCACTAAGTTGATCTTCCCTATCATTATGATACAATTTGTACCCAGATATAGCATTGTCCCATTAATTATCTTCCTTCCACAAGGTCTCTGAGATGCCAATTATGTCTATCTCATCATTCACTGCTATACATTCTAACTCTCCCATCTTACTGCTTAGACTTCTGGCATTGGCATACATACATTTCAAAGTATGTTTTTTGTTTGTATCTACAACCTCCTTTTCAGTTGATAGGGATAATTTGGAATCATTAACTCAGGTGATTCTTTACTTATAGGCACATGGACTACTTTTGCTTTTATTGGAACCTCTCTGTTGGGATGCTCTAACTCTCCTGTTTCATTAGTATCCTTCAAAGATACCTTCCTCCGAACCATGCACTGCTGAGTGACTGTCAGTTTTCCCCCTTGTTCAAGTTTAAAAGCTGCTCTATCTCCTTTTTAAAAGTTAGCACCAGCAGCCTGGTTCCACTTTGGTTAAGGTGGAGCCCGTTCTTGCAGAAAAGTCTCCCCTTCCCCAAAATTGTGTCCAGTTTCTTCCCTGCACCATCATCTCATCCATGTATTGAGACTCTGGAGCTCTGCCTATCTCTAGGGACCTGTATGTGGAACAGGGAGCATTTCAAAGAATGCCACTCTGGAGGTTCTGGATTTCAGCTTTCTACCTAAAATCCTAAATTTGGCTCCAGAACCTCCCTCCCACATTTTCCTATGTCGTCGTTGCCTAGATGTACCAAGACAGCTGGCTCCTCCCCAGCACTGTCTAAAATCCTATCTAGGTGACGCGTGAGGTCTGCCACCTTCGTACCAGGCAGGCAAGTCACCAAGCGGTCTTCACATCCACCAGCCACCCAGCTACCTATATTTCTAATAATCGAATCACCAGCTATGACAGCTAACCTAATCCTTCCCTCCTGGGCAATAGCCCTGGGACACTCGTCCTCAGTGTGAGAGGACAATGCATCACCTGGAGAGCAGGTCCTTGCTACACCAGGGTTATGCTCTCCAACCGGGCAACCTTTTTGATCCAAGGCAGCACTGGGCCTGCCAGACTGGATTTGAGACTTGGCTACTATGTCCTGAAGGTCTCAATGTACCTCTGTCTACCTCAGCTCCTCCAGGTCTTCCACTCTAGCCTCCAAAGATTGGACTTGTTCTCTGAGAGCCAGGAGCTTTTTGCACCAGGTGCACACATACAACCTCTTACCAGCAGGTAAAAAAAAATCATACATGTAACACTCAATGCAAAAGAATAGAAAGCCTACTTCTTGCTGGTGGTCTGCTGCCTTCATCTTAATTTTGATGAGTTCCTAGTTAAATTTAGGTTGCTATGTCAGTTGGAATTAGAGTCCTTTAACTTTATCGGTGCATTCACTAATTCATCTGGTAGGGCAAGGGACAGATTAAACTCTCAATAAGTGCAGGTGCAATAATATGATTTAGATAAGAGGCGCATTGATTTTTAATGAGAAAAGGTCTCTTGTCTAGAAATCAAGGGTTGAGCTAGGGTTGGGTGGTAGGGAAAGACAGACACTAGAATTAATTTCCTCTAGCTTGCTTATTATCTCAGACACACAAACTCTAAAGAATATATCCCACTATTTCACCTCTCTCCAAACTTTTTTAAGTCCTAAGATTTCCCAAAGCTATACTTACCACTCCTTTTCAACCACCAGCAAGTTGATCTCCTCTCAATGATCATCTTCTACTGCAAAGGGTGTGGGGCCTCTGTAAGCTAGGGCTGTGGAGTTTGAAGCCTAGATTGCTTGCTGTGACCTCTGGAGTCCTCTCCCAGGGGATGCTGGGAACAGTATGCAGATGAGCCTTCAGGTCCTCTTCTACTGAAAAGGGTGTGGGCCTCTGGGCAGATGAGCCTTCCAGTCCTCTTCTACTACAAAGGGTGTGGGGCCCCTGGAAGCTGGAGCTGTGGACTTTGAAGCCTGGATCACTCATTGTGACCTCTGGAGTCCTCTCCCAGGGGATGCTGGGAACAGTATGACGATGAGCCTTCAGGTCCTTTTCTACTGAAAAGGGTGCAGGGCCTCTGGACAGATGAGCCTTCCGGTCTTCTTTTACTGCAAAGGGTGTGGGGCCTCTGGAAGCTGGAGCTGTGGACTTTGAAGCCTGGATCACTGTGACATCTGGAGTCCTCTCCCGGGAGATGCTGGTAACAATATGCAGAGGAGCCTTCAAGTCTTCTTCTACTGCAAAGGGTGTGGGGCCTCTGGAAGCTGGAGCTGTGGAGTTTGAAGCCTGGATTGCTGTGATATCTGGAGTCCTCTCTCAGGGGATGCTGCCAACATTATGCAGATGAGCCTTCCGGTCCTCTTCTACTGCAAGTTTCAGTCAAATATTTTGAGTGCTCAATCAAAACAGAGTTGAGCATGTCTCCTTTTATTGGTGCTTCTCTTAAAAATATCAGCCACCTTACAAAGGAGCTAGTGGGTCTTCTACCAGAGGCCCAGGATATTGGTAGCCATCTGGTTGGTCACTGGTGTTGCTGTAGTTTAGAGTACTGGAAGGTGATGTATGAAGGCTTTGGTTCAGGACTTTGGTTCACTCAGCTTATCCCAGAAGCCTTTGCTCTTCTGATTTAACTGAACCTGCTGGCATGCAATGAACCTAAGCTGATCTGTGTGTGTATGGCTACTGAGAGCCATCTGGAATGAATTCAGACCTAACCAGATATGATGAAATGTCATGAGGTTATCATGGCAGATGGCTGAGGCCACATTCCAAGCTTTGTTCTCACAGATTACTATCTCGACTGAAAGAAGCCAGGTAAACTGAAGATCCCCTGAGGTCAAGACTCTGATCAAAGGCCTGGAACGAGCGACAGAACACAGACCTACTACAATGATTGATATATTGACAGGACAAAGAGTTAACAGAAGATTGACAGCACTCAATAGACACATGGGCCCTTCTTAGGCCTAATTGGATCTTAAGGTGGGAGGTGGTATCTCTGGAGTGTCTCCCATGAACAATGAAGGAGGAAGCTCCAGAAGATTCCCGAGTGATTATATGAAAACTCTGCCCAAGTTAGTAATTAGGTCCAGTCATTCTGTTAATCTGAGAAGTAGGCCCTAAGAAATGTTTTCAATGTCTGGTTGGTTCTTTTGGTGAGTCTGTTGTATTGGGGTGATATGCGGAGGAAAGTTCAAAGGATATATTGAGTTTGGTTCAAAGAATCACCCAAAACCTCAATGTAAACTGGACACCCCAGGTGCTAGCAATGTGTTCCAGTGAGCCAGGCAGTCGGAAAATCTCTTGGGAAAAGTGACAAAGCAAGGTTGGTTTTGAAAGGTACAGAAGGTAAAGGAATGTTATGCACCATTTTTGAGAAGTGGTCTTCAATCACCTATATGAATGTAAAGCCCGCTGATAGGGAAGAACCATAACAAAGTCAATGGAAATATGAGTCCATGGCTTATCAGGAACTGGCAGAGGCTGCAGGAGTCCCCAAGGGTATTGGTGGGATGGTTAGTTGCAGGCACAGTTAGGACAAGATTCTACATATGCCCGGATGTCCTGGATCAATCAAGGCCATCAGTACTAGCAGGAAATCAATTTTGTTGTCTTTCAAATGCCCTGATGTCTTTATTTGAGGACGTTTTTTCTGAGATGGGTAGGTACTACCATTTTGCCATCTGGCACGGAGAAGAAAGTGTGGCAAGAATCTTGGCAGGATCTAAGGTAAATTGGGGTTCAGTGGTGGTATCCGTGGAGTCAAACAAGCAGGATAAGGCATCTGCTCTAGCATTCTTCTCATTGACATGAAAGGTCAGATGAAAGTCAAACCTGTTAAAGAAAAGGGACCAGCAAGCTTGGTGAGGATTGAATCTTTTGGCCTCCTGGAGGTAAAGAAGATTTTTATGGTCTGTTGTCATGGTAATGGCATCTTTGGTCCCCTCAAGGAGGTGTCGCCATTCTTCAAGAGCAAGCTTAATGAACAAAAGTTCCAGGTTCCCAGTAATGGAGGAGACAATATCCAGGAACAAGGAAAAAAAGAAGGAAGAAGGACGAAGTGCTTGTGAAAGAACCACTCCTGCTCCAACTGAAGAGGCATCAACCTTGAGAAAGAAAGCCTAGACCACATCCGGATGTCATAGGAAGGGAGTGGGTGCAAAGGTTTTCTTGAGTTGTTCAAAGGCTCGAGTGGCATCTTCTGGCCAAACTTTAGAGTTAAGCCCCTTATGGGTTACAATTGTAAGGGGTGCAGTGAGCAAAGAATAGTAGGGGATAAATTGGCAGTTGTAATTTGTGAATCCCAGGAAATGTTGCAGGGCTTTGTGTCCTACTAGATGGGGCTATTCTCGGATAGCTGAGAGTTTAACTGGATCCGTCTTCAACTCTTGTGCAAAAATTATATAGCCCAGGAAGAATAACTCAAATTGTTCAAAGGATTATTTTTCCAATTTTGCATATAGACAGTTATCCTGAAGTCTAAATGCATATAAACGGCTGTCCTGAAGTTGGAGGAACAATGTTGGGTAAGTGTCTGAGAGAACATTAGAATGTCATCAAGTTATACCAAAATGCATGTCTGCGTAAGGTTCCTGATGACTTCATTCACAAAGTGCTGAAACACTGCTGGAGCATTGGACAGCACAAAGAGCATGATGAGATATTTATAATGGCCATCTCTCATATTAAATGCAGTCTTCCACTCCTGTCTAATCCTCACCAAGTTATAGGCTCTCCGTAGATCCAGTTTAGTGAAAATCTTTGCTCCCTGGAGCCAGTTGAAGAGCTCAGAGAAGGGGTAGTGTATATTTGTTTATGGTAGTGGCTTTCAGACCGCAGTAGTCTGTACACAACCTGAGACATGTCCTTCTTGGCGATGAAGAAGAATCCAGCTCCAGCCAGTTATGAGGAGGGGTGAATAAAACCCCTCTCTAGATTCTCTTTAATATATTGTGACATGGCCTGTCTCTCTGGCACGGCTAGTGAGTAGACCCTCCCATGAAGTAGTATTTTCCCCCGTTAAAGATCTATTGGGCAATCAAAAATCTGGTAAAGGGGAAGGGCCTCCACCTGCTTCTTACTAAATACATCCAAGTAGGCCACATAGGGAAGAAAGAGTGCAAGTTCTGAGACTGTGATGACAGTAGAAGGGATAACTGGATTGAGGCAATGCTGTAGGCAGTATGAGCTCCAAGACTGGATGTCCCATGTAGACCAATCCATGTAGACCCAAGACTAGAGAGTTGACAGAGCGCCCAAGGATGTAAAATGAGATCTGTTTGTGGGGTAGGAGGCCCACCCTGGGGTCATGGGTTGGGTCACAGCTATGATACTCCTGGGCAGTGTCTCTCCATAAATCAAGGAGATTAGGAGTGGATGGGGCAGTATGTCCACTGGAATGGCATGATGGCAGACTAGATTCTCCTCATTGAAATTGCCCTCTGCACCAAAGTTGAGGAAGGCTTTGGTAAAAATCTTCTGTGTTTCAATCTGGAGGTAGATCGGCAGGATTATCCATGAGAGGGAAGCATTAGTTGTCAGACCTAGAGCTGCTGCCCCAACCAGTCCTAGGTACTGGAGTTTCCCAGTCTTAAGGGGCAAGTGCTAATATGATACCCAGAAGCAGCACAATAAAGTTACAGGTTCTGGAACAGTCAACATCTCATCCTCTGACAGGTGGGAACAGCTTATTTGCATGGGTTCTTCCTGGGAAACTGAAAGATAAATCTTTTTTGGGGGAAGCAATGGTGGGCACTGGAATATGGGTGCTAAATATGGTGTTGTGCAGGAATGGCTTCACTCCAGAGACCTTTCTTGGAATCGGATGTTGATCTGGATGCAGAGACTGATCAGCACATTCAAGGACATGTGAATCTCCCACCCAGCCAGCTCATCCTTGATCTGGATAGATAAGCCTAGCCAGAACATAGCTGTTAGGCTCTTGTCACTCTAACAAAGTTTCACCACTAGGGTCCGGAACTGAATAGCGTCCTGGCCCATTGTTTTGAGAATCCTGGTGGAGACGAGGAAGGTCAATCACAGCAGAAGAGGAACAGCCTCGTTCCTCGAACACCCTATGAAAGTGTACCAAGAACTCATCCAGGCTGCTGAGCATGGAGTCATTGCATTCCCACAGCAGGGATGCCCAGGCCAGAACCTGCCCAGTGAGGAGAGAAAGGATGTAAGCCACTTTTGCCTGGTCTTAGGGAAGCTCACCATTTGTAGTTCAAATACAATCTGGCACTGGTTCAGGAACCCCCTGTAGGCTTTGGAGTTCCTGTCATTTTGTGGTGGAGGTAAAAGCGAATGCCAGATGCCCCAGATGGAGGTTGTTGTGCCTTGAAAGTTGGTGCCATAACCAGTGACTGAGAAACTGTGTTCTGTGGCTGGACAGAGTCCATGCATTGGCAGAGGGTTGAAATGGATCCTGTGAGCTATTGGACTTGCAAGGCCAGGTTCTGCAAAAACAGAAGTGCTGGTGAGCCAGCAGAGCTCATGGCTTTTGCAATCTCACAACAGGAGTAGTGAGTCCTTATGCAGGCACAAGATACTGATGCACTATAGGAGATCTTCCGCCTAGCCAACCACTCCCCCTTGGGTTGAGCCTATGGGTTCTGGTAGCCAAGCAGGACTTTCTGGGCCTAAGTTGAAGGTGAGGGCAATAGGCTAAGTCATGGCAGGTGGAAAGCAGAGCGAAGTCATGATCTCGCCCAAGGTTTGGGCAGGCTGAGGGCAAGTGAAGTCCAGGTCCAGTTTGAGGTTGAGGCAGGCTGAAGATAGAGCGAAGTCCACAACCAAACTGAGTCAAGCCAAGAAAATGAACCAGAAGAAGAACATGGGAGCACGAGCAAGGAGAAGGCAGGAACCCCAAGGCAGGAGAAGGACCAGGAACAGGACAGGAACAAATCAGGACCAAGCAAGAACATGGAGGCAAGGAAACAGAAACAGATTGGAACACTGAGCAACTAGTACTGCATGGAGTAGAAAACCAGTTGCGAAGGCATTGGTGAGGAGATCAGCTGGCACTTAAATCCCCTGCCGGGGTGATGAAATCAAGGGGAGCCATGGCGAGGTTTCCCACCACAGAGCCTGTAAACTGCATGAGTGTGTACATGTGTGTACCTAAGGGCCAAAGCCGCATCAGGATGCCCAAAGGTTGAGGCATGGCTGCCGCAACCAGTCCATCTTTACAATTAACATTAAACAAAAATGTATACTTGTAATCAGAAAGAAATAAAATCCAATAATCATTATGTTTCTTAATAAAAGTAATTCAAACTCACATTCAAAGTGTCCTATATTTAATGTTCCAAAGATATATGTCAAATTATTTAAGGGGAGAAAACCTCCTCTGTCAAAGGAACTGTGTTCATAACAATGATTTTTTTATTTATTTTAAAAAAAATCATTGTTATGAACACAGTTCCCTTGACAGAGGAGGTTTTTTCCCCTTAAATAATTTGACATATATCTTTGGAACATTAAATATAGGACACTTTGAATGTGAGTTTGAATTATCATCGATATATAAGTGTCTTTTATAAAGTATTTAGCTGGGTGCATAGTTCGTTTTGGTTTGTCTTAATAAAAGTATGCATTTATAGACTACCAGGAAAATCCTTTTTATTTTCCAGAACTATATTTGTAGTTCATTAACAGTATTATTATTATTATAACAAATAATAAGACATAAAAAGGTAGAGAGGAGAAATCGCAGGTGCTATTCTGAAATAAATGAATTCTTAAATACTGTTTCATTAAAATGGTATCTGTGTATTGTCCTATTATGGAAATCAGTATCCTGGCTCAGCCTAAAATGATTTTCAGCCAATCATATTGGCTTGGAAAGTAGATAGCACTTAACAGTACTCAGTTATTGCAGGGACAGTTCTCAAAGGGATCTAACCAGAAGACTAAGGAGTTACCTGCCTAGATTTCTCTAGAGGAAAATTCTCGTTCTTAGAGCAGGTAAATATATTTGTCTAGTTTTACTAGGAGGAGCCATTCCAGGGGTAGGGATAGGATGGAAAAGGGAAACATGACTCAATTTCATTTTTATATCTTCATATGTAGTGTTTTGCCCACATTTTGCCACCACAGAATGTAGCATTCGCTTGCACTTTTGGTATGAATTAGATATAATAGAAATGGACATGAGTTTTGGAATGAGCAATCCTCAAGCCTCTGATGAAATCTGTTTATATGAACAATATTTCAAGGGCACTATGTAAGACAGTCATATTAATCTTTTGAGAGAAAAATGAATGTTATCTATTTACAAATCTAAATGCCAGAAATTCAAGCTATGCTTTGCTTTTCAAGTTGAAATCTACTCATTCATTGGTAATGCATTTAATAAATTAATTGTTCTGCCTTGGAGAAACCATTCTGGAGATGATGTGATCCTATAGCCATTCGTTCAATTTCATGATGGCATGGAACTATTTCTGCATTGCTCTTTACATCTTAAAATAGAAAAGTGTAACTCCTAAGAAACAAAGCATCCTCAATCAAATCAACCCGAGTTATGTGCATTACAAACCCAAAGATTGTAAGGTCAAGAATCAAAGAATTACTGCTGATCCTACTACATTGCATATAACATTTTCCCCTGTGAAATAATTTGATGAGAAATGCTTAAATGTCCAGACTTCATAATCATTGCCAAAGAACAGAGGAATTTGGTCTTAAATAGCGATTTACCTGCAACTGGATCTTGAAATGAATTAGACTTGTTCAGAAGCTGCATGAAACTGCATCTGAGGCAGAGCTCATTTTAATGTTACACTATTAGGCAGCAGCCTCTGAAGGAAAAAAGAAAGATAGGAGCAATAATATTATCAGCCAATAGCAATTTCTTAAATTGGAAACCAAGAAATAGAATACTTTGGGCAGGGTCACATATATAAGCCTGATGTAGCAAAGGATTTTTCCTATTCTGAGGTGGATTCACTAAAGTTTCTGTTAAAATTGTTTTTAGAATGTATGTTTTTTGTAGCGTGCATGCTAAAATCACACAGCATGCTGTTCAGTAAAATAATAATAATATACAGATTGCACGAGAGCTTTAAAAAAAATGACCACATTTGTTAACATGCATGCAGAAGCAATAATCAAAGTGCTCACATTGGTGCAAACTCTGCGAGCACATTTTACTCATGGGATTTGCAAGAATTTGATTATTGGCCCTGGAAAAAGTACCTGCAGAGATTTGTCTGCGTGTACTTTTTCCAGGCAAAAAAAATGTACATAGTTCTGAAATTCCTCCCTCGCTCAACTCCACACCCAGGAACACTTCCCACTGTGAGTGGATATAAGGACCCTCATTGAACAATACACACACTTTTACCTGCATAATGGGTAGGAAATTTAAAAAAGTAAAAAACATTTCCATGGGTAAAATGCTGTTTTAGCTATAGAAATACCTTTAAAAATTGCCCTCAGAATGGTTACTGCATTCACTAGTAGAAAATTAACGAGTGAGCAGGAAATTAATGACTGAGCACTAATAGGTCACAGAGACAATGGACATTTAGAGCATTGACACTATTTAGCACATTCGTAGTGCTGTTTATTTTCCAGCGATTCCTTCTGCTTTGATAATAAATTTTTAAAATGGAGGCTACCACATATTCTGGCTATTGGTGTTGTGTGGAGGGAGAACTGGATATGGATGTGGAAGCGGATAATTGTGTGAAAGAGATGGAGATTTGGGATGAATACTGTGTGCAGTGTCTGCCTCAAGTGTCTATGCTAGAGTTTGCAAGAGAGGAGTGATCTGCTTGAGAATGGAGAGGATGAAGCATGGCAGGTGCATGCAGCTGCCTACAAGCATTAGGGATGTGAATCGTGTCCTCGATCGTCTTAACGATCGATTTCGGCTGGGAGGGGGAGGGAATCGTATTGTTGCCGTTTGGGGGGGTAAAATATCGTGAAAAATCGTGAAAAATCGAAAAATCGAAAAATCGCAAAACCGGCACATTAAAACCCCCTAAAACCCACCCCCGACCCTTTAAATTAAATCCCCCACCCTCCCGAACCCCCCCCCAAATGACTTAAATAACCTGCGGGTCCAGCGGCGGTCCGGAACGGCAGCGGTCCGGAACGGGCTCCTGCTCCTGAATCTTGTTGTCTTCAGCCGGCGCCATTTTCCAAAATGGCGCCGAAAAATGGCGGCGGCCATAGACGAACACGATTGGACGGCAGGAGGTCCTTCCGGCCCCCCGCTGGACTTTTGGCAAGTCTCGTGGGGGTCAGGAGGCCCCCCACAAGCTGGCCAAAAGTTCCTGGAGGTCCAGCGGGGGTCAGGGAGCGATTTCCCGCCGCGAATCGTTTTCGTACGGAAAATGGCGCCGGCAGGAGATCGACTGCAGGAGGTTGTTCAGCGAGGGTTCCGGCGCCTCGCTGAACAACCTCCTGCAGTCGATCTCCTGCCGGCGCCATTTTCCGTACGAAAACGATTCGCGGCGGGAAATCGCTCCCTGACCCCGCTGGACCTCCAGGAACTTTTTGCCAGCTTGTGGGGGGCCTCCTGACCCCCACGAGACTTGCCAAAAGTCCAGCGGGGGTCCGGAAGGACCTCCTGCCGTCCAATCGTGTTCGTCTATGGCCGCCACCATTTTTCGGCGCCATTTTGGAAAATGGCGCCGGCTGAAGACAACAAGATTCAGGAGCAGGAGCCCGTTCCGGACCGCTGCCGTTCCGGACCGCCGCTGGACCCCCAGGTTATTTAAGTCATTTGGGGGGGTTCGGGAGGGTGGGGGATTTAATTTAAAGGGTCGGGGTGGGTTTTAGGGGGTTTTAGTGTGCCGGCTCACGATTCTAACGATTTATAACGATAAATCGTTAGAATCTCTATTGTATTGTGTTCCATAACGGTTTAAGACGATATTAAAATTATCGGACGATAATTTTAATCGTCCTAAAACGATTCACATCCCTAACAAGCATGGACATGCTAGGAGTACAATTTCTATGAGTGTGATTAGAAGGACGAGTGGTGAGGTGAAGGAAAGGGCTGGAACAAGCACCTAGACATTCTAGGGAAAAGGGAGGCTATTCTGATGAGAAAAGCTCCACCTAAACCAAATTGGAACCAGTCTACTGGCACTAGCATTTAAAAGGAGATAGAGAAGCTTTTATACTAGATCATGGGTTAAAAATGAGAGTCACTCAGAAGCATATGGTTTGGAAGGATATATCTTCCAAAAATATTTACTAAACAAGGAAGTTAGAATATCCCAGTAGAGAGGATGTGTTTTAGGCTGAAGTAGCCCAGATAGATGTCGACAAAGAGCACCCAGGTATGAATGCTTTTAAACTGCCTGTATCATTTGCTTACAAGCAGGTTGTGAATACAAAGAGAAATTAAAGTACAAAAAACATACTTTCAAATGACTGTATTTGAATGCCAGATGTCTGAATAATAAAATTGGTGGGACAGAGTATATGGTATTATACATAGATATAGACATTGGCATTTCAGAGATTATATCGATGTGATAGGGCAGATCGACTTGGTGGAAGGGTAATACTATATGTAAAAGATGAATTAGAATCAAGCCTGATAAACAAAATGCTGTATGAAATCCTTATGGATAGACATTCTATATCTGTCGAGTAAGAGTATAACAGTGAGTATATACTACTGGCCACCTGGCTAAGATGAAGAAAGACTGAAATGCTAGCTGAAATTAAAAAAATGCAAATACATTTGGCAGCACAATAATAATGGGAGATTTCAGTTACCTCAGTATTAACTGGGTCAGTATCTCATTGGGTTAAATTTCTAAATTCCATAAATGACTACTTCATGGAGCAGCTGGTCCTAGAACCAACGAGAGGGGCAGCTATTTTAGATCTAGTCCTCAATGACTTGGGGCTGCTAAGCAATTGTGATTATAATGGAATCACATTCATTTGTTTATTTATTTTATTGCAGTATTTATTAGTTGCTTGGTGCCAAGTCTGTAAGTAACATTAGAACAATCATTAAAAAAAAAACAAAAACATGAAGTTAAAACACATACATACATAATCACTGGAGGGAGGACATTAAATACAATTACTACAGTACCATATAACTTTAAAAAGGGAGACTATGATAGAATCAGGAAATTAAAAAAAAATAAAAAGAAGTGGTTACAGGGATTAAAATTTTGCATGAAGTATTGAGATTGCTTAAAAATACCATCTTTGAAGCTCAGATAAAAAGTATTCCATGCATTAAAAAAGTGTGAAGGAAGACCAAACAACTGCTAGCATGGTTTAAAGGTAAGGTAAAAGACAAGTAAAGCTAAAAGGACATCGTTCAAAAAATGGAAGCAGACCTAAATGATGAAAATAGGCAAGAGCATAAGTACTGGCAAGTTAGATGTAAAACAGTAGATAGGCAAAATGACACTTTGAGAAAAAGCTTGCCAGTGTGGCCAGAACTAATAAGAACATTTTCAAGTACTTTTGAAGCAAAAAACCTGTGAGGGAGTCAGTTGTTTTGTTAGATGACTTAAGGGCAAAAGGGGTGCTCAGGGAGGACAAGAAAATAGCAGAAAAACTAAATGAGTTCTTTGCCTCAGTCTTTTCAGAGGAGGATGTTGGGGAACATACCCACCCCTGAAACTTTCTTTAATGGTGGAGATTGAGCAACTAAAACAAATATCCGGGACAATGGAGGATATAATAGACCAAACTGACAAATTAAAGAGTAAAAAATCACTGGAACTGGATGACATCCACCCCACAGTTCTTAAAGATCTAAAACATGAAATTGCTAGTCTGTTACTTGTAATCTATAACCTTTCATTTAAAACAGCCATGATTCCTGAAGACTGGAAGGTGGCCAATCTGACACAAATTTTTAAAAAGGGCTCCAGGGGTGATTCAGGAAACTATAGACCAGTGAGCCTGATGTTGGTGTTGGGCAAAATGGTAGAAGCCATTCTTAGCAAAATCACTGGCCATATAGATAGTGTTATAGTTAGTGAGGTTTGGGTGGACCTTTGGACACTGTGGCAGCTGACCACGCCCACAGGGGGAAGTCCCGTGAGGGGCCACAGGTCA
Organism: Rhinatrema bivittatum; assembly: GCF_901001135.1. NCBI lineage: Eukaryota > Metazoa > Chordata > Amphibia > Gymnophiona > Rhinatrematidae > Rhinatrema > Rhinatrema bivittatum. Next base: position 85,224,449 of record NC_042620.1, read on the forward strand.
GACTCAGCTCTGGACACACAAACACAGATAGTTCTTTATTTAGACGGTTTGAGAAGTCATCAGAAGTGGCAGTAGTGAGTAGAAGATGTAGCCCAGCTGGGCTAGTATTCCCTAGGGCGTTGGAACAGCGATTCCTCTGGTAGCAGTGCTGTAGTGGAGAGAACTGAGAAAGTGAGTACAATAGAACATTCACAGAGTCCCAAATATGGAGAAGCCCCGAGATAGGGAGAGCTGGCCCTAGAGGAGCGAGTACCAGATCCCTGGAGGCAGAGAGACTTGTTGGCAAAGTACTCACACAGCGGATCCACGTAGGAGATGGCACTGGCGCTGGAACGGGGGCAGGCCCTCGAGGATCAAGTACCTGGTTCCAGGGAGACAGCTCTGAGGAGTGGATGATAGTAGTACTCACTGATGGTGTCGGTAGCGAATTCTTCCAAGTAGAAGAGGCAGCGGTTCAGGGAACATGGGCCCTCGAGGAGTGAGTACCGGTTACCTGATAGTGACCTCAAAGAAGCAAAGAGGCCCCCGAGAAGCGGGTACCCCGTTAGCAGAAAGAGTCCAATGGAAGTTGGAAGGCAGAGTAGCTGGGTATGGAGAGCGAATCCCATCCTTAAGATCACCATTGCTAACTCAACGACTAGCAATAAACTGTAGGCTTAAATATCCGGGCAGCGTGACATCATCACAGGGGGACGCCCCTGAGGAACGCGCCAATGAGGAAATAAGAATGAGGGCTACGCGACGCACGCACCCTAAGGTACCTGGAGAGCATGGCGGGAGGCAGCGCCCAAGCCAGTCCGGGGACGCCGGAGAGGACAGCAAGGAGACGCCACGGCAGCCAGGTGTCCGTGAAGAGCAGAAGGAGTTGCAAAAAAGGAAAGGTAGGCGGAATGAAGCCGTTGGGAAGTGACGGTCGCAACAGTTAGACATGGCTTCATGGGGAAGAGTCAACATAGTTTTAGCAAGGGAAGGTCTTGTCCTACCAATCATTTAGAATTTTTTGAAGGTGTAAATAAACATGTAGATAAAGGTGATCCAGTTGATGTAGTGTATTTGAACTTTCAGAAGGCATTTAATAAAAGTTCCCCTATTAGAGACTCCTCAGGAAATTACAAAATCAAGGACTATCAGCTCTCAGTAGAACAAAAATAATCTCTGAACCCAAAAAAGGGAAAAATCAAGTAAAAGACAGGAGGGGGTGGAAAAAACCTCCTTGCCTCAAACTGAGGAGATAGTCACTTAAAAAAGGATACTTAAAGTTGAAACTCCTCTGTATCGGATCACCAGACAGCTCTATTCCTTGGACTCTTGGAGGAGTGATATAAGTCTGCCAGAATTTCTCTAACACTTGATCTAACCTTACACAGGGATGCCCCAATCCACTGTAAAGGGGTACCAAGGCTCTCACAGGAAAAAGTCTCCAAATATAAGTTTACAAGAGCAAAAAAGTACAAACTGGGACAGACTGGCAAATAGACCCTCAAAGGACAAATAATAGATTCTACACCTTCAATAGATTCCATTCTGGTCCTCTAGAAGGCTAACTGAAAAACCCATTGATAGAGATCTATCTCAGATGAGAAAGAAAGAGTCAGAAGGATGATCTGGACACTCAATATAAACATTGAAATCTCCTAAGATAATTAGGTTGAGTGATTTGGTAGTGTTGTGGGCCCTTGGTCACAGCAAGAGATGGTTCCTCCCACAGGGCAGAGCATTATGGGGAATTGCTGCAATAGGCTGACTCTATAGCACACACACACACACAGAGTTAAGAGTGTCTTTATTATACAGCCGATGATGGGAATAATCCGAGGAGCGGTCAGAGAACTCCTGTAGAGAAGAGGATGGTCCCAGAGAAGTAGTCTTGTCAGTACTCCGCAGCTTGATAGTCGCGGAGATGTACTCTCACCAATCGATGATAGTTGTAGATCCAGTAGTGGTCCACAGAGCGGGATATGCTGTGAATCTACACAGTAGATGGTAGGCCAGAGAGGTAGATCCAGTAGTGGTCCGCAGAGCGGGGTATGCTGTGAATCCACACTGTAGAAGGTGAGAGAGAAACAAGCTGGAAAGCTTAGGTACTCACTCTGTAGTAACAGGTTGAAGGAGAGACGGACATCCGAGGAGCAGAGGCCCGGGATGAGGCAAGGCCCCCCCCGAGGAGCGGGTACCTTTAGGCGTCCTGAGCTGGAAGCAAGCTGGCCCCAAAGGATAGAACCGGAACGTGGCAAGGCCCCCGAGGTGCGGGTATCTGGGTCGTCCGAGGCAGGAGTACTGAGCGAAGGCGTCTGTAGCATGAGCGAAATCAGCAGGATGGGAATCCTTGCTAACTCATAGCTGGATTAGTGAATGGAGTTTAAATACCCGTAGGTAGTGAAGTCATGCGGAGGGGACACCCCCCAAGGTTCCCGCCATGACGCATGTAAAAGGAGGGCCAGCGCACGCGTGCCCTAGGTGATGCCAAAAGAAAAATGATGAATGCAATCGCCCATGCTGGTCTGGGGATGCTGGGGAGATTGGCGTGCAGAAGCGGAGGCAGCCATCTTACTCACTGGAGCGGAGAAAGGCAGAAAAAAGGTGAGACAGAGAAGGTGCAGCCAACTGCGACCGACGGGCACAACATAGGTTTTGATGGTGTGTTTGTTAATCAGAAGGAAAGAGAATTTAGGTAAGCAATGTGTCTGAAATAGAAGTGCATAAATATTAGAACAAGAACAAGTCTGAACAGAAATGAAACTAAAAATCCACTTGGATAGATGGTACTGGCGGGTGATAAACAACAAGGTCACACCATTAGATGCTCCACATCTAAAACCCAAATCTCTCTTCACTAGCTTAATGGTGTACTCCTTTAGTAAGGGAAACCATAGGTTCCCTACTCAAAGAATATTAAAATAAGGGGACAATCCATGAAACTAACAACCATCAGATTCAAAACAAATTGTAGTCCATCCCTTGTTTAAAATAATCACCTAATATCAGCAGTGAAAATAGAATGTGTATGAAAAAATGATTTCAGCAATAACATTCAAAACACATTTCTACATGCAGATGAAATTAATAAAGAGCAAACTTTTGTTAAAATAGAAATGAAGAAGGGATGACCATAATGTCATAAAATCCAGTGATGAAAAATACCATCATTTTCACAGTAAGAATTAAAGTTACTTAAGACAGACCCTCACTAAAACAAATGCACCAACAAAAACTAAACTGGAAACCACAAGCCTGACTGTATTATGCAGTGCAACAATGGAAAAACAGAAAGATCATTTCTCACAAAACATCAAGCAATAAAACCAAGAATAAAACATTCATAATATTAAAATCATACTAATAAGAATAAATGTTAAAACAGCCAACAAACATTCAATCATTTAAAAAAACTTGTTACAAATTTCTCAAAAAAACCCCCCAATAAAATATTTCAAAACAGCAGAAACATCAAATACCACCCAATAATTAAAATAAAAAAGAGTTTAAAGACTCCTGCTCTCCACATCTGGGATCTTTTAATTTCCAGTCACACTGAGATTGTCGTGGATGGGGAGGGAGTACCATACAAACTTTTTCTTCTCTCTCATACACACAAAATAACACATTGCCCCTCACATTCCCTCTCTCTTATACATGCATATGCTCTCAAACACTCCCTCTCTTTCACAAATACAGGCTATCTCTCTCCCTCACAGACTCATTATATGTATGTGCCTGTGAGAGCCTGTATGTCATACATTGCTTTCATAGGTAAGCACACTCACATGGGCACACAAACATTGGCTCTTACAAAGGGAAAAACATACAAGCAGGCTCCCAATCTCTCTCAAGCAGGCTCCCAATCTCTCTCTTACAGGCACACACAAAACCAAGTTCCCAATCTCTCTCTCAGAGGCACATACACAAGCAGGCTACCAATATCTCTCTTTCTCTCTCACAGGTACAAAACCATGCAGGCTCCCAAGCTCTCTTTTTCTCTCTTACAGGCACACACACATGCAGCTCCCAATCTTTCTCTTTCTCTCTCACAGGCACACACACAAGTAGGCTCCCAATCTCTCTCTCTTTCTCTCTTACAGGTACACATGCAAGCAGTCTCCCAAGCTCTCTCTTTCTCTCTCATAGGCACACACACAAGTAGGCTCCCAATCTCTCTCTCTCTCACGGACACACACACAAGCAGGCTCCCAATTTATCTCACAGGCAGGCTACCAATATCTCTCTTTCTCTCTCACAGGTACAAAACCATGCAGGCTCCCAAGCTCTCTCTTTCTCTCTCATAGGCACACACACAAGTAGGCTTCTAATCTCTCTCTTTCTCTCTCACAGGCACACACCGAAGCAGACTCCCACTCTCTCTCTTTCTATCTCGCAGGCAAACACAAGCAGGCTCCCTATCTATCTCACAGGCACACTCGCAAGCAGGCTCTTTCTCTCTCACAGGCACACACAAGCAGCCTCCCAGTCTATCTCTTCTCTCTCACAGGCACACCAACAAATAGGCTCCCTATCTCTTTTCTCTCTCACAGGCACACACACAAGAAGGCTCCTAATCTCTCTCTCACAGGCACACACAAGCAGGCTCCCAATCTCTCATTTTCTCTCTTACAGGCACACCCACAAATAGGCTCCCAATCTCTCTCTCTTTCTCTCTCACAGTCACACATACAAGTAGGCCCCCCAATCACTCTCTTTCTCTCTCATGGACTCACACACAAGCAGGCTCCCAATGTCTCCCTTTCTCTCTCCCAGGCACTCACAAGTAGGCTCCCAATCTATCTCAGGCACACTTGCAAGCAGGCTCTTTCTCTCTCATACACAAGCACATACCCACAAGCAGCCTCCCAATCTCTCTCTCTCTCACACACACAAGCACACACATAATCAGGCTCTCACTCTCTCTCTCTCTAACTCACAGGCACACATCCAAGCAGACTCACAATCTCTGTCTCAGAGTCATACACACAAGCAGGCTCCCAATCTGTCTCTCAGAGTCAAACACACAAGCAGGCTCCCAGTCTCTCTCCTTCTCTCTTACAAGCACACACACAAGCAGTTCCCAATCTCTATCTTTTTATCTCTCACAGGCACACACACAAGTAGGCTCCCAATCTCTCTCTTTCTCTCTCACAGGCACACACACAAACAGGCTCTTTCTCTCTCAAAGGCACATACACAAGCAGGCTCCCAATTTCTCTCTCTCTCACAGGCACATACACAAGCAGCCTCCCAATCTCTCTCTCTCACAAGCACATACATAATCAGGCTCTCACTCTCACTCTAACACATAGGCACACACAAATGCAAGATCCCAATCTCTCTCTTACAGGCACACACCCAAGCAGGCTCCTAATCTCTCTCTCAGAGTCATACACACAAGCAGGCTCCCAATTTCTCTCTTTCTCACTCACAGGCACACACACAAGCAGGCTCCCAATTTCTCTCTTTCTCACTCACAGGCATAATCAGGCTCTCACTCTCACTCTAACACACAGGCACACACAAAAGCAAGATCCCAATCTCTCTCTTACAGGCACACACCCAAGCAGGCTCCTAATCTCTCTCTCAGAGTCATACACACAAGCAGGTTTCCAATTTCTCTCTCTCTTTCTCTCTCACAGACACACACACAAGTAAGCTCCCAATCTCTTTTTCTCTCTCATGGACACACACACACAAGCAGGCTCCCAATTTCTCTCTTTCTCATTCACAGGCACACACACACACAAGCAGGCTCCCAATTTCTCTCTTTCTCACTCACAGGCACACACACACAAGCAGGCTCCCAATTTCTCTCTTTCTCACTCACAGGCACACACACACAAGCAGGCTCCCAATTTCTCTCTTTCTCACTCACAGGCACACACACACAAGCAGGCTCCCAATTTCTCTCTTTCTCACTCACAGGCACACACACACAAGCAGGCTCCCAATTTCTCTCTTTCTCACTCACAGGCACACACACACAAGCAGGCTCCCAATTTCTCTCTTTCTCACTCACAGGCACACACACACAAGCAGGCTCCCAATTTCTCTCTTTCTTACTCACAGGCACACACACACAAGCAGGCTCCCAATTTCTCTCTTTCTCACTCACAGGCACACACACAAGCAGGCTCCCAATTTCTCTCTTTCTCACTCACAGGCACACACACAAGCAGGCTCCCAATCTCTCTCTTCTCTCTCACAGGTCACACACAGGCAGGTTCCAAATCTCTCTCTTCTCTCTCACAGGCACACACACAGGCAGGTTCCAAATCTCTTTCTCTCTCACACACAAGCACATACACACAAGCAGGCTCCCAATCTCTCTCTCTCACAGGCACACCCACAAGCAGGCTCCCAATCTCTCTCTCTCTCTCACAGGCACACACACAAGTGGGCTCCCAATCTCTCTTCTCTCTCTCACTGGCACACGCACAAGCAGGCTCCCAATTTCTCTCACTCTCTCTCTCTCAGGCACACACACAAGCAGCCTCCCAATCTCTCTCTCTCTCATAGGCATACACACAAAGGCCTCCCAATCTCTCTCTTCCTCGCTCACAGGCATACACACAAGCAGCTCTCCTGGCCCCACCGGGCGTGTTTCTTCTTTGGCCATGAGCTGGAGGAGTACTGCTTGCGGCCTATCCAAGCCTTTTTCTCTTTCTTCAGCCACAGGTGGAAGGGCCTCCACTTGTGTCCTCCCCAGTCCTTGTTTTTCTCTTTTGGTCGCAACTGGAATTGGTTCAGCACGAGGTCTCTCCAAACCTTTTTCTGTCTCTTTGGCCACAAGCAGGTGGGATCTTGGCTCTTGTTTTTCTTCTTTGGCCTCGAGCAGGATAGAACAGGATAGCTAGATAGAACAGATAGAACAGATAGAACAGGATAGCTTTTATAATTTGATAATCTTTATGTTCTTTTAAATTTAAATCTTTATTTACATTTGTTTTTTTATTTAGTTATGTAAACCGTTTTGATTAAACACTGTTTGTAAAGACGGTATACAAACACTTTTAAATAAATAAATAAGAACATAAGAACATAAGATAGGTTCCACTTGTGGCCTCTCCAAGCCTTGTTTTTCTTCTTTGGCCGCGAGCGGGATGGGATCTGCTAGCAACCTCTTTGAGGCTTTTTTTTCTCTTCAGTCACAAGCAGGTGGACTCCGCTCGCGGCCTCTCTAATCCTTTTATTTCTTCTTTGGCCTTGAGCAGGATGGGCTCTGCTCGCAGCCTCCACTGGCCTTTGAATTCTTCTTCAGTTGTGAGCAGGATGGGATCCACTCACGGCCCCGCCAGTATGTGGACTGAGGAGCAAAAGGAATCATGTTTTGACAAACAGGATCTCCTACTGCCTCCAGGCTGGTCTCTTAATAAGAACTGCAAGACCGGCCCTGAGGCAGTAGGAGGTGACGTTTGGTTAAATGCAACTTCTGCTGCCGGGCGGGGGGGGGGGGGGGGGGTGTTAGGGTAGGGAGGTGTGTCACCATTAATCTATTGGATTGGGCAGGGCCTTAGTTTATCCCTGCTTGATCTGATGTTTAAAGTTGGGGTGCGGTGGCACTTGCCACCCATAGGGTTGCTGCCTATTCACTGAATCCCTTGAAGGCCCTGACTGCACACCACTGATAAGTAATTAAATCAAATTATAGCAAACCTTAAGAAAAACTAGTTAGAAAGCCTCTTATAAGAAAGAGAATTCTTAAACTGTTATATTAAACAAGCATTTTAGCTAGTACAGAATGAGCTATAATGGTACAGGGTTAAGCTTTATCTAAATCTTATAGAGTTGTTTTGTAATAGAGGGTGGGCAAGAGATCAGACCTCTCTCTCTGTCTTTCTTCTTTCAAGAGAAGATTTTTTTTAGAATATGTTTCACCCACAGTTCTCCAGATTACAAAACCAATCTTATCTTCTCCTAAAATTATTGACAATTGATTCCTATATGGCAGTAATTTTCAGATTTCTGGATAGAGCCTCTAAACTTTTGTGAAATTGTCCTGATGGAACATCATCAGTGCCCTTTCCTCTTCTCTCAACAAATTATTGTCCCTTGCCCCACAAAGCAAGTCCCAGTTAAATATTTTTGGACTAGGTTTATTTATGAATTGAAATGTTTTTAACCAGGAAAACTAGATTGAAATAAAAGTGTTGTTTCAACTGGGTCCCTAGAGGTGGCAAGGTTCATGCAGTATGTTTAAAAGTTCAAGAGCAGAATAATCACAGCAATTCAGGAAACAGCTAGAAAAATAAGTAGAAATGTAATTTTTAAAGTGATCACCCATCAGTTCATAAGAAGTCCCTATCTGAATAATCCTTAGAGACAAATTGCAAACAGAGGTCAAGAAAAAAATACTAAACATTTTTGTTGATTGTTCGATATTTACAGCAGCAATTGTACCACAAATGTTATTAAATAGTGAGATTGCATTTAGGGCAAACAAAAAACATCAGCATATGCCATTACCCTATGCCTTATTTTCTCTTTGTTCTGCATATAAGTCCCAAGCAGAGAGAAGCATTTGATGATTTTGACAGCTTTCAGTTAAGTGGCTCTCATCATCATTCAGCTCAGTGAACATCAGCCATGTAGGGGTCCATATTCAGCAAGATTTATTTGGATAACTTGGGCATTTTCCGGATAAATGCTGACTTTTGAATATTTCTGCCACTTATCCAGCTAACATTTTGCTGGATAATTAGGAGCCGTTCTGGGGATGTTCCAGGGCAGAGATAAGTTAGTCAGCTAAGTTATCTGGTAACTCCAATATATCTACCTAACTCTGATTGTGCTGTACAGTAGTACTGAAGTTAACCGGATAATTGTAGATGGCTAATTTTAAGGTAGTTGGGTATATTCTATGATATAGCTGCAACGCTGAATATTCTAGCAAAATTAGCTGGATAAGTTTGGTTGCAAGCTGGCCTGAGGCTGAATATTAGGGATGTGCAGTCATTTAAATGAATGAGTAAAACACAACAAATGAGGCCATTTTCAGTCAGTTCTGAATAAAATGAACTTAAAATAGCCTCTGAAAAAATACCCCAAATTTTAGGGTATTTTCATATTTGTATAATAAAAATAAAAAGGACTATGGAGGGGCAGGCCCAGGCCTCGGCCTGAACTTGTCACTGAAGCCTAGGCCCAATGCTGGAGTCCAGTTAGAGGCCAGGCCCTGTCATTTAGGCCCATGCACAATAACAGGGCCCAATGAAAGCTGGATCCCATCACCTAGGCCTCATGCCAGGGCCTGGATCAAGGCCGGGTGCTGTCGCTGAGCTCTGGGTCTAGGACCACGCCCAATGCCGGTGAACAGTCCAAGGCCAGGACCCATTGCCAAGGCCCAAAGCTGAGTTCCATCATCAAGGCTGAAGCACGGGGCTAGGCCCAGGCCTGGAGAACTAATACCAGGTCTTCCACCATCTTCATTCTTCTTCCATCAAATAAAATTTATGCCGTCTACTCAAAGTACACACTGCAGTGATGCCATTGCAGTGCCTTCCTCCCAGACTGTTGCGTCTGTCGGTCTTCGATGGCTTCGCCCCGCCTAACTCTCTCTACTTGCGGCTTCTCCCGCTCACCTTGGACTGATGGCCGCCACAGCATCTGCTTGCCGGACCGGCTTTGGTGCTGCTTCCCGCCATTCTCCTTCAAGGTACCTCTAGGGAGCGCACGCCGCCCTCATCTTTATTTCCACATTGGCGCAAACCTCTGTTCTGACGTCACGATGCCAGGGTATATTTGCCTACTACATTTGCTAGCTCATCAGTGCTAGCAAATGTAGCACTGATGAGCTACATTTTCTGTACTCACCATCAGTGAGTACAGAAAATATCCCTCTCTATAGTACTGCTTCGCCTGAATCAGGTACTCGCTCGAGGACCTGCCCTCTGCTCCGGTGCCAGACCTCTCATCTAGTGGAATCTCTGCTATTGCTAGTGAGTACAATGCTACTGAGTCTCTCTGCTCTAAGGGATCAGGTACTCGCTCCTTGAGGGCCTGCTCTCCCTATCTCGGAGCTCTCCTATTCTACTTGGGACTTTGAATGCTAATTCTGTTGTATGCTCATAACTCTCAGTCTCTTTCCACTACAGCACTGCGTACAGAGGATCCGCTGTTCCAGCGTTCTGTGAGAGATGCTCCCAGCCGGGCTCTACAACCACTACTCACTACTGCTACCTCTGGTGGTTCCATATACTGTTTAATAAAAGATTCAAATCTGTGTTTGTCTGTCCGGAGTTTAGCCTGACACTGTGGTCCCTCACAAGACTGCCCCCCGTGGGCGAGGTCAGCTGCCACAATGTCCAAGGATCCACCAAACACCAATAACCATAACACAGGCAGATGGCACTATTTTGATGTATGCTCTTGAAATCTATGGCTGTATATCAAAATTGTGCCGTCTGTTTGGGAAGAAGGCGCCACTGTTGCATTACTGCAGCATGTCCATTGGGTGGCTAGCTTTATTTTTATTCAACGGAGATAGAAGGAAGATGGTGGAAGGCCTTTTCTCGTGCCTGAGGGCTTGCACCTCAGTGATGAAAATCAAGCTCAGACTAAGCCCCAGAATCAGCAATTGTCTTAGTGACAAGACCCCCATCTCCAGCCAGGCCCTTGTCTAGGCCTTGGCAACAGGGTCCAGCTTCAAAATGGACTCTGCCATTGAATTAAGCTTCGACCCCATGGCTCAACAATGGGACCCGGCCTTGAGCCGAGCTTTGACTTTGGGCCTAGGGCTAGACCTGGCCCTCAGCGATGTGACTTGTTCTTGTGCCAGACACCACCATCAGGCCTGGGCTTCAGTAACAAGACCAGCCTTAGGCTGGGCACCAGAATTAGGCCTGGGCCTAGGACTAAGCCATAGCCAAGGCCTCTGTGACATGACCTGGCATCAGGCTGGGCCTTGCATCTGGCCTAGGTTTAGGCCCAGGCCTCAGTGATGGGACCCAGCATCAGGACGGGCTCCAGTGTCAGACCTGGGCCTAGGCTTCAGTGATGGAACCTGGCCTCTGATGTAGGCCTAGGCCTCAGGCCCCAGTTTGGGTTTTGGCAATGGGATCCAGTCTCAGCTGGGCACTGGCATTGGGCCTGGGTCTGGGACTAGGCCTTAGCCTAGACCTTTGTTATGCGATCTGGCATCAGGCCAGGCTCTGCATCTGGCCTAGGTATAGGCCCGGGCCTCAGCAATGGGGCTCAGCCTTAGGCCAGGCCCTTGTGTCAGGCCTGGGCCTAGTCTTCAGTGATGGAACCTGGCCTCAGATCTAGGCCTGGGCCTCAGGCCAGGTCCTGGCATTGGAGCTAAGCCTAGGCTTGAGTTTTGCCAGTTTGGAAACTGACTTCTGGCAAGGCTCCAGCTTTGGGCCTAGGCTTAGGCACAGGCCCAACCCATTCTTTCCTTTACAGTGAAGTCATTGGGGCCCATAGATTGTTTCTCCCATTTATGTTCATGTAAAAACAAATGAAACAAATGAATATTGTCTTCATTTGAGACAAACATAACTAATTACTGTGAACTCTGAAACAAATTTATGATCCAAAATAAACTTTTCGATTCTGTACACCCCTGCTGATTACTCCCATACTATATATGCCATGAAATGGAAAAGAAATCATGGGCAATACCAACTTCCCATTCATATTTAGCAAATCCACAATGAAAGCACTTATAATCAAGGCAGCTAGTCTGGGAATCATTGCTGCTAAAATAAACTCACCGATAGTGAGTTCTGGAAAGAAATTAAAACTTGGCTGTTCAGTCAGGTTTTTAACATTAGCCAATTTTATTTTGTTAGCTGATTTTACAGTTTTGAATCTGAGTTATACTGTAATTGTGTAATATGCTGCCAACCCACAGGGTGCTGCACAGCAGTCAGCATTCCATACCTCAAGGTCCTGAGTCTAGTATAGTTCCTGGTGTCTTAATCATCTGATCATCCTACAGCTCCATCTCAGGGGCCTCACCAACTCTTTAGTTTTTTTGCCCCAGTGCACAGAATTTCCTGTGAGTGCTCCCTGATGACATCATCACTGCTCTCCTATAAAAGAAAGCTCAGACCTTGGAGCCTATGCCTGAGGAGCAGGTTTGCTTTTGTATGGTCCTTGCTTTTTCTGCTAATCTCCTATGATCTGGCTTGATTCTTGGCTCTGCCTTGTTTACTGCCCTTCCTGACCATTGCTTGCCTTTGACTTTATAGGAACTCTGTCTGTCCCAACCTGTGACTCTTGTCTGTGATTGAATTTAGCCTGCCCTGACCTTAGTCCACCTCCTGAAGTTATTTGAACTCTGTCTGCCTTGACCCTGCCTGTCTGACCACACTTCTATCTCCTGATTCTGTTCTGGTGCCTTTGTCCTATCAGCTACTGGGCGTCCACACCCAGTCCATGACAAATTGCTATTGGATTATTTTGTTTTTTTAGATTTGTTTTAAGTTGCATTATATTTGCTTTATGATATTATACTTGATGTTTTCATTATAGAGAAATATTTTTTTACTGTATACAGCTTTAATTTGCTCTGAAAGGCAAGTATAATGAGAGCAATACATTAAACTAAACTATCCACAAAGAAGAAATTGTGGAATGCATGCAAGATAAGAAATAAACATCTCATTATCGACCTTATCCTGATTTCAAGTTTCCCCAAAAAGAATACATAGTCCTCAACAGAATATGCAAATGTGAACCACGAGCTAGGCAAGCTATTCTTTAGCACAGTCACTCAAGTTGTCCAGTGGTTTCAGGCTTTAAAGGGGTTTCCTTTTAAAATTATCTAATGAAAATAGTTTACCAGGTATAAGACAAAGCCTGAGATGTCTACTCATTAAAATTTTATTTTTAAATTAAGCTGGCAGTTTCTCTTTTCTTTTCTTCAATAACTAAGAATGAATTATCAGTTTGTATAGCATTGTTAAGCAATTAAATTAGTCATACTTAAGAAATTTCTTTCAGTCATTTGCATAACAAATTGTTTTAACCAACTTTTATTAACAGGCTCTCAAACAACTGAAATACAAGAATCAAAGAAGCAAGAAAATTAGAAAAACTGATTTTCCCAAAGAATTTTCCCAAAGAATACCCCAAACCAAATAAGCCTGATACTTCACTTTCAATGATATCCTGCATAGCTCTCTGCTTAACAGCAGGGGGAATGATGAAAAGATGATTTATATTAGGACAACAACCAACAAGGAATGAGTTGCACAGGCTGGGTAAACATGCATGGGAGTAGCTTGCTATGACGGCGGTTACTACCCCTAAACAATTAGCTATAATTCACTTAGATACAGCTCCAGGACTGATACCCCTAACCAATTAGCTAGATACTTCACTTAGATGCAGCTCCAGCACTGCTAACTACATCGATGGTGGGGGTGGAAGGAAAATAGATCGATGGCGGGGGTGGAAGAGAAATAGAACAAAAAAGTCACTTATAAGGGACAAAAGTAACAGATAAGTATGGGGGAAAAAAAAGTGAAGGCTTGCTGGGCAGACTGGATGGACTGTTTGGTCTTCTTCTGCCGTCATTTCTATGTTTCTATATGTAATTCAATTACTCTTAGATTAGTATTTATTTATTACCTTATTACTTTTCAGACAACTATATAAATTTATGCTAATATTTTTATTGAGAATTGATTTTTTGTGTTATGTTTCAGGTTGCTTCAGGACTTTAAGAAGAAGATAATTTCCAGGTAAAGTAAGTATGTAATAAACTATGAAGGTAACTTTCAAAGCAGCGTGCAGGCATACATGTGCATTCATTTGTCCAAGGGACACCTATTTTATAACATATGCGCATATATGCGTGTACGTTATAAAACAGCCTGGCCTTGCACACATGTGCACAGAATTTTAAATGGACACGCACCTGTGTGCGCAAATCCCACTTCTACCATATAAGTGGGAGGATTTTAAAAGGGATGTGCGCCGATGCATTTGTCAATTTTACCAGTTTGTTCCCAGTTTGTCCAGTTAATAGGTCTTCCAGCCCCACCCTGGGTTGATAGCCTCCACACCCCCTAGTTACCCCAGATCCTTTACACCCCTCAGACATGGCTCTTTTTTTTTTTTTTAACTTACATGCCATAGCAGATATAAAGTTATGCAGCAGGGGACCTTGACACGCGTCAGATCGCGAAAGCATTTATGCACATATTTCTGGTTCAAGTATCAAAATGCCCATGCCCCGCACCTTTTTGAGATCTTCCAAGATGTGCATGCAGCAGCATTTACTCGTGTATCCAGGCGGCTTTTAAATTCCACTCGGCGTGTGCAAGCCTGACATATATGTGCATCCCCTAATTAATGTGCATGTCAGGCTTTTAAAATTCACTTTTAGATGTACAATCTTTGCCTAATATGTTTATCTTTTCTTATTGTGTATGTTTAGATGTTTACCTTACTTGTACTAAACCATGCATAATTAAATAAATCTGAAGCATCTTTCACATTTTCATAACAAAACGTTGGTGCACTTATCTCTTTTTTTTCTTTTAAGTAGCTTCTAGGGGGCATGATTTGCAAATGCCAATAGTGTGGCAATAGGAACCAGAGAAGATGAGATGCTTTAGAGGCTGGCACTCACTGCATGATAATGTAGGCAGGAACTCTGGGTCTCCCCTCTTGACCACATAGTCACTGGAGAAAGTATTTGGCCTTCCTACTACACTACCTTTAAATAAATTCATTAAAAAAAACTGTCTACCTATCACTGTGAGTTTTCAGTAACTAGTATGTCTCCACATTCCTATTGTACTTTCCTTCTGGCTACTTAAACACAAATGTATTTGTCTTTCTCTGCAATGGTCCCGGGGGTCAAACCCATCCTCTTTACACTTTGTTAAACACGTAAGAGAGTCCGCTCGGGATTTCTTTGTTTTGAAGGTATTCATTGTCTGACTGTTAAGGTTGTCTATATGAGTTTTGATGCTTTGGTATACGCAATATTCTAAAACTCTGGTGTTTGTTTCTAGCTTCATTCTACTGCCGCATAACCACGGTTTTGCCGCGACCTGAACTGCAGATTCGTTCTTACTAAGGTACTACATTACCCGGGCCTCCAGGCCACTGAGATTCGTTACGCTGTTGGCCTTGATTAATAGGGATGTGAATCGTTTTTCAACGATTAAAATTATCGTCCGATAATGTTAATATCGTCTTAAATCGTTATAGAACACAATACAATAGAAATTCTAACGATTTATCGTTAAAAATCGTTAAATCGTGTTAGTGCGCACTAACGGGAGTTAGTGCGCACTAACAGAAAATGATACAAATTGACACTTTCCAAGTCACTGAAGGTCAGTTAGGAATGAATATGTATTCCTATTGGCTGGCTGCCCTCTTATCTATTGATGTTACCAAGGTTCACACTGAGGTGATGGTTGGGGGGATGGGAAATGGAACTGGAAACTCACGAACACCAACAGAAAATGATACAAATTGTTGACACTTCCCAGGTCAGTAAAGGTCAGTTAGGAATGAATATGTATTCCTATTGGCTGGCTGTGCTCTTATCTATTGATGTTACCAAGGTTCCCACTGAGGTAATGGTTGGGGGGATGTGAAATGGAAACAGTTGGAAGCTTGACAAAAAAAGTAACATGATGATCATCACTCATGTACTAGAACTTGTTTGTTTATTATGTTAGCAGGCATGTGAAATGCTAGTGCATGTTGAATTTGCCAATCACTGTGCATTTTAGAAAGGTGGTCATGGCTGGAACTACACAGTTCAAATATATGTGGTAATTGATTGTTGGTAAGTGTATTTTTTAAGTAGCCACACTGGCCACCAGATCACGGATCATGGAGAGCTGCATCCCTGCTCCCAGCCAGTCTGGGGCTGCCTGTCCCAGTCATCCATGGAGGGCTGCAGCCCTGCTCCCAGCCAGTCTGGGGCTGCCTGTCCCTGTATTCCATGCAGCGCTGCATCCCTGCTCCCAGCCAGTCTGGGGCTGCCTGTCCCAGTAATCCATGCAGAGCTGCTTCCCTGCTCCCATCCAGTCTGGGGCTGCCTGTCCCAGTCATCCATGCAGAGCTGTATCCCTGCTCCCAGCCAGTCTGGGGCTGTCTGTCCCTGTAATCCATGCAGAGCTGCATCCCTGCTCCCAGCCAGTCTGGGGCTGCCTGTCCCAGTAATCCATGCAGAGCTGCATCCCTGCTCCCAGCCAGTCTGGGGCTGCCTGTCCCTGTAATCCATGCAGAGCTGCATCCCTACTCCCAGCCAGTCTGGGGCTGCCTGTCCCAGTAATCCATGCAGAGCTGCTTCCCTGCTCCCATCCAGTCTGGGGCTGCCTGTCCCAGTCATCCATGCAGAGCTGTATCCCTGCTCCCAGCCAGTCTGGGGCTGTCTGTCCCAGTCATCCATGCAGAGCTGTATCCCTGCTCCCAGCCAGTCTGGGGCTGCCTGTCCCAGTAATCCATGCAGAGCTGCATCCCTGCTCCCAGCCAGTCTGGGGCTGCCTGTCCCAGTAATCCATGCAGAGCTGCATCCCTGCTCCCAGCCAGTCTGGAGATCACAACACTCCTGGTATTAATAGGGATAGGGCACTGTGTGCAGGAAGATCACAACACTCCTGGTATTGATAGGGATAGGGCACTGTGTGCAGGAAGATCACAACACCCCTGGTATCAGGGTTAGTGCACTGTGTGCAGGAAGATCACAACACTCCTGATATTAATAGGGATAGGGCACTGTGTGCAGGAAGATCACAACACCCCTGGTGCCAGGGTTAGGGCACTGTGTGCAGGAAGATCACAATACTCCTGGTATTAATAGGGATAGGGCACTGTGTGTACATGAAGATCACAACACCCCTGGTGCCAGGGTTAGGGCACTGTGTGCAGGAAGATCACAACACCACTGGTATCTTGGTTAGGGCACTGTGTGCAGGAAGATCACAACACCCCTGGTGCCAGGGTTAGGGCACTGTGTGCAGGAAGATCACAACACTCCTGGTATTAATAGGGATAGGGCACTGTGTGTTCATGAAGATCACAACACCCCTGGTGCCAGGGTTAGGGCACTGTGTGCAGGAAGATCACAACACCACTGGTATCAGGGTTAGGGCACTGTGTGCAGGAAGATCACAACACCCCTGGTGCCAGGGTTAGGGCACTGTGTGCAGGAAGATCACAACACTCCTGGTATTAATAGGGATAGGGCACTGTGTGTACATGGAGATCACAACACCCCTGGTGCCAGGGTTAGGGCACTGTGTGCAGGAAGATCACAACACCCCTGGTATCAGGGTTAGGGCACAAGTTCTAGTCACATTGACTGATCACATTGCTTTTTTTGTCAAGCTACCAACTGCTTCCATTTCCCATCCCCCATATACTGTCAGTGGGAACCTTGGTAACATGAATAAATAAGAGGGCAGCCAATAGGAATACATATTCATTCCTAAACTGACCTTAACTGACCTGAAAAGTGTCAAATTGTATCAATTTCTGTTAGTGCGCACTAACTCCCGTTAGTGCGCACTAATCGGAAAAAACGATTTTTAACGATTTTTCAACGAAATCGTGCCAAACACGATTTTCTTCTCCTGCCACACGATTTCAATCGTTAAGACGATATGGCACACGATTCACATCCCTATTGATTAACACACTTCAGACAATTTCTCATTTTCATCTTTTTCTATCTCCCGCTTTCAGCAATTTAAACCAGGTACCGCTTTACCCGGCTTCAAACGTCCCCCGTTCCCTCTTTCCTCTACCTTCTCCTTCCCTCCCCCTAACCCCCATCTTTTCTCTCCCCCCTCCCCTTCTTCCCCCTACCCCTCCCCCCTCGTTTGTCTTTCCCCCCCCCTCCCCCCCTACATTTCACTCCCTCCTCCCCTTCCCAGGGTCATTTTATTCTTCAGGTTCAATTTATAACCGGCTGTTGAATTACCCACAGAATCAGACTGCCCCGTGTTTTTGAGTCTCCTGCTTTGTTGCTACATTTATTGTAGAAGTGCTTTCCCGGTTCCTCTCGATCTATGTTGTCATAAAATTGTTCCTTGTGTCCGCCACACTGCACAATAACTGCATGTATTTTGTTTTGTTTTTTAGAATTTTTGGAATTGGTCCCCCTGACGCAGCCTGATGTGAAACACGGCCGTGTCGGGGCTCTGTGTGATTACTCATTTTTACTCTATGATTAAACCTTTGTGCACAATTGCTGTGTGCACATGTTGAATTAAAATACTAGTGTTTTGGTTAAAGTGGTATTGTCCAGTTTAATTGATTGCTGCACATTATTTTGCTGTTGTTTACCTAAATGTGTGTGCTCTTTACTCCGCTCTCCCTGTATGGATATATTTTATAACAGGTACACATCGACATGCACATGTTACAAAATAGCTACATCCACCCCAGAATAAGCCAGATATGTTTTTAGTCGAAAAACAAGTTATCTGGCCATGTCAGGAATAGTAAGATCAGCAGGATTTTTGAAAATCCTGGCATTTTTCCAGCGAAGTGTAAAACGTAGTTGGATGAATGTGCTGAATATGGACCTCTAAGTGACTATAGTCCTTTTTAAGAAATCACACTCAATGTGTGCTGTGGAACATTATTTTTTCCTCCAAGAGGCACTTATTATGTAGAGTTCCGCAGGTAAGAAAAACCAATAGAGCCAAGGGTCAAAGAGCTGCTTGTTAGAACTGCATAAGCGTATCTCTTGTTTTCCTCAATGCCCACATTTTTTACCTCAATACCTTACTATGCTGGACTCTACCCCCCTCCCCTCCCGGAATTTGCAATAAGTACCATTCCAGCAGGTATTGCACAGCTAATACAGGCATAACACTCAGAAAAAAAGGTGTCGTTAAATCCTGTGATAGTGTGCATTACTTTTATCCAAGCCACGTTAACCAACCTTCTTTTCCATTAACTCCACCCAACATCTCCCACTCGAATACTAATTTTAAATTTGCATACGCATTTCATGATACGATATTTATTGCGTGCATTATGGCATTATTGTGGGTGTTAGGGTTCTAACGCCCTAACAAATTTTGATAAATGACGCTGTAAGTTAGCTGGATAACCCCAATTTTAGCATTAACCAGCTAAGATTACCAGATAACTTTAAGACAGCTGAAGAGCAGGCCTAAAGTTAGCTGGATAAACTTATGTATTAATAAGGCTCCAGATTTTATAGGTATGGACAGAATTAAAGTTTCAGTTATCAGAGTTTGGTGTGGGAGGGTTAGTCTTTAAGAGGTTCATATTCAGCCACTGGCTGGCTATGGAAGTTAGCTGGATAAATTTTTATCCAGATAACTTTAAGATGACCAGGTATATTCAGCAAAGCAACCTGTGCTGCTTAATATTGCAGCTGTTAGCCAGATAATTTTATCCAGCTAACTTTCCTAGTTAACCAGCAGCTGAAACTGAACCTTTTAAAGACTAACTCTCCCACATCTCCTATACCCAACTCTGATAAATGAAACTTTTATTCTATCTAGGAGCCTTACTAATGATTTGGATCAGGTGGAGTAACTTTTACTGCTGAATCTTTTGTAAGCAGCTTTATTTTTTCCCCACAGCTTGGTTCATTTTAAGGAAAGGACCAGCAATCCACACTTACATATATTTAATTTCTTTTAAAGTCTATCACTGTGATTTTAGCTGGCACACAACACAAAAATCATATTTTGTTGTTCTTGACACTTAGTTCAGATATTCATGGGAGATGCACGCCAACAGTCTATGTTTGTACATATTCAAGCCATGGTAACAAAACAAAGCCCATCAGTGTACTCATGACTATAGATGAGTCAATAAATCATTGGTTGAGTGGAGGGCGACAAAGAGTAGTGGTAAATGGAGTTCATTTCAAGGAAAGCGGCATTGCTAGCAGTGCACCACAGGGATCTGTCCTTGGACTGTTTTTCTTCAATATTTTCGTAACTGATATTGCAGAAGGACTATTAGGAAAGTTTTTTGTCTTTTTGTGGACAACACTAAAATCTGCAACAGAGTAAGCAGCCAGGAAGGTATGGAAAACATGAGAAGGGATCTAGCAAAGCTTGAGTAATGATCTAGGTTCTGGCAGCATAGATTAGTGCTAAAAATTGCAGAGACATGTATTTGGGCTGCAAAAACCCAAGGGGGGTGGTAGAGTAAAGGGGTGAAATTCTTCTATGCACAAAATAAGAGTGGGAATTAAGGAGGATTTATTATCTGCTGATCTCAATGTTGACAAACAGCTGGCTAAGGCGATGGCAAAAGTCAAAATGATGCTTGGGTGTGTAGGGAGAGGAATGGTCAGCAGAAAAATGGAGGTGATATTGCCCCTGTATAAATCCCTGTTAATTCCTTATTTGATAGGTTGAAGTTGGTCCAGAGGGTGACTACTAAATTGGTCAGTGATCTTCATTGCAGTACATATGGGGAGACACTTAAAGATCTAAATCTATATACTCTAGAGCAAAGGTGGGGGAGGGGAAATATGATAGAAACATTTAAATACCTCAGAGGTGGGTCTCTTTCAAAAGAAAGGAAACTGTGGAACATGGGGTCATGGGTGGACTCAGGAGTAATCTAAGGAAGAATTTCTTCACAGAAAGGGTATAGGTGCATGGAACAGCTTCCCAATAGTGGTGGTGGTGGTGGTAGTGGTGGAGATAAAGACAGTATTTGAATTCAAGAAAAGCATGGGGTAAGCACAGAGGATCTCTGTGGAAGTGGCAGGAATTGTGCTGAGCATTTGTATGGATGGGCAGACTAGATGGGCCATTTGGTCTTTTTTTGCCTTAACATCTCTCTGTTTCTAATTTTACAGGTGTATGAGAGATGTTCCTGTTAGGAAACATCACCTGAGTCCACAACTGTTGTCAATTACAGCTATCTCCAACCAGAGAAATAAGACACTGTTTTCAGTCAGTATCCTTTCGATCTACAATTGTGATGTTGAAAGATATCTAATAACCACTAACCAAAGCTGTTTGGGAACATTTTGATAATCAATATTTTCTTCAATATTACATTAAAGCAAAATATGATCATAAGAACATACATAAGAAGTTACCTTACTGGGTCAAACCGAGGGTCTATCAAATCCAACATCCTGTTTCCAACAGTGGCCAATCCAGGTTACAAGTACCTGGGCAGGTACCCAAGCATTAAATAGATCCCATGCCACTGATGCTGATAATAACCAGTGGGGCAGATTTTCAAAGGGTTACACGTGTAACCCCGAAAACCTGCCCCTGCCAAGCCTATTTTGCATAAGCTTGGCGATGCGCGCAAGCCCCAGGACGCGCGTATGTCCCGGGGCTTTGAAAAAGGGGTGGGAAGGGGCGAGGTGGCGGTCCGGGGGTGGTCCTGAGGCCTCCGGCACAGCGGCCGTGCCGGGGGATGGCGCGCTGGCAGCTGGCCGGCGTGCGCAAGTTACCTCTTGTAACTCCTGAAATAAAGGTGGGGGGGGATTTAGGTAGGGCTGGGGGGGGGGGAGCAGATGGAAAGTTCCCTCCGAGGACGCTCTGATTTCGGAGCGTCCTCGGAGGGAACGGGGAAAGCCATCGGGGTTCCCCTAGGGCTCGGCGCGCGAAAGGTGCACAAGTGTGCACCCACTTGGGCGTGTTGACCCCGGATTTTATAACATGCACGCGGCTGCGCGCGCATGTTATAAAATCGGGCATACATTTGTGTGCGCCAGGTAGCGCGCACAGGTTATGAAATCTGCCCCAGTGGCTATTAGCTAACAAGAACATTTTAAATAGCCAGCGTGCGAAAAAACTGCGAGATATGCACGTGGCCAGTACGTGCAGAAGAGCCGGCTATGCAAAAAGAGCTCTGTCCCAGTGAAGAGCACACCAGCAGCTCACCAGAGCGTGGAACTTCTGTTCCTTAGAGCAGGTAAGTTCACAAACAAAAAAATTTAGTGGAGCTGGGATGGCTTTAGGGGTCGGGGAAGAGAGGGGAAAAGGGAGGAAGGATAGGTAGGGGGTTAGGGAAGTTCCCTCCCAATCCGCTCCTCTATTGAAGTGGACTGGGAAAGAACAGGGCAAAGGCCTGATCACATCACCGCACGTTTTTTATAAAATCTCCCGCTTGTCGATATAAAATTGGGCACACATGCGCACAAGGGTAGCTGATTTTATAACCATGCGTACAGCGACACATGTTATAAAATCGGTGTGTCTATGTGCATGTGCCGAGAACCGCACGCACATGTATGCCCAAGCACCACATTGAAAATTTACCACTGTCAACATGATTAATAGCCGTTTTTGGATTTCTTTCCTAGAAATGTATCCAAATCTTTTTTAAACCCAGCTACACTGACTGCCTTAAACACATCCTCTGGCAAGGAATTAAGAGCTCAATTGTGCATTGAGTGAAAAGAATTGTCTCCAGTTTGTTTTAAATGTGCTACTTGCTAATTTCATGGAATGTTCCCTAGTCCTTGTATTATCTGAAAGAGTAAATAACCAATTCACATTTACCCATTCAAGTTCTGTCATGATTTTAGAGACCTCTATCATATCCCCTCTCAGCCATCTCTTCTCCAAGCTGAATAGCTCTAACATCTTTAGCTTTTCTTGATAGGGAAGCTATTCCATACCCTTTATGATTTGGTCACCCTTCTCTGTATTTTTCTAGTCCTTCTATTACAAAGAAAGTGCTAGGTGGATTACAACAGCAATAAAAGTCAAGAATACATTTTAGTAAACAAAAATTTAACAAATAAATACATAATAATAAATTAAAACAAAATCATAAGCTCAAAGTAATAAAATAGCATAAAAATTACACAGACATAAATACATTTTCCTGATTTACATAGCCTCAGGAAATGTCATCAATGTTTCATTGACCATGAAAGGTAAATACAGTGCAGAGCATCTTTCACTATCTAAAATCTGTTGTGAGGTCAGTAAGTTGTGCATAAAATCCCACTATAGTAATAAGTGGACAGCACAAACTGATCATAGCATCTGGTTGGATGATGTCTTCACTGTGATGTTTAACTGGAATAAAAGGATTTAGAATGTTTGGCAAATCCAACAATCTGACTGAGCAAATGCCTTCTGTTCCTTCTTAATTTGTGAACTATATTAAGTCCTCAATATGATAACATAATACCTGCTTTACAAAGAAAACCTCCTCATTAATTTAAAGAGCTACAAAAGTAACACAAATCTTAATCCAACCCAAAACCTATTTGCCTGCAGATCATAGGGTGTTTAAATTAAGTTCTACAATTTAAAAAAAAAAAAAAAAAAAAAGTTAGAGAACTGACATTTTTTCCATTATTTTCTTGGAATGTTTTTGTTGTTTTTTTGTGTATTGGGACCAGGATAATCAAAACCCTACCTATGGGCAAACTGCTGGAATTTAGGCAGGGTTTGTAGGTGACAATGAACTCCAGAATCGCAGGTTTAGAAATCATGTTAATTTAAGGCACATCCCAACAACATTATTTTTACTAATTCATAATCCGATAGTCTTTGTGCACTAGCAGGTGAGCAGGGCCTTCGCAATTATTAATGCAGAAGTTTTCTGCCATTTAGCATACAAGGCAAAAAAGCACATACACAAAATAAATTACTGAAATTGTCTCTTGGACCAAAATGAATTTTCTTCATTTTTAACTGCAATGTCCAATAATGTAATATTACAGATCAACATTCACACAGATTAAACTAATCCAGCTTTTTATGAACATGTATTTAGTATAAATCTAACATATAATACACTTAATTCAAATGATGTCACTGATAGGAGATGAACAAATTTCTGATTCATTTTGCTTTTTTACTGTTCATCTTTTTTGTTTGTTTTCCATTATTTATTCAGCCTACCAATGTAAAGTAATTTGTATGTATATTTAAGAAGGGCATTGTTAATGGTGATATTGTTACTTACTAATATCTCCTGTGAACAGGATAATTAACATCTGTGCATATGCTGCTACTCTGGAAATAATGCACCTGCTAATGAAAGGACATTGCACAGTACAAATATGCTATATTAAATATGTGGACAAAAATAGATTTACTTTTGTGAGTCTATGAAAAACTATCTGCCATTAATGAATTTTGGAACATAACTGCCAAAACATTTCGTACGATTTCCCTATTAAGGATTGCACTATGTGCCTAATGTTGCAAAATTACAGAGACTATATTTCCGTGTTTTGTTTCTCAGTAGCCTCATTTTGCTTTTGTATTTATTTGCTGCTATCCTCCATATGCACATAGCCAGTTAGACAGCAAATAAATTCTAACGTTTATGTCTAACAGCAGGTGCTGCTTCCTGGCATGTCAATTAAGTGCACAAAAGGAGTGATGGAACACACTGATGATTTTAATGTTGATACTAGGGCCCAGATTGGCCTGAAATTTTGACAGCTGCTCGTAATTTGGATAGATTTTCAATATTTCTCTCCTTGGAAATTCAGAGCAGAAGGTTCCAGGTGCTATAAACACAGTTTTGTTTGATTAAAAAAAAAAAAAAACCCCAAAAAAAACCCAAAAAACTTTTGGTGGTTTATAAATCTTATAACAACCGTGAACTATAATGGGTCTACTGTGACAATATATATAAATATATAATAATTGAAGAGATGTTAACATTACTGTAGGATAGATTATTAACAAAACAAGTCGAGAATCAGGTGCAAAAAACAGTCTTAGTAATTGGAAATGTGTAATACAAACTCATCCCAGTCTTTCATCCCACTTTATTATTCCAGTCATTGGAATTTAGGATTCAGATTGTGTTCAACCCAATCTCTTGGAAATTGAAGTGATGTAAGGAAAATGGAGCCTACAAATACTTTATGGTAGGAATTTATTTATTTGGGCATTTTATATACAGTCATTCCAAAAGAAGATCACGATGTTTTACAAAATCAATATTCATATTCTAGGTCTACACATCAACATCAAGTACAAGTTAACTAGGGGGCTATGACAGTAGTTTGTAATCCATAATTTTCATTTCAATATCCTTCCTGTATTAGTCAGTAAGTTAACATGTTAAACTTTATACCGCTTATTATTTATTGCTCATTCTACCAACATTATCTATGATTTTTGACAGTGAAGTTATCAGCATATTGATATTTTAAGTTAAATCATATGCATCTCTGAAGAGCCATGTTTTCAGTTCATGTTTGAAACTCTTTCTTTCTGTTATCAGACGTAATGTCTCTGGTAGAGAATTCCACAACTTGAGGATCGCTATGGAAAACATTCGGTCTTTTATTTGTGTTAGATGTGTACTCCGTGGCTCCCTGGGGTGTGTAAGGTTGAAGAGTCACTCCTATTAGGCAGGAGTTAATGTTTTTGATGATATTAAAAATAATTAGTGTAAAAACTTTAAAGTGAATTCTGGATTGTACTGGATGCCAGTGCAGTTCTATCAGCGAGGGGGTGATGTGGTCAAATTTCCTTGTCCCTAGTAAAATTCTAGTTGAGGCATTTTGTAGTAACTGCAGTGGTTTTAATAGTCCAGCAGATAGGCCTAGTATAGGGAGTTGCAGTAATCTATGTTTGAAAATATTAGTGTTTGTAAAACAGTGCGGAAGTCCTGTAATGTTAGTAATGGTTTCAGCCGGTGTAATATTCTCAGCTTGGAGTATCCTGATTTAATTAATTTGCTTATGTGCTTTTTCATTGTGACGTTTTCAACGATCTGTATTCCTAGGTCCCATACTTGATCTGAGGGTGTAATGTTAAAATTATCCAGATCTAGGTTGGCAGTTTGACTATAGAGTAGTTTCTCCTTAACCACACAATTTCAGGTTTTTTTGTGTTTAGTGTTAGTTTCAGCTAAGATAGTTTTTGTTGTATTGCGTACCTCCCGAAAACCTGACCCAAACACCTCCTGCGCGCGCCGAGCCTATGTTGCATAGGCTTCTGGCACGCGCAAAGCCCCGAGACACGCGTATGTCCCGGGGCTTTCCTGGGGGGGCGTGTCGCGATCCGTGCGTCATCGGGGGGTGTGACGCGGCTGGCACGTCATCCGGGGGCAGCGCCGCGGGTGTGGTTTCGGCCCGGGGACGTTCCAGGGGCGTGGCTGCGGCCTCCAGACCAGCCCCCGGACCGGAACATGGTGCGCGGCAGCCAGCCTGGAGCAGGCTGCCGTGAGGCAGGCTGCACAGCTCGGCGCTCACAGGCTGCCGATTTTGGGCAGCCTTGCGCGCGCCGACCCCAGATTTTAGCGGCTACGTGCGTATCTATTGAAATCCCGCGTACTCTTGTTCGCGCCTGGTGCATGAACAAAAGTACATGTGTGGGCAGATTTATAAAATCTGCCCCAGAGGCAGCATATAAATGTTGAATAGTGTTGCTGAGAGTGCTGAACCCTGTGGGACACCTGTATCGACTGGGAAGGTGCAGATATGTGATTGCCCAGTTTGACTTGGAATGACCTATCTGCTAGGAAGGAAGAGATCCAATTGATAACATTTCCAACTATTCCAATTTTTCCTAATAGGGTCACTTTTTTGCTTTGCGAACACATTCTTAAGAAATTAGGAAAATGTGTTTTCTTATTGAAATCTGTCACCATATGTGTTAATACAAAGATGTCATATGAAAATCCAACATTATAAATTGTCCTGGTTTCAGTCAGTCTGAAATTGGGAATTGACAAGCTTTCATGTACATGGGTTATACTGTATATGATGGATAATTTTAGTGCTAAATGATTTAGATATGCTGTATGGAATATTTTGAAGTTGGTATTCCCTGGAGTTTAAGGTTAATAACCCTAGGCAATCATCTTCCACAACAGAGAATTGTAGAAATATATTAACAAGTCACACAAGAGCTTGCTTTCTAGCAAATCATTATTTTCTCAATATGTTGTCACCACAGGTTGAGTCTGCCTGTTATTTACAAATGGGTAAACTAAATGCTAAGCAAGACTATTTTTACCTTTCTTTGTACCTCAGAATTTTGAATTGGTGTCTGAAGTGATAAGTGACTTTGAAGAAATAGCGAAGTCTGCTTAAGTGGAGGTAAAATTCAACAATAAGCTCATTCACTTTCAAAATGACAGAATTGATAGTTATATCCTAAAAATCATTATTTGTTTATTATAGGCTAGAAATAAATCTGAATGATAAAGCTCACTTGATGTAAAGCATCAAAACTGTCTTGAAAAGAACAGGCTGAAGAACATGTAGCAGTAGGGTGATGGCAGAAAAAGATCATTAGAGCCTATTTTGTCTGCCCATCCACACCAACTAATCAGCTTTACAATCCCTTTCACTACCTCAGAGATCCTCTGTGTTTATCCCATGTTTTCTTGAATTAATATACTGTCCATGTCTCCACCATCCCCACGGGGAGGTTGTGTCATGCATCTACTACCTTCTCTGTAAAGAAATATTTCCTTAGTTTATTCCTGAGTCTACCCCATTTCACTCTCAATCCCATGCCCTTTGTGCTAGTGCCCCTTTTCCGAGGAAAGAGGCCTGCATCCTCTGCGTGAAAACCTTGGAGATATTTAAATGTCTCCATCATATCTTCTTTATCCTATCTTTCTTCTAGGATATACGTGTTTAGATCGTTAAGTCTGTTCCCATATGCTTTGGAATGAATACTCCAACTGCTTTATATCCTTTTGAAGATGCAGTCTCCAGTAGTGTATACAGTATTCCAAATAGGGTTGTGCAGAAGGAAAAACTTTGTTTCGATTCGGTTTTCATTTCGCCGGGACCCAAATTCGTTGCAATAGTTTCATAGGGGGAAAACCCAATTCGTTGATTAGTTTTATTCATTTTCCCATTAAAGTCAATGAGGGAAGTATTTGCAGCCTGTTTTTGGCTGCAGAATTGGGGTTTTCTTATCAATTCTGATGAAACTTCTGGGGAGCAATCATCAGAACGAAAAAAGAGCTCCAAAGAACTTAGACTGTGGCAAAGTGGCACCAAAGTGGCATGAATAGCCTAAAGCACTGTAAAGGGGCAAAGGGGTACCAGGAGTGGCAAGAGTGCTTTAACAGAGGTGCAAAGCAACAGCGAGAGTGTCAAAAACATGCCACAGCTTCAAAAGAGAACACCGATAACAGTTGCATGAACCCTCGAAGGCAGCACGACAAAGTGGCAAGACAAGTGACATCAACATCCTACAGCACAATGAAGGGGGAACATAGCAAGCAGAAAGAGTGTCAGAAAAAAACACAAGGTGCCGATAAAGGGTCAAAGCAGCAGAAAGACTAGCACCAACACACTGAGGAACCATGTTAGTGGCAAGAACACCACAAGGAGTAGAGTGAGTCGTCTGGTGTATGGCAGCAAGGCAGAGTGGCAGAAAGTTGATAGGGGCAAGACAGGCTGACAGAGCGGAGGTAGTCTGGTCCCTGTGGTTTTGATAGGGGCAAAACAGGCTGGCCCCGGGGAGAGTTCCCTTTCCTTTGCGCAGGAAAGGGCTCCCTAGAATGGGATCACCCCTAGAGTGGGGTGTTTCCATTGGCGTCTAGTGAGCTCTTGCTGGTCTTTTAAAATCTGGTGGATGTAGCAGATATACAAATGAGAATTTTGAAGGCCGAAGCGGAGGAGGTTTCCATGTGAACAGCGGTTCAACATGGGTCAGAGGGTGCTAAAAGATAGGCTGGCTACACCCGGGGAGAGTTCCCTTTCTTTTGCGCAGGAAAGGGCTCCCTGAAATGGGTTGGCCCCTAGAGTGGAGCACGAGCCTTTAAGCATGGTGAGTCGATGTGGAGGATGTTTCCACGTGAACAGAGGTTCTGGTTCACCATGGGTCAACGGGTACTAAGAGATAAGCTGGCTACACCGGTGGAGAGTTCCCTTTCCTTTGTTCAGGAAAGGGCTCCCTGCAATGGATTGGCCCCTAGAGGGGAGCACGAGCCTTCAAGTGTGGCGAGCTGACGTGGAGGAGGAGGTTTCCATGTGAACAGCGGTTCAACATGGATCAACGGGTGCTAAGAGATAGGCTGGCTACACCCGGGGAGAGTTCCCTTTCCTTTGCGCAGGAAAGGGCTCCCTAGAATGGGTTGGCCCCTAGAATGTGGTGGTTCCGTTGGCATCTAGTGAATACCCAAAAGCTATTAACTGTACTTATGCACTTCAGCTGATGACAAAGGAACTTGAAGAGCTCTCAGAAATAAGAAAACTGCTACTCAAGTCCAAATCTACAATATCAATCTATGCTGACTTTGTACCCTACGGTGCCTCTGTAAACTATAGGAACACAGAGATGAACTAAGGTACACTACCACCAGTTTTCTATAGTACTAGAAACATTAATGTTGGCACCTAAGAAACATCTAGGGAAAATGGCCCATAATATAAAGGTCATGAAAACTATTGAGCATATGAAATATTCAAGCTCCAAGCTGTACAGACAAGCACAGAGTTAGAGGTCAGGCCCTTGTAGGGGCTTAAGGCCTGGACGGACAGGCACAGCATTAGAGGTCAGGCCCTTGTAGGGACGTAAGGCCTGGACAATGGATGGACAGGCACAGTGTTAGAGGTCAAGCTCTTGTAGGGACATAAGGCCTAGATGGACAGGCACAGTGTTAGAGGTCAAGCCCTTGTAGGGACATAAGGCCTGGATGGACAGGCACAGCATTAGAGGTCAAGCCCTTGTAGGGACATAAGGCCTGGATGGACAGACACAGGGTTTGAGGTCAAGCCCTTGTAAATACCCAGAAATTATTAACTGTACTTATGCACTTCAGCTGATGACAAATGAACTTGAAGAGCTCTCAGAAATAAGAAAACCGCTACTCAAGTCCAAATCTACAATATTAACTTATGTTGACTTTGTAGTTTACACAGTGCCTCTGTAAACTATGGGAACACAGAGGGTGAACTAGAGTGCAACTACCACCAGTTTTCTATAGTACTAGAAACATTAATGTTGGCACCTAAGAACGATTTAGGGAAAATGGCCCATATTATGAAGGTCATGAAAACAATTGAGCATATGAAATATGCAAGCTCCAAACATCTTAAGTCAGCTTTTTATGTTCTTACATTCCAAATGCTGCAAAACAGGAAAAAGAATATTCTGGAAAGAAGTGATGCACAAATACATGAAACTGAAATTATAAATACTAGAACTAAACTCAGACAGGCACAGTGTTTGAGGTCAGGCCCTTATAGGGACGTACGGCCTTGACAGTGGACAAACTGGCACAGCATTTCAGGTCAGGTACATGTGCTGATATTATCTGGAGCATAGGAGGCAGTTGGAGCTGCTGCAAGGCTTTCAATTGCTTTTATTCATCTTGCCATTCACAGGGAAAATTTGGAAACCCAACCAAAGGCATGTTTATTTTCAAAAACACTAGTGTTTCCATCAACTCTGGTGCCAACCTTGAGCGGTGAGGGCTCATGATATCCCTCTGTCATTGAAAATACACGTTCACTGGGCACACTGGTTGGTTGACATGACAGATATCACTGAGCCACGTTGGCTAGGTGTGGCCAGACAGTGGACTTGTGTGTCCAATATGCCAGCGGATCTATCTACATGTCCTCTGTGGGCTCTGAGAGATACCGTTTCACTGACATTTGTGTTGGTGTCTCCTTTGTTTGGGTAGACTGAGCGTCCTTCATGCCAGCTGCTTTCTCTCTAGCCCATTCCCGAACAGATGATTTTTTAGGGGCAACATGGCTTTGGCGTACTGAAGTAGAGGAGGAAGTACTACTGTCACTGACAGAGTGCTGCTCCTGCTTGAGCTAGCACTACTCTCTCTAAAGTGCCCGCTGTTTCCTCCTCTGCTTCATGCCTAATCTGTCTCTGCCTATGGCGCTCCTATTCACGGACTTTTACTAACAGCAGGTCCTTCACAAATATGAGACAATCGGACTGTAGGGTGAGTTTCCCTTTCACACGGGGATCACAGACTGTGGCGAGCATGTATGTGTGGTCTTCTGTTAAAGGTCTTAATCTCTCTTGCACCTGCTTCTGCAAAAATTCCAGACAATACAGCACCTCTGCTATCATTCCCTCTTCCTGTTTAAAGTCCTCCAAATTTTCCTCCAGAAAATTAACTATAGGGATGATGTCAGCCAAGGTGGCACTTCTGGAACTCAGCTCCTCTGTGGCATCCTTGAAGGGCTGCAGGATTTTTACCAGCTGATTCATGACCAACCAATCATGATGGCCTAGGGGACTATGCACACCTATGTCTATTGCCACAGAAAGTTCATGAAGGGGTGCCTGCTGCTCCACTAACCTCTGCAGCATCATAATAGGTGGAATTCCACTGGATGGCAATGTCTTGAATGAGACACTTGTGAGGCATCTCCAAATCAGTCTGCTTTTGTTGGAGAACCTACCCCGCCTTGACACTTCTGTGGAAATGCAGCGTGCGCTGCTATGATCCTGCATGTGTATTAATGTATGCAGGTATTCATTCTCTTGGTGATTGGACCCCAACCCCAGAGCTGACTTCACTACCAGGTGCAGAGTGTGTGCAAAACATCGAATGTTCTGAAAGCCTCCGTCGCATATTGCCTTTCCCATGTTTGCACCATTGTCTGTGACAAAGAATCCTGCCTGAAGATTCCTGTCTCGCTGGTGTAGCTGCCAGCCCACCAGCATCTGTCTGATGCATGCTAGAATATTGGCTGAGGTATGGGCCTCATCACTCACGTGGGTGTGCAGTAAAGCCCACCTCCACCCTGATACTTGTTCACTAATAGAGTTGGTGCCTGCCCCTGCCTCAGCCAGGTCCCACCAGTGTGCTGTCAGGGAGAGGTAAGAGTGTGCAGCATTCATGGCGGTCCAGATATCTCAGGTAAAATGCACACTCCTCTCTGCCTTAGCTAGCAGCACTTGGATGCGACTGAGACACTGGGGCGGATTTTAAAAGCCCTGCTCGCGTAAATCCCTCTGGATTTACGCGAGCAGGGCCTTGCGCGCCTATTTTCCATAGGCCTGCTGGCGCGCGCAGAGCCCCGGGACTCGCGTAAGTCCCGGGGTTTTTTGTTGGGGGCGTGTCCGATCGACGCGGCATTTTTGGGGCGGGACGCGGCATTTCCAGGGCGGGCCCGGGGTGTGGTTTCGGCCCGGGGCGGTCCGGGGGCGTGGCCGCACCCTCCGGAAGCGCTCCCGGGTCACGTCTCGGCACGCCTGCGGCCCGCTGGCGCGCGGGGATTTACTTCTCCCTCCGGGAGGCGTAAATCCACGGACAAAGGTAGGGGGGGGTTTAGATAGGGCCGGGGGGGGGGGGGGGGGGTTAGATAGAGGAAGGGAGGGGAAGGTGAGGGGAGGGTGAAAGCGAGTTCCCTCCGAGGCCGATCCTGGATTTTAGCAGCTACGCGCGTATCTACTAAAATCCAGCATACTTTTGTTTGCGACTGGTGCACCAACAAAAGTACGCAAACACGCATTTTTTGAAAATCTACCCCACTGGTTGTACAGGCAGGGGATGACCTTTCTGCTAAACGTGGTTCTGGAGGGGACTTTGTAATTTGGAACCAAGACCTTCAGCAAATGCTTGAAACCCACATTCTCCACTATCTGCAAGGGCTGGTCATCAAGGGCACTCATTTCCCCAATGCTCCTATTGTGCTTGAGGCATTGTGGACCCTTGGTTGCAATGGAGATGACTCCACCCATGGGGAGGAGCCGCATGGGGAATCACTGTGATAGGCTGACACAGCAGACACAGAATGGATAGAGTCTTTATTGTACTGCTATAAGTAGATGGTAAGGCACTGATCCACAAGGTGCCAATACGTTCAACAGGCTCAGAAGTATAGTCTCACCCAAATGTGCACGATAGGCAGGAGCTGGCAGTGCGGGTAATGCGGCAGCTGGTGGGTGGAGTTGGAGCGCCGGTTCGTAGAGGTACTCATGGAGCGAAGGCATCTTCCTGATGGTAGAAAGGTGGGATCGAAGATCTGTGGTGCAGGATATGAAGTAGATAGGCCCTCAAGGAGCGAGTACCTAATGGTCCAATATGCTGGAAATGAATAAGAGAAAAGAGCCCCAAGGAGCGGTTGTCTAGGTTAATGATGACCCCAAAGGGAAGTTGGAAGCGAGAGACCCCCAAGGAGTGAGTGTCTAGAGCTTCTGCTGGAGCGAGGCCCTTAGCGATAGGAGGAATCTAAGCTAGCAGCTTAGAGCAGGAAGAGTAGTGAAGCAAAGTCTTTGCTAACTTAAATTGGTAGCTGAAGCGAAGGCTAGTTATACCCGGAGGTACTGACATCATGCAGTGGGACCGCCCCCGAGGTTCCCACCATGACGTGTATTTGAGGCCACGGTGGGTTGTCACTTCTGACACATGGCAGGGGGCTGCTGGCCTGGCACGTGCCTGCTAGAAGGGGCTGAGGGCTTGGGGTGACTCTGCTCCTTTTCAACCACTTTAAGCTGCCTAGAAAAAGGGGGCCCCTGACTGGTACTGCCACCATCCCCATTTATTTTATTTATTTAAAAACTTTTCTATATCATCGTTAAGTTAGATAACCATCACAACGGTTTACAGCAAGGCACGCTAATGAAAATGTGAGTGGTATAGATTACAAATTAATCATGTGCCATCATAGTGCGGTAACAATTCATTTAAAAAAAAAACTGTGTGTGTAAATTAGGCTTGTCTGTTGGGATCATATTAGGCGGTTTGAATTTAACATTAATGTGCATTTTAGCTTACAAGTAACTACTTTTAGTTTGGTGCGTCCTTATCAGTCAACTGTTTTTTTCCTGCTCTTTATCTTTATAAAACGCTTGTTTAAAAAGCTTTTTATAAAGATGGCAGTACTGTTGGGTGTTGCTTCTGCATATGATGCATCATGCCCAAATTAGATGTCCCATTTGCTTGCCTCTGCTAATAGCCCTGGCACAGTAATTACACTGAGCAAAACACAGGTCCTCCATCACTTTAAAGTGGCTCCAGATCGCAGATTTCTTTCATGATCCCTTCTCTATAGCCGTCAGGGTCAGATACTGGTACTGGAGCTGAAGTAGTGGGTGTGTCCTGAGAAGCAATACAGGGGCATCAGTCACACTCTGTGCCTGCACTGACTGCTCTTCCTCCTCATCATGTTTCACCTCTCCCCGGCAGCCCTGAAGTGGAGGCTAAGACAGAACTAACTAATCCTCCTAAACCTTCTTCAACTATTACTTCTTCCATTTGTGATGATGAGAATCCCACACAATATAATTCATCATTGAAATCAGAAGCAAACAGTGCCTGCACTACATTTTCAATGCTAAGTCGAGTCTGCTGTTGTACTGCTGCTTTTTGGTCTTGCCCTTTTGTGTTGCATGACTCAGCTTCCCCTTCCCTCACTTCCAAAACTACAGGGTAAGAAACAGGTGGTGGCGATGCATCATCTTTAACTTTCAGTTTTTTCTGGATGGAACTGCCTGTGCCTCCAGAGATTTTAGATTGGAACAGGTCCCTTTTTAACTTTAATGAGGAACTGGCACTGCCTTTTTAAGTGCCTCCTCTGCCAGTCCCAGTCACTCGAACACGTCTAGCTTTCCCTGACATCATGGATTTAATGTCACTGCCTACTAGGGATGTCAATTAAAAGAATTATTTCCAAAAGAGGCCTACTGGGGGTTTGGTTTCAAAGAACACCACTGTCCCAATATATGCAAGTCTGCAAAACTGCCCACAGATGCAGTGCCTTGATGTACACTACAACTAAGACCGCTGTATGTGCACACCACAAACTTGTAACTACAAAAGAGGCCTACTGGGGATTTGGCTTCAAAGAGCACCACTGTCCCAATATATGTGAGTCTGCAAACCTGCCCACAGATGCAGTGCCTTGATGTTCACGACAACTGAGACTGCTCTGTGTGCACAATTCCTAGTGATGCTGCTTCTTGTTGAAAATACCAACACACTATCTCCCACCCACACCCTGCCTCTGCCTGCAGCTACCTATCCCAGGGAGGTAAGATCAGCAGCAAAATGCCTCTGCTAGCAGCTTGTCTAAGTGGGAGAGACAGAGAGACCATCTGAGATCAATATAAAAAAAAAAAGTGCGGTAAAAAATAGCCTGGCTGGCTGGCACTGCAGCAAAAACTAACAAATATCTTTTTCAATGGAAAATTCTATCAAAGTAGCTAGCAATTGAATACAGATTTGAGACACTCAGACTAGCTCTGAGTAAAGCAACTATCCCCGGACCACCTCCGAGGCCCACCCCTGCAAATAAAGAGCGTGGCACACCGCTTGCTTAAGGTATAAATAGTTCAGCGCCATCAGGAAAAGAGTCACAGAGCACTGAGTGAGAGCGGCGATTGGCTGCTTAGCTCTAATAGGTTGCATTCTCCTCTCCTTGCCAACCTGTCTGACCCACTCTATGTCAAGGCTGTGAGGTCACTTATGACTCACAGGAAAGGGCTGGTTTTTCTTATGGATACTCCCACATGGCCTTCTATTTCAAACAGCCAAAAAATCACTGCGAACCAAAAGAATGAAACTAATATATGTTTTATTCATGAGGGATCGCCGTGCGTTTCATGAACCCACAAATAAAATGAATAGGGGCTTATGTGTTGCAGATTGCACATTCATTGAAAATGAATGCACATCTCTAATTCCAAATAAGGTCTCACCAGGAACTTATACAAGGCCAATATCACTGCCCACTTCTCTTCCACCACACCCAAGTATCGTTCTGGCTTTTGCTGTCACATTTTGCACGTGTTTGGCTATCTTAAGTTCATTAGATATGATCACCTCCAGATCCCATTCTTCTTTTATGCTTAGAATAATTTTAACCCCTATACTGTACCTATTCCATGAGTTTTTGCATCCTAAATGCATCACTGCATTTTTTAGCATTAAATCTTAACTGCCAGACTCTAGACCATTGCTTAAACTTCTCTGGATCCCTCTTCATGCTTTTCTCACCTTCCTGGTTGTCTCCCCTGTTTCAGATTTTGATATAATCAGCAAAAATACAAACCCAATAATCTTTCTGCAATGTTGCACATGAAAATGTTGAAAAGAACAATACCTGCTGCACACTGCTAGTAACATCCCTCTCCATTTATCACTACTCTTTGTCATCTCCCAATCAATAAGAGGTAGATTTTAAAAGCCTTGCGCGCACGCAAAAACGGCCTCCTACGTGCATAAGTGGGCCACGAAGGAAATACGCAAATTTTAAATAGCTGGGAAAGGTGCGCATACATTAACGTAGGAGCGCCCAGAAAAAGTAGACGGAAAAGGGGCAGGTCATGGCCGCTCCAGAGGCGGGGCCAGCCCTGACACATGTAACCCCTAATTTTCCTCAGCCAGAGGTATTCATTGTAAACGTGACATCTTTAAAGAATTTTAAATCTTATAATTGATGAAAAGGAGTTGATTTGTACAATGCAGCTAACAGAGACTGCAGTGTACAAATAAACTCCTCTTGTTAGAATTTTCATTGCTTCTAAGGTCTAAAAAGTCTTTAATAATGTCAATTTTACAATAAATATCTTTGAATGTGTCTGTAACACATCTACCCCTAACCCCAATCTCCCTCCCAAAAATTCTCTCCGAATCAAAGTGCCCCCTTACAATGGTGTCAGGCTGAGCCTTATAAAGAGGATCAGGGTCTCTCCCTCCCCATGTAAAAGTTGTAGACATATGCATGTGAAGAGCATTTTATAACTTAC
The DNA here is from genome assembly GCF_901001135.1 of Rhinatrema bivittatum. Taxonomy (NCBI): domain Eukaryota; kingdom Metazoa; phylum Chordata; class Amphibia; order Gymnophiona; family Rhinatrematidae; genus Rhinatrema; species Rhinatrema bivittatum. The sequence goes on from NC_042620.1 coordinate 85,260,994, forward strand.
ACCTATACTTGATAAAATAGCACATATCTTTGCATGCGGCAAGATACATGCGGCAAGAAAATCTACCTGTAAGTTTCTAACTCAGTCACTTTAGGATCCATACCAAGGGCACTCAATTTATTTATTAGTCACCTATGTGAAACATTGGCAAGCGCCTTGCTGAAATCCAAGTATTACTACATTTAACTCTTTCCCCTGATCCAACTCTCTAGTCACCGAATCAAAGAAATTGATCAAATTTGTCTGACAAGACCTAGCTCTGGTAAAGCCATGAATAGATGTCATTCTAAAGTTCTATGCATCTTGCTAATATCTAATGAAGAAAAAATATGCAGTTTCTAGTTCACCCATTCTAATTATGAAAGACATGGCTTCATTTGATATTATGATAGGTATTCAAACCTACTGATGTGCACTGCTGTGAAAGAAACTGTGTTTGTTAAAATAAAACAGGTCTTGAGCTGCATGCAAATGAACAATAGCAAGGATCAATAACAATCCCACACACCCTTCCCATTATTCAGGCCTTTGTTTGTGAGAGGGGACTAACAAACTAATTATATGATTCCAGAAAATAAAGATACAAATGGTTTTATAATTTATAACACAATACTAATCGAAAAATTCTTGAGGATAACTGCAAAATAGCAGATTACTGTGTTTATGAATCTTTAATTAAATTATTCAAAAAAGCTTTTAATTTGAGGAAGTGAGCCATTAGTTTAATAAAGTTTATAATTTATAATGCATTTTAAAAAAATATTTAAATATGTGGAAGAGTTAATGAAAGGTGGAAACTTTCTATTATGTTTATTTTCATGAAAAAATCCTTTTCCCTTGAAATCACATGTAAGTCACCTGTACTATATTTGTAGTTTGATTATACTGTACTTACCAAGGTGCTAGCACTTCTCTGTGAGCAATGCATGATCAATACAATCAGATCTTGGTTTATATTAATCCCTAGTGATAACAGCTGAGCAGAAGAAGCTCTCAAAATCTTCCAATATTTATTTCAATTTAAAAATTAAATAAAATTTAGAATATCTTACCTTATTTATTTAGTTCATGCCTTTTCATTGGAAGCACAAGATAAGTTACATTCAGATACTGTATGTAGTTCCCTATCTCCAGAGGGCTTGCAATCATTCACTAAGCCACAGTATTTTTTCCCCAAGGAAAAATACCACGCAAGTCAAAGGCACAGTAAATGACCCAGCATCTTTATGACTCCTGCAGTATTTTTCCCCACAGAAAAATTCCACAGGGAAAAATACTACGGTAGTAAATGTCTCCATCACAAATGTCCCATCACTTAAAAGGGCCAAAGGCCCCAAGTACCCCCTAAAGTAGGCAAAAACCCCAAGAATCTGCACAGACCCCCATTTGATTCCTCACTCATCTGCTGTCCCTGGAGGCAGCCTACTGTTGAAATAATTTCAAAAAGAATTTTAAAATCCACCATCAGGCCCCATTCCCCTGAAGTCTGAAGACTTGGCTTTTTTAATTAGCCTACAAAAACAATGTTAATTAAGACAGTTCCCCTTTTTCTCTGGATTGTGCGATGTTTCTCGATTCTGGAATACTAATTGAGGCATGCTTCCCTTTTTATTCTTTATTATTTTATTTTTGAACTTATTTTAATTTTTATATTTTTAGGTTGTATTTTAATTATTTAATTTGATGTTTATGTCATGTATTTATGTTTTTTTATTTTATATTATTGTTTGATTATGTTTTATCTCATGCATTGTAAACTGCTGTGATTCACCCAGAACAACAGTATATAAATATTATAAATTAATAAATAAACCTCCACCTCTCCTCTTCAACCAAAATATCCAGACTCCAGAGACCAAAGTGCCCACCCCCTGGATCCCCCCCAACTCACAAAAGTCACATTGGTAGTCCAGTGGGGTCCCAGATGCCCCCTAGACTCTGAGCTTAGCAGCCACCATTTTTCAAAAATAGCGCAGGCCAGTCTTTTACCCCATCACACTCCAGACTCTCAGTGGACCACCATTTGAGAGTAAGCGGGGTGCAAAGGGTGGGCCATCCCAACTTCCGGGAGCCAGATTTTTTGATTGAAGGAGAGTCATGAGTGGCTGGAGGGCAGGGCCTGGTGGCAATTTTTTTAAATTCTTTTTTTTTTTTTAAATATATTTTAACAGTGGGCCACTTCCACATGTGGTGGAGAGGGAGGCAACAGAGGGTCTGTGCAAATCTCTGGGCTTTTTGTCTACTTTAGGGGAGCTTAGGCAGGGCCACGGCACCTTTATGACAGAGCTCTAGGAGGTTGGGGATATGTAAACGTCCTGAAGCTTCTGAGGGAAGTTAGCTACATCTCTTGAGCTAAGTTCAAATCAAATAACACGGCTTTCAAATTTTTTGGCAAGCTACATAATTTGATTTGCATCATTTAGGGTTTTAATGAGCTCATTCAAATACATGCAGTGCTGGGACTCAAATAATGCGAGCCACGTTAGGCCACTTTCTGCATGAAAAACAGCATAAATGAGCCCCCTACATTTGCATCTGAGGCAATAGAAGGTAAATTAACTTATACCCAAGGTCACAAGAAGCAGACATGAGATTTGAACTCTTACTTCCCTGGCTTGCAGCTTGCTGCTCTAACCATGAAGCTACTCCTCCACTCTGTCTCTATATACCCTGCAAAACTCAGCCAGATACAATTTCTATGATGACAATACAAAGTGGATTTTAGAGAATGAGCTGGATAAGATGCAGGGTGAGCTGGATGTTCTAATACCAGAGATCTATTGCTTTTCATTCTATAATAGCTGAATGCCTAAATACTAATGAGCATTTTATTGACAGCGATTTCTCAGCTGTGCTTTATTTCTGACCCTAATTGATGAGACTGGAGTGAGCTTGATCCAGGGAAGGTTAGGGCTATACAAAACTTGCCACCTCCCAAGAATACAATAAAAATGAAAAGAGCAATGGGTATGATTTAATCATCTTGGGTATCATGTACCAATCTTTTCCAGCATGGTCAAGCTTCTTACCAAGATGTTGAAACCGGACCAAACCCAAGAACAAGCCTTTAAAAAGCTAATGGCACTGATAACCTCATAGCGGCCCAATGGTAGCAGGTCCTTGGCCACAGACCCACAGCTGAGCGTGATGTGCTTGCATTTGTCTATGAATGCCAGTATCAAGAAAACCAGAGAAGTAATTCAGGATCCTTGATCTCATTTTCATTACATCCATGAAGCTGAGGAAATATTAGCTTTTTATTGTTTTAATCTTAGAAAATTAATATTTCCAGTCCATAGTTTTCGGCAGCGCATTGGTTCAGGTAAATGAGTGTAGGCTTGGTGGCTGAAGCAGTCAAACAATTGGTTTTATGAAGCCCAGCTCTTCGTTCTAAGGAGCAGACAGCTATTAATAGGAGATAAAAACAATTATTTTTAGATTTATCCATCTCACAATTATTAAAGACTAAAAGGTACATATAGACATGCGAGCAAAAGAAAGGGTTTAAGTTTCCCAATCAGTCAGAAGTCAAATGTTGTTTTCTTTGCTTTTGTAAATTCCTTGAACCATTGCTCAGGCAGGGTTTTGTTTATTAGCAAGCTCGGTTGCTGACAAGTTGCCCATTATAGTTGTCACTTTCTTCCTGCCTGACCTTTCCCAGTGGGAACATTAGTTGTATTTCTTTCAATATAGATAGCAACTAGTTTTACTGTGGAATTCTTGTTTGTCTTAAGTGTCCTTCTGGTGATAAAAGTCATTGTGTAAACTGAGGTCTTCGGCTTGCTGTGTGTATCACTCTGACTTCCAGCTCATATCTGCTCAGTTTATGAGATCAAGTCACTTTTTTTCACTCACTCAGCAGGTACTACAAAGAAAAACAAATGCAAAACTTAATGTCTGTTAAATCTGTAAATCCTAGTCTGAGACCACAGGACAGGCTATAGTTCACACAATGGTCACTCACAGAATCTAAGAGGCTATTTACACTCCGTGACATTGATAATTGATTCATTACTGAACTTTGTTATAGCAATTTTTTCTTTCAATTCCAGGTTTCTTTCTCTCTCATCTTCTGACACTAGGGTTGCCAACTGGCTCCAGATTTTCAGGACAGGTTGATCCAGTCCTAGATTTATTTATTTATATATATATATCTATATCTATATATCTCTCTATATCTATATATCTATATATCTATATATGGGATGTGAATCGTTTTTTGACGATTTAAAACAATCGTCAGATATATTTTAAATAGTCAAAAATCGTTAGAGCCGTGATATAACAACAATTCCCCCGATTTATCGTCAAAAAATCGTAAATCGGGGGAGGGGGGAGGGCGATTTACGATTTAAAAAAAAACAAAACATGACGATCAGATTTCCCCCCCCCAGCCAAAATCGATCACACGATTCACATCCCTAATATATATATATATATATATACACACACACACACATATAGACACACACACACACACACATGAAAGTTGCTGAAAGGAGTAAGCTCATCTATACACATAGTGAAAGAGAGGCAGATACTTCACACCTAAACAGACAGAGAGAAACCTATACCACAGACACAGAAACCCCACACCCAGGCCAACAGAGAGTGAAACAAGACATCCACATATAGACATACAGTTGTGCTCATAAGTTTACATATCCCTGGTAGAATTTGTAAGGTGTATTGTATTTTAAGAATCACTATGCTATCCAAATCTCTAAAGGATAATTACCTGTGAGGTGGTAGTCATTCTATTAACCAACAAAGACAATGTAACTGACGTGCCTCCAACATCAAAAGGAATGATGAAAAAATAGAATTAGAGTGACCTCATACTGGGCATCCTCGTAAATGCCATTCGCATATATAAACTCTGCCGTTCTTTATAATCATAGGTCAAACAAATTTTGATTTTCAAATACACTTTTCTTAATGAAATACAAGCTGTAAAAATGTCTTAGAACTTTTTCATTGTGCAAGAAAATTGTTCCTTGTTTTTAGTGCTCACATGTAACTATTTTCAACCTAATTCTTTGGTGACTTTGCTGAAGAAATAAATAACCACTTAGCTTATGTGTAAACAAGAAGCAACTTAATGCTTCGGATTATGTCAGGAAATGCATCAAGAGCCCAGCATTAAAGAGGCTTGGTATGAAAATGCCCGACATAGTCCGTGTTTCGGATGTGTACCTTCTTCATGGTGCCAATTGTATCTAGAACATATCACAAAGACCAGCAGTTAATATAAATATTTTACATTCAACTTAAGGCAGATGAGAAAAAACTTACTAACATGCTTTTGTCTGTTCAGCGTTTAAGCTGGTAGCGTGCTCCTTCCACTGGACAGGGCCGTAAGGCCACCATTTTTAAAGATCCCTGAGTCACTTGGGTGGTTACACATGTTGGATGATGTACACAGGCATAGAACTGCCATTTTTAAAGACCCTTAACCGGTTGGATGGTTACTCATATTAAATGATGGAATACCATTCAATGGCTAAATGTAAGCCCGCAGGATTAATGCTGTTGAGTCAATAAATCCATTGTTGTTCTTTAAGATTTAATAGAAATTGTGGATCACACCCCCTACTGTTAGTAGGTATCTTATTGATTCCCCTCCAGTTCAACTTAAGGCAGATGAGAAAAAAACTTACTAAAGTGTTTTTGTCTGTTCAGCGTTTGTTAACCATCAAGCCAGTAGCATGCTCCTTCCACCAGAAAGGGCCATAAGGCCGCCATTTTTAAAGATACCTGAGCCACTTGGTTGGTTGCACATGTTGGATGATGGACACAGACATAGAACCGCCATTTTTAAAGACCCTTAACCGGTTGGATGGTTACTCGTATTAAATGTTAGAATACCATTCAATGGCTAAATGTAAGCCCGCAGAGGACGTGGTTAGTTCAGTTAGTATAGCTGTGCTTAAAAAAGGATTGGATAAGTTCTTGGAGGAGAAGTCCATTACCTGCTATTAATTAAGTTGACTTAGAAAATAGCCACTGCTATTACTATCAACAGTAACATGAAATAGACTTAGTTTTTGGGTACTTGCCAGGTTCTTATAGCCTGGCTTGGCCACTGTTGGAAACAGGATGCTGGGCTTGATGGACCCTTGGTCTGACCCAGTATGGCATGTTATGTACTTTAGATCCAAAAATTTATGGAAATATTGGGGCAGATTTTCAAAGCCCTACGCGTGTCGAGCTTATTTTCAAAAGGTCCGGCAGCATGCGTAAAACCCCAAGACTCATGTAAGTCCCAGGGCTTGAAAAAAGGGGTGGGAAATGGGCAGGGCTGGAGCCTCCAGGTACAGCATGCCAGCCGGCCGGTGCGCACAACCTACGCATGTCCAGAGGCAGGCGCAACTTATAAAATAAAGGTTAGGGGTTTTTTTTAGGTAGGGCTGGGGGGGGGGATGGGTTAGGTAGGGGAAGGTGGGGAGGGGCAGAAGGAAAGTTCCCTCCGATTTCGGAGCGGCCTTGGGGGAACAGGGAAAGTCATCGGGGCTCGGCGCGCGCAAGGTGCCCTAGTGTGCACCCCCTTGCATGCGCCGACCCCGGATTTTATAACATGCACGTGGCTGCGCGCACATGTTATAAAATCGGGCATGCATTTGTGCGCACCGGGTTGCGTGCACAAACGTACGCCCGCAATTACGTCTTAAAATTCGGCCCATTGTATGCAGTGTGTAACTAATGAAGCCTGTAATTTGCAGTAGTTAAACAGTGTTCTATTAGTCATACATATCAGACATTTAGTCCTACCTATATAGTATTTGTCACAAGGACAAATTATCATGTAGATAACATGCGTGGTAGTACAATCTGAATGAATCCTAGCTGTATAGGTGTTGCCAACATGATCATTCCATGAATGTCCAGATAATGTTTGTGCACACATTGAGCAATTATGGCATGGTCAATGGCCAAGCGGAAGGTCCACTTCAGGTAAGGCTTCAAATGGTAAATAGGAGTGAACTAATGACATCACATATTCTTTACCCCATATGGTAAAATTACCACAGTTTAGTACATCAGCCTTTACGTAGTCATACACGGGTGTACCGTACATGCTCACTAGAAAATGTACACATTGTACAGCAACATCCCCCATACAAATAGCACAACTGCCTGATACAATCACCCTGGACCATCAACACAGCAGAAACTGTTCCATTACTAAATGAAATCATCTTGACCCATAACTATTTCAGCTTCAATAATGACATATATACAGGCTTCGGGAACCACCATGGGCAGCAGAATAGCACCATAATATGAAAAAACACTGTCAGAATTGGAAGAGACATTCCTGAGTGGCTACCACAGCAAACCTTTCAGACATTACTGGTACAGGTTCAATATCATCTTCATGATTTGGACTGAAGTTGAAGAGAAACTTAATCATTTTTACAACTCCTTCAATGCATGTCATCCCATAGTCAGACTCAAAATGGACTATTCTACAGAGAAATGGACACCTACAAACATCTGTATATAGAGAACCAATTAACAGATGCAACCACAGCTCCATTCTCTGTCCTTCACACACAAAAGCAGTTCATTATACACAGCAAAGCTACATTATACTATCGTATTTATTCTGATGCAAAGGAAAGGAATAAACGTTTTGAAGTTCTGATTGAATGCTTCAAAGAAATAGGCTCTAAAATACTTGCATCCTCTCAAAACATCTAGGGAAAACCTACTATAATACAAGGAAAGTAGAAGAATGGAGTGGGTATCAATTATAGTAAAATACAATCCAGAACTAGAAAACCTACAGAAAATCATAAAAGACCTACAACTACTACTACTGGAGGATGAATTACTGAAAGAAATATTCCTTACTACCCGAGTTCGAGCCTTCTGGCAACCACCTAACCAGAAACAAAAACTTATTAGGAGTAAGCTACAAACAGAAAGGAATGGGAAATTAACACAATACCTCCATATTGATCAAAGGTATAACCACACTTTGAATATTGTATGCAGTTCTGGTTGCTCTATCTCAAAAAAAATATAGTGCAAATTGAAAAAGTACAGAGAAGTGCAACTAAAATGATAACGAGATGGAATGGCTTCACTATGAGAAAAGGCTAAACAGTTTAGGGCTCTTCAGCTTGAATAAACGAAAGCTGAGAGGACTTATGATAGAGGTCTATAAAATCTTGAGTGAGGTGGAACGAGTAAAGGGAATGATTATACTGGTCTACATCAATTTTGCTGACTTTTTGATAACATGTGATCTTTATGTATTTTAGGGGGTCATTTTCCTAGCGGATCACACGTGATAAGGGACGTTTCGCATGTGAAAAGTCCCTTATCGCGTGCGATACCAAGATTGGGGCGGAGTCAGCCCCAGAAGATGAGGAGTCGGGGTGGCACCGGGGCTGACGCCGTGAAGACTTTGCCGACAGCGAAAGGTACGCTGCGTTTTCACTGCCATTTCACGCTGAATAACTACACCTCTTATGATGTAGTTATTTGGCGCCCCCCCCCCATTTCGCCCCCTGTTACCGCCGAATTCACTATGCCTTGCGGCATTAGTAAATCCAGCCCTTAGTGTGCTGAATCCAAAAATCACATCCGTTTCCTCCAGTCACATCCGCAAAACGTTGTCTACTCAAACTCTTATAGCAATAATGTAACATTATTTAGATATGCTGAATATGCAAAAAGATAATTAATGCGCAGAAAGACATGCTGAATACGCAATCTGTATAACCAATAGGAAGACTGCTTATTAAACATTTTAAAACTACTGACGTCGGCATTTTATGGCTATATAAGCAGTGTGAAAACAGATGGCAGCATTCAGTAGTTCAAGAGGCTTAGAAGTCGCAGCAAATTTAACTCTGTTAAATCTGTTTTTGTTGAATTTGTCATCCAACACTCAAATAGTTCGTGGACAGGGCCGGAATGATCCTGATATATTCTGTTACATTTGTGGTTGTTTTACAACACCCAAACAAAGGACAAATATATCTGACTTTGTACGAAAAGCTTATCATGCATATTTCAGGGTTAAACTGGGTGACCAGGACAAACCTTGGGAACCACATAAAGTGTGCAGGACATGTGTTGAAAACCTGAGACAGTGGACTAAAGGTCAGAGAAAAAGTCTCAGCTTCAGAGTTCCAATGGTGTGGCGAGAGCCCCAAAACCATTGGAGAGAAAATTTCTCCCTAACAATTAAAATTTACACAACTATTGCTCTCTTGGTTAGATGATGCTTGTTTTTTGCATGAAACAAATATTACGTGCTACTGCTTCTTCAGAACTTATTACCCTTCATATTTGACTTTATAATCTTTAATCAAACATTTCTCATTAATGAAAAAATTTGACATATTGCATATTTTTTTACTTCACATTTGGAATCAGCACCTTTCATTTGAGTAAAATCAGCAAAAATAGTTTTTTCAAATGTAAAACAATGTTATTTACACTTTCAAACTGTATTAGGAATATGGGACATGCTTTAAAACTAATAGCACATTTAAAATAAATCAGAGAAAGTTTTTTCTCACTCAGCGTACAATTAAACTGTGGAATTTGTTGCCAGATGATGTGGCAAAAGCAGGTAACGTAGCGGAGTTTAAAAAGAGTTTAGAGAAGTTCCTGGAAGAAAATTCTCTAAACCATTATTGGCCAAGTAGACTTGGGAAAGCCACTGCTTATCCCTGGTTATAAGCATGAAGGATTAGACCTAGTCTTTGGAATCTTGTGACTTAAATGGCCACTTTTGGAGACAGGATACAGAGTTTGATGGACCTTTGGTCTGACCCAGTATGGCACAAATGTGCGCATGTTAATAAATAGGCTGAACATGCGTATATGTGCATGCAATTTTAAATGGGCACACGCCTATGCATGCAAATGCTACTTCTACTGTGTAAGTGGAGGGATTTTAGTAGACATGCATGCCGAAGCAATTGCCTGTTTTTCCAGTTCATTCCAAGTTCACCCAGGGAAAGAATAGGACTTCCAAATCCCTCTACTTTATTAGCCCTCCTTCCCCCCTGTTAGTCCCATTCCTTAAAACTCTGATGAACTGTGTAATTTCCTTTGTTTTATTACTTACACAGTAAGCAATAAAACAAAAGAAAAGTTAAAGTTACGTGGCAGAGGACCCTGGTTCACACTTGGGCGCGGACATATTTACACGCTAGTTTCAATGTGAAATCCAGGAATGCTCATGCCCTGCACAGACAACACCCAAGCCCCACAACTTTTTCAGGGAAAGTTTTTTGTGCACACAGCAGGAAATCGTGCATACATAGACACCTTTTAAAATCTGCTCAGTGCGTGCCGGCTCGACATATTCGCATATCTTCCAGTTTTAGCAGGTGCAGGGCTTTCAAAATTCACCTTTGAATGTTTAAAGATGCAAACTATTACTAGGGAACCTTTTAAAGCATTGCCTGAAGAAGTAACCTTGGTAGCCCTGAAAGCCTACATCTTTAATAGTGTTATTTTAATTAATATGTTATGATATTATAAAAATTTAAAGTTATCATTTTGTGAGAATAATTATTTTTACATAAATTAAGCGCAGAAAAGGTGGGCAATAGAGCAAGAACAAATTCTTTAAGGTAAATTAGAAATTGCAGTCATTAAACTAATAGCCTGGTAATTTTAAGATTATGTTGGCTGAACCTTTCTTTCTTCTGCTCCAGTGTACTAAAATAAATCAATATAGTAATTCATGAGAAAAATACAACTTTGTATCTATCTTAATTGAATCTTCCATTAACAAAATTAATGTGTGGCTTTCCTAGAAATAGGAGCACTGCCCCCTGAGTCATATCAACACTGCAATGAGATAACTAGGCAGAAATGAGCTAAACATCTCAACACAGTCACATCCAGGCAATAGCAAGATTTCTGTATAGTAGATGGAGAGTACACAAGAACATTAGACTTGTATGACTATATAAGACATAGAATTAAATGTACGGAGATACAAGAAGATATATTATCAACATGAGAATTGGCTATACAAGCATAGGCACTGCCCGAATCAAGGAAAAATTGAAGTGATTCAGAGGATGGGCCTAGCTTAATTATGATATAAAATTCCAAAAAAAGCATGGCACATGACAAATCCATTTCTTGGAAAAACTGTGTGGTGGACCTGTGGCTGGATGAGATCAATCTTCAAAGGTCTCTTAGCATGAAAAGGGCATAGAGTTCAATAGGGTCAATACCCTTATGTGGGGAGGCGGTTCATTTCCAGGCTTTTTAACCCATATCCACTGCACCTGTAGGTTTCGGCAGGCCTGCTCCAATTGTGGGGCACCCCATCCAGCCTCGCAGTGCAGAGCCCACAGAGATCACCTTCAGCAGGCCCAACAGCAGCCCAGAAGTGGTGATAGGGTAGCCCCCTCATCAGTCAACTGGCACGAAAATCCCATGGCTTAATCACTACCTGCTCAGACCTCAGGCGGAACTGATTACAGCTGCTTTCAGGCATGGCTTCTGATTACCATGTGGACAGCCCCCGCATAATCCTAGGCATCCCTCGCAATTTTGTCCTTCAAGATGCACAAGAGTGGCCATACAAAAAATTGAACAAGAAGTCTCCTAGGGGCGAGTGGCTGGCCCTTTTACTAACCCACCTTTCCTCAACATGATTCTTCCTCCCCCTTGGGTGGTCCCAAAAAATGAACCAGCCAAATTTTACATGATCCACAAATTGTCCTACCCCAAAGGCCAGTCAGTTAACGATGGCATTGATCTGATACTATGCACATTCAAATATGCTTCCCTTTATCAGGCAATCAACATCATTCACAGTTTCAACAGCAAGGTACATCTCACAAAGGCTGACATTGAGTTAGCCTTTTGTTTGCTGCTGATGCACCCCAAATCATTTCATTTGCTTGGTTTTGTTTTCAAATGTAGTTACTATTTTGATAAGTACATGTCAATGGGCTGTTCGATAAGTTCTTGGAGGAGAAGTCCATTACCTGCTATTAAGTTCACTTAGAGAATAGCCACTGCCATTAGCAATGGTTACATGGAATAGACTTAGTTTTTGGGTACTTGCCAGGTTCTTATGGCCTGGATTGGCCACTGTTGGAAACAGGATGCTGGGCTTGATGGACCCTTGATCTGACCCAGTATGACATGTTCTTATGTTCGATAGTCTGTGCCTATTTTGAAATGTAATCCCTTTTTCATGGTTTTTAATGTACCAAGGGGCACACAAAATAATTTATTCTCTGGAGCTGTCTTCACTCACTAGTTCTCTGTCTCCTCTCTACTTGTCTCCAAGATGTGGGTCTTTCTATGGGGGTGAAGGCAGTCTTCCTTGTTCCAGGCAGTGGTGTGAATTTCCCTTAAATGTATGAGAGACTCAATGTCTCTATAGATATGATGTGGTGCTGCTGGGACAAATAGGCTGGATCCAGCTCCGAGTGTTCAAATAACATTTACTGATTCTTTTAAAAGTAAATCAATGTCCAATCAGAAGATAGCAGTGAATATTTAAAAGGGGGTATTTTACAATGGCCTCTCTTCCTCTGAGTGTGTGACCTGTCTTTCAGGTTCCTGGGACAGAGCTGATCACTTCTTCTCTTAATGTGTAAACTGTCCCTGTGGGTAAGAGAAATGCTATGGGTGATGGGAACCCCTTAGACCCAGAAAAATCCTATCTGAGTCCAAATGTTCAATGTCTTTCACCCAGCCTGTGTCCTGGTCCCTTAGGATGGAGATCCTGTTGAGGGTTTCCTCCTCCCTGTACTTCCAATAGATGTGACTTCTCTGAAGGAAAAGTCTGATGTACACAGGAAACCAGCTATACCAACCCAGATTCCCTGTGAGGAGGGGTGGACCAAAAGCCACCTCACAATAAAAGGGGGAAAACCTTCACTTCCAAAAACTTCTCTGGCTGGGATGATGCTATCACTGGTCTTGATCCTTCTATGGGGTAGCAGGAAGGTTCACGTATCTTCAGCCCTGTCTCTGGCAGGGACGGTTGTAGGATTTGCCACTTCTAAGCACATTTGGTGTCTTCACTCCCCCATCTTCTGTAAGGATCTGCTACACCATCATCTGCAAATTTGATCTCCTTACTCGTCATACCTCTTTCCAGCTCATTTACATATATATTAAAAAGCAAGGGTCCAAGTTCAGATCCCTGTGGCACTCCACTATTTAACTTTTTCCACTGTGAAAACAGACCATTTAATCCTACTTTGTGTTTCCTGTCTTTTAACCAGGTTGCAATCCACAACAAGACATCTCCTATGCCATGACTTTTTAGTTTTCATAGAAGCCTCTCATGAAGGACTTTGTCAAATGCCTTCTGGAAATCCAAATACACTACATCTTCCAGTTCACCTTTGTCCACATGTTTATTTACCCCTTCCAAAAAATGTGCAGATTTGTAAGGCAAGAATTCCCTTGGGTAAATCCATGCTGGCTGTGTCCCATTAATTGTCTGTCTATATGTTCTGTTTTGTTTATTCTTTATAATAGTTTCCACAATTTTTCCCAGCACTGAAGTCAGGCTCTCCAGTCTATAGTTTCCCAAATCATCTCTTGAGCCCTTTTTATATATCGGTGTTATATTAGCTACCTTCCAGTCTTCAGGTACAATGGTTGATTTTAATGAAAGATTACAAATTATTTGAAATAGGTCTGAAATTTAATTTTTTAGTTCTTTCAGAACCCTGTGTTTATACAACTGGTCCAGGTGATTTGCTACTCTTCAGTTTGTCAATCTGGCTTACTACATCTTCCTGGTTCACCGTGATTTGGGACAGTTCATCTGAGTCATCACTTTTGAACACTGTCTCCGGAACAGGTCTCTCTCCAACATTTTCATCAGTAAAAACTGAAGCAAAGAATTCATTTGGTCTTTCTGCAATGGCCTCGTGTCCCTACTTGCCCCTTTAACTCCTCCATCATCTAATAGTGCCAACCAACTTCCTCACAGGATTTTTGCTTCAGATAAATTTTAAAAAGTTCTTATTATGAGTTTTTGCTTCTATGGCCAAATTTCTTTCAATTTCTCTCTTTTGCCTTTAACGCCACTGCTTATGCTTTTTCTTATTTTCTTCAGCTGAATCCTTCATCCAATTTTTGAAGAAAGATCTTTTGGCTAAAATAGCCTTTTTCACCTCATCTTTTAACCATACCGGCAATCGTTTGGCCTTCCCGTCCATCTTTCTTAATACGTGGAATACATCTGAACTGCACTTCTAAGATTTTTTTTATTTTTTACAGTATCCATGCCTGTTGCACACTCTTACAGGCCGATGCAATATCAGGCACTCAGGTCAGTGCGCCACCTAACATGCGGTTGGACGTGCTAAAATAATCCCAATGCAATACCAGGAATAGCACGTCCAAAACGCGCATCCAATCAAGCGCATAGCTAATAGCATCATCGCATGCAAACTCCACGTAGATAAGGCTATTAGTTATTACCCTGCAGTTCAAAAGGTTGCCGTGCAGCCATGGCACCCATTTTATTGCTGCAAATTTAACACCGGGAGCAGGCGTTAAAGTATGCGGCGCTCAAGGGCTGATAAAACCCCCCCAAAAAAATCCTTTGTGATTCTTCCTACTAGTATCATTATGATACTAAATAGGAGGAACAAAGAAAGCAGAATTAGGACCTGCTGAAAGGCTTAACAAAAAAAAATCCTGCTTTCTATGGTTTCTCATAGGGGGACCCACAGAAAGCAGCATCCCCAAGGTCTGGCCCAATTGGAATTCCTGCCGGCAGTGAGTGAAGGGGTGATTAAATGAATATTAAGTGTCAGCACAATATTATTCACTCCTTCACTTCCTGTTGATTGGTCCATTCATTGTCAAGTCAGTGAAAAGGACCAATCAGGAACAGCCCTGCCAGTGGTGGGGAGGGGAGCTCTGGCAAGGCTGTTCTGGACACACAGCCACTTCTCCTGGGCACCCGAAGTAGAGCGCTAGGGACAAACAAATTACTATCGCGCATCCCTTTTAGCGTGGCAGTTCAGTTGCCTATTGCAATAAGCACCCAGGACAGGTGGATGTGCGCGCATTCAAAAAACATATGCCCAGTTTGGATGCATGTTTTTTACTTGTTGATATTGCATCGGTCTGTTAACCCTTGTTGCTGCATCTTTCAGGTTTTTCCTAGTTATTTTTCTCATTTTATTAAAAATTTCTTTTTGAAAGTTTAGTGATGAAGCCGTGGATTTACTTATTATCCCCCTTCCAGTCATTAATTCAAATTTGATCACGTTATGATCTCTACTGTCAAGCAGCACCACAGTCATCTCTCTTACCAAATCCAGTGCTCCACTAAGAATTAGATCTAAATTAGCTCCCTCTCATTTGTTTCTGAACTAGTTGCTCCATAAAGTTGTCATGCATTCCATCCAGGATCTTTCTCTCTCTAGCATGTCCTGATGTTATATTTACCCTTTCAATATTGGGGTAATTGAAATCTCCCATTATTACTGCACTACCAATTGTGTTAGCTTGCCTAATTTCTCTTAGCATTTCATTGTCTGTCTCAACATTTTGGCCAGGTGGACGGTGGTACACTCCTATCATTATACTCTTCTCCAACACATATCAGATTTCTACCCATAAAGACTATTATGCATTTAGTCTCTAGAACAGTGATGGCCAAACTTTTGCGCTCAGTGTGTCAAAATTCATTAAAAAAACTGAGCATAACTCGGGTGGTGTGTCACTTCTAGAAAAAGCCATAATTTTGTGATATTTGTAGCTCTAATATTAATAACAAAAAGTTATAATTTTAATATATGTTCTGTATTTATTAATAAAGCAAAAACAAATAATTCTTTACCTTACCAGCTTAGTGACTTTTTTGTTGCTGAATTTCATTGGCTAAATCTTCAATTAAAACACTCTCTCCCCCTCCACCCCCCCAAACTCTTACGCCCCTGGATTTTCTCATATACACTCATGCTCTCACACTCACTGGCTCACACACACACACACACACACACACACTGAACCCCAGGCAGGCTCCCATTCATTTTCTCACCACTCCCGCTCCATCCTCCAGGCAGGCACCAATTCATTCTCATGCAGGCACCCATGCATTAACACACATACACCCCCATGCAGAATCCCATTCATTCACATGCACACACTAAAGGCAGACCCCCCTCTCTTTTGCAAGCAACCTCAGAACCTCTCTCATTCCTCTGCTGCCACTGTCATTGCTGCCGCATGGCTTATGGGGAGATGCCGATTGCTGCTACTGACACTGAAGCCCATTCTGCTGCCTCCTCTGTGCAGGCCCCGTGGGCTTCCATTTTCTCCATGCTGATCTCGTACATTGTGAGATCCGTAGAGAAAGTGCTATTCTTGCACATTCCCAAAGATTACATGTGCCAATCACTAAAAAGTAATTTATTTTGTTTTTTACCTTTGCTGTCTGATCTTCATTTTCTAATTGGTTGGTCACAGGGTTTTTTTTCCCACCTTCCCTTTCTTTTTTTTTTTTGCCAATTCCTTTTATATTGTCTTTTTTTCTGTTTCTTTTCTCTCCATCTTCTTCCCTCAAACACACAGGTTCTCATTCTCACATGCATTTCTCTCTCTCACACTCACACAGGCTCTCACTGTCACATGCTCTCTCATATACAATCATTCATACACACAGTCTCTCACTGGCACATGCTGACTCACACACACAGACTCTCTCACTTCCACATGCTGTCTTGCTCAAGCACATGCCGTCTCTGCAAACATTCAGGTCCTCACTCTCACACACAATCTCTCAACTCATCTCATACACGCACACACACACACCCTCTACAGACCCTCAGCCTCTCTCTCACCTCTAGGCCTCCTCTTCGCGGGTCGTCACAGGATGGGCTCTGCGGCAGCCCTACCAGACCTCTTCCTCTTCTTGGGCCGCTGCGACTTGGGATTCGCGGCTGCCCGTAAACGCAAGTGCTGCTCCTCTTCTGCACGCGCCGATGCTTCACCTCCTTCCAGCCCACATGGCTCCGGCAACGTTTACCTCCGGGGCCGCACAGGCAGGAAGGAGGAGGAGCATCAGCGCGTTTAAATGTGATCTTTTTCTTCGGGCCGCGGCCCTGCCTATCTGCCTGTCGCTGCGCCCGGGGGCATTTGGGGGGGGGGGGGGGGGGGGGGGGAATACTAAAAAGCTAGTTTTAAAGGGTCGGCACAGCCGATAAAAAAAAAAAAAATAAGGCTTGGCGCAGCCGATTAAAAAAAAATTCCCGATAGTCCACGAAACGCTGCGCGTGTCAGCAAAGTCTCGGCGTGTCATCTCTGACACGCGTGTCATAGGTTAGCCATCACTGCTCTAGAAGGATCCTTATCCTGTTGGACTCTGCGCCATCCTGGACATAAAGCACCAACCCACCTCCCTGTTTTTGCAATATAATTTGTACACCAGTATAGCTCTATCCCATTGGTTATCCTCCTTTCACCATGCCTCTGAGATGTCAACTAATTCTCATCATTCACTGCTATACACTCTTACTTCTTAGATTTCTATAATTGGCATACAAACATTTCAAAGTATGTTTTTTGTTTGTATCAACAGCCTGCTTTTCAATTAACAGGGATAATTTGGAATCTTTTAGCTCAGGTGATTCTTTACTTAAAGACACATGGACTACTTTTGCTTTTATTGGAGCCTCTCTTTTGGGATGCCCTGACTCTTCTTCTTCATTAGTATCCTTTGAAGACATCCCCCTCTGAACCATGCGCTGCAGAGCAACTGTTGGCTTTCCCATTTATTCTAGTTTAAAAGCTGCTCTATCTCCTTTTTAAAGATTAGTGCCAGCAACCTGTTCCACCCTGGTCTTTGAAAAAGATTCTCCCTTCCCCAAAAGGTTCCCCAGTTCCTTACAAAATGGAATCCCTCTTCCTTGCACAATCATGTCATCCAAACATTGAGACTCGGGAGCTCTTCCTGCCTCTGGGACTTGTGTTGAACAGGGAAAATTTCAGAGAATGCTACCCTGGAGGTTCTGGATTTCAGCTTTCTACCTAAGAGCCTAAATTTGGCTTCCAGAACCTCCCTTCCATATTTTCCTGTGTCGTTGGAACCCACATGTTTCACAACTATCTTCTAAAATTCTATGTAAGTGACTTGTGAGGTCTGCCACTTTTGCACCAGGCAAGCATGTTACCAGACAATTCTCATGTCCACCAGCCATCCAGCTCTCTACGTTTCTAATAATCAAATCACCAACTATGATGACCAACCTAACATACAGCCTCTCACGGGTGGGTAAAAAAATTATATATCTGACATTTGATGCAGAAGACTGGAAGGCCCCCCCCCCCCCCCCCTTGCTGCCTGTGTTTTAATTTTGTTGATTCTTAGTTAAGTTTAGGATGCTAAGGGACTAGGAAAGTGTAAAGAAGAATAATTTAAATTTATTAGTATATTCACTATTAATCTGGTATTGACCTACAACAGGATAATTAAACTCTTAATAAGGCCTGGGGAAAGCCTGTGTTTTAGATAAAAGGTTGACTGAATTTTTAATGTGAAAGGCACACAAACTCTAAGCTATTTCCTACATTTTGGCTTGTTTTTTATAACACACACACACACACTAAAGAATATAACCCAATAGTTTACCTCTTCCAAAACTTTATCGGCCGAATTTTAAATCAGCTGCACGCGCCACACACATTTTCAAAAGGGCCCGGCTACAGGTGTGTCAATACGCGCACAAGTGCCAGGCCCTGAGAAAGGGGCAGGCCGGGGGGGGGGGGGGGGGGGAGAGCGTATTCTAGGTGGGGAGGGGCAGGGCGGGACGGAGGCCAGCCAGGACAGCGGCCATTAGGCAGGGGTTAGGGAAATTCCCTCCCAGTCAGCTCCTTAATTGGAGCAGACTGGGAGGGAACTGGGGAAGGCCCGATTGTGTCGCCACACGGACTTTGCAAAAATTCACACACACACACACTCCCCCTTGCACATGCAGATTTTAGTTTGTGTGAGACTTACCTGCCAGAATAAATAGCAGCTCATCTAGCCACTTTGCAGCAAAATACACTGATCCAGCATGCAGCTGAAACTCATGATTGACTGCCACTGAAAATAACCCTTCTATGCCTGGTGAAAGCTGCCAATGCCCTGCAGCCATGGATTAAACTACTGGCTGCTGCACCTGATTGGTAACCCCAAAGCCAGTAGGGATGAAAAGGAAAGGGATGGTGACACAATGTCTCTGAGTAAATGTGAGATCAGAATCAAAGAAGGCTCTGCAGGCAGTAGGCAAGCCTAATTTAAGACAACAAGCAGAGCCCTGACTCCATCCACAATAACGCATACCCCTTTCCAAGTTCTTGCTGCAGCTAGTGACTTGCACTCCCCCAAGCTCTCTCCCTATACTATTTTGTCAATGCTGGGTACTCCTACCCAACCCCTCCCCCCCCCCATTGTGCCCCCCTCTCCTCACAAGTCCAGTTATCAGGTGGGTCCTTTAATTATGTAAAAAGGAAGGAAAACAGTTTACATTTGCTGTTTCTCTGACTTCCTGGCTCTTCCTTCTGTCATTGAGTCCAACTTCCAAGCACATGTACAAACTTTCTCCTGGTAGGCATATCCTATTCTACTTGTTAGCTGCTGCAAGGTTGGCAATATGCTTTAGCAAGAAACAGATTTATGCTAGAGCCAATAGGGCTATGCATTTGTTTCAAACGAGCTTTAAAAATGTGATAAATAAGGATAATGTGTTTTATTCAGGGAATAAAACAAACCTTATTCATAGAAACATTGAAATGATGGCAGAAAAGGACCAAATGATCCAGTCAGCCCTATAAGCTTATGCCAGTATCTGCTGCACTGTGCAGGGTAGCCCCATGCTTATCAATGTCCCAGACCATAAAAGTTAGGGCCCTCTGATGCTGTTTGAATCCAATTTCCCTTAACCCTTGCCATGGAAGCAGAGAGCAATGTTGGAGTTGCATCAAAAGTATCAGGCTTAGTGATTAAGGGTAGTAAAGGCCGCATCAGCTAGTTACCCCCATGCTTATTTGTTCTCCAAACCATAAAAGTCGGGGCTCTCGTTGGTTACTGTCTG
Organism: Rhinatrema bivittatum; assembly: GCF_901001135.1. Taxonomy (NCBI): domain Eukaryota; kingdom Metazoa; phylum Chordata; class Amphibia; order Gymnophiona; family Rhinatrematidae; genus Rhinatrema; species Rhinatrema bivittatum. The sequence goes on from NC_042620.1 coordinate 85,281,051, forward strand.
AATCTAGTTCCCCTTTTCCCACTGCTATTGAAGCAGACAGCAATGATGGAGTTGTATTAACAGTATCAAGGCTTATTCGTTAAGGGTAGCAACTGCCACACCAGCAAGTTACCCCCCGTTACCCCCATGCATTCTTTTCTTTATTTCCGTCCTCTAGCCTTTAGGGATCCACATTGTTTATCCCATGCCCTTTTGAATTCCTTTACTGTTTTCATCTTTACCATCTCCTCTGGAAGGGCATTCCAACCATTCTCCAACCTCTCCATGAAGAAATACTTCCTGATCTTGGTTCTGAGTTGTGCTCCCTGGAGTTTCATTTCATGACCCCTAGTTCTATTGATTTCTTTCCAACAAAAAAGTTTGATGATTGTTCATCATTAAAACCTTTCAGGTAACAGAGTAGCCAAATGGTGCCCAGGCCGCTCACCTAATTGTTGGCGACAGTGGTCCCAGAGGGGTACCTATTGGCAATGTCCTAAGCTGCAGGGGCTTTGGAGTACTTGTCAAAGCTTGGTGGATAAAGTGTGGGGAGTTCAGCTTCCCTTACAAGCGGCGTTCTGGCTACTCAGCCTCCCCTATCCATATCTAGATGATGAAAAACAAAAAATGTTTCATCTTACTACTGCTGCCACATTGGTGATCGCCGCTCAGTGGAAATGTACAAACCCATCCACACTCACGCAGCTCTACGGCAAAGTAAGACAAATACATTACTTGGAGAAATTAACGGCCCACAGATGAGATACCATACGCAAATTTTATAGGATGTGGACACTGCTAATTCAGTACATAGCACAGATGGAATAGCGTAATTGATAGTATGAGAAAGTATTGAGAAATGTCAAGGGGAGGGGGAGAGGGGGGTAGGGGGGATTGCTAGTGAAGAGTGGGAAATGGCAATTCTACATATGGATATCTGTTCACCTGAGGAAATGATAATACACTGGAACTGTTATGTATTTTATACTTTGGAGGCAAAACAAAAAAGTTCTGTATTTGTCTATATGCTTTGTACTGCTGTTCTCATCTCTATTTAATCTACTGTTTGTAAGCTTTACAATATACTGGATAATAAAAAATTTTAAATTAAACAAAAAAAACTCATGTAACTGAAAGTCTGAAGGTCTGTATCATATCTCCCCTGCTGCTCCTCTCTTCCAGGATATATATATTCAGATCCTTCAGCCTCTCCTCATAAGTCTTCCAATGCTGACCCCTCACCATTTTGGTCATACTTATTTTGGAACACCTCTATCCTGTCTTTATCCTTTTTGAGATATAGGCACCAGTACTGAATGCAGTACGCCAGGTGAGGCCTCACCAAGGACCTGTAGAAGGGCATTATCTTTTTCTTACTGGTTTGCATTCGTTTGAAAGGAATGCTTTGGGACCAAAGCAGGGCCATGGCATATGTGCAAGCACAATGCCGGCACCTTGGTTGAGACCCGGACCAACACTGGGGCCTTGGCCAAGAAACAAGAGCCCTTGCCCTGGGAACAATCAATCACTTATCTGACCCATCAAGTATCAGATGGCCAGGCCAGATCCTGATGCCTGGGCCTCAGCCCAGGCCAGAGTAAAGGTCCAGGCCTGACACCATGGTTCGACCCAGAGGCCAGTTCCTGATGCTGGGGTCTCAATCTGGACCCATGCCTGATGTCGTGGCCCATGCCAGAGGCCAGGGCCCAGGCCCAAAGCTGCATTATTGCCATAGCAACATTTTTATGTATCTGCTAGAGAGATTACACCAGAGCTAATTAACTCTGATGCATCCCCCAGTGCACGGCATCAGGTTATGAAGAAAGAAGACAGAAGAGAACTGCTTCATCGGAGTTCCAAGGCCTGGGCTCTGGCCTGACCCTAGGCCGAGGCCAGGTGTTGGGACCCAGCCTCAAAGCCAGGTCTTGGCATGAGGCCTGATTCCAGGTCGAGGCCCCATTGTCAGGACTTGGCCTCTGGGGCAGGTCCTGGCATCAGGTCTGGGTTGAGGCCCCAGCATCGGGACCCGGTCTGCAGGCTGCAGTGTCAGGCCTGGGCTTGGGCCTGGGCTCCAGCTGAGGCTGAAGCCTTGGGTGGGCTGAGGCTGAAGCCAAAATCATGGTGACCTACAGTGACTTCAGCCTATGCAAGGCTGAGGCTTCTACCTAGTCTTAGGCCTCAGCATCAGGTCTGGACTCCGGCCTTGCATAGGCCAAGGTCACAGTGACTTACTGCAGTCTTGGTTTATATGCAAGGCAGAGGCTTTGGCCTGAGCCTAGTCCGGCAGCAGATCCCCCCTGGACTGGGTAAGTGGGGGCTGAGGGAATCCTGGCCCCAGCATTTTTCCTTGTGGGTGGGAGGTCCTGTTTCATTTGTTTTGTCCATTTTGGGGTTTGTATTTTTTTTTTTTTTAATGTTTGATTCATTTTTTTCACACCAATGAAACATTCCACGAACCAAAATTGGTAGGAAAAAACCTTCCAAAAATGAACCGAAAACAAAATCAAATTTTTTCCCCTGTACACCTCTAAGAGTCAACAGCTAAGGTACAGTGTTGTCTTGCTTGGGTCATGAACCTCCCTCCCTCCTACCCTCTATATGCCCCCTTCTGCCCTCCCTCACCCTCTTTCCCTCTCTTCCTCCCTCCTTACCACCATCATTTGTTCTCCCCCACCATCCATTTGAATCTCTAAATTACGCAGCTCCTCTTTGCTGTTACCCTTTCTAACGTCAATGTGTTATAGTTTTTAAAGTTTTTGTATTGATAGTATCATGACCACTCCAGCATAAGTGTTCTCCTTTAAGACATCTAGATGAATATAGCTACCTAAGTAACTCTTATACTCCTGTTCTCAAATACTGATATATCTCTTGTATTTTTTGTATTTTATTGTAGAGTTTTATTGTATAGTTCCTAGTTATCACAATTATATCCTCTGTATATTTGTTTTCCAAATTGTTATATTGTTCTTTGTAAGGGGCCTTGCCCATAAGTTATTTGTTGTATGTAAACCGATTCGATGTGCAAACGGCTATCGGTATATAAGAAACCTCAAATAAATAAATAAATAAATACGGTCATAAAATGTTTGTAACCAAGTCACACCAGGGATGAGGAACACATTAAAATGTCATTGACCTCTGTCTACCTGCTTTTAATCCACTTACACTTCTGTTTTGCTTGTGATATCAGATATTCTGTATCAAAATTAAGAACATATTGAAGTATTAAATGCAAAACAGTACACTATTTTCATTTTTATGTGCCATTAAAACCATTGGCTATAAGCTTGCCTTCTAAATTCAGATGTGAGTCATCCCAAACAAAACATGTTTACCAAGTCCATCGAGAGCTGCTTATCATAAAATAAGAAAAATATAAACAAGCTTTCACAGCTAAAGTGTCAGTGAGGTAGTAAACGACACTGTTTAGCCTTTCACTTCTCTGTTAAGCTTTTATCCAACAGTGTTAATACTTTCAGTACTAAAATAGAACTGAATGAAATCAGACAACACTATCTGGAACAAAATTAAAAAAACAAAATGTTCTTGTCGGGTTGTATACTGCAAACTACCTTTCAATAAATTTATTAAGACACAACAACAAGGCAGCTAAACCGTTTTTAAGCACCAGATCCTTGTGATTACCTTTATTACTGTCTTTAATTATTGTCTTTTATACTTTGGAATTTTCTCTTTTTAACACGAACTGGAAGTTTTTGAAAGGGCTCTACCCATCTAACCATGCAGCTAGAATGCAGGTTCCCTTGATAGAAAATTGACTTGCACAAAGTGGCTAAATATAGCCACGGAGTTTCACTAGGAAGCTATATTTAGCCACTGTAAACATAAGTCACTCTACAGTAGGGCAAGGCATTTCTGAGGGAATAATTTGGTTGGGGAGAAAAGCACTCATCTAATTTATTTCAAAATAGGCGCTTAGTTTTCCCTGCCTGTTCCCATCCATAAAACTACCAAGGTTCCAATGTTATTGTTATAAAGGTAACATAGGCAATTCAAGCAAACAATGTATCCGTATCAAAACCCAAAATAGGAATACAGTGAAGAATAGGGCACAAGTTGTTCAGACAAACGAAACAGAAAACTCATTCCACATAAGTACAAGTGTACTCAAACATTCGCTAACTGAAGTGCACATAAACACAAGTATTACAGCTATCACACAAAAAATGATACACTCTCAGAGATGGACAGAGAAATGATAAGAGAAATTAGGGAAGCTAACCAAATTGGTAGTGCAATAATAATGGGAGATTTCAATTACCATTTTTTTGTTAGCCTAAGAAGGTGTCAGCAAGCCTTGACGTTATGTGTCACTCTCAAGCAGACACTAACCGGTCTTATCTATCATTCACCTTCATCATAACTTTAATGCAAAAAGGTATTTTTTTCTTACTTTTTCTTTTTCAAAAATTAATTAAAAATGTCCTCCATTATTACGAAAAATGACTCTTTCGTGTATAAGTTGGTAAAGGAGCCCTACACAGGCCGGTGTTTCGCGGAGTAAGCTTCCTCAGGGGGCGTATAGAAACACTTCAAAGTAGAGCCATATATCTAAAATGAGATCAATAAAGAAAAGAAGTTGCATACTTGTAAAAAGGTGAAACAATTACTTATCTTATCTCATGACACCACAGCTACCGTTTTAGACGGGACCAGACGTCTCAACCATCTTGAAAGAAAGGAAATGGAGGAACCCGAACCGAGGCTCGCGTCTCTTTAAATACGTCATTTGGAATGACGTCAGCCATCAGCAATAAGTAAATATTAGAACATCTGTCAAAATATAATGAATTCCAAACAGTCCAAAATTCAACCTAGAAAAGAATATAAGTCTAATTCACTATTCAAACCAGAAGGATGAACAGTTTTAAGACGATAGATCCACCGCTGTTCAGACTGTAACAATATGCGTTCTCGATTGCCTCCACGCCAATGTACAGGGACATGATCGATCGCACAAAAACGCAAATCATCAAAAGAATGCCCCAGTTCAGTGCAATGAGAAACTAAAGGTTCCTTTACTCTGGCATTTCGAATATTGGAGCGGTGTTCTATCATTCTCGTCTTAAGCAGGCGTTTTGTTTTTCCAATATACATTAGAGAGCAAGGACATTGAATTAGGTATATGACCATGGTAGAATCACAAGTGGTATGATGTTTCAAAAATATATTATAGCCAGAAGGGACAGTCATTTGGCCTGAAATAGTCAAGGAGGAAGAACATACAGAACAAGAACTGCAGGGCTTATGTGAGCCTGGTGACATATCTAATGTGTATGATGTCATAGAAGTGTCCAATTTGACCAAAAAAATTTTTAAGTTCATGGCACGAGAAAATGTAATTCTTGGAGGCATATTAAAAATGACATTGGTTTGCAAAACATGCCAGTACTTAAGTATAGATTGGCAAATCTTAAATGCCACTGAGGAATACGGTAGAATGCAAGTATGACGTGAGGAATCTTCAGCTGGTCGTGGCAAAAAAAGCCATTCGCGATGCGAATATTTTGCACGTAAATAGGCCTTTCTAATACTTGAACGAGGGTATCCCCTAGCTGAAAAACGGTCACACAACATTTTTGATTGTACCTCGAAATCTTGTACAGTAGTACAAAGTCGTCTCAGACGAATAAACTGACTAACAGGTAGGTTACGTTTGAAATTTCTCGGATGTGCACTGGAAAAGTGTAAATAGGTGTTAGAACTAACTGGTTTCCGGAAAAGCGATGTAACAAATTTCCCATCAATAATGGTGATTCGTATGTCCAGGAATGTGATGGAATGAGTTTCAATGGTGGCAGTGCATTTCAGATGACAATTTAAAGCATTCAGCCAACATAAAAATGATGAAAAAACGTCTTCATTTCCCTTCCATAATACAAAGACGTCATCAATATACCTTTTCCACACCAGTAGTTGACACTTACATGGATGATCAAGAAGCCATTTCTCTTCAAAATAATGCACATACAGATTGTCCAAATCAGGGGCCATGGTGGCCCCCATGGCAGTACCACATGTTTGAAGAAAAAACTCTTGATTGAAAGCAAAAAAGTTCTTTTTCAGAACTATTTGCAATAACTGTACCAGAAAGTCAGTGGGAATTCGATGAGGTCTAGGTCGTTGATCAAAAAAAGTTTCAGCAATGTTAATTGCCTCATCTTGTGGGATCGAGGTATAGAGAGCCTCCACGTCTAAGGTCGCCATTTTAAGATCAGTAGTATCAATCTGTAATTGTTCCAAAAAAACTATCATATCGGAAGAGTCTCTGATATAGGAAGGCATGGATGGAATAAATGGCGCTAGAAAGTGATCGACGAATCGAGATAGCGGTTCCAAAACTGAGTCACAGCCCGACTCAATAGGACGTCCCGGAGGATGATTGGCATTTTTGTGTATTTTGGGCAATGTATAAAACACAGGAACACGAGGATATTTCTTTGTAAGAAAATTTGCTTCTTTCAAAGTTAGAAAACCAGATTTCAAACCCAACTGCACAACCAACGATATGTGTTTTTGTATATCAGAAGTAGGGTCAGCATCCAGACGTTGATAAAACCGTGTATCGTCTAGTTGGCGCATAATCTCACATTCATAATCATTCCTGTTTTGTACAACAATCATACCGCCTTTATCAGCTGGTTTTATGATAAGGTCTGATGCTGATTGTAGTTCCTGTAAAGCAGCTTTTTCTAAGCGTGATAAATTATGAAAGGCTGAATCAGTGAAATCAAGAGAAGCAATATCGTGTGATACTAGATCATAAAAAACTTTTAATGCTGGATCTTCTGGTCCAGGTGGAATCCACGTAGATGGATTAGATAACACAGAAACATCAGCAGTTGGTATATGAGTAGTAAAAAAAATCCTTAATTTTGAATTTATCGTCTAAGACCTTATCATCCATCCAAGTTCAAGTTTTGGAACAAGGATTATCCTTTGTACCCACTCACCGTGGAGATAAATTCTCTTTACAGGTAGCATTGTTCCGTTTTGTTAGGACCCTCAAGATAAAAAATTTTTTTACTACACAGAAACATCAGCAGTTGGTATACTACTCATATACCATATACAATCAGCATCAGACCTTATCATAAAACCAGCTGATAAAGGCGGTATGATTGTTGTACAAAACAGGAATGATTATGAATGTGAGATTATGCGCCAACTAGACGATACACGGTTTTATCAACGTCTGGATGCTGACCCTACTTCTGATATACAAAAACTCATATCGTTGGTTGTGCAGTTGGGTTTGAAATCTGGTTTTCTAACTTTGAAAGAAGCAAATTTTCTTACAAAGAAATATCCTCGTGTTCCTGTGTTTTATACATTGCCCAAAATACACAAAAATGCCAATCATCCTCCGGGACGTCCTATTGTGTCGGGCTGTGACTCAGTTTTGGAACCGCTATCTCGATTCGTCGATCACTTTCTAGCGCCATTTATTCCATCCATGCCTTCCTATATCAGAGACTCTTCCGATATGATAGTTTTTTTGGAACAATTACAGATTGATACTACTGATCTTAAAATGGCGACCTTAGACGTGGAGGCTCTCTATACCTCGATCCCACAAGATGAGGCAATTAACATTGCTGAAACTTTTTTTGATCAACGACCTAGACCTCATCGAATTCCCACTGACTTTCTGGTACAGTTATTGCAAATAGTTCTGAAAAAGAACTTTTTTGCTTTCAATCAAGAGTTTTTTCTTCAAACATGTGGTACTGCCATGGGGGCCACCATGGCCCCTGATTTGGACAATCTGTATGTGCATTATTTTGAAGAGAAATGGCTTCTTGATCATCCATGTAAGTGTCAACTACTGGTGTGGAAAAGGTATATTGATGACGTCTTTGTATTATGGAAGGGAAATGAAGACGTTTTTTCATCATTTTTATGTTGGCTGAATGCTTTAAATTGTCATCTGAAATGCACTGCCACCATTGAAACTCATTCCATCACATTCCTGGACATACGAATCACCATTATTGATGGGAAATTTGTTACATCGCTTTTCCGGAAACCAGTTAGTTCTAACACCTATTTACACTTTTCCAGTGCACATCCGAGAAATTTCAAACGTAACCTACCTGTTAGTCAGTTTATTCGTCTGAGACGACTTTGTACTACTGTACAAGATTTCGAGGTACAATCAAAAATGTTGTGTGACCGTTTTTCAGCTAGGGGATACCCTCGTTCAAGTATTAGAAAGGCCTATTTACGTGCAAAATATTCGCATCGCGAATGGCTTTTTTTGCCACGACCAGCTGAAGATTCCTCACGTCATACTTGCATTCTACCGTATTCCTCAGTGGCATTTAAGATTCGCCAATCTATACTTAAGTACTGGCATGTTTTGCAAACCAATGTCATTTTTAATATGCCTCCCCGAATTACATTTTCTCGCGCCATGAACTTAAAAATTTTTTTGGTCAAATTGGACACTTCTATGACATCATACACATTAGATATGTCACCAGGCTCACATAAGCCCTGCAGTTCTTGTTCTGTATGTTCTTCCTCCTTGACGATTTCAGGCCAAATGACTGTCCCTTCTGGCTATAATATATTTTTGAAACATCATACCACTTGTGATTCTACCATGGTCATATACCTAATTCAATGTCCTTGCTCTCTAATGTATATTGGAAAAACAAAACGCCTGCTTAAGACGAGAATGATAGAACATCGCTCCAATATTCGAAATGCCAGAGTAAAGGAACCTTTAGTTTCTCATTGCACTGAACTGGGGCATTCTTTTGATGATTTGCGTTTTTGTGCGATCGATCATGTCCCTGTACATTGGCGTGGAGGCAATCGAGAACGCATATTGTTACAGTCTGAACAGCGGTGGATCTATCGTCTTAAAACTGTTCATCCTTCTGGTTTGAATAGTGAATTAGACTTATATTCTTTTCTAGGTTGAATTTTGGACTGTTTGGAATTCATTATATTTTGACAGATGTTCTAATATTTACTTATTGCTGATGGCTGACGTCATTCCAAATGACGTATTTAAAGAGACGCGAGCCTCGGTTCGGGTTCCTCCATTTCCTTTCTTTCAAGATGGTTGAGACGTCTGGTCCCGTCTAAAACGGTAGCTGTGGTGTCATGAGATAAGATAAGTAATTGTTTCACCTTTTTACAAGTATGCAACTTCTTTTCTTTATTGATCTCATTTTAGATATATGGCTCTACTTTGAAGTGTTTCTATACGCCCCTGAGGAAGCTTACTCCGCGAAACACCGGCCTGTGTAGGGCTCCTTTACCAACTTATACACGAAAGAGTCATTTTTCGTAATAATGGAGGACATTTTTAATTAATTAATTTTTGAAAAAGAAAAAGTAAGAAAAAATACCTTTTTGCATTAAAGTTATGATGAAGGTGAATGATAGATAAGACCGGTTAGTGTCTGCTTGAGAGTGACACATAACGTCAAGGCTTGCTGACACCTTCTTAGGCTAACACTAAAATTGTTATTTGGGTTCCACATTTTTGGGTGATTTAGATTATATGTTGTGGTTAACCGCCGACTCCTTTGTGTGAGTAGTAGATTTCAATTACCCCAATATTGACTGGGTAAATGTAACATCAAGACATGCTAGAGAGATAAAGTTCCTGGATGGAATAAATGACAGTTTTATAGAGCAATTAGTTCAGGAACCGATGTGAGAGGGAACAATTTGAGATCTAATTCTCAGAGGAGCACAGGATTTGGTGAGAGAGGTAACTGGTGGGGCCGCTTGGTAATAGTGATCTTAATATGATCAAATTTGAATTAATGACTGGAAGGGGGACAGTAAGCAAATCCACAGCTCAAGTGCTAAACTTTCAAAAGGGAAACTGATAAAATGAGAAAAATAGAAAAAAAACTGAAAGGAGCAGCTATAAAGGTAAAAAGTGTGCAAGAGGCGTGGACATTGTTAAAAAAAACAAAAAACCATCCTAGAAGCACAGTCCAGATGTATTCCACACATTAAGAAAAGTGGAAGGAAGGCAAAATGATTACTGGCATGGATAAAAGGTCAGGTGAAAGGCTATTTTAGCCAAAAAAATCTTCATTCAAAAATTGGAAGAAGGATCCAACTACCACCCAGGAAATAGATCTAGGCGTCATAGTGGATAATATATTGAAATTGTCGGCTCAGTGTGCTGCAGCAGTCAAAAAATGCAAACAATGTTAGGAATTATTAGGAAGGGAATGGTGAATAAAATGGAAAACGTCATAATGCCTCTGTATCCCTTCATGGTGAGAATGCACCTTGAATATTGTGTACAATTCTGGTTGCCGCATCTCAAAAAAGATATAGATGTGATTGAGAAGGTACAGAGAAGGACAACCAAAATGATAAAGGGGATGAAACAGCTTCCCTATGAAGAAAGACTAAAGAGGTTAGGGCTGTTCAGCTTGGAGAAGAGACGGCTTAGGGGAGAAATGATAGAGGTGTTTAAAATCATGAGAGGTCTAGAATGGGTAAATGTGAATCAATTATTTACTCTCTTTCGGATAATAGAAGAACTAGGGGGGCACTCCATGAAGTTAGCATGTGGCACATTTAAGACTAATCGGAGAAAATTCTTTTTCTCTCAACGCACAATAAAGTTCTGGAATTTGTTGCCAGGGGATGTGGTTAGTGCAGTTAGCGTAGCTGGGTTTAAAAAAGGTTTGGATAAGTTCTTGGAGAAGTCCATTACCTGCTATTAATCGTTGATTTAGAAAATAGCCACTGCTATTACTAGCATGGGATATACTTAGTTTTTGGGTACTTGCCAGGTACTTGTAGCCTGGATTGGCTACTGTTGGAAAGAGGATGCTGGGCTCGATGGACCCTTGGTCTGACCCAGTATGGCAATTTCTTATGTTTATGGTAACTGAGGAACCTGGGACTCACCCCACTTATTGGCCATGCTTTTTCCAACTCAGTCTCACACAAGAGTGATCCTTTAAAGAGTAATTTTGTAAGATTAGACTTTGAAATTGTATCTGCTGACCAATTCCGCAGCCATAACTGATGCCTGGCCACTATCACCGAAGCCATCCCTCTGGCAAAAGTGCGGACCGGGTCGCAGCCCGCAACTGATAAAAAGGTGGCTGCCGGTTCCGTCACTGCTCTGAGTTCAAACCAGATTCATCGACTTTCTGAAAGAGAAGCAAACAAGTGTCAAGTCACCAAGGAGCAACAAGAAACTATCTGCAAATTTATTGCTATCGCCTCAAAGGCCTACTTAAGGATAGCCTCAATTCTCCTATCTTGCGCATCTTTCGATGCTGCTCCCCCTCTTACAGGGATAGACGTCCGCTTGGTGACAGCACACACCAGCGCATCCACTTTTGGAAAACGCAACTACTCTCTTACAGCTGGATCAAGGGGCTACAGTGCTTCCAAGGCTTGTCCCCCTTTAAAATTAGCTTCTGGGGTGTCCCACTCAAGATCAATCAATTCTTGAACAGTATCCATAGTGGGGAAGAAACATGTTGCTTTATGCAAAGAAATTAAAATGGGATTTTTCTTTGGCTCAGACATGGAATCAGCATCTGGCACCCCCACCATCTTCAATATCTGGGAGATCAGAGCCGGTAACTCATCTCTCTGAAAGAAACGCAACATTGTTCTATACGGCTCCAATCCCAGAGAAACTTCCCCATCCTCCAGGGAGTAAGGATAAGCTTCATCATCCGTGCCATCTGGGTCCCTATCAGAGTGACCTGCAGCATGTCTAGACGCACTCTGACGCTTACCCGTGGGAATCTGCAGCCTGCGATCATGATTTATTAGGATTGGTTGGGACCGTCGACTGTACCTGAAGAACTACAGCCCTTGAAAATATTCCACCCAAGAAAAGGCAGAAAGACCCATACCAAAACCAGGGGGTGTTGGTCCTGCTCCCAGTGAGCTACCATACACCACTGATGAATCAGTTAGGGGAGCCCCAAAACCATGCAAAACCTCCAGCAGCTCTCCCTCCTGTCCCATTACCTCATAATGCTGGGAAGGACCAGGCTTAGCAAAATCAGTTGGAGACAATTCTCCCTGAGCTGACACAAGTTAGAGGGAACACCAAGCTGTGATGCCTGAATATGTCAAGCAGCACAAAGGGTAAGGCGCTTAGGCTTCTTTGCTACCAGTGCCATGGATAAACACCCAGTATCAGTACATTCCCAAAAGCATCTGATAAATGTGCACCCAGCTGCGTGGCCGCTGGGACAGGGCACCCAAAAACAAGTTCTGTCCAAAATGTAGTGCCCCATATGTGGTTCAGGTAGGCGCCCACCTGGCATACACCCAGGCATGTAAGCGCGAACCGATGTCATACACTGATTCGCAGCAGCCTTGTGCACAGAAAAGCATGCGAACACAGTCGTGGCCTATCACACGGCTTCTGAGCATAGGCTGAGAGCGGGGCCTAGCCAAAAAGGCTGCCAAACTCCTCCAGAGACTGGAACAGATGTCAGATTGGTGCGCTGTGTTCAGAGACCAGAAGGGGAATAGTATCCCTAAAATTAACTCCCACTTTCTTTTTTTATATTTATACTCTTTACCAGAGTTAAGCCCAACCCGGCCAATTAATTCCTATCAGGAATCTGCGAGGAGCTCCTTAAAAGAAGACTGAAGGGGGACCCCTGCTGGTTGCAGGGTTAGTGCCATCCTGGGCATGCCCAGAAGGTGCCAGTCAAAGTTCTAGAAACTTTGACAAAAGTGTTCCGTGATTGGGCTCCATCCTGTGATGTCACCCATATGTGAGGACTAACATCCTGCTTGTCCTGTGAGAAAGGCCTTTACCACCACACACTGCTTCCTGCACCCACTAGCCTCTCAGCTGTTTGTCAAGTCCATGCTGGAAAACCAGCTACTGGACTGGCAGGCCAAATCAATTTCCTTCTTGTCTCCTCCTACAATTTTTTTTTTTTTAAGCAATCCCCAGTATGTCCACCATCTGCTGCAGATAGAGAATACTGGCGGGCTTGTCAGTGCAAGGGTATATATATATATATATATATATATATATATACACACACACACTGTGATGTCAGCTTTGCTCAGTCTTCATCTGCTGGTAGAGGTGCATAACCCACTGTATGGATTAACCTGTACGAATACTAAAAAAAAAAAAAAAAAGACTCTCTTGATGTCTTAGTGTCTATTAGGTCAATTTTGCAAAGAGTATTGCTGTGGAACAGAGGGCTGAGCTACCTGTCTAAAGTCTTATGATCTGATTAAGAAATGAATGATTAAGACATAACTGTCTGAAAAGATTTTAGGCCCACACCTGGGGTACTGGATCATAATGAAACTATAATTGTTCCCCTTTTTGTAGGAGATAAACATGTTTTTCTGTTGAAAGAGTGAAAAACATCACATGATGCTCCATCTAAGATGGAGGGCAAATAGACAGCCTGTCCTTGGATCTAAAATGGAGGATAAGATTAAAGATTGAGAAAAGAGGTGTACAATCAGTATATTTTTATATGAAGGAATACATTTCCTGCCTGATTGACTCTATGAAGTGATGAAGTGATTACTTTTTAGTAATGAATGTAGTTATCTTTTAGTCTTATTTTATTAATCCTGTTTTTGTAATTTTTATTCTAATTATGTTTTCTAATTATTCATATTTTATGTTTTATTTTTTAACTGGAATGTAAACCGTAATGATAGAAACTTGTTTCTGTACAACGGTATATAAAAACTGTACAAATCAATAAATAAGTGTCATGAGAATATGATGCAAGGAAATGGGTAATGTATTCATTGGCTATGTATGTGTGTAATGAAAAATGTAAAGTATTTAATGAGCTGCCTGTGTAAAATGTGAGGAGCAAACTGTTTTTTAGATTTCTGTTAGAGTTGTACTTGACACAAATAAACCACCTACAAGAGGAAGGTTTGGTTTTATGTCAGATTTTCTTGGTTAATGTCACTCTGCTAATTTAAGTGTTTGCTTCGAGACAAATTGGCACCTGGAGATCAGTTTCATTCTGAAACCAGGAATTTTTAAAGAATATAAGGGACTGGTTTAACAAATTCCTGCAGTTGAAATATCTTCAAATTTATACAGTTTTGAAAAAAATATTAGATAGAATAATTATGTATTTTGGTATTATGGAAAGTGTTGATCCAGGGACAAAGTAATTACCATATTTGAGGTATGAAAAGATTTTTTTCATCACTGTACTGCAGAATTGTCTACAGATACACAGTTGGGATTATGCATCTTTTTTTTCTGGATTACCATGTTCCAATAACTTAGAGCAATTATAATATGTTAAACATTATTGACCTCTTATTTTATTTAACCTAATTAACTATGGAACTACATAGAATGGAGACAAAGAACAGAAGTAGCTCTGGCAGAAAACTAGAAAGTCTGGGAGAATGACCATCTTTTTTATAATTCTACTGAAGGCAAAACCTCTGTGGAAAAGACCTGTTAAGTAGTGGGTCATTGTTCACAACTGGCTACATACAGTGATGTGATCTTCAGTATCACAATAGCAAAGCATTTTCATTTTTAGAATGGTAGTGTAGTCAATAAGATTCCAGGAATATTAAGTGAACAAGAGTCAGTGATTTTATTTTTTCTGCCAAATTTTTTAACACCAAGGCAAAGAATTTGGTCTAACATAGCACCATTCATAAAGGTAATTCTAAGCATTTTACTGAACAAAATATGCTGCAGCAGACATTTCTGTATAATACTATACAAAGGTAAAAGAAAAGAGATAAAAAGTAGCAATAAAATGGTTATGCACAGAGATTAATTATCCAAAGGTTTTAACAGAGTGATGGGTATCAATCTTGGGTCTCCTTGCTAGCTCTACATGCTAAGCAAAAAAAAAATAAATCAATTTTTAATATGCTTGGTATTCTATTCCTGTAAAACAGATCTGAGAAATTAGTTTTTCTAATCACTGAATCCAAAAAACTACAACACCCAATGAGCTCTACAGAAATCCAGCACTTGAGAACTAAGAAACAAGTATGGTTTCCAGGCTATCCACAATTAATATTTGAGATATATTTGCTCTACTAGCTAGGTTAATTTGTATAAATTTTCTGCTTACCCTAAAAGCCAGAGAAGTGGGCCTGTTCAAGGACTGAATTTAAGAATTACCCTATAGCAATAATAATTGTTGAGCTTAGCAAGGTTTTTAAAAAGGAAGCACTGTATCTTGAAAATGCAATCTCCTACCAACTTTTGAAGTACTCTTGTATGACATATGGTTTATTGTCATTGTCTCCTTTAGTACCTGGGTTAGAGACTACAAAATACCATGTTGCTGGTGCTTGGTTTATATGCCTTTGACTTTATGAACGTTATTTGCTTTCTAGGCTCTATTATTCACTGAGGCACTTTATAAGAAAGCTGCCATTAATCTGTATGCTTTATAAATATGGTCCTAGCGATAGAGTGCATTAGACTGCTATGGGCCAGGTTTTGCATCTACTATTCTAAAAGGGCAGTGCATTTGGAATATACCTGCCTCCTATGTGTCCTGCTGTAGATGTAAGCTTTTTGGCATGAAACGATACAAATGGTAACATGTATCTCCATATGCATTAAATCATATATAAAGGCCATACTCAGCAGGCTTTTTATATTGTGCTCCTTAGGTAAGTGACTAAAATGTCAGTTCATTCTTACTTGAGAAAAAACTTAAATCATCTTTACTTCATGGTGCAATTAAGCTAAAAACGTTGTTTTGACTTGAAAACATCCTATTTAATTTATACAAATAACTAAATACAAAAAGTAGATTAAAACAAAATAATTGTTTTCCTGGCACATTTCATTATGCAAATGAAATATAGTTCAGAAGAAAAATGCATTTTCTCCCCATAGATATTATAACCCAAATTCCTATTGAACTCTTCAAATAATTTCAAATCCTATTATCAGTAAGATATTTGAAGTAATGTGGTACATAAATAATCGCTACACATGATTACTATTTGAAGAGAAAATATGATACAGACCACACAATTCCCCAACATGAAGCACTTAAATGTGAACCTAATGAGTGATAATACAGGAAAACAATTTCTGATGATTATAATTTGTGTTACAAAATTGTGTACTAAGAAATCAAGAGGCCACAAAAAAATAAGCTTTAACTTTCTGCACTATTCAGTTTTTTGAAAACCGGTAAGTGCACTAGTAATAAATAAGTTTGCAAGTTTTGTATAAACAAGAGAATCCTAATGTTCAGCATTATTGTAAACATCAATACACATGTAAAATTCAGCTAAATCTGACACTACGTTTTTAGTTAACCAAATTGAATTTGCATTATTCAGATTAATAGACTACATGGCCAATCAATTTTGGCAACTGTCTTTAAAATTAACAACAACAGTGCAAGTAAGGAATGCAAAGAATTGCTAGTGCACTAAAGAAGAGAAGCACAGGCAATATTGCTGATCAAAATTTACCAGTTCCATGTACTGACCCCCCTAGGAGTGACCAATAGAGCTGTAAATGATATTCAAAGCAGTTGTTTAATGCCCAGAACTGCTCTTACAGTTTCTCTGTGTTCCTTCAGACCATGCCTTTGCAACATAACATCCAGCCTACGTCTCTGAAGCTGGCGTTTGTGAAATGCCCTTTACAGTCATTGAGCAATGTTCAGATTCAAGACTGTCGCCCAACAGGTGGCTGTAAGTTCTGCCTCGGTAAGAAATTGCTTGGGACCGATTTTACACCTTGTCAGGCAAGCATATTTTCCAGCTGCACAAAACTTTTTCAACTTGACAGCAACATGAGATTTTCAACAGTCAGCTTTCAATTTATCTAAGGAATTATCAATTTTGGTCAAAGTCTTTTTGATTCGCAGAGCAGTTAGTCTAGCAGATGGATTGTGATACCAGCACTCTTTCATCAGCTTGGCAAGAGATGTTAAGGTCTGAGGGAGAGAGAAAGTACAATGTAAGTACATAAATTATAACCTATCAAAGGATGCACAAAACTACGGCACAGCTTGTATTTTATACTGATGTTGAAAGTTTATTTCCTTCTGCTCTGATAAGATACAATACATTCACTTAAAAATCTGAGATACGAATTTTAAAAAATTTGCACTTTTTATAGAATGCAACTTAATGCCAACTTTTACCAACAGCTTAAGATTTAAACTATTCTGTCATATAATTAACTTACTGCTCACATTTCAGCAGTTCATGAATGTAACATTTTCTAATTGCTGCTCGTTATTCCCTATACTATAAACAATATGTACAGTTATTGTGGTCAATGTTTTATATTTTTCTCTTCATTTTTAAATTGTATGTAAAACAAATGGCAAAATAGTTCTGAAGGTGCTATTTATAAGGTTTCTTTAGTCCCTTATACAATTAGCCATCCTCCAACACATGCACGAATACTCTGTTCCCAGTCTTTAATAATTATCACAGCTCCTAGCTGCTTTGAAACAATCATACTGTTTAAACAGGATAAAATTATCTTCTTTTCTAATTTGATTGGTTTCCAATTTTCTTCCTTTATTTATAGTGCCACCAAGCCCAATTTGGAGAGAACTGATGCTACAGTCACAAAACAGGAGAAACGCTCCTTATAAAGCACAGGATACAGAAAATTACAAAATGTACATATTTCCATTTTGTGATTTTAACTGCTGCAGTGACATTAACAAAAGCTAACTAGCAATTATTATATGTATACTATACTGTGAAACCTAACATTTCTGTTGTCAATAAAAATCTGTTGTCAATGCTGTTGCCAGCTTTGGATATTTGTGTTTCACATGATCCTAGCCAACAGTCAAGCCTAATATCACTATACAGAATTAAAAAGGATTAAAACTTCCTTAAAAGGTTCGCTATTCCAGTTAATAGATCCTAGAATTAATAAGCCATAAAGAAATAAATCACAACATAATTGTGAGTGCTTGCACTTTGAAGAAAAAAATATTACTCCATAAACTGTTAAGACAGCAAACATGGTATTCCTAGTGCCTTTAACCACAGCTGTTACTGTAATTTAAAACCATGGATTTAAGGTTGCAAGCACCTGGCTATCATCATAATCATGCCACACTCTCCTAGTAATGACAGTGTCAATTATTACCATGCTAAGTAATGATAGTATTTCCCAAACTGGGGGATGGCACTCCATCCTGCGGGGCAGGAGATCCATGCAGGTGCACCAGTAACAATGAGCTCAGGCCTAGGGAAGATGGGGGGGGTGTGCAACTGCTATTCCTGGAGTGCTATGTACACACACAGATTCAACCTTTGAGAAGGCTTCCTTAGCAGCCTAAGCACCTGAATTATCCAGGTAACTGGCCTGGTGGAGGTAAGAACATGGGGGTTTATTGCTTTTGTTATATTCTGTTAAAATATACTCAATGTGGTACTATTGCATCTTATTTTTAATATGAGTGTTATGTACCCAATGGGTTTATAAATAATCATACGTTTTATAAGATTGTACATCACCTTGAACGATGATTAGGCAAGTAATTAAAATAAAATACATAAATGTCTTTTTGTATTTCTTTTGTAAAAAATAAAAAAAAAAATACATACATATACACCTCAAACAACCTTAACTATGTGCAGCAGTAGAGATGAATATTAGAAAATTGTGTGTAAATGTGGAAGAATGTTTGAAAATTGAACTATGCCCTTCCTTTATTAGACAAATAACATACATCACCCCTGTAAAAGCAGAGATATAAAAAGTTAAAACTACACTGGAGTAGCAAAATTCAAGAAATGCACTAATGGCAGGAAAGATTGTGCATAAATATTTCAACAATATTTTCATTTTAGTTGAAATGTTGCAGGCATACTCTTACTGTATACTTTCAATTTAAACCACCTATATTTTAATAGAGATCAATTTTTGCAGTTTATAGCTAGATGTAGTCAACAGCTATTAAAAATGGCAAGAGAAACAGTACTGTTTAGTACTTGTTCTCACTTATCAAGATTTATTGTGGATTGGCACTGAAAGAGTTAAGCATCCCTATGTTATTTTTCTTCTTGTATTGCAGTGTCTGACCTGACATATTCCAAAACTGTCAATACTAAAGCACTACTGTGTCCAAAGTTTATGAAAAAGAAATGCAGAAGAGAACAATTGAAATTTCACAAAATGAAACTCTTACTGGGTCTGAAAACCATCTGTTGGGAATGTTTGGCCTTTGCTGATCAATACAGACCACCTTTTTCATATCTTCAAAGCTGGGGTCATTTGGAACCATATCATAGAATGGAGGTTTGTAATCTTCTACAATGCCTAAAAAAAAAATATATAAAGCTCACAGTAAATTTCTACTCCACCTTTGGCACTTAGAAATTAAAATTAAGTAACTTAATACTATTGAAGCAAGCCTTTATTACAAATACCTCGAGCCATATTGGCAGTGCTAATTTTCTATTTAAAACCTTCTTGATCAGTTAAACTTGTGCTAATCGGTTCTTCTTTAAAGAGAAAGCTTCACATAATTGGGATTAATAAAGACATATGGACCCCAAGACAGCCATATTTTATGGCTCAACAGAAAATAACTATTTAATCGTTGCCAATCAAATGAAGAATGCGCAGACTAGAATGTGCAAGTTATCAAACAACTATTTACAGGCACAGAACAGTAGCCTTAAGATCAGAGGAGTACCTTAACTAAGCACTGGCAAAGGAGGAAGATATAGGTGAAGTAGGGAATCAGTGAGTTAAACTAAAGAGAGGAATGTGAGGTCCCCTATTTTCTGGGCTCTCCCACAGAAAAAGATTATTATGGAGAAAGAATTAAATGCCAGTCAAATGAGAGGAGGAGAGTACAGTCTGCCAGACAGGTCCAGCAGTTAATTCTTATGCTATCTCGTGGGGGGGGGGGGGGGGAAGAGAGCAGCCCCATTACCTGACTAGTCTAAAGCAGGGAGCCTCCCATGCAGGAGGCTATCAGGGGTAACTAACTAGTGCCCCCTTCAATCCTTGTCCCCCTCCAAAAACAGTACATAAACAAAGCTTTCATAGGGCACCTACAGGAGAAGGGAGACATGAAAAACCAGGAGAAAAATGACAGAGTGGGAGGGAGACCAGAAGAGGAGACACATTGTCACATATTTGAGCAGAACAAAAATAAATCCACCTTTCTTTACACAAACAAAAAGCATTTCCAAGCAACAGGTTTCCAGAGCACAAAGGTCATTGCAAGTGTATCCACTATAGGCAGAGGCTAAAGAAAAGTCAGCCTCAAAAGCTTGCTGGAGATGACAAATTGTTTTGGTTTGAATGCAGAGCTAATGTCTGTTGAGCATATGGCAGATGACAACTATATGATGCTGATGCGGTGCCTATACCACAGGATCTTCAGAGGGGAAAATGGTCAGATGTTGGTGTCCTTCTGAGTCCAGATTCCTTCCCAGGTCTTCCCCTTGCATACTCCCTTTTGTCCCCAACCATGTCCTCACACTGAAGATCTTTACCGATACATAAAATATAGGATTTTAAACATGCACAAAAATGTTCATAAAGCAATTGAAATCACCCTCATTTCAGTTGGGATTTTATTAAAAAATATTTTATGACAGTAAAGGCACCGTAAAAATAAAGTTAAAAAGGGTTTTTTTTGTATATTTAAAAAAAATGGAGTCTCAGTCAAAGCTCACATTTGTTTTATGTTCATTTTATTTCTTTATCAAAATGTTTTTAACAAATTATGTTTTTGAAAGACTGATTTTATTAGTTTTATTATTCGGTTTATTTTGTATTAGTTTTTAGAATTTCATAACTACCTATAAATGTTTATTCTGTAAGCTGCCCAGTACTTGGGACGGCACAGCATATACATTTTGTAAATAAATAAATGCAGTCAAGTCAGTTTTCTGCTCTTCTGGAACTCTCTACTCTCCTCTGACCTCCTCACCTGGAATGAGGTAGTTTTCTCCTTTCTTCCCTTATGTAATCTTTATGTACTCCAGGCCTAGTTCTATACTCCTTGGAAGCCAGCAGGAGGAGCCAAGAGGAAAAGAGAACTCAGCATGCTTTAGCATGTTCATACTATTTAGCTTGCCCTTAGTAAATAGTTTCATATTAACACCAGCCCAAGGTAGATCTGAAAAAGCAAACTTTTACCAAGCGCTCACAAAATAGCATGGAGTATGAACATACCATGGCATGGATTTGGCAACCTCATTTGCATGGCATTCCTTCATTTGTAATCGTGGGCATGCAAATTTTAGCATACTCTCACCCATCATCTTTGTAGACCCCCTTTAACATGCATGTTAGGATCTTCCTACACAGCTTACCATTTTCTATTTATTTTCTATTTCCGTCGCCTAGTTAATACTGCAGTCATTCAACTCTTCATTATTTCCCTCTTAAGCTTAATGAAACCTGTACTTAAGTTACTGGTACCTATACTTAAGTTAATGACCCACGTACATATTTCTCATCTGTACATCGTTTTCCCTCTATTCTTATTTAATTTGTTTTTTACTTCATCTTCCTTCCTGCCTTGTCCCCTTCTCCTCCTCATCCCCTCATATTGTTAATTGTTATTTATTATTGTTAATATTTTTTTCATTTTTATTGTTACTGTATTTTCCACCTGAGTTCATTGTAAACCGGCATGATGTGCTTCACGAATGTCGGTAAATAAAAGTTAATAAATAAATAAATAATAAATAAATTTTAAGTGTGCACAAGAGAGCTATACCATACACATTAAATTTTATTGCATAGGTTGCACAGGATCCTTAATGCAAAGAAGAAAAAAAAAGCAGATATGCAATAAAGTAGGGAGAGGTGAGGTACCAATATGCACCAAACAGGAAAGGGATCTTGGGTGATCATATTTGATGATCTCAAGGCAGAGCAACAGCAAGTAAGCAAGAAAGGCAATCATGAAAGGCATCAAGCCCAGGGTGTCATACAGCCCTTTTGAGTCAGTTTGCAAACATGTGAGCTCAAAAGGGAAGGGGGCTCTAAAAGCAAACCTTGCCTGGGGCACCATTTTGTCCAGCAAGTGCTCTGTCTCAAGGTTGCAAAATGGTGCAGTAAAGCAGTGGAGATGTCTACAAGAGCGCATAAGGAGATAGCTAATAGAAAAAAATGCCTTTGTGCAAGCAATAGGTCAGACATCATCTGGTGCAGTGTCACGATTCTGGAGGCTGTGCATTCAAAAGAATATAGACTCTATGGAAAGACTATCAAAACAGTGCAAAATCTACATCAAAAGCACTATAAGATAAGACTTAAGGGCCAAAATAGATACAGTGGCTATAGAAAGTCTACACCCCCTTCCAAAATGTTCGTCTTTTGACGCCTTATAGCCTGAAGTACAATGCATTAAAATAGTGTTTTTTTCCATATATCCACACATCTTACCCCACAACTGTCCAGTGAAAAATATTTTCCAGAATTCCTTAGAAAATAAAGTAGAAATAAAAACATGGAATAGAGCTTCTTGGATGAGTGTCCACCTCACTTATACTTCTATAGCAATCCTAAATACTTAAAGTTCTGGTGTAACCAATCACCTACAAAAGACACACCAAGTGAATCGGCCCCATCTGCGTTAAAATGTACTAGTCAGATTACAGGATAAATTCAGCAGTTCCTGTTGATGTCCTCTGCTGGGTATTGCATTTTAACAATGAGCAGCAAGTTGCTGTCACGAAGAACTCAAGGCCAAATTGTTAGAAAGGCATAGATCTGGGGATGGGTACACATGAATTGCAGAATCCTTGAATATCCCTTGGATTATAGTCAAGATGATGATTAACAAATGGAAAGTATATGGCACCACCAAGACTCTGCCTAGATCAGGCTGTCCCTCCAAACTGGATGACCAAGCAACAAGGGGACGGATCAGGGAGGCAACCAATAGGCCACAGGCAACTGTGAAAGAACTACATGCTTCCATGGCTAAGAATGGCTGAAGTGCTTGTGACAATATTGCAAGCATTCCACAAATCTGGCAAGAAGGAAGCATTACACAAGAAAGCCCACTCTGAATTCTGTTTGAAGTACACAAAAGAACACGTGGGAGAATAATGTAGCCATGTGGCAAAACGTTTTATGATCTGCCAAAACTAAAATAGAATTTTTTGGCCTGAATGCAAAGCATTATGTTTGGCACAAACCCAACAGCACCCAGAGATCATCCCTACTATGAAAAACCCTGGTGGCGGCACCGTGTTATAGGGATGTTTCTCATCAGCAGGGTGTGGGGCACTTATTAGAATAGAAGGGATAATAGAGAAAAAGAGCAGAAAAGTTCTTGAAAAAAAAACAAACTTGTTGCCCTCTACAAGAAAGGTGAAAACTGAGTCAGAAAATCACTTTTCAGCAAAGTAATGATATGAAGCACAAAGCCAAAGCTATACTGGATTAGTTAAGAAACAAAAAGGTAAGTTCCCTGTCAGAGCCCCAATCTCAATCTAATTGAAAATCTGACACATGATGTGAAGATTGCTGTCCATCAACACTCCCCAAAGAACTTTACAAAACTGCTCAAGCTCTGTCAAGAAAAATGGTCTAATACTGACAAATCTAGATATTCAAAGATGGTGGAGACTAAGGCCGGTGTAAGAGTATTTAGCACCCAGGGCAAACCTCCAGTCATGTGCCCCCCTCCCTCCAACTTACCTCGAGCACAGCATTCCCTCCTACCAGCAGCAGTGGCTCCAGAACAGTGATCCCTTCTTTGGTAGTATTCGCGCTGGCACAGAACTCATCTGGGGCTCATGCTGGCAAGATTTTGCTGCCCCCAAAACTTTGGCGCTCTAGACGACTGCCTGGTTTTCCTAATGGAAGCACTGACCTTGGGTGGAGTCCTAACTCAACAGACTCACAAATGTAATAGCTGTCAAAGGTGTTGCCAAATAAGTATAGTTAAAGGAGAACAGAGACATCTAATTATTGGTTTTTAGTTTTGCTTTTTGGATATGCATATGCTTTGCCCCCCAATAAAACATTTTTGATCCAGAACGGTATGGTGTATAGTGTCCTGAAGGGTGGGTAAAAACTCATTTAAATGTATAAAAAACTCATATACTGACAACAAAATGTGAAAAACATTCAAGGGAATGTAGACTTTCAATAGCCACTGTATACCCTAGAGAGAAAAGAAGAATAAAATAGAAAGACACAAATACCTCTAAGCTATACACAACACAAAATCAAGAAAGCATTTTTTCAGGAAATTCTAGAACACTGGGTTATGCAAAGAGGCTCAAAGTGGGAAGACTTAGGAGTAATGTAAGAACATAAGATCTTGCCATGCTGGGTCAGACCAAGGGTCCATCAAGCCTAGCACCCCGCCTCCAACAGAGGCCAAACCAGGCCACAAGAACTCGGCAACCACCCAAACACCAAGAAGATCCCATGCCACCGATGCAATAAACAGCAGTAGCCACTCCCCAAACAAACCCAACCAATAGCTGTCAATGGACTTCTCCAAGCTGCTCTATTGTAGGGAGTATCGTTACATTTACTATACTTAGAGAGCTAGGCTGGTTATGGTTTAGGGGATGGGGCAAACCAGATGAGATCCTATGACTTGCAGTAATCCCGGATAAAGTGATCACATTGTGTCCGTAAGCTGAAGGCAGCTTGAAAGCCATGCCTTAATAGTTTAAATGTGTGGCGATCTGGGGCTTCTTTAATTATTTCACACAAAGAGCAGTATAGATGGTGAAGGTAAAAAAAATAGCATCAGGATTCCACAAAGCATGGGATAAATGTGACAGATCTTTAGGTAAGGAAAAGTGAAACTAATCTGGAGATCAAGAAGATTCTGTGGAATTGCAGTTAGTGTAACTGGATTTAAAAAAAAAAAAGGTTTGGATAAGTTCTTGGAGGGGAAGTCCATTAACTGCTATTAATCAAGTTTACTTATAGCTAAATTTTAAATCCCCTGCACAGAGGGGAAAATGGGAGTTAATCACGTGGCCGAGCCTTGCACGCACACTGTGCGCATCTTAGAAGAGGCCTAGCCGCGCACGTAACCCTTGTGCCAAGGGATCGCACGCTGGCAGCCTGCCAGCGCGCACAACTTACGCCAGCTCAGGAGCTGGAGTAAGTTCAAAACAGGGCCCTTCAAAAGGGTCAGGGAAGAGAGGGGAAGAGGTAGGGGGGGGGGGGGGGGGGGGGGGTAGGAAAGTTCCCTCCTAGTCTGCTCCTTAATTGGAGTGGACTTGGAGGAACCCATCACAAGGGGAAAACATATATATATGATATCTGTAAACTTAAAATAAATCCTAATCTAACATGGGCTATTACTTATATTCTTTCTTCAGTTTGATCAATTGGATGCATTTATATTTACCATCTCAACTGAGATTAACAGAACAATCACTCAAACTGAATTTCTACATTTCCTCCTCCACCCAAGTTAAAATTTTAATATGGCAAGATGTTTTTAATCTATGCCCAATAGCGATGCCCAGAGAATAATAGCTAAGTCTACAAGCTACTTCAAACTACATCATAACAAAAATGGTATTATGAATGATATGTCCCCTTTTTCTTTACTGACAAACACTGGAGGAGACAGAAAATTTCTTTACAATGATTATGCGAACTGTAGTCCCATTAATTATTTTTTCATAATGTATTTCCATCTCCTGGCAAGAATATTGACCAATATTAATTCTCAAGACAACAATAGCGGATAAGTACCACTGAACAATGTAAAAACTGAAAATTAGAGAGACTGTTAATCATCAGAGTATAATGCTGTGTATCTGCTGCTGGGGTTGCCATGATAGCATCCAGTCATTCATGACCTGTGCGACATCATTTCCATGGGTTCTTTAAACCACTATGGACACCAGAGTGCCTCGGTGAAGCTTCATGCCAGCTTGGCTTCCCACTATGCTCTCTGCATTGCTGACATGCTTCCCTTCCACCTGAGCCAGCCATCCTCAACTGTCACTGGGGTTGCCATGATAGTGTCCCATCATTCCCTGCCTGACTGACAGAGTCTGTTTGGGCTCTTTAAGCTGCTGTGGATGCCGGAGTGCCTGGATGAAGCTTCTTGCCAGCTCTCTTCTCACTGTGCTCTCTGTATTGCTGACCACTCCCCATCACCTGAGCCAGCCATTCTGATCTGCCGCTGGGGTTGCCGCGATAGCATCCAGTCGTTCCCTGCCTTAGTGACAGCTGAACCCACCTCCTGAATAACAATCTGCATGGGCTCTTTAAGCCAGTATGGATGTCACAAACACCCGGCACTGGGACAGTGTTCGCCTCATCACATACCGAAGTAGTGCAACAAAGTAGCTCCTTCGTGCAACCAAGGATTCCAGGAACTTTGCATCATATTATTGCTTCTCCTGGCAAGTCATTTTCATGGGGTTTTTTTATCCTTTCCAATCCCTGTCATTATGGGTAATTGGCCGATATAATAATATATTTCAAAAGCATTACAGAAACACTACTAGATTACTTTTCTGTTTATCAGTATGTAACATGTCTCAGCCAGCTACTTTTCTTGAACAGCCTTTATGCGTTTGTCTCATTAATGCTCATTCGCTAAGATATAAGATCCTTATTATTATGATGATCTTTTAATTGAAGAAAACTTGGCTGTTTTACGTATCCCTGAGTCATGGCTTTTTGAAACGGACCATGCTTTGCTTTCTTAGCTGTGCCTTGACAATTTCAGTTTTTCCCCCAAAACAAGGTGTAAAAAGCAGGCTGGTTTTTAAATTATTTTAAAGAAATATATCACTTTCAATGATTAACTTGGACATTGAGAACCATATGAAGCACTATTTGTTGTTGTTAAAAAATAGGGCATTTGTCTTTTTTTTTTTTATTATTTTTTTTACTGCCCTCCTGGTTTGTTAGAGAACAATTATGTCCTAGTAATTGAAAACCTCAATGATATTCAATTAGATTTGAACCAGATTATAGTTTTGGGTGATTTCAGTTTACATGTTGACTCTACACACCTTTTTCTCCAGCCTGTGAAGTGATTTATTTTATTTTTGGGCATGATATATGCTTTAGAATGGGATCAAGTTGTTCTGGGCCCTATCCATATTTTAGATCTCATTTTTATGAGTTAGTTTTTCACAACTTTTTAAGAGTAATTACTAAAATTCCTTTATCAGATCAAGTTTAAGTGCAGACAAATTGATACTGAGTGGTTTCCTGGGATTAGTTAACTAGGATTTTTAGAAGTTGCATCTGTGGTATCAGTTGGCAAGAATCTTTAATATCTGTTCTTGATGAAATTGCCCCATATTTCAGGAGAAACCATCTAGCTCCTTGGGACTTCAATGATTTGAAAGTTTTGAAGCCAGGCCTACACCATCTGGAACAATGTTGGTGCAAGACCTTGTTTGTGAGCGACCTTAATAAATACAATTTGAATAATTACAGGAATGAAATCATCATTGCTAAGAAGGCTTTTATGTATAAATCTATTCAGGATTCTGGAAACCATCTCAGAGAGCTATTTCAGATTGTGAAAAAATATACTGCCTCTAATCCTGACTCTAAAGCTGAGTCTACTCAGGCTGGCTGTCTCGTCTCTCCTGAACAGTTTGCTTTTCAGTTTTTGAAAAAAAAAAAAAAAAATTAGTACTATTTGTGCCACTTTTAACCCAAGTGCTATGCCTAAGAAATCTATGGAATCAGATATAAAACCTCTATGGGAAGAATTAGATTTTATTTCCTCAAATTCATTCAAGTGGTAAAATCAATGAGGGTTACCAACCGCTTTTTAAATATATGTCCAGTAGCTGTTTTTAAATTAACAGCTAACATTGCTCTTCCACTATGAGATTTGGTTAACTCTTTAAAAAGAAGGTAATCTTCCAACACTGCTCAAACAATTAGCTGTACGCCCAGTACTAAAAAAGCCTAACTTGGACCCTAATGATAACTATAGATTCATTTCAACTAATATGTTTTTAGCCAAGGTTATTGAGGCTGTGGTTTACAAACAACTGCAAAACTTTCTATCTGAACACAATATATAGGATCAGTACCAGTTTGATTTTAGGCCAATGCTCCATGGAAATCCTTCTTAGATCGAACCTGGAATACACTGATTAGAGGCTTTGATCAAGGCAAAGAATTTATTTTGGTCTTATTAGACCTTTCATCTTTTTTGACACCATTGATCACAAGATTCTTGTTCAGCGCTTACATGAAACAGGTACTGCTGGTTCAGTTTAGTCCTGGTTTCACTCCTCTCTCTCAGGATTTCTTTAAGGATCCTCACTATCAGCATTATTATTTAACATTTACTTGAAGCCAATCTCATAACTGCTCTCTGATTTACAACTACTGTATTCCATTAACGCTGACAATATTCAGTTCTTTTTCTAGTTTCATTCTGATGTAAATACCTCTTTGGGTTTTTGATCCATTTATATGAAAGTGGTAAAACGATGGCTTTTTCATTATAAAATTGAGTTTAGTAGCATGAGCCAGTGTCTATCTTCAACTTTCCCATCCATCTTTCACTTCGTAGGGACTGTTATCCCTTCTGTTAAAGTGAAGAATTTGGGCGTAATATTGGATGAACTTTCTATCAGACTGTAAATCAAAGATGTAGTAGCAAAAGCATATTTTACACTCTGTATATTGAGGAAAATTAAACCATACCTCGAGCCTATTGATTTTAGAATTATCCTCCAGACCCTTGTCCTTAATGGGGCATACTATTGCAACTCATTCTACCTTAGGCTCCCTCATTATGCTATAAAAAGCTTTACAAGTAGTCCAGAACTCTGAGTCACGCATTCTGATTAGGACATCAAGATATGAACATATCTTGCCAGCTCTCTATGCATTGCACTGGCTTCCTATGGCATGGAGAGTTTATTTAAAGTTTTTTGGTTTGGTTTTTTTTTATAACTATTTATTAAGATTTTTAAGGCATACATCAAAGAGGAAGACTCCTCAACAACATGCAAAGAAAACAGGATTTCCATAAGGAAACAAATAAAAAGAATAAATTGAGTTACAGATTGTAAATCAGCATAAAAATGACAGCTGAAATTCTCCAACAATATATATATTAAAGTACACAAAAATAGTAATTAAGCATCTTCCAAATATTCATGATATGGACCCCCAGATACAGACATATTTTGCATGTTCATTCTTGAGGTCAAAGCGCAACAACTCAATGTCAGTGATGTTTCTAATCTGTGACTTCCAGTATTCAATATTATGGCTGGTCTTCCAAAAGGTAGCCACAGTGAACCTAGCTGCCAAAAGCAGCTGTCCTGCCAATGCTCTATATTTAACTGGTATCAATGAATTATTCCAACAGCCCAGTAACCACAATTCAGGAGTCATCTGAACAGGGACCCCTAGAATATCAGCAACTTCCTGGGTGACTTACTTCCAGAAATTACTGGCCACTGGATAGTACCACCACATGTGAATATAAGAATTCATCTGACTACACCCTCTCCAGCACAGAACCCCAACATTTGGAAAATATTTAGAATAAAAGATAGGGATACGATAGTTCAGTCCTTTTAGCACAGATAGAAATGTGATGTGCTAAATTCCATATACACTTCCAGGCCCTATGATCAAGCATTACATTTAAATCAGTATTCCATGCATCTATTATAAATTGTAGCGTTTCTTTCCCATATTTACCAAGAAGAATGTCCATATATATGAGGGAAACGCCCTTCTTGTAGGCATCGGGATCACTCATAAAAAAAATCTCCAGCCCATCAAGTTCGCGCAGCATCTTAGTCAAATCAAATTTACTCGCTTTACGCCCCCCTTTAATTGAAGACAGGAAGCACGAGAATGGGGAGGTAAGTCATGTTCATCACAAAAAGACTGATATGTAGCAAACCACTCCTCATCCCATAGTTGGACAACATAAACAAGGCCATTATCCCTCCAGTCCTTAATGGTTGAGGAAAATGTACAGGCTGAAAGATTAGGATTTTCATATATAGGAGCACATTCATTCGCCCTAAAAACGTAAATACTTGACGCCATATTTGAACGGTATGAGCTATCATGGGGCTCTTCTACTGATGGGAGGATCTCGCGGCAAAAAGGGCAATACCCCTAAGTTAACCGCTTCAGCCTGAAACTTTTCCAGGTGCAGCCAGGACTCCTCTCAGGCTCCCGATCAGACTTTCATAAAAATAAGTCTAGCTGCCCAATAATATATCCGAAGGTGAGGCAGAGCCATGCCACCCTGCAACTTGGGCAACCAGAGATGTCTCAGTCCTATCCGGGCTTGTTTACCTTGCCAAACAAATTTCAGAATACATTTATTCAAATCCTTAAACATGCTAACTGGCACCGAACATGACACGTGCTGAAACAGATATAAAAGTTTTCGAAGCAGGGACATTTTGAGTAGATTGATTCTGCCCATCCAGGAAATGGTTAAATGTTCCCAATCTGCATTTTTTGTTTTATTTGGGATATTAAAGGGATATAGTTATTAGCGTAAAGATCTTTAAAAAGCCCTTGAAATAAAAAATCCCAAGGTATTGAAACGCATGTTCAACCTCCTGGAAACCCGTAAAAGATTCTGAACTACCATTTTTGGATCTAGCAAGAACATTTCAGATTTTTCAAAATTAACTTTAAGAGCCATACAACAATAGGAGATCTAAAACGAATGGCCCAGATGTTGTAGGGGATATCATATAAGTGAGTACATCATTTGCATAGAGGGAATTTTTATGAGCCCTGCCCCCAATTGAAACCCAGAGATACCAGAGTGCTGTCTAATAGCAGCTGATGGCCAAGTCAAATAGCAGGGGAGACAGTGGGCATCCTTGCCTTGTACCTCTGGCAAATGTCAAAAAAGGGGGAAAAGAGACCCATTGATACTCAAGTGAGCTCTCTGTTTCTCATATATATCCTTAACCCAGGCAAGAAATCAAGCGGGTATACCAGCTCTATCCATGACCGCAAATAAAGGCCAAGTTAGGCAGTCAAATGCCTTTTCAACATCTAGTGAGATAACAACCCCCAATATGCCCTTCTCTTTGGCCAGGTGCAGGAGATTAAACAACCTCCCAGTATTGGACGTGGAGTTTCCCCCCTTCACAAATCCAACTTGGTCAGGGTGCATCAGATGCGGGAGCAAAGCCTCAAGGCGGAGCTGTTAACACCTTAGCAAGTATTTTTATGTCTGAGTTAAGTAAAGATATCTGCCTGTAAGACCCACACTCCAGGGCATTCTTCCCCTTTTTGTGAATGAGTGATATATTAGCATCGGCCATGGTGCCTTGTGACTGCCCTGCTTCACCTGCCATGTTAAATACTATCAGAAGGTAATGAGAAACATGCAACGGAGTTTTTGGGAAAAAAAAAAAAAAATCAATACCCATCCGGGCCCCGGCATTTTCCACTTGGTAAGGCTTTAAAGCAGCCTGTATTTCTAGTAATGATATAAGCTCAGCCAATATTTCCCGTTGGGCCTCAGGAAAGGAAAGTAAATTATCCAGAAACCTATGAATCTCAGGTACAGGGTACTCACCAGGCCCTTTATATAGTTCAGAGAAGTATTGTACAAAGGTCTCCTCTATCGCATGAGACTTAGCAGTAAGTTCTTCCATTAACTGTTTTATTTGGGCTATGTGAGATTTACAAGCTCCGCTTTGCCACTCTGGCCAAGAAAGACCCAGGCTTATCCCCATATTCGTAATATATGAGTTTAGTATACTTCAAGGTCTTCCCGATCTTATTTCCAGTGTTTGCAACTGCTGTCTACATTTATCCAGGGCTGCAAGAGTTCGATGTGACCCAGCACGCTTATGCTGGAGCTCTAGATTCCGAATCTTGGCTAGCAATGTAGATTCCTCCTTCTTTCTTTCCCATTGAATATGACTGTCCAAGCTAATGAGTTTACCCCAACAAAAGGCTTTAAATGTTTCCCATCTCAATATGGGCATGCAATCCTCTTCAGGGTATGGAGATCGAATTATGCTACAGCCTCTTTAATGAGATCAGGGAAGCGCCTATCTCCTAGAAGAGTAGTATTAAGTCTCCAGGTATGAGGTTTAAAGAGAGCAGGTTCCAAAGTTAAGCAAAGCTCCACTGGGTAATGATCAGAAATAGTACAGGACAGTATTGCACTACTATCCAAATTAGACAACAAATTTGGAGTGCATAAGAAAAAATCTATCCTGCTATATGACCCATGCGTGGGGGGGAATAAAATGTATCATTTTTTCCCTGTTATGTAAATGCTGCCAGGCATCTAAGTTGAAATGTAGTGACAAGATCCCGGAATCCTAGATTAGGAGGAACGTGAGAGCGAGATTGGGAAGTCTTATCAACCAAAAGGTCAGGACTAAGATTCCAGTTCCTGCCCACCCATAAATGCTCAAACCCAAGCATTGCTATTTTATCTGTAAGAGTATGAAAAAACTCTGATCATTACTGGGTGCGTATACATTCACTAATATAATTGGTACAGTGTAATAAATCCTCAATAATAATAATAAATCTGCCACTCACATCTGCTAGTGAAAGGCAAACAACCAAGGGCAAATTTTTATGAATATGCATACATACCCCTCTACTCTTAGAATTATACAAAGAGTAATAAAGTTGCCCTACCCAGCCAACCTGCAGTTTTTCATATTCTAAGTCTGTCAGATGGGTCTCCTGCAACATCAGAATTTGAGTCTTACAGTGACTAGCCAAATTAAGAATGTGTTTGCTTTTAACTGGAGAAGAGACAGCAAACTGTCATAGCTCTAAAAAACGAACACACATTTGAAAATAATTTCTGCGAGTGCTCAGCTCCTGGGCTAGAGTCCCAAAAACACCAGCCATGATTGAATTCTGCAACTCATATAAGTAACAAGGAAAAATGGTGAAAATATAATGTTCAGCTGTCAACACTTCCACAGCTTGTATTATGTATAGGAAAGAAATTGTAAACCGTGTCATCCTCCACTGGATCAAAGATTCCTTTAAAACTAGACTTGTCCACACCTCGTCCCAACTCCCCCTTCTGAACCAACAACCAATCCCACCCCCCACAATTCAAATATGACCCCTCACCAAATCAGAACTTCCCAACCAGCCTCAACAATCCCCTTTCCCCATTCACACAAACCCTCAATTCCCAGACTCTAGACCTCATAGCCCCTCGGTGGAAAACAAATCAGGACCGAGAAGGCAGTCCACTCACCTCTTCAACCCCTACCCCTGGTAAGCCAACCCTATCACTAAGCCCACCCCACATTTTATCCCAGGAACAATTGCCAAGCCACCCTGCCAGGTACGTAAATACAACAGAGCTATCATATTAATTAAAACCACATTAGAGTACAAAATTCAGCAAAACTGTTGAAATTAATAGGTCAACGAGGGAGCGCTCATGCAATCATGTAGTCAGAGCATGTAAAGAAAAGGAAAACAGACACATAAAAAGGGCCTCCCTGCTGCAATCTGGAAGAAGTTCACAACGCATCCCATGATGCTGAAGCATGTCGATATTTAGAGCTTCCATACTGCAGGTGAAAAGAAGAAAAAAAAGAAATAGAATTAGGCCTGCGCCACAGGGGGAGAAGTAAGCCCAAGGATACCCCTCACAGTGCTGGTGTGCCGCAAGATCAAAGAGCAAACCCACAGAGTAATCATCACTAACCAGCTTCTTGGCGCAAGGTGGCCTAGTGGCTCCCCTACCCACCAGCAACAGGCGCTATCGAGGACTAGGACAGACCTTCTGCAAGAAAGCAGAAAAAAAGGGAAGCAAAAATGTTAAAAGTAGAGAAACAAAATATTGCTCTGGAACACAGGATAGCCTGGCCACTACTCACTGCAGTAAGAATTCTTGGATTCAGAAACATCTCTGTGCTGAGAAAACATAAAACTCAAAAAAGACACAGCACTTAAGTCCCCTTCAAGACTCCTGCCATAGTTCAAGAGCTTCACAGTGTATAATTCCCCCGAACACTCACAATGCCCTCATTTCCGCTCTATCTAACTGGAACGCTTGTTGTCCTGAAGCCACTTTTCTGCCGCTGCCACAGTATCCAGGATAACTGGCTGGCCATTTCTTTTGACCCAGAGACAGGCAGGATACAACATGGCATATTTATAATCCAGACGTTGTTGTACCCGCTTAACCTCTCCGACGTCTTGTCGCCGCCTCTGTAGTTCATTAGAGAAATCTTGAAATATCATAATACGGGAGTCCTGAAATTTAATTTCCTGAAGCCCTCCAGCCGCATTTTTCTTTTATCACAGAAATTATGTAATTTAATAATTACAGCTCTGAGCCAACCTTCCGCCATTGGGGCCGACAGACATGTGATTGTCTCTTTTGATTTTAATACAAGGTTGGTTACCTTCGAGCTGCAAAATGCTAGGCAACCATTTTTCGAAGAAGTCAACTGTATCAGTTCCTTCTGTTTTCTCAGGGACTCCGAACACACGAATATTTCCTTGATGCAAGTGGTTTTAGAGCTCGTCTATTTTTTCCATCGTCGAATTATGCCGCCGTTCCAGGAGATCTATTTTAGTGCCAGCCGTGGTAAGGGCCATTTCTATGTCCACCATATTTTTCGAGCTTGGTCGCGACATCCTGCACTGCCTCCACTAATTGAGCCATTTTATCCACGACGACAGCTAAATGGTTGTCAAGCTTAGCAGAGATATTTTTCAGCAAACTCCTCCATCCAAGCACGGTTAGAGGCCACCTCGTCACAGGCCTTGTGGGGCAAGTCAGCCATTTCCTCTTCAGAAGCGGGGTCACTAGCCTGCTCCAGCCTAGCAGCCCCATGTTTCTTGATAGATTTCTTAATTGTTGTGGCCTGATCCACCCATAACAGCAAGGATCTCTTGCTAGTATCTTTATTCAGTGACATGTCCCAAAATTAATTGCGCTCTATAGCTGGATGAGTATAAAAACGGCAAGAGCTCCAGCGGAACACTGCCTCCTCTCCTACATCATAACTGGAAGTCAGCCATTTAACGTTTTTGATACTGGTGTTAGAGCTCTCAGCAATGAAGTGCCCCTTTGTGTCAGCTCACTTAAAAAATATCATCCCACAATGACATCAGCTAATAAATTACTCCTAGACACCCATAATCCCCGGCTAACTAGGCTACACAATTCAAGAGACAGGATGCTTTCCTACAATGACTCCAATACTGTGGAATAGGCTCCCAAAGTTTGTGAAAAAAAACCATGTAAACATTTTTTTTTAGAAAATAGCTTGCAAAGGCCTTCAGGATGATGTAACTACTTATTTATGCTGCACAGTTTTTATTCCTTTTATTGATTTTACTATGTTTACAATGTTTTGTATTTTAATTTTCATTGTATAGCTTTATTTATATTATAAATGTTCCTTTGTAAGCTGCTTAGGACTTTGGATTTATCGGAGTATAAATGTTTAAAATAAATAAATGATGGTCTCTCTTAGCAGGTAGAATAGGTAGATAGATATGTTTTGAAGTAGTGTATTACAATTTTCTACCTATGTAATTGAATGTAAGTAGCATACTATATGAAAATCTCATGGAATCAGATTTAATTAAAAAAATTGGTATATAGAGGTGTATGGAGAGAGAGCGAGAATGTGTGTTTTGGTGACCATTTTTCAACTGGCAGAGTATGTAAAGAAAATTCTAGTGGCATTGCCTTATTTCTCTTCTCTGTTTAGATATCCATCCGCACTGAGGTCTTTTTATGTTTGGTCAGTTATGTTTATATCAAAGATGTCCTCCTCCTTTTTACATATAGTGTTATGACTGGCGTCTTTTTGCTAGTTGGTTCTTATTTAATAATGCTGCTTTAATGAAAAACCTTTTGCAAAAAAAAAAATAAAATATATATATATCATAGCATAGTTGTAAATAAAAACAAAGCATGTAACACTTGTACATGCCTAGGGACCTTTGTTTTCAGTTTTTTTTTAATTTTTTCCAGGAAATTTATCAGTGGTTATAATAAACAAAAACAAGAGAATCAGTGGGAAAAAAATTGCTTTTTTCCCCCTAATGGAATAAATTAAAATCCAGTTGTTGATACAAGCATATAGTGCTCAACTTAGGTAACAGACAACCAGAATGAGTATGTGTATATCTATGTTCCCAGGAAACATTGCATGACTTCACCAACTGCACTCTAACTGTTGGGTGTGCTGCAGCCATCTCAAACTGCAAGTCAGCTGCAGCAAATACAGCAGATAAAATGTGAGTGGCAGACTGGCACATCTTCCACAGAAGATTAGTAATTACCTCAGATAACTCAACTTTACTAAGAATGGATAGGTTCAGTCTCCAAGTCCTTTCAGAAGGCAAAAGCTGAAATATATTACGTGATAATGAAATTGGGCTGTGATCAAAGATGGGGCAGTATAGAATGTCCTCATCCTCTACCTGTTCCTCTATTTTTTTCTGAACAAAGAAACAAGTCCAACCTGCTATATCAATGATTCTCAACTGAGTCTTTGGGATACACCTAAACAGTCATATTTTCAGGATATCCTTAATGAATATGCATGAGAGCTATTTGCATGCACTGCTCCATTGTACGCAAAGCTTTCTTATGCATATTCATTATGGATATCCTGAAAACCTGAGTGGCCAGTTGTGACCTAAGGACTGGGTTGAGAACTCCTGTGCTATATGAATTGTGAACCTATAAAAAAAAAAGTGTAATTTCTGTTTACCTTTAATCCCCCCATTGATCCTCACCCACCATCCCACAACTTCCATGTAGAATAATAACATTTTCTTATATCATTTTTCACAAACAGGTTCCACTGCCTCCCCCCCACCCGAAAAAGTAACTTAAGTTCCGTAATTAACTCTTGTTCCTAGCTTAACTCAAAATAAAGCAAACCAAGAACATATACATTCTTCTTCCTTTAACTGCAGGTAAAAACCGCATATATCTAGTCCCTGTTTTGCAGCAGGGTGTCTCACATGAATAATGAAGCATATTTTATCCACCCTGGATAGTCCTTAAAAATCGCCAGAACTTGTCTTTACCATTGCTTACTGATCATGTTAGTCATGCTCTCTGGAAAACACTACCACACATCCGAGCAGATCCTGTGCTTCTTTGCAATGAAGAAATAAGCTTTCCAATTCATCCATCTTCCAGCACACGTAATTGCCATTTTCTTCCATATGCATAATAACAAGAGTCACAATTGTTCCATATCCACCCTCCCTCCCACCCAAACCATTGACTACTCATACCAACAAACACAAAACAAATTTCATTAACCAAATCCCTAGTGAAACTATGGCCTTCCTTTAAGTTAGTGCTGTTGCTCAGTGTTTAGACTTCCCAGCACACAAGCAAGGTTTATAGTCAACTGAATTGCCTACAGCTTCTCATTCATGTCAAGGCTCCCATAAGCTTTCTTTTCCACAGAAGCTCCTTCAATACTGATGCAAAAACACTGAATTGCCTTTGGTGAGTCAAAGATCTGATGCTTTTTATCTGTAATTTTTAATTTGGAGGGGGAACAACATGGTGTACTGCAAGGCATGTTGTTGCTGAAGTTTACATCGCTACCAATTTTTAATTTATGTGCCTCTGATGCAGGAATCATGAAACACTGGAACAGTGTTGGGCCGATTTGGCATTGAAACAATGAGATGATCTCCTGCCTGAGATAAGTGTTTGACATAAAAGAAAATTTCTCAGCATTAATCATTTATTTATTTGCAAATATAAAAACAAAAAAAATTATTTGATCTCAAAGTGACCATGACATATGGATCCCTGACCTATGATTAAAAACATTAGATGCATTCTTGTGAAGACATCAGACACTCTGAACAAATAGAGTACAGTCAGCTTCCATGGCAATATGAAGGTCATGTCATTTTTTTCCCAAAAGCTTTGTGAAGAGTTGGCAAAGTCTTCAGCTAACGGGGTGAATCTATGTTCAGTTCTGATATACCTTTTTACCCTTAAGTTATTCTTTGCTAAGTGATGTCATGTACATAGGCATCAGAGGGAGGAGGAAAGAATGACCGAAGGGGAGAGAGAGGAGAAGAATAAGACAACAGCTAAAGGAAAAAGCTGGTGTCCTAGTTTTCTAAATATTTTTCTACTCATCGCCCTATTTCATTGATACCAATTTGATCAGAACCCTCACTTATCCATTTTGTCTATCACAAATTAATTTCCATATCAGCATTTCAGCTTCTTTTTGGCAGTACATGTACGTCCAATTAGGAACACCTGATCCTGACTCTTGCATTTAACTTCTGCATGGACATTCATTTCTCTCAGTGGCATAACAAGATTAAGATATGCGAGGAAGCTGCTCCAGGTATAGCGCTGAAGAGGCGCAGTGCCCCAGCTCCCTTCCTCGTCATTGACCCCTCCCCCGCTCACCTTGGTGTTCCTAAGGCAAGAAAAGGAAGCCCGTGTGAGGGAGAGGCAGAACTGGTCAGCTTGCACGGACTCAGGTCCCATGATCACTGAACACCACCAGCACCAGCCTAAACAGCTTCTCCCACTACAAAGTGAGGGGAGACAGCAGCAGCAGCAGCAGAAAAGGAGGGGAGGATGAAGTCCCATAGCAGAAAGGGATACACTGCAAAGTCTGAAGTGCAAAAATCTTATTACACCATTGCTTCCTCTATATTTTAGAACTCCATCTTTATACCATTCCTCTACCTCCTTCCAACTATTCCCTGTCTTGCAGACAGGATTTTCAAAACCTTAGCCCTGTAATACATAATCTTGATGGCTGATTCCTTATCAGATACCCTAAAAAATATTAATGTTCCTTCATCATCATGTTGGCTATTGATGCCAAAGGGGGTCAAAACTGTAGGCAACATTGTTCCCATTATCACATCACATGTGTTCTCTCTTTTTTTTTTTTTTAAGAATGGTTTAATAAAACAAATAAAGGTTAATTTTCACTTCATAACAGAAAATAATAGGCCTCCCTTAGAGATGAACAGACGTCAAGCGGCACTGCCTTAAGTTAGAATTCTCTGTCCATCAGTATTTCTTCTCTCCAAGTCAATAATTCTCTAGCACACGAATGGCAGTTAATCTTTATTCTTTATAGTCAAAAAAGCATAAGGTTGATACAAGGACAATTTCCCCTTTGTCCTTTGTGTTTGGCATTACATATTAAATTTTTCAGCAGTACAAACAGAAAATGGTGAAAAGATGGTTCTTAATGGTAATGGCTTAAAGATCCTTTAGTGAGGATTGTTCAATTTACAATTCAACAGAATCGCATCTCGAAGACCATCACCAGGAAGACAGCATTCAAGAAATAATCAAAACCCAATTCTTATGAAAAGAATAAACATGGAACTACAAAACAGGAAATAAAAACATAAAACATTTCTCCAAATGTAAAACAGTTGACTGGGAAATCATGTTTTACTAAATTGAAGGACATAGTTCTAACCAATTGATGGAGTTTAGTTAATCACCAACCAAAAAAATATTTTATGTTAAACTGCTCTGCTATTAAACATACAGTGAAGGAAAAATTAACCTTTTAATTAGACATTAAATAAAGATATTTTGCTTATACTAACTCTTCTCTGATGTAAGCTACTCTAAAGACCAGTGTCTCTCTCAAGGCTCTCAGGCGGCCAGATAGCATCCATATAGAACAGAAACAGTGATCTGGTATATACACAACAAAAAATATTTTCTGGCATGGACGAATGTAGAGAGGAAGCTTTCTTGTCCTCTACAAAGTTTATATTACCACTTCTGAGCTGAACTGCTGGTTTACTTTTGGCTAAGACTGTCAGTTACAAGAGTTAAAAAAAAAACCCAAACAAAAAAAAAAAACCCCACACATACCTCTGTGACCTAAGATCAAATATAATTTTGAAAGCATGATCTCTCTCCTAAATAGCATGGATTGATGTATATACTTAAAAACAAAAACAGCCACATAATTGGCACTATATCAGGAAATGTACTCCAAAATCCATTTGGCCTTCATAAAGAAGTTAGTGCACAACATTAAACTCAACAGCATTTGTTATTTTTATTGTGCACTACTAACATTGTCCTCACTGGAGAAGAACAATATTTTTCTTGTGATGGGAACATATTCATATGAGGTTTTTATAATTCTGTAACATCTACTTTGTGTGGTTTTTGTTTTGCAGTTTCAGGAATGAAGGGAAAGAGCAAGTTTGCTTACCTATAAATGGGGGGTCTATAGATAGCAGGATGAATTAGCCAAAATGCATGGGCAATATCATCTGACAGAACTAACGACGACCCACCTCTCAGAGCTCAGTAAAGACTTTTAAAGAGCATGTGTGGGAGTTCCTGTGTGTGCACAATGCCTCAAAATTCCATCTCTTCCAGACAGCACAAGCGTGCATGAGGTAGTCACTCTCCAGGGAGGAGGATGGAGATTATGTATGGCTAATTCATTCTGTTTATGAGAACCTCATTTACAGGTAAGCAAACCTGCTTTCTCCTTCAACAAGAAGTCATAAATTAGTCATAACGAATGGGGAGTCCCAAGGTAAGGGATGCACTGCAGAGCCAGTGCTTAAAAAAAAACAAAAACCCAGCCCCACCAAATGAAAAGTGGACTATGGGGTGAACTGGCTGTGCAGAACTGCTTATCCAATGTTACTCTCTTTTTGAGACATGCTGTCCAGAGAGTAGTGAGACATGAAGATGTGAACAGATGACCAAAGTAGCAGTTTGGAATATGTTTTCAATTGAAGAGGTCCTGAGATGAGCTACTGAAGTCATCATGACTTTCACTTAATGAGTCTTTAATAGAGTTTGTAATTTGTAAGCCAGCCAGAGCCCAACAATGTAATGTACAGTCCATAAGCCAACAGGCAGTTTGGCTACTGCCTTTCCCGTACAATTGGGATCAAAGCACACGAACAATTGAGAATCCTGATGGCAAGGTTGAGTCCTCTTACATAATAAGCCAGGCTCTCATAGTCCAAGGAGTGACGAGGTCATTCTCCTTTGTGCACATGTGCTGCCTGCATTCTTTCCAAGACCACAATAGCTTGATTAATGTGAAACAAGGATACTATTTATGGAGGGAACTTGGGGTAAGTTTGTAGAACCACCCTATTATGAAAAAAACAAACCAGAGCCTGTACTTCACACCCTTTTCATGCCAAAGTGACAGCCACAATACTACACTCCAGTTGAGAAACTTCAAGCCTACTAACTTGAGAGGTTCAAAACTCGGTTTAATCATTTAGCCAGGACTACACTGAAGCCTCAAGATATTGGAGGTTTACAGAACGGAGATTTGGAAAGCTACAGCCCTTTCATGAATTTTGATACCAATGAGTGAAGAGAGATCATTGAGCCCTTTTCACCTGCCTGTGAAATACCCCAATGGCATGGAGATGAACTTTGACTGAAGAGGTGCTAAGTCCTCAGGACAAGAGGCAGAATAGATATGAAAGCAAGTCCCTTGGGTCCACAGAATGAATTCAGTTGGCTGATCCTACAACAAGTCAAAGAATCTCTTCCATTTGAAACAAAAGGATCTTCTGGTTGAAGGTTCCTGGTGGAAATCAGAACATAGTCTACCTCTTTGGGAAAGAACAACAAGACTGACTATGCATTCAATATCCACATCATTGAGGGATGGCAATGGCAGATAGAGATGGTGCAACTTGCCTTAAATACATGTACAACTATTCTGTTATATACATGTTCTTATATACTTTTCATTGACACCGCCTTCTCTTTTGGCTATTCAAAGGCACATGAATATTTTTAAATATATTCATGAAAGTGTTTTTCATTACAGAAAAGCAGTTTACACTGCGAGTCTTGCTGGTGCCTTCTTCATACTGTGGTTTTGATTAGCCTCCTTGAGAAAGCCATCAGCAAAACATGGTCCATGTTGAAGGACTGAAAACAATGGAATGTATGAATGTATACACCAGCTGAATTCATCTAGCGAATGAGGAGCATCCTCTGCGGCAGTACTTGTCAAAACAAATATTTCCCACCATTTTTCTTTTGAAAGCTGATTTTCAAGGTAAGTACTTTGTTATGGTAGTCATATTTAAATACTGAGAAGGTTTGCTTTTCGCCTATATAAAATCACTAAAGAGTTTTTTGTTTTGACAAATTTTCCAAAAACTATTTTGTCACTTATTGAGAGACTGTGCATGATTATCTGTTGCATTACAAGTGTTTTTTGGCTTTATTTATTTAAGGGTTTTTTTTATATACCGCGGCACGTTTGGAACATCACCTCTGTTTACAATGGAACATAATGCAGCAACAGGCTTTACCTGGAAACACAAAACACTAATGACTACATTATACATGGTAACAGGGGTTAAACTTAAATATTTGGTTTAAACTTAAACTTCATAAATAAAAACTTCATAAACAAACA
The DNA here is from genome assembly GCF_901001135.1 of Rhinatrema bivittatum. Classification (NCBI taxonomy): domain Eukaryota; kingdom Metazoa; phylum Chordata; class Amphibia; order Gymnophiona; family Rhinatrematidae; genus Rhinatrema; species Rhinatrema bivittatum. The sequence goes on from NC_042620.1 coordinate 85,323,372, forward strand.
ACGCCTGCAATGAGGGCATAGCTACGGCACATCGGGGAGGTACAGTCAAAAATGTTCATGGAGAAGTGGGGGATTGCTTGGGAATCAGTATAGTGAGGGAAGCTGTCTTGGTGTGGGGGAGTCAGAGTGATAGTAATCATGGGATGTTATCAGAGAGTGGGTAAAGTTGAGAGTCAGTCAGGAATATGCTTGTTTGAAAAACCAGGTTTTGAGGTTTTGTTTGAATTTTTTGGGGCATGGTTCCTGGTGTAGATTAGGTGGCATGTTGTTCCATAGGGTTGTTCCTGCAATGATAAACGAGTGTTCTCTGGTGGATACATGTTTAGTTAGTTTGGGTGATGGTATCTGTAGTTTTGCCTGGTGTTGCGTTCTGGTTGGTCTGTTTGGCTTACGGAAGATGAGTTGCTCAGAGAACCATTGCATATTTTGGTTGTGTATGGACTTGTGTATGAGTGTGAGGGATTTATATATTTATTGTAAGGCATCCTCTTGTCATGGTTATTGTTTAGAATGTAAACCGACTTGATTAGTAATTCTGTTACTGGAAAATCGGTATATAAAAGTGCTAAATAAATAAATAAATATTATCCTGGAGGTGACTGGTAGCCAGAGTAGGAACTGGAGGACAGGTGTAATGTGATCGTGATGGTGTGTGTTAGTGAGTATGCGGGCAGCGGCATTTTGCAGCATCTGCAAGGGTTGTATTGAGTTTTTTGGTAGGCCTAGGAGGATGGTGTTATGATTGGACATTCTCCCATATATAACAGTCATTAAAATAGGGCAGCTGGAAGTTATAGGAAGGTACCTTCTTTACTTGTTACAGGAGCATATGTTCTATTTTTTTTCAGTGCATTTTCAAGGAGGTGTTTTGTCTTTTGTGGAAAGAGATTTTTGGATTATAGGATCCTTCTTTATTGCACAACTGTATGCCCAGCATTGCTGTCCTGCAGTTTTGCAAACATTGCACATGTTCACAAGATTACAATCCATGCAGATTCTGAAAGACAGAATTGACTTCTGAGCATTCGATAATGTCTCAGACTCCACATTCCATTAGTCTATAGCAAGAAGGTCCTTGTACTAATGTTTCTAGATATGCCCACAAGTCATTTCCCTTTCTCCCTAATCTGCATGGTTCTAAAATCTGCTGGAGAAATAAATGAGGTGAATTTCTGCACTCAAATTAAGAGATATTTTTCTTAGTAGGTTTTAAAAATATTTCACAAATGAGCATCCAAATATTACAGAAAATCAAGGGTTAACATTTTAGCTGAATCACAGCAAGGGTTGACAAAGAATTGTTTCATGACAAATTATAATGCATTCTGACAAGGATCTGGATATGGTGACATTACAAAATAATAATTATGCTACTTTTCTGAGTAGTGGCTCAGTTTTGTGCCTAATGATTTTTCCAGACATACTAATCTGTCTAGTAGACTCCTCTATACAAGCTGGTAGAAAGCAGTGCTCAGGCTGGAGGTAGGAAGAGTCCCTGGGTCCTCCTCCCCCTAGAGAACAACATTTCTGGCAGCTTTGTTACAGGTACACATGACAAGTCCAGTTCAATGGCTGTTACAATGGGGATACCATTGAGAGGTTAATTAAGGTAAAATAGTAAAGCTTCTCCTCCCCCTCTCCCTTCCACACACACATTTTTCTAGTGTTCTTTAAACACTTGTTTGGGCTTGAAGAGATAATATAATAAATGTAAAAGTGTTTTACCTTTTTGGACCATAAGATCCTGAGATCAGATTATTAATTCTAATGCATTAGGACCTGGACCAGGACACCTAATCTCCCAGAAATTTGCAGCCAAGACCACAAAATCTGACCATTGCTGTAGAATTCTGGGAACCAGGAGTTGGAATCGAGAACATGCAGTCACAATTCTCTTCCTTCCCGACCCCACCCACCCTGCACAATCTGCAATCATCCATCCATCCTCCCTGCAGCAGATACATCATTTTACGCATTGATCAGGCCAGCAGGAAGAGGAAAGCAGCAGTGCTTCCAGAAGTAGCATCTTCCTCTGGCACTTTGAACCAAGCAGTACTATAATTCTCCACTAGATTTAAAGCGTGAGTTGAGTCCCAAGTGGCAGAGGAAGAAGTGGCCCAATGCACTACTTCCTTCTCCCAATCCAAATTCTTGGCAGCGGAAGGAACAAGGGGTGGTGATAAAGAGCGACTGGGTATATGAGAGGGATGAGCTGCAGGGGTAATTAGGAGGGGCTGAGAGGGAAATCAGTTGGAGGAGTAGTTGTGTGAGGATTTGGGAGGGTGAAAATGGAAGTTAGAGAAGAGGAAGAGACTCAGGGAGCACAGACCTCAGTAAAAAGGGGCACACAATTTCCCCTAGTGCCTCCTTTTTACTGAGGCAGCCCATTTAAATATTACATCGGGCGCCCTGAAGAGGTGCATTGGCATGTGTTAGGAGAGCGGGCTCAAGTTTACGAGCGTCTGTTTTCCAAACCTGTGCACAGCCATGGGTTAAGAAAATGGATGCTCATTAATTGAGATTCCGTTTTCCTAACCTGACCACTGGTGACTTCCACCCCCCCCCCCCCCATGCCTTTTCCTCTGTTCCTCTGACTTAATATTGCCACGATATTAAGTCAGAGGAACGAAAAAAGGAACAGAAAACCAGTATTTTCTGCTTTTCTGAATATTTTAGGGGCTCCACAAAAATTAACGCCTGCTCCAGAGCAGGCGTTAATTTTCAAGAGTAAAAATGTGCTAGTCGGGCACACTTTTTTTTTTGCATTGGGGGTAATAGCCTCATCAACATGAATTTACATGTGATGAGTGCTATTAGTGTTTTGGATACGCTAATCCCCTTATTGCATAAGGGGTTTTGGACACGCGTGTTAAGCAGTGTGCTCGGCCAAGTGCACTATATTGCATCGGCCTGTTAGAAAAATTTGGGGCAAAAATGTCTTTGCTGCCATGGGCAAATAAATACAGTCTCTTGTTATTTGTCAGCACAAGCATTAACGCCCATCTTTATCTTGTTCTGCTAAAGCATCTCCCTTTAACATTTGCCAGAACAATCAGTTCTCAGTTTCAGACCACAGAATAGTCAATTAATCCATGCAACTGGCAAATTATTATGCATTCCAGATATTTTCTATAAAGTTTTGTAAAAAAAAAAAAAGAAAAAAAAAAAAGAGCTATACGTATGCTAAAATACTAGGGTGCTGGCCCTCAAATTTGGATAATATATTGAAGAATACATGAAACTAAGAACAATAAAACTGAGGTGAGAGGTCCTTGCTTTACTATGGTATACAAGAAGTGCTTATTCATAAGCAAACATATTGGGAAGAAGTCTGAGCAGGAAAATGTACAGAATTTTTAAATCATGACAGCAAAAAGTGAAGAGTGACATCAGACAAAAGGCTTCAGTGATCCATGGGCAAACAGCTATAACATTGAACATAATTTTCTTTAGTAGCAGAGAAATCAGAGTTAAGGCTCATTTAGTTTTATCAACAATAACTGCTTTAGTGAAACACCTCTTAAAAACTGGGGAAGTTTTGTGGTTGCCATGATAGCTCACTTGGATATACAGAATTAAAAATCAAAATTTTTAGGTGATACCTTTTTATTGGACAAGCTTAATACATCTGTGACTACATTTCAAGAGTCATCCTCTCATCAGGTCAGTGAAGAAAAACAAATTTGCTTACCTGTAAACCAGAGCTTTCCAAACTTTTCATGTTGGTGACACACTTTTTAGACAAACATAATTTCGTGACACAGTAATTCAGTCTACTAGTAAACCAGAGGTTAAAGGTTAAACGAACAAAATGTATTTCAACAATTTATGTATGTTTCCTTAAATATATACATAAAATGTTTCACAACACAACCTCTCATAATAAATATTTGCAGGCTTCCACTTCCTCCATGCTGATCTCGTACATTGTGAGATCGGCATAGAGAAAGTGCTACTCTTGCACATTCCCAAAGATTACATGTGCCAATCAGTAAAAAGTAATTTTTTTTTTTACCTTTGCTGTCTGATCTTAGTTTTCTAATCGGTTAGTCACAGGCTTTTTTTTTCCACCTTTCCTTTCTTATTTTTTTGCCAATTCCGTTCATTATCCGTTCAATTATCCGTTCATTATATTCGATATGTTCCATGTAAACCGCCTCCCCGGCGATAGTTATTTCTGTTAAATGTGAACCGGAGTGATATGTATTGTATACAGGAACTTCCGGTATATAAAAACCAAAAATAAATAAAATAAATAAATTCCTTTTACAGGGTCTTTTTTTCTATTTCTTTTCTCTCCATCTGTCTTCCCTCAAACACACAAACAGGTTCTCATTCTCACATGCTGTCTATCTCACACATTCTCACACACACAGGCTCTCACTCACATGCAATCTCACACATCCACAGCTCTCACTCTCACATGCCTCTCTCTCATACATACATACATACTGTCTCTCTCGTGCACATGCTGTCTCACTCTCACACACACAGGCTCTCTCACTCACTCTTGCTCAAGCACAGGCTCTCACTGGCACATGCTGTCCCTCTGCACGGGTTGCCGAAGGATGGGCTCTTCAGAGGCCCTGATCTTCCCTGGCCGTGACATGGGATCTGCAGCGGCCCTGCTATCGGGTTTCCTCCTCTTCTCGGGCTGTTGCGACGTGGGATCCGCAGCGGCCCTGCTATCGGGTTTCCTCCTCTTCTCGGGCCGTCGCGACGTGGGATCCGCAACGGCCCATTAATGCTGCTCTTCTTCTGTACGCAGCAGATGCTCCTCCTCCTTCCTGCCCACGTGGCTCCGGCAACGTTTTTCTTCCAGGGCTGCACAGGTAGGAAGGAGGAGGAGTGAACGTGACCCTTTTCTTCAGGCCGTGGTGATGTAAGCTCCACCACTGCCCACCGATCTTCCTGCTATAGTTCCCTGCTTCCGCCGGCCCTGTGGACCGGGCGACACACCTCCACACTACAGGCGACACACTAATGTGTCCCGACACACACTTTGGAAAGCTCTGCTGTAAACAGACAGTAGGATGAATTAGCCATTAAGCATGGGAGACATCAGAGAGTGCCCTCATGGACCCTGCTTTCAGAGCTCAGTTAAGACTGCTGAGTATGTGCAGGAATTCCTACATGCGTTGCCTTGCGAACTCCTCAATCTCTTCCAAAGCTTAGACTTTAACAAGCTAGTCAACTCTTTCTAGGAAGGCAGGTGGGTATTCAGCATGGCTATTTCATCCTGCTGTCTATGGAGAACCCCACTTGCAGGCAAGCAAACTTGTTTTTTCCATCAAAAAGAGGGATGAATTTGCTATTACACCTGGTTAGTCTAAGATAAGGGTTGCAGTGCAGAGCAACTACTGAAATGAGCAACCTGAACGCTACCAGTGGAATGGACTACTGGGTGAATAGGCTGCGCAAAATTACTTTTCCAAAGTTACGGTCCCTTTCAGAAATTGTCAAGACAGTAGTGGGACATAAAGGTGTGAATTGATAACTAAGTAACAGTTTTACAAATGTCTTCAATGGAGCCCACGAAATGACAACTTTCATTTGATGAGCCTTTACAGTGTCTATAATTTGTAAGCCAGCTAGCCCTTAATGGTGTGCTATACAGTCCTCTATTTAGAGTTCTTCTGACAAATGCCTATCTTGATCTATTGGAATCAAAGGATACAAACAGCTGAGAAGCTTGACAATGACAATGGACTTACATATGCAGATAAGCCAAGGGAACTACATGCACTGCTGCAGCCATATGTCCCAGAACTACAGCTGATCTTTATGGTGCTTAGTCCCATCATAGAAAATAACTCACTAGGCCCATCAATAATGTGGCTCTTTTGAGTGGAAGAAATGCCTTCTCCCTGACAGTCTATCCAGGCTCTTCTGAACGGGATCCTTTGAAATGAGGTCAGGTTGGACTTGGTGAAGTTGACCAGAAACTCCAGAGATTTGAGAAGCTGAATTGTTGCTTTGAAGGACTCCAGAACTCCTGTTGGAGATGGACATGTAATCAGCCAATCATCTAAGTAATGGAAAATGCAGACTTCCCGAACCGTTTGTTCAGCCCTCAAGTTCAGAATAGTATCAATCCCTCTGAGTTTTTGGAGTTCAGAAAATATTGAGAGTAGAAACCCCTATCCATATTTCCCAGAAGGGACAACCTTGGTCACTTCCTGTCACAGAACTGAGTTTCAGCTAAGGCTGGGCAGACAGAGAGGTCGGAGCAGAAGATCAAAGCCCACTGAATCAGGAGAGTAAGAAAAATGCAAACGGTAACCAGACTCTACAATTTTTAGAACTTTGCTGACTCCAGTCCATTTCTTTTTTTTTTTTTTTAATCTCAAAATGTTTTATTGAGCAACAAACCAGCTGGAACATAACATATAAAGCATATCAGCAGCCAAAAATATAAACATAAATAGCAAACAAAGAGAATGGCAAAAAATAAGTCATGCAGCATCAGCAACATAAGAAAAAAACTCAGCAAATCCCCCTTCTCCATCCAATAAGTAAGTCAAATGTCACCAATAACAAAACCCAGATTCCCACCTCTTTCCACCACTGAAGCCCAGCAAATACTAACTAGACAAGCAAGCGAGAAAAAAAGCAAAAATCAAGAAATATAAGAAAGAAAAAAATACAAACAGCAAAGTCCAGGAAATCTTCTAATATTTAGCTAAGACAGTTTTCACTGCCAACAGGTTTTGGATCAAACTTTTTTTTTTTTTTTTTTTTTTTTTTTTTTTTTAAAAGAGTGTGTGTCACAAGTTCTGCCCAGCCACCAACCATAAAAGAAATCTAGTCATGGTAAAAGGAATGTAGACTGTGACCAATCTAGAAATACTATGATGTACTTCCATTCAAAAAACCTGGATCCTACTTATTCATACTATAAGGAGTAATAAAGGTCAACAGAATCTGTACTTGAGTACTAACTAAACCCAACAAGTACTTAAAAGTATATTATCAAATCTCCAATCAAACGGTATCTGCCTCCTGATGCTCCAAGATTTCATCCCACCATTTGACATAATTGTGCACCAGACTAGGCATCCTCATATCAATGGACTTATACAAATGGGAGATTAAGCTCAAAAGCTTCCCTTTCCCAAACAGAATTTTCTCAAATGCCATTTGTGGGCAAATAAAATGAAAAATTCTCCCAGGATTAGTCAAAATGCTTAAGCGTGGTACACAATTCATTTCTCACTAAAAAGTCCCCATTATGAAAGAATTGCGCAAATAAGAGACTGCATAACAAATCTCTGCACCATGTTCCTAACAATCACTGGATAAAGTAGTAAATGAAGAGCAATTAACATGCAAAAGCTCACACAATTTCTCCCAAACAACAAATACTGGAGGGAGAAATGAATGCCACATATCTACAGTGGACCCTTGACTTACGAACTCAATTCGTTCGCGAGGGCTGGTTGTAACTCAAGACTATTTTTCCCATAAGAAATAATGGAAATACCCATAATGCGTTCTGAACCTCCCAATGCACCCCTTACCTAACCATTTCATAATAATAAAGGGTTGAACAACATGTCTAATTTACCAGAAACACCAATAATTTTCCTAGTGTACTCACCAAAAAGTTATAAAATGTGCCTAGCCTACCAGAAACAACGTCATACTGTACTCACCAAGTTGACATCTTTGGCTTGCAGGAAGGAGGGAGAAGATTCCCCCCTCCCCACCCCATCAGAGCACATCTCTGGCCCCCAAACACTCATTTCCCCCTCCTAGAATACTCATTCCTCCCCTCCTGACACCTTGCTGTAGCCAGCTGAGTGCTACACTCCCTTTCTGCTGCTGCACAGAAGCTTCATTGGTCACCAGTGATGCTGCTGCTTGCTGCAATGCCGTGCTGGGTCTGCCTATGTGCTCCTGTGAACATTTGCAGCTCTGGGTGCGCCTGAGATGGACAGGCCTCATCATCATCAGCAACAGCAGAGCAGAAGTCCCACCCACCAAGCCCAAAAAAAATGCGATTGACAGGAAAAAATGCCCAATTAGAAGCAACCGCATGCACGAGCGGATACACATGGCCTTGGTCGGCATTCAGGTTGTAACTCAAGACTTTGGTTGTAACTCAAAACTAAAATTTTGGTTGTCACCCAAGCTATTCGTGTGTCAGGCTGGTTGTAACTCGAGGGTCCACTGTACTTTATTCCTATCAATCGGCTCTAGAAAAACTAAAGCTGGTAAAGTCATGGGACAATCACATGAGCCTCAAATTGAATCCAAAGCAAACTAGCCAAAGGCCTATACCACAAGAACACTGCTTGCAAACATGCACACCAATAGTATAAATAAATATTTGGGAAGCAGAATAGGGAGCTGAGAGAAGAAAAACAAAAGCTATTTTCACACTGCATACCAGGGTTCAAATATTTCAATAAGGTGGATTAATCTGGGGTGGGGGGAGAGCGTTTAAATTAGGGACAGCTTAGAGTCCAACAGGATAAAGATCCTGCAGAAGTCTAAATGCACAGCAGAATCCTTATGGGTGGAAATTTTGTGTGTGATGAGGAAGAGTGTAACAGTGGAGGTATACTATTGGCCGCTTGGCCAAATGAACAGATAGATGAAATGCTAACCGAGAATAGAAAAGCTAATAAATTTGGCAGCACAGTAATAATGGGAGATTTCAATTACCAAAACGAGAAGAAGCAAAACCTTGCACGTAAGCAAGTCACACAATACACTGGTGCAGGATAAGTGTTCAACCACCATTAAATTCTTCGGTGTATTTTTATTAAAGTGTCAAATATCAGGCATAAGAATATTCATACAGGCAACTCCATGAATTCAGAAAACAGAATTTTAAACCGGTCCCCCGACACGGTCCCGTGTTTCGCTAGGCTGCGTCGGGGGGGACCATCGGTATATTCAGAATCTAAAGTGTAAAAACAAATAAAATAGTATCAAAAACTATGGTGACATAGGCTACAATAGTGACATCCGTATAACAGCTTTCATACCTCCAAAGTACAATCCGGAGCGCGCAGGCTCTCACAGATGTTAGCCATTTAAACATGGAAAAAAGGCGCGAACGTGGCAGCTCTCGCGAGAGCTGTCAAAATTCAGCGGGTCTCGATGGATACATCCCTAATAAAACAAGTGCCACTCGATTTCCTTGTTAAGGCCCTGGGGGACCACAGTCTTGAGCGTGAAGATCCACCTTTGCTCTCTCCGACCAAGAATCGAGGGGAAGTCACCACCCCGAGGGGGGCGACGTACCACCTCGATAACTGTGAAGGAAAGATCTGAGACTATGTGGCCACATTGAATCCAGTGTGAAACCAAAGGCTCATCCACTCTGTGAAGGCGAATATTCGAACAGTGTTCGATCATACGAGTCTTGAGCATGCTTGTAGTTTTGCCCACATAGAGTAGAGGGCATGGGCATTGTATAATGTATATAACCCCTCTGGTGAGACAGTCTGACGTGGAACGTAATTTAAAGACACGCCCCATACTGGGATGTACAAACTCAGAAGTGGGAGTCGTGTGGCTGCACATAGTGCAGTGGCCACACGGACCATGTGTGCCCAAGCTGTCTAATGTACCATCAAAGGGGACACCCTGTTACAGTACCAGAGCTGCCATCCCCGGGCTTTACGTGATAATATCCCTTCTGGGCAGTTTTTACGTTTACGCCGCCTTTGTTCCACCCGCTTAGAATTTTTAGCGCAGGCACGTGTGATGTCTGATCGATTTTTGGAGCGGGGCTACCCTCAGAGAGTAGTCAAAAGAGCGTTTAAAAGGGCTCTATACTCCAACAGGGATTGGCTGTTTTTGCAGGCCACACGCACAGTTGATGAGACCAATAACTGCATTTTACCTTTTTCTATCAAGGGGAGAGCCATTGCTACGATGATTAGGCGACACTGGTCAGCATTAGCCCTCACTGACCTCTTAGATAGCTCGTTACGTTTTACTTTCAGGCGTAGTACAAATTTGAGGGTCCTGTCTGGTTCACACAGCCCCCTTTGATGGTACATTAGACAGCTTGGGCACACATGGTCCGTGTGGCCACTGCACTATGTGCAGCCACAAGACTCCCACTTCTGAGTTTGTACATCCCAGTATGGGGCGTGTCTTTAAATTACGTTCCACGTCAGACTGTCTCACCAGAGGGGTTATATACATTATACAATGCCCATGCCCTCTACTCTATGTGGGCAAAACTACACGCATGCTCAAGACTCGTATGATCGAACACTGTTCGAATATTCGCCTTCACAGAGTGGATGAGCCTTTGGTTTCACACTGGATTCAATGTGGTCACATAGTCTCAGATCTTTCCTTCACAGTTATCGAGGTGGTACGTCGCCCCCCTCGGGGTGGTGACTTCCCCTCGATTCTTGGTCGGAGAGAGCAAAGGTGGATCTTCACGCTCAAGACTGTGGTCCCCCAGGGCCTTAACAAGGAAATCGAGTGGCACTTGTTTTATTAGGGATGTATCCATCGAGACCCGCTGAATTTTGACAGCTCTCGCGAGAGCTGCCACGTTCGCGCCTTTTTTCCATGTTTAAATGGCTAACATCTGTGAGAGCCTGCGCGCTCCGGATTGTACTTTGGAGGTATGTAAAGCTGTTATACGGATGTCACTATTGTAGCCTATGTCACCATAGTTTTTGATACTATTTTATTTGTTTTTACACTTTAGATTCTGAATATACCGATGGTCCCCCCCGACGCAGCCTAGCGAAACACGGGACCGTGCCGGGGGACCGGTTTAAAATTCTGTTTTCTGAATTCATGGAGTTGCCTGTATGAATATTCTTATGCCTGATATTTGACACTTTAATAAAAATACACCGAAGAATTTAATGGTGGTTGAACACTTATCCTGCACCAGTGTATTGTGAGATTTCAATTACCCCAATATTGACTGAGTAAATGTAATATCAGGAAATACTAGGGAGGCAAAGTTTCTAGATGAAATAAATGACTGCTACTGGAGCAGTTGGTCAGGGAACTGTTGAGAGGGGAAGCTGTTTTAGACCTAATTCTTAATGGAATGCAGAATTTGACACATGAGGTAATGAAGGTGGAGCTTCATGGAAAAAGCAATCACAATGCGATCAAATTTGATTTAATGATTGGGAGGACATTAAGTAAATCTGCAGCTCTAGCATTAAACTTTTAAAAAGAAGGACTGATAAAATGAGGAAAACAGAAAAAACCTGAAAGAAGCAGCTACAAAGGTCCTACGTATAGAGAAATACAATGATGGTGCTTCCATTTACATCGGTGTGGTCTACAGGCCTCCAAATTCAGATAGAAGAACTGGACAGAGATCTGGTCAAAAGACATCCAAAAAGGTGGGAAGAAAGGGAGAAGTGTTGCTCATTGGAGATTTTAATCTGCCAGGTGTAGACTCGAGTATCCATTTTGCAGAATCGTAAAACGCAGAAAGATAGTGGATGCCCTTCAGGAGCTCTGCTTAAACAAATGGTAATGGAGCCCATGAGGGAGGGTGTGATATTCGACCTGGTGCACACAAATAGGGATAATATTTCTAATGTCCGGATAGAGGCTCATCTGAGCAACAGTGATCATCACCTGAGTTTTGAATTTCAGAAACACGGATTTTGTTGAAATGGGAATGTTCCTGGAGGAAAAACTAGAAAACTGGGAGACAATGGGTGAAGCAGAACAGTGGGTCAAATTAAAACTATATGTTAGGAAAGTAAACAAAAGTAAGAGGAGAAAGAAACAGATCTGTTTCTCAAAGGAGGTGGCTGAAAAAAATAAAGGCAAAAAGAACAGCATTTAGGAAGTATAAAAGATCCCAAAAAGGAGGAACAAAGGGAACAATACCTGGTGAAACTGAGGGAGACAAAGAAAGAAATCAGGAAAACAAAAGGTCAGGCAGAAGTTCTGTTGAGGAGCTACTGAGGCAGCAGTTTGAAAAAGCAAAAATGAGGCAAAAATACTAGGCCAACAAAAAAAAAAAAACCCAAAAAACCAAAAAAAAACAAAAAACCACACACACCAGACAACAAATAGAGAGGAACTGAAAACACGTCCTTGTGGAGGCTTGCCGAAGCAAGACAGAGAGGCTCTATGAGGCTCTATGTGGGTTTGCGTGCAAGGATTCCCGCATTTGTCAATCAAGTCTTTACAGAGCTCAGAGAGTTGGGGCCGTGTTGGCGCCATGTGATCTTGTCACCCACATGAAATAGGTGATTTACACCTGCTTGTTGACGGAGAACAGCGCAGTTATACGGGTGTTAAATAGTACAGATCTAGCTGACTGTACTGTTTAAACCCAGTTTAAGTGAGCTATTTCTTCACTTATCTAATGAAAACAGGATAACTCTTGAAACTTGTCACAGATGTATTAAGTTAGTCCAATAAAAAAGTATCACCTACAACTTGTTTATTGACCCTTAAAAACTGGGGCAAAATTAAAAAGTTAATTCACTGTTAACCTTAAGCAATCAATCCTAAATATATCTAGTAATATCATACCAGAGCTAAATTCATTGGGAGATAAAGCTGGCAAAAGCCACTTGGCCTGTCAAACAACCAAGACAGAACAGGAAAAACAGAGCCTCAGAACTAGGTTAGAGTTCAGTCTAGTGATGAAAGAAGCATTTTGCAAAATTGCAAAATAGGCATTTCAGCTGCTCATTCTAAAAACATAGCATGAGCACTTGGATTGCATTGAAGGTTTTATTAATTTGGCAATTTAACTTTTATGTTACTTCTGAAAAAAAAGGGAAGGAGGGACAAAAAAAGATAAACTAAATGCTTACCATTGCTGACCATTCGTCTCGCCACTTCCCAAAGGACCAATCCAAAAGCCCAAATGTCAACCCTTTTATAAGAATCAAAGCAGTCAATCTGAATGGTTTCATCTAAAACCTCAGGGGCCATGTAGCGTTTGGTGCCCACTCGTGGATTGTTCCCCACATCTAACTGATTAGTGCTTTGAGAGTGCATTACAGCAAGACCTGAACCATGGGGGGGAAAAGAGAAAAAAAAGGTTATTTCAAAATGTGGCAATTTTCAAAATTCAGGTATAACTTAATTTACTACATTCAGGCGGTTTTGCAGATTTTTCTTTCTGGTTGGGGGCTGGTGTTTTGAACATAGCTCTGGCACAAAGTAAACATCTACCCAGAACAATCTGATACAGCAATTCTTAACCCATAAGTGGTTTGAATGTAGTTGTTCTAACCCACAATATACTGTGTCATACAAAAAAAACCGGATAAACCACTCCAAACGTTTAGAGTGGTTTAGCTAGTTGTTCTAACCCAAACATTAAAAAACAAAAAACATCACAGAATCAAAAGAAGCAGATACGGAAAGCACAGAACTTAAAAAAAACCAAAAAAAAAACCCCAGACATTTGAATGAAGCTCCTGAAATCTAGAAGTTGAGGAATTCTTTAACTATACTGCTTTTCTTTTTGGATGCTAAATTTTCCTTATACAAATCATTTCAAATCATGGCAAATTAGAAAAGAAAGTACATGCTCATTTCTACATTTGCATAAGACTTAGGAATTAAAAAAAATAAAATTACCCTCTACATATATTAACCACCCACAGTGGTAAAATGTTGGCAGGTATTTGTTATCTATGGTCTTTGCCCTAATTTTTTAAGTGAAAATACACATGTGTTTTCAACTTTGAAAATTCTCAGGAAACTACCCATAAGCATTTACACCTGCTATTTTGTGCAGGTAGCTTTCCCAAGTACAGGTGCACATTTTTCTAATTTTGCTTCTCCTCAACCCCACCCATGGGCATGCTTCTTCTCACTGTGGGTAAGTTACATATATAGTAGCTCTGGGCATGTAACTTTACTCATATACAAAGAGGACAATTTTCAAAAAGCCCATTTCTGCAACTATAAAAGCGCTTACCTGTGGAAAGGTGAAATTAGTTCTTACCTGTTAATTTTCTTTCATTGATTACTGTCAGTCCAGTCCAGACCTATGGGTTATGTCTACCAACCAGCAGATGGAGACAAAGCAAGCTTGCTGATCTCACTCTCTATATTTCTCTACACTGGTTTGATTGTATAAGGAGGAATGAACTTTTACGAAACTGCCTGCCTTGAAATGTAGGTAAAAATACGTGCATGCTTTTATTCACGGCTTAAAGAGGCATTCTTGTGAACAGAGATGGGGTAGGATTTTGAATTACATGCATTCTTTTGCATTTTTAAAAGTATGTCATTTTTCCCAGAAAAACTATGTATACCCATTAGATGTACATGTGTAGGTAGTTCTGAGGGCTAATTTTCTAAGTACACACTCTTTGAAAATTGGTGGTAAATTCTGCAGGTAAAGAGTACCCAAATAAACCAAGGTGGGCAATTACAAAATTGCACCCTGAGGGGCCGATATAATAAGATCTGTGGTCAAATCAGTGCTAGTTGCCTGCGCGAATTTGTTTTTATCATGTGCAGCAAAACCAGACGCCTCCATGGGATGTAATAAAGAACAGGTATGCAAGATGCGGCAGAAAAATCAATGCTAAAGTAAAACCTGCAAACCACGTGCAAATATATGTGCTTAAGGCCCTAATGTAATAAACTGCGCAAATATTCACATTAAAGCGGTGACCCATGAGTGATTCTCAGGGTGAAATTCTTCCCCTTTCATAAAACAGTGAAGTCATTAATGGTCCGGCCATGGGACTAAATGTGTCTAACCCTTTCATGTTTCATCTCCGTGTGGCAACTGTACCGGCGGATACCAGCAAGCAAGGGAAATGCAACAGAGACTACTTCTTGTTAACCCGCAAAATTTACCATAGCATCCAGAAAAAGTGAAGGTAATCCATGATTACCCGAAAGCTACATGAACACACAATCACACTAATGCCAGCAATGGAGTAAACTGGCCTCCAGACAAGTGCTTTAATTTAACCGGTGCCCTGACCCAGGCACTAAAAAACCCACAAACAAAACCCCATACTAACTGATGCACGACTCCCTGTGTAGCTCGTTAATAGTTAATTGCCTCCTTTGCATGCCATTTACATGCACTAGTGCAAAACCAGCCGTGGTTTTTTAAGTGGGTTTGTGCAGGCTGTTTTCCCACGTTGAACATATTATATACATGCGTAAGACTAGCATGGGAAAAACACGCGCAGATACATGCGCAAGTACACACAAAAACCTGCGGCAGCTTTAGCACAACTTGTTACATCAGCCCTTTGATGTGGTGTGAAGTTACTTTAACACAAAACTATTCCTGGAGGAGGGTCCAATTTTACAGTGCTTACAAATTAAAATTTTATTGGTTAAAATTATCCAAATTAAATCTGATATTACCTTTGGTATAAAATTGACAGTCTGGTTCCATGCATACATAATCTTTTTCAACTTTGCTCATTTAAAATGCTCTACAGCTTTGTCTATTCAATTCAACGTTAAGCTCTTCTTTTGATACTTTTAAAATAATAAACCTCTCAATTTCAACTGTTCTCCTTTACATAAAACATTTTGCTTTCTAAAGCGGGGATGCTCAAACTGGTGCTTGGGGCCCAGCCAGTCAGGTTTTCAGAATACCTTAATGAATATGCATGAGATTTATTTGAATGCACTATCCCAGAGATCGCCAACGCCAGATCTCGAAAGCCACAAACATGCCTGATTTTCAGGAGATCCTCAATGAATATGCATAAGAAATTTACATGCACTGCATCCACTGTATGCAAACTCTTATGCATATTGTAATGCAGCACAACCCAGCCAGTGCCAGGAAAAGGGGAGATATAATAAGAAAAAGACAAACCCAACCCTCTGCAAGCAGCAGAGGGCGCTAAAGGGGCTAAAGAGGACTACAACTCCCAGGTTCTTAGAGGTACCACCTGACCCGTGGGCCGAGGGAGAGCTGGAACAGGTGCTTGAATTAAGCAGTAGTGATTCAGACACAGCTGAATTGATGGCAGTAGAGGAAGAGGGCGTGCCGGAATGGTGGAGGTGGGCAGAAAAGCCCAGCACCTCAGAAGAAGAGCAGCAGGACATGGAGGTAGACTCCCAGATGGAGGAATCCTCAGGTTCTGCCATGGAGACCGAGTAAGTGACCTGATTGATGGGATATTACCTGTAGTTTAAAGGAATGCTTTTTACCTTATGCAGGTGAAAGCTGCTGTGCTTAAGCTGTTTTGGCTTGGGAAGGCCACTAACCGCAGCACAACTGAGGGGAGTTGGGGAGAGTTGTGCATTTCCCCAACAGGAGCGGTAGTGGCTGGCTGGAGAGCCAAGTGATTGTTGCTGTGTTTGAGAACTTGTGGGGGATCGGGAGAAGAAGAAAGGAGACTGAACTTTCGAATTGCATTATAGACTCTTTTGTAAAAAAAAAAAAAACAAACCCAAACAAACTGTTTTGTGCTATTTTGGAGCTGGACTGGTTTTACCACCTACTTCCTCTAAGCTAGATTCCAAGTCAAGCTAGGGCAAAGCAGATTTGGACCAGAGTCTGGGAGTTTACAAGTGACTGGACGGCGTACAGGGAGAAGAGGGACCAAAAAGAGGAGTGACCTGGGACACCGAGGAGTGGCAGAGCTGTGCAGCAAGTGGCTTCGATCCTTAAAAATATTCATTGTAGATATCCTGAAAATCAGGCCTGTTTGTGGCTCTCAAGGATCAGAGTTGGCCATCCCTGCACTATCTCCTATGTATGCAAATATTGCTCTTGCACATTCATTAGGAATATCTTGAAAATCCAACTGGTTAGGGGGCATCAGAGGACCGGTTTGAGCACCTCTGTTCTAAAGCATACTATTTTAGAACATGCTTACTAGAAATTTATTTATTGGATTTAAATATCCAATAGGTCTGATGGCATTATAAATTAAATATTTACAACATTTAATACATTTTGGCAATTAAATCTCATATTTCAAATGCTGTTGAACGTCAGAAAATAACTTATAGCCTTGGTCTGCTTAAATTGCTGCGGTTGAGTGAAATCTCTTCAGGTTACCTTCTCCAGAATGACAAGAGACCAGGAGCATGCAGGGATAGTACAAGCAAGTAAGCAAGCTGATGGGTGAAGAAGTGAGGAGTGGTGCAGACCATCACTGCTAGAAAGTAACTATTTGCTAAAACTTTCAAACAGCTTTCTTCTTAACATTCGGTGAAAGTATGTGCTGAATGGTCCAAAGCTAATGTGAAAACTCAAATTAAATGTCTGGTGGCTCAGTTGCAGCGTCATTACTCTGCCTTGTGGAAAAGTCTTGGGCTCATTTCCCAAGCTCAGCTTCACCTCCTTGGCACAATAGGGGCTGAGGATGCAGCGGAAAAAAACATTCATGGTTCCAGACATGAAAAAAACCCTGACCTTCACAAAATGACACCTACTGGGTAACAGAGTGCTTATGCTAGGTTCCAGACAGAAACATAGTCCTATGCCTTTCAGCCACTAGATGGTCACTATCATGCCTGGGCTAGCTGGAAGAAGGTTAAATATGGATGAAAAACCTTGCATACATGTATATGAAAGCCCATGGCACAGCAGCCTCAGTGGGAGCTAGTTCCTGTTGAGCTACAAACCCAAAAAAACAGGAAGAAACTTCAGGACCAAAAAAGAGAGAGTCATCTTTTTATGTTAGAAAGCCTAAGACAGACCAATGAGGTCCTACCACCAAATGGGCATGCAGAGCACACAGAATATTAAACTACACTAATTTCCTGGGACGCCATCATTATAATATTAAACAAAAATGTTTACATTTAGAAAAGAGAGTCCAAAATATTTTTAAACAGTATAAATCCAAAACAAACAATTACAGAGGCTAAAGGGGGCATCACACGCTAAGTAGAGCATTTTTAACATGGAACCTCTCGGTACCCACAGAGTTTCACAAACCATATTATATCTGAGCAATGACGACAAACCAAATGGACATTTAATGGCAGTTAATGTCTTGAGAGAGGAGACAACAGCGTATTAAGAAGAAAAATACGCAATATAAATGGCATTATTATAGAAACTTTTTTTTTTTTTTTAAGATAGAACAATGAAATATCATTTTTCTAAAGTGTTTACCATACACAGAACATTAGAGAATCTTTTCAACAGACGCAGAAGAGTCAGGTTTTATAAGTAATGAAAAAATCACAGGTTGTTATGGGCAACAAACATCTCCTGCCCATTAATGATGAGGAAACAGGACTCCTGCTCCAAGCACCATGACCCCCTACACATTTTGTATAGTTCCCTTTGAACTATAAGGGCCACAGAGGAAACTACAGCTGTGTGAGAAAGTGCCAGGAGAGCGTAGGGGGGGAAGTTGACAGGGAACAGAGATCTGGTGAAACGCAAGTCCCAATCAAACTATGTTTATTCCTCCTTCTGCAATTTACTTCAGACAAACAAATCAGATACTATCCTGCACACAGAAATATACAATGAATCTAGCTATGAGAAGGAAAGAGGGGCAGAGACAGTAGGTGGAAAATAATGCTATCCTGATCCACTACTCTAGCCAAGCACATAAATACTACCTCTTGAAAAATGGAAACCTTTAACTGACAGCTACTGAACAAGTAAACAAAATCACTACGGAGTCCAACCAAAACAATAAAATTGCAAAATATTTCTCATATAAAATATATTCTTTTTAACTGCTGGAATAATGGCCCAGGTGAACAGTGGAACCAACACTGCCCTCTGCTGGCAATCTTAGAAATTTAGAAATCTATAATGAAGTAGTGTGGATGCTGTGTTACTTCACTTGAACGTGCAGAAATAAAGGTCAATATAAAAAAATAAGGCAATACCATCTTATAGGACAAACAATACATTTCTTGATGAGCTTTCAGGAGCTTAGGTAGGGAGAGTTAACTCCTGAAAGCTAGTCAAAAAAAGGGCAAATGTAATAAGATGCACAAAGGGGAACTGCACAGTTTTACATGCAATTGTGCATACATTTTTGCGTGCAAATTTTACTCCCAACGCAACAAGGAGTTTTGAGGTAGATTTTCAAATGTGTGCGCACTTCCCGGCATGCACACATGGAAAATCATTGGGCCGTGCACGTCTGTGTGGGCGGTGCTTGCGGGAAGAGGGGGCTGGACTTTTGCAATTTCCGCACAGCAACACATTCTGGCCTTCCCCAGTTCCCTACCCCCCTACCTAACCTTCCTTCCCCTCTCCTTCCCACCCCCTAAATCCTATCTTTTTTTTTTTTTTATTACTTATTTCAGGGCCCGACCTGAAGTAAGTTGCATGCGCTGGCAGCAGAGTCTTCGAGACAGCGATCAATGGCACCGTCCCACCTCCCTGCCCAGAACACACCCTCCCGGCCTGCCCCTTCGAAGAGACCCGGCACTTATGTGCATACTGGCATTTACGCCAGTGGCTGGGCCCCTTTGAAGATTTGTCCAGCATGCGCATGGCCCAGTCACGGACGTAAACGCCGGAATTTACTCACATAGGGCTTTTAAAATCCACCCTTAAATGTACAAAAAAAAGTGCGTGTAAAAATGCACATATTGATTAGCACCCTCGTTTGTAACTCTCCTGCTAATGAAGGCATTAGCTATTACCCTCTGTGCAGAGGCTTAACCCATGTATTCTTAACCTTTAAATTTAAAACCTGCTCAAAAGTGACAACGTTCTTGGGGCCAGTGTTAGCCTATGGAACTGAACCCTGGCACAGAGGGTCCTGTGCTTGGAATTCGTGCACAGAAATCATTTTATGCATACAACTTGGTTTATGTGCTTAAAACATTTTAAGTGCAATAAGCAATTATTTTGTGCACATTTTCAGGTAAGCATGTTTTTCTTTTAAACACATGAAGCATTCGCATATCATTAGCTTACTGCACTATTTCCCAACACTTGCAAGCCCAAGGAACACATATTAACATCTTATGTGATACACCAACCTCCACATGGTAGGAAATAAGGACATAGAAAAATGAGCTGCAGAACCACTGAAAGCTCCACCAGTTTCTTCCAAATTTTAAAAACAAAGGGAGAGAGAGGATGGAGACACATATGAACCCCTCACAATGGACCAGTGCAGAAAAGGAGAAAAAGGAAAAAGTTGTAAACATAACATACATAAGAACATAAGATATGTCATACTGGGTCAGACCAAGGGTCCACCAAGCCCAGCATCCTGTTTCCAACAGTGGCCAATCCAAGGCATAAGTAGCTGGTCAAGTACCCAAACATTCAATAGATCTCAATCTACTATTCCTTATTAATAGCAGTTAATAGATTTTTCCTCTAGGAAATTATTCAAACCTTTTTTAAACCCAGTTACACTAACTGCTGTAACCACATCCTCTGGCAATGAATTTCAGAGCTTAACCATGCGCGAGTGAAAAAGAATTTTCTTCGATGTTTTAAATGAGCTACTTGGTAACTTCATGGTGCCCCCTAGTCCTTTCTGAGAGAGAGTAAATAACGGATTTACCTTAACCTGTTTAAGTCCTTGCATGATTTTGTAGACCTCTATCATATCCCCCTTCAACCATCTCTTCTCCAAACTGAACAGCCCTAACCACTTTAACCTTCCATGCCCCTTATCACTTTGGTCGCCTCTCTCTAAACTTTCTCCAGTGCAACTATATCTTTGAGATGTGGCAACCAGAATGGCACACAGTATTCAAGGGGTGGTCTCACCACAGAGTGATACAGAAGCATAACACCCACTGTTTCATTTGTCATTCCCTTCCTAATAATTCCTAACATTGTTTGCTTTTTTTACTACCACAGCTGCCCATCCACTATGATGCCTACATTTTTTTCCCATGTGGTAACTCCTAAGATAGAACCTAACATTGTGTAACTACAGCAAGAGTTATTTTTCCCTATATGCATCACCTTGCACTTGCCCACATTAAATTTCATCTGCCATTTGGAAGCCCAACCTTCCAGTCTCACAAGGTCCTCCTGCAATTTATCACAATCCAATGTTGAAGAGGGAGTTGGAGTTGGCGTTGTTTGTGGAGTTTTTTTATCTTTTGACTGTAGTAGTCGCGTTTGGTGTTCAGTATCATCTGTTCATAGGTGGCGAGTTGTGTGCGGTATCTTTGAAGGGATACTGGGCATTTGGATTTTCGCCATTCTTTTTCCAATTTCCTTAGGTTGGATTTCATTGATCTAAGGTGGGAGTTGAACCATGGGTTGTTCTTTCCTCGGTTATTTTTTATCAGTTTCAATTTCATGGGGTTTATGTTATTTGCAGTTTGTTCAGTAAGGTGGAACCAGGATTGGGTGGCGGTGTTAATATTGGAGAGGTCTAGATTCACTAGTTGTTTACCTAGTTCTTGTTGGAGTAAGTTGGATTGGAAGGGAGGTCGGTATTTGAATGATAGTGGTTCATTATTTTTAGTGATGTAATTGGTTGTCACTTGTGTCTTGCATTGTAATAGGTGGTGATCAGACCAAGGGACAGGTCTGGATGATATTGATGTGTCTGAGAAGTAGTGGTTGGTGAAAATCAGGTCCAAGGTGTGGCCTGCTTTATGAGTGGGGTTGTTCACTAGTTGGGTTAGGTTTAGGCTGGAAAACATGTCGAGCAAGGTTTGGCAATTTTGTGATCTAGGGTTATCATCGGTGTGGAGGTTGAAGTCACCGAGAATTATAGTAGGTTTTTTTCATGCTAATGTTTGTTATTAAAAATTCTAAGAGTGGGGAGATCACGTTGTCTAGAAGTTTAGGAGGGCAATAGACTAAGCATATCTGTAGGAATTCCGAGTCAGAGCAATTTCATATTTCTTAGGAAGGTTGTGATGGATCAATTTCATAGAGATGTTTTTTTATGATAGGAGTAGCCCTCCTCCTCTGCGAGACTTGCGTGGGATTGAAAATAAGTCGTAGTCATTGTTGGTGAGATGGTTCGTCAGCACTTGGTCGGTGTTTTTGAACCAGGTTTCTGTTACGGCGATGAAGTCCGGGTTCTTTTCTTGGATTATGTCTGATATTAGCATGAATTTTTTTGTTAATGATTGAGCGTTAATCAGAAAGAAGGTGAGATAAAATAGGTTTTTGATGTGCTTCATGAGTGGGATGTTAATCAGGTATCTGTTTTTGATTTTGTTCTGAAGAGATTTGATGGGGGTTGAAGCCATACTTTTGTTGTTAATTGAGTCTTGGAGTGCTCAGGTGTCTCTCTGGTCTTGGTGTCAAGAGTATGTATGTAGGAGGATGGAGGCTGAGAGGGTGTTCTGGAACGTTAGGAGGGTCCTTGCAGGTATCTGTACAGTGTCAGGGGAGGTTAAGCTGGTTTTGGAAGGGATTCGAAAGAGCGTAGTTGCTTGTTGCATCTGGATTTGTAAGGGATGATTGCTGGCAGAGTTCTGAGTGAGTGGCTTGGTTGAGATGGGAGATAGTTGGGTGAGATTCAGGTGGGTACTGGATGAAGTGAGGATGACTGATGGATGATGTGCTTGGATGAGAACTTGATGACTGTAAGGATGACTGATGAGTGCTGGATGAGATCAAGGATGACTGATGTATGATGTCGCTTGGATGAGTGCAGCTTGGATGATTGCTGGTTGAGGTCGGGTTGCGTGATGGATGAAGTTATGATTGCTGGATGCAGCTAGGATGAGTGCAGGATGAGGTCAGGAAGAGTGCTGGATGCAGCTTGGATGGGTGCTGGTTGAGGTCAGGATGATTGATGAAGTTGTGATGAGTGCTGGGTGAATCCTGGAGGGTAGCTGGGTGAAGACAGGATGAGTGTTACATGATGTCGGAATGAGTGCTGGGTGAAGTCAGGGATAGTGCAGTCTGTGGTCAGGATGAGTGCTGATGTTTCAGGATGAGTGTAAGATGAGGTCTGGATATGGCTGGATGGTAACAGGATGAATTTTGGAAGAGAGCCGGAGGAGAGTGGGCAGACGTGAGGCTGGTTTCCGGATGAGTGTTTGATGTGCATGAATGTTGGAGGATGCTTAACGATATTATGAGGAGGTCTGCGGGATGAAGATTGATGGGGGGATTGAGGAGATCTAAAAGTGTAGTGGAGTATGCTATCTTAGACTAGTTTATTGCTGGAGGGTGTTTGGTGAGGTCAGTAGGAGAGTAGAAAGGTGTTTGAGTCGAATGGATGATTGCTAGCGGAAGCTGGATGAGTGTGAGTTTGTTGAATGGGTGCAGCGGGAGGTTTTGGGAATGCTGGAGTTTGGACGTTTGGGGTGTTGATGGTAACGCTGTAAGTGATGGGAGAGGTCCTGGGGCTCTCCAAGGGGCGCGCTAAGGGGCAGGCCCCTTAGGTCATGCTCCTACGGGCGCACGACGCCGCTGGGAGGTCCAAAAGTTTAAAGCCCTCGATGGCACCCTCTGATAGGCCGGGAGCCTCTCGGGGGCGCGGCAGACTCACCACGAGAGTTGGGAGTCTCTTCCTTTTTATTTTATTTTTTTCCTGTTTTTCTTTTTGGCCTCCTCTGCACTGCTCGCTGTTAGTATGCGGGCGGGCTCCTACCCCGATTGGGCCTCGGGAGCCCCGGCAGAGGAGGAGAAGTCGTATATAGCTAATCCAGTTATAACTTGCACTTTGCCTGTTTTGTGATTTTAATAATTTAAATTGGTTACTCTCCACCTTCTCTTCTTAATCTCGTTCCTTCCTCTTTTAGCTTTGTTACTCGCTCCTTGCCCACTTCTCCCCTATTTCTTGCCTGCTCCCCTCTCCTCGTTCATTGTAATTTTCCTTCTTTTTGGTTACTTGTAAACCGGCATGATGTGTCCTACGAATGTCGGTATATAAAAGTTCATAAATAAATAAATAGATTCTATGCCATCTTTAACATAGTCATTTTTTATTGGTTATCATAAGGCTTGGGGATAACTGCACGGAGTGGTAGTTACTACGCTTAAGAGAAACATGGGGGTAACCTGCACAGAGAAGAAGTTACTACCATAAGAAGCTTGCTGGGCAGGCTGGATGGACAATTTCGTCCTTTTCTGCCATCATTACTGTTATATAGTGCTAATCCTCAATCTATTCAAACTATTCTGACATTTCGATATATTTTATATCCTGGTCTCAGTATATCCTATTGATTATTCTCTTTCCACAATGTCTCCAAGATGCCTATTATGTTTAGATCTTTATTTAGTGTCATACATTCTAATCTCCAATCTCATTTATTTATTTACTTCCGGGATCTGTACAGAAACACCTAAATGGATTTTTTTTCTATTCACAACACACTTAATATTAGTAGTCTATTCAAGTAATTTGGAATAATTTTATATTTTACATTTTTCTGAGCTACCTTGGTTTCTTTCTCATGCTCTCCATCAGAACATTACAAGATATCTGATTTAACAGTATCCCTTTAAGATACCTCATGCCAAACCACGTGCTCCTGAGCAACTGTTTGCTTTCCCCTAAAATTTATTTTAAAAACTGATCTACATTAATAGTTAGTGGTAGGAAATAGAGTCCACATCATCAGATGTGTCCATCCTCAAAAGCTCATGCTTTAATAAATTGATTAGTCTATAAGGTGCCACTCAACTCCTGTCATTTTTCGTCAACAGATTATAATTTGATTATTCATTTCCCTGAATCATATCTTTAGGTCTGTTACTATATCCCAGAGCCAATCAAGGGTCAAGTCGACAACACCCAACCCATTCACCAATTTATATTATACTGCCATAGCACAACCCACTGTCCGCCATCTTAGGTCTAAGACCACATATTCCTTAAGCCTCCATTTTGGAAAGGCAGCTCATGATGTTTTCCTTCCATTCCAACTCGTGACATTTCTTCATTCCCATAAACTAGCCTTACAGTTTCACTATGACTATATCCCAGGTGCAAATCTAAATTTACCCCCTGAAAATAAGAAGCTGTTTGCAACATCAAATCATAAGACTTAAGACATGCAGAAAACAGGACATTAAGCTAACTTTATATTGTTCCACAGCATGACACTCTTAGCTGGCTTGCCTTAGATCTAAGACCCTCAGTGGCCCTTAGCAAGAGGGCCATTTCTACTCTGATTCCACATCTCCTATCATCTGGATTCTCTCCCAAGACTGATTAATCAGTGGAGCTTCCTTTCTAGAAACTTTGTAAACTCTTAATATCCTAAGATGTATATTGCAAATATTACCTTGTTTAGTTTCAGGTTTTTTTTAAACTATATTTATAATTTTCATTATTAAAATACACAAGCAAAAAGACTTTAAATCTTAAAGTAAATTAAAGAAAACATGTATCAAAAAGAATATATATTAGTTAAAATCCAACCAGTCCCCAAAAAGGAGGGTGGAGAATATCTAAATATCGCCACCAACCTTGTGGCTCTGAAGTTGAAGAGGGTAATCTAACAGACACACTATCCAGAAAAACCTCAAGCCCAATTTCAGTTTTGATAGTTAGATTTGCTTATCTTTAACTGGTGTTCTCCAAGAAAGCAGATGTCAGTCTTCACTCAAAGGTGACATCAGATGGAGCCACGGACGGAAATTTGATTTCAGAATTCTAGAAACATTTGAGCATGTCCTACTGGGCATGTGCAGTATGCTATATATGGCAAGGCATGCACACAGAGGTCCCTTCATTCTATAATTTAGTTTAAACTTGGAGAAACCAATTCCAAGGAGAGGTGAGTAAGTTTGAGGACTAACATCCTGCTGTCCTCAGAATAAGTGTTATAGGACAAGAAGGATGACAGTCCTCTCACTTGAGGAATCCCTAGCTATAGACCGCCCTGAATGAAAAGTGGGAAAAACCTAACACACAGCCAAAGGGAGAAAAAACCTTTTTGGTAGCAGTCACTTTTGTATTTTCTTTTTTTCTTTTTTTTTTGATAGGGGAGCCTGAAATGAAAATAACAGGCCCTAGGAGGGATGAAGCTGGGTTCAAAGAGACTCCTCAGGACAGATTGGTCAAACCTGTTACGTCAGGAATTCATGTCCAACCACTGTGAATGTGTGACGAGAACTCCATCACAGCTTTGAAGATCTCCATGGAGGCTGATCTTAGGTAGGCCACTAACATCACTATAATTCCTATATTATAAACCTTGACATGTCCCACCAGATTCAGGCCTGCCTGGGCATATCAGAAGGAGATGCAGTCTGCTAGCTAATTTGACAGAGTATGTTTGGCAACAGTAATTCCAGATTTATTGGGGTCAAAAGCAGCAAAAAGCTAGGTGGACTAAGGGCTTCAGTCTGTTCCAAAAGCAAATTTGTTTACCTTAAATAGTATTTTCCATAGATAGCAAGATGAGTTAGCTGTTACATAGGAGATGTCATACAGAAGCATCAAATGGACTTCTTTCCAAGCTAGTAGAATAGGCGTTGCTTTGTGAGTCTCCTCAGTCTATATTGGGGCTACTACTAGCTATGTAATCAACTCTACATGAAGGCAGGTATTCCATGGCTAATTCATCCTGCTATCTACAGAAAACACCATTTATGTTACGCAAGCTTGCTTTTTCTGTTGATAAGCAGGTTGAAGTAGCCATTACACTGATTAATAAGATGCTATGGAAAATATCCCTCTGGAATTGTTTACATGTTATTAATAATCCTTTATTTTACATTGGAGAAATTACTTACCTGATAATTTCATTTTCCTTAGTGTAGTAATTTCTCCATTTCCTAGCGTGTAGCAGATGGACTCAGGACCAAAGGGATGTATAAAAGCTACTCCCGAACTGAGTGGGAGGCTGCCCGTGGCCCACTTAGTACTGCCCTTGCAAATGCTGTGTCCCCTCGAGCCTGAACATTCAGGCGGTAAAACCTGGAGAAAGTGTGGATGAGGACCATGTCGCCACCCGACAGATCTCAGCGGGTTACAGCATCTTGGTTTCCGCCCAGGACACTGCCTGGACTCTAGTGGAATGGGCCTTGACTTGTAAATGCGGTGACTTGCCTGCTTCTACGTAGGCCGCCTTGATGACTTCTTTGATCCAGGGGGCTATGGTTGCTCACGAGGCCGCTTCCCCTTGCTTCTTCCCGCTCTGAAGGATGAATAGATGGTCCGTCTTTCGTACGGATTCAGACCTTTCCAGGTATCGGACTAGGAGTCTGCCGACGTTGAGGTGGCGTAGACTGTGAGACTCTTCCGAATTCTTATGCTCATCTGGCGATGGTAGTGAGATGGTTTGGTTGAGATGGAAGTGAGAAACCACTTTGGGAAGGAAGGACAGGACCGTGCGTAACTGATGGTTCCCGGGGTGAGTCTGAGGAACGGCTCCAGGCAGGACAGTGCTTGTAGCTCGGATATATGACGGGCCGAACAGACTGCCACCAGGAAAGGCTGTCTTCAATGTTAATAGTCTGAGAGAAAGGCCACAAAGAGGTCTGAAGGAGACTCCTGCTAAGAAATCTAGGACCAGGTTGAGGTTCCAAAGAGGCACCAGCCACTTTAGGGGTGGTCGGATCTGCTTGACTCCTTTCAGAAAGCGGGAGACATCTGGGTAAGAGGCTAGGCTGCAGCTCTCACTCTTGGTTCCGTAGCATGACAATGCGGCCTCCTATACCTTGATGGAGTTGAGAGACAATCCCTTCTGTAATCCGTTCTGGAGGAATACCAAAATCGCAGGAATTTTGACTGAGCGTGGAATGATGTCGCGGTCCTACACCAGGCTTCGAATACTCTCCAAATCCTTATGTATGTTAGGGATGTGGAGAACTTGCGTGCTTGGAACAGGGTGTCAATTACTGTCCCTGAGTATCCGCTCTTCCTCAGGTGAGTCCTCTCAATGGCCAGGCCGTTAAGAGAGAATCGAGCTGGATCCTCGTGGAGGATCGGCCCTTGTTGGAGCAGGTCTCTGTGTGCTGGTAGCAGGAGGGGGCTCCCTGTCAGCAGCCTTTGCATGTCTGCGTACCACGGTCTTCTTGGCCAGTCCAGGGCCACCAGAAGTACTGGTCCCCTGTAGTGTTCTATCTTATGGATGATTGCGCCCAATAGGGGCCATGGTGGGAAGGCGTATAATAGAGAGTTTCCTGTGGCCAGGTCTGTACCAGGGCATCGATTCCCTGAGACTGAGGCTCCCGTCTGCGGCTGAAGAAGCTGGCTACTTGGACGTTGGACCAGTTTGCCAGGAGGTCCATGATTGGTGTTCCTCAATGGTTTACCATCAATTGGAATCCTGTGGTCAACAGCCTCCATGCTCTTGGGTCTAGACTTTCTCTGCTGAGGTAATCCGCAGCAACATTGTCTTTCCCTACAATGTGGACAGCAGAGATCTCTTGAAGGTTTGCTTCCGCCCATGACATTAGGTGTCTATTTCCAGAGATACTTGTTGGCTTCTGGTTCCTCCCTGACAGTTGTAGACCGCTGTTGTGGTGCTGTCTGACATTACTCTGATTTGTCTCGGAGTCTGTGACCGAACCCTAGGCAGGCTAGACTGACTGTCCGGGAGCTGAAGATGTACGGTGTGGTTCTGGGACAGTGGATTCCATTGTGATAGTAGTGGGCGCTGTAGGGGTCTCATGTGAGCTCTTGTCCATGGCACTACTTCCAGTGTGAATGCCATGAGGCTGAGGACCTGTAGGTAGTCTCATGCCGTGGGGCGAAGCTCACTCAACAGGGTTCGCAACTGGGTCATCAGTTTTGATCTCCTTGTCGGTGTCAGGATGACCTTGTCTTGTTTGGTGTCGAACCGGACTCCCAAGTATTCTAGAGATTGGGAGGGCTGCAGACAGCTCTTGTTTGTGTTGACCATCCACCCGAGGCTCTCCATTAGAGTTTTGACTGTTGGTCACCTGGTGGCTTTCCTCTGGGGATTTCGCCTGATCAGCCAATCATCTAGATAAGGGTGTACGAGGATTCCTTCCTTCCTCAGTATTGCTGCCACTACCACCATGATCTTGGTGAATGTCCGGGGTCCTGTGGCTAACCTGAATGGTAGTGCCTGTAACCTATAGTGACGGTCCAGGATCGTGAAGCGTAGAAAACGCTGATGCTCTTGATGGATCGGAATGTGTAGGTAGGCTTCCGACAGATCCAGGGATGTAAGGAACTCTCCCGGTTGTATCGCCCTTATTACCGAGCGTAGGGTTTCCATGCGGAAGCGAGGAATCTTCAGGTGACGGTTGACCGACTTGAGGTCCAGGATGGGCCGCAACGTTCCTTCTTTCTTGGGAACGATAAAATAGATGGAATAATGTCCAGTATTTATTTGTTGTGCAGGCACCAGTGTTATAGCCTCTCAGGCTAGCAATCTGGTCAGTGTAGCTTCCACTGCCATCCTCTTAGAAGTGTCGTGGCAGGGGGATTCCACAAACCTGTCCGGAGGGAGGTGGTGGAAATCCAGGTAATATCCCTCTCGAATGATGGCTAGGACCCACTTGTCCAAAGTTATCTCGACCCATCTTTGGTAGAATAGGGCAAGTCTGCCCCCTATGGCTTCTTCCCTTGGATGGGTCGGCTGATTTTAATTGTGAGGTGTGGCTGGGGCCTGGGCCCGAGCTGGCTCCCCTTTTGTTGTGCTTGTTCCGAAAGGACTGGCTCCTGCCTGCGGGGCGAGCCGCTTGATGTGCACTTCTGTATGGGTTGAAGCGCTGTGATCCTCTGCCCTGGAAGTTCGGGGGAAGTGTCGCTGGTTTCTCTTATCCCTGTCCTCCGGTAGCCGTGGCAGTGGGGATTTGCCCCATTTGTTGGCTAGTTTCTCTAATTCGCTTCCGAACAGGATGGTTCCCTTGAAGGGCATCCTTGTGAGTCTCGTTTTGGAAGATGCGTCGGCCGACCAGCTTCGGAGCCAGAGCTGTCTTCTGGCTGCCATGTCCGATGACACTCCTCTAGCTGCGGTGCGCACCAGATCAGAAGTGGCATCTGTGAGGAAGGATACTGCTGGTTCCAGAGCTTCCCCAGGAGTGTTGTTCTTGGTCCGTGATAAGCAGGCGCGAGTCACCATGGCACAGCAGGCCGTGATCTGTAGAGACACAGCAGAGAAGTCAAAAGACTGTTTGAGTATGGATTCTAGACATCTGTCTTTAGCATCCTTGAGTGCTGCTCCTCCCTCAACTAGGATAGTAGTGCGCTTCGAGACCGCAAAGAGCATGGCATCCACTTTCAGACATGCCAGGGAGATCTTTGGCAGCTGGGTCCAGAGGGTACATGGCTGCCAGGGTACGCCCCCCTTTGGGTACTTGCCAGGTTCTTATGGCCTGGATTGGCCACTGTTGGAAACAGGATGCTGGGCTTGATGGACCCTTGGTCTGACCCAGTATGGCATTTTCTTATGTTCTTATGTTCCCATTCCAGGTCAATTAGCTGCTGGACGGCTTGTAATAGTGGGAAATGACGGGAGGTCTGACGGAGTCCCTCTAGCAGGGGATTCGTCTTAGGTTCCCCCGAGGCACTTGTGCCCGGGATAGCGAGCTCTTTCAAGCTGTGTGTGACCAGGTCTGGAAGCTCGTTCTTGGTTCGGTGAGGCTCTGTTTCCAGAGAGAGTTCCCCTTCCTCCAGGGGTTCTGATTCCTCATCTGAGTTGTCCGTGTCCCCGACGGTGGGGCTTCTGGGCATTGGAATCACTTCCCTGGGCATAGAGGGTCCCGGGATGTTGAGGTCCTCTGGCGGGGGTTGTGGCTGTATTATCAGAGGCCCCGGTTGCATGTGGACGAAGGTATGCAGGCCTTTGAAGAATTCCACCCAGGAGATAGATGCTGGGTCTAAATTAAGAGGCACTGTGTCCCTGGGGAGCCCCGTTTGAGGGAGGGTCCCGCTGGGAGATGCTAGGTCCGGCGTACTGTTCGAGAAGCTGGAACCCGGTACCGGCTGGGGATGGCCATGGGCTGGATCCCCCAGGGCCTCCTCATGCTGTGCAGCTCTAATGTGGCATGCTGGGCAAAGGCCCTGAGACTTGAGCTTCTTTTCCGGTGGTGCCATGGCTTGTGCGCGTAAAATACAGGGCCCGGGTGGTTTAGTAATGCGCTCCAGTGCATCGAAGTCGTGAGCGTAGGATTGGTACGCACTTAGGGAGATGTGCGCACAGATCGAAGTTATGCGCCCGGCACTGTAAGCACGTGGCTATACGCGTCGCTTGTGCGCACAGTACTTGGGCGCGCAACGTTGTGCGCACAAGATATTTGTGCGCACAGCTCGCCTCTGTGCGCACGGATCGAGGCGGCGGACAGGGCAGCGAACAGATCAAAATGGTGACGGCAACCACGCGGACAATATGGCGACTGGGGTCTAGCCCTGCTAGGGCAGATCAACCCGGTGGCACTGGTCCCGGCTGGTGATCTGTGCGACTCCTTGAGCTTCGGAGACCGGAGACTTTAAATAGATTTCTACCTTACCTTATCTCTGTGCTTCCCGGTCTCGTTCCGGGCAGTCTCCGGCTGCGAGGGGAGAGGGAAAATACCTTCACCGCCACGCTTGAAGTTGCACCCTCTGCCTCTCAGCCTCACCCGAAGTCGGGGGGCTAGGTCCCCGCCGAGGGTCGGCCGCTGGACCGAGGCTTACCTCCGAGGGATCATGGAAATCACCTCGGGAATTCTCAACTGGGGAGGGACCCAATGGGTGCCACTGCAGGAGAGTGTGGCTCGTCTGTAGATGCAAGATTTCTTCTTATTTTGGTTTTCTTTGCTAAATTACTCTAATGCTGTGCTAGTGTGCATAGAGTCCCGAACTGCTATGGAGACGGAAAATACTGAAAAGCTGCACTTCCTGCAGGGGTATGTGTACTAGGGCTGACGTCAGATTGAAATCTGATCTGTCTCCAACTGCTATCAGGAGTACACTATACCCATTGGTCCTGAGTCCATCTGCTACCCGCTAGGAAATTGAGTTTACCTTGTATGTTATTTTTATCTATGAATGTTTTTATGTAAACTGTTATGGTCTTGTGAACTTCACATGGAACAGTATATAAAACATTTAAACAAATAAATAAATTACATGTAGGGAGTCCTATGATGAGGGCTGCAGTGGAGCGTTTAATGTAAAAGCAACCTGGACCCCACAAAGTAGAGTAGACTTCTGTGACAATTGGTTACAGAAACTTTAGTCCAAATTTAGTCAGTCCTTGAGGGGTTGTCACAACAGTAATGGGATGTAAAAGTGCACACAGACAACCAGGTTGCAACTTTGCAGATGTCCTTGAGAGGCACTTCTTGAAGATAAGCAACAGAAGTAGTCATAGTCCTCACTGACAAGAGTCTTTAACATGCAATCCTGTTAAGATATAGCAGTGTTGAATGCACTCAGCTATCCAATTAGACAAAATGAACTTGGCGATTGGCATGCCTAATCTGTTAGGGTAGTATTACACAAACAACAGACGACAGACAATGTGGCTGAGTTTATTTCTTGTAATATGCTAAGACTCTTTTGCAGTCCAAGATATGAAGAGTTTTTTCCCCCTTCATGGGTACGAGGTCCTGGAAATAAAGTAGGCAATTGATTGATAGATATGAAAAGCTGAGACGACCTTTAGCAGAAACTTCAGGTGAGTATTGAGGATCACCTGGTTGTGGAAGAACTGCATGTGTGGTGGACAGCTTGGAGTTCATGGACTCTTCTAGCTGATGTATCTGCTATAAGGAAAAATATTTTCCATGTCAAAAACTTAAGCAAAGCTGACTCCAAAAGAGACTTCATAAGTGGAGAAAGGACACTATTTAAGTCCCATAGAGCCAGCAGTTTTTGCACTGGTTTGACATGCAATACACTCTTCATGAATCTAGATATTAGCAAATGAACAGAAATTGGTTTACTGTTCACCAGAACATGGTATGCCGCTATAGCACTAAGATGTACACACACTGAAAATGTGGTGAATCCTGAACAAGAAAGGCGAAGTACTTTAGCAAACACTTGAGCTTGCAAGAGAACAGGTTCAAAGCATTCTGATGGCACCACTTAGAATATCTACTTCATTTGAAGGAATTTTTCCTAGTTGATGGCTTTCTAGTCTAGATTAATATGTCTACAATTTCTGCAGGTAGATCAAGATCTGCAATTACTGAGCGCTCAACATCCAAACTGTCAGATTGAAAGCTGGGAAGTTGGGATGATAAAGCATCCCTTCGTCTTGAGTTAATAATCCAGAGTCTGTCCCTAAATGTATGGGAGGATTGCTGGAGAGTTGTACGAGATATGAGCACCATATCTATCTGGAGCTATGAGGATCAGATTAGTGAGATCCTGGAGAAGTTTTTGCCCTGTTCTGGTGCTCAATGGTATTGGCAGAAAAGCATACATGAGATTTGTTACCTAGTCAAGCAGAAAAACATATTTAGCTGGAATCAGATCTCTGGGTAGAACTGAGCAAAACTGATTTATCTTCCTGTTTTGTTCTGAGGCAAACAAATCCACTGATGACAGACACCATAAATCAAATAGTCTGTTGGCTACTTATTGCTGTAGAGATCATTGGTGTGGACGAAACACTCTGCTGAGGAAATCTGCCAGCATGCTGGAGATCCCCAGAACATAGGTGGCTTGTAGAACAGCTCGACTCTTGGCTGCTTAATCCCATATCTGCAGCACTTCCTAGCAGAGAGGCCATGACCCTGTGCCTCCCTGTTTATTGACAGTGAACATGGCAACTTGGTTGTCTGTTCAGGACATTTAGATGTGCAAGCTTTGACAGAGCGTATCTTATTGCTCTCAATTCCAATAGATCAATCTGAAAATGACTCTCTAGAGACCAGGTTCCCTGGGTTTGAAAGGATCCTGTGTGAGCACCCCATCCTCTGGTGGAGACATCTATTGCCAGCATTACTTGATGGGGGAGTGTTTGAAGAGGAGCTCCTTCCTGGAGAACTGAGGGGTATAACCTCCACTGTAACTCTAGTTTCATGTCCTCTGTGACCACAGTCAATAGTGTGAGTCAGCTGACCCCATTAAGAATGTAGCACCCACTGAAAATAACTGACTTGGAAGTGGGTTAGTGGGACCTAAATGGACGGCTACTGCAATTAGTCCTAAGATCATTAGGAGTGCTCTGACTTGAGTGTGGCGAGTACAGTAGTTTGTGAATAAACTCTCAATGGTCGTTCATTCTAAAGGCAGAAATGCTCTGTCTTTATCCAAACTCTGATGAATTTGAGCATCTGAGTGTGGACTAGATTAGATTTCTCAAAGACAAACAAGACTACAGGGCCATGTGAAGGAGAATTCCTGCTCTTTCAGTATACAGGAGGTTTCTAAACAGCAGGAGAGACAAAAGAATTGTGACCTGTGGGTTCCATGGGAAAGATGAGACCAAAGGAGCCCGTGCATGGAAACTTTGAAATCAAATTTCTGTGCTGGGCACCATCTGATACCACCGATGTATGAAGACTGCTAAGCAGCTTGCCCTCAGAGAACCATGTGAATCCCCTGTTCTGCAAGTGGTATCAGAAAAACCTTAAAGGTATTACAACACAACCTATACCACAGGGAAGCAAAGACATCCTTAAATGGTGTGAAAGTACTGATGGCAACAGGAGAATCAGATACAGATGCTGGCAAGACCCATGGCAAAGGGGTCTCCAAATGAATATCCAGGACACCTCTACTGCATGCCCTTACTCCACATATGTAACATTCATCATGCATCAATTTGTACTGAAGCTAGATTAGATCACCTTAACAATATTACATATATTTTGTCAGCTGTGATGAAATGCAAAATGTATTTAATAAAAAATGTTAAGTTACCTAAATCTGCTATGCAGCACTGTCCATTCTTCTTCACAAGAATATTTTTGCTCTTCAGATCTCGATGTGAAATAGCAGGCTTTCCCTGGGTCCCAAATATCTCTACATGTAGATGTGCAAGACCACTAGCTATGGACAAGACTATTCGCAGACAGCTTACTGTGTCCAAGGTAGTTAGCTGTAGATAGTCATATAAAGATCCCATTTCATGATAGTGAGTTATTAACCACAGCTGGGTGCTGGAGTTTCTGGATGTCATATCTGAAGCAATAAAACCTGGAAAAAGAATGAATATTGGATTATAGCAAGGATTTTAAGCAGCAATGCATCTGCACATTAACAAACTTAGCATCAAGGTTATGTGGTTGATAACCTCAGAATAAAAGGACAGATATATAGAAAGTACAAATACAAAAAGAATAGCAGATATGCTTACCTGTAACAGGTGTTCTCACAGGACAGCAGGATGTTAGTCCTCACATATGGGTAACATCATCAGGATGGAGCCCAATCACGGAACACTTTTGTCAAAGTTTCTAGAACTTTGACTGGCACCTACTGGGCATGCCCAGCATAGCATCAACCCTGCAGCCAGCAGGGGTCCCCCTTCAGTCTAGTCTTATAGTAAAAAGTACATGTGAAAAATAAAATAATAAATCGTAAGCGAACCCTACTCCGCAGGGTGGCGGACAGGTTTCATGAGGACTACCATCCTGTTGTCCTGTGAGAACACCTGTTACAGTAAAGCAACTCTGCTTTCTCACAGGATAAGCAGGATGGTAGTCCTCACATATAGGTGAGTACCTACCTGAGGATGCCCGAACAATGCACCAAATGTACCCAAAGACGTGCAACAGGCAGAAGAACTGGGGTGGAATTTGGTAGAGGGCATCCTGAACCTTACTGGGTTGGCGGAAGGATGTTGGTACCTCAGTTCGCAAATAAGTGGCGTAGCACAGACTGGCCGAAGATGGAATCTTGTCTGCCAGCCTTGTCTAAAACATATTGGGCTGCGAGGGTGTGGAGAGAGCTCCAGGTAGTAGCCTTACAGATGTCAGCAAGCGGCACAGAGCATAGGTGCACTACTGATGTTGCCATGGCCCTGACAGTGTGCGCTTTAACACGTCTTGAAGCGGAATGCCTGTCTGTTGGCAACAAAAGGAAATACAGTCTGCTAACCAGGAGGAGAGAGTCTGCTTACCCACAGGTTTGCCCAATTTGATGGGATCAAAGGAAACAATTGAGTGCATTTCCTGTGGGCAGCTGTACAGTCTAGATAAAATGCTAGAGCATGTTTACAGTCAAGGGTATGCAAAGCCCGTTCTCCTGGGTTTGAGTGGGGCCTGGGAAAGAAGGTGGGTAGTATAATGGATTGATTGATATGAAACTCAGATACTACCTTAGGCAAAAACTTAGGGTAGTACTCCGCACTCACCCTATCATGCAGAAGTTTAGTGTAAGACAGTTAAGTAACTCTGCGAGCAGATGTGATAGCCAAAAAAAAAAAAAAATCACTTTCCAGGTGAGATGGCGGAGATCGCAGAATTGGAGAGGCTCAAACGGCGGTTTCATGAGCGATCCCAAAACTAAGTTGAGGTCCCAGGAAGGGGCCGGAGGGAGCAGTGGAGGTTTAAGGTGGAGCAAACCCTTCAAAAAGTGTGTTACAAGTGGTTGTACTGAAATAGGTACATCCCCGATACCTTTATGGAAGATGGCTACCGCACTGACATGTACCCTGATGGAAGAAGTTTGGAGACCCGACTGACAGATGCCAGAGATAGTCCAAAAACTTCGGTGTGGAACAAGTGAAGGGATCGATGGATGGAAGTACACCATACCGTAAACCTGTTCCATTTGTAACGATAAGACTGCCTTGTGGAAGGCTTTCGTGAAGCTACTAGGACACGGGAAACCAGCTCTGAAAGGTTAAGAGGTTGAAGTATTAACCTTTCAACATCCAGGCAGTCAGGGAGAGGGCCTGGAGGTTGGGGTGACAAAGGCAGCCGTTGAGTGATCAGAAGCAGGTCCTTCCCCAGAGGAATGTGCCGGTGTACTGATAGGTCATGGAGAATTGGAAACCCCAGACCTGGCGTGACCAATGAGGGGCTATCAGAATCATTAGCCCCTTGTCCCTTCGCAACTTCACGAGAGTCTTCGAAATGAGTGGAAATGGAGGGTACACATAAAGGAGACCACTGGCCCATGAGAGGGAGTAAGCGTCTCTTGGTTGAAGATGTTGGCTGTGAGTGAGAGAGCAGAAGTTCCCTACTTTGCGGTTGTGAATTGACACAAAGAAGTCTATGTGAGGGTAACCCCAACGTTGGAATATTGAGTCCGCTACAGTGGGGTTCAGGGACCACTCGTGCGGTTGAAAAGTGCGACTCAGCTTGTCTGCCAACATATTGTCCACTCCCGGGAAGTAGGAGGCCCTGAGGTACATCAAGTGGGAAAGGGCTTCCGCCCATATCTGTGCAGCTTCCTGACAGGAGGTAGGAGCCTGTTCCCCCTTGCTTGTTGATGTACCACATGGCCACCTGGTAGTCTGTTTGAATCAGGATGACCTGGTTGGAAAGGTGATCCTGAAAAGCCCTGAGAGCATATCTGATTGCACAAAGCTCCAGGAAATTTGTTTGGTGTCTGACTTCCTCTGGAGACCAAATGCCCTGAGTTTGCAGGTTTGCAACATGTGCACCCCAGCCGAGGTTGGAGGCATCTGTTGTCAAATTTATTTGAGGTTCTGGAGCCTGAAATGGAAGGCCTTGAAGTAGATTGGATTGGTTTATCCACCAAGCCAGTGATAAGCGGAGTTGGTTGGTGATGTGGACAATGGTGGACATTGGCTGAGAAGACTGAATCCACTGCATTACTCTCATGGCCAGGTGGGCCATGGGAGTGACATGCACCGAAGAGACCATATGACCCAGTAAGATCAGAAAGTGACGTGCAGATGAATGTGGTCGAGACTGCAGTCGATGGGCCAGAGAGGTGAGAGTGAAAGCTCAATCCTGAGGTAGGAAGGCTTTCGCTTTTAGAGTGTCCAAGTTGGCCCCTATGAACGATAGGGTTTGAGAGGGAACTAGCCTGGATTTTGGATAGTTTATGAGAAACCCGAGGGAAATCAGGGTATGGCACGTGAGACGTCGAGACGTCAGTGCAGCTTGCTGAGTAGGAGCCCTGATCAGCCAATCGTCGAGATGGGGTAGACGTGGATACTGACTCCTGAGAAAGGCAGCAATCACTACGAGGTATTTGGTAAAGACTCATGGGGCAGATGCTAGGCCGAATGGTAACACCAAATATTGGAAGTGTTTCTGGCCTACTAGGAAGCGCAGGAATCTGTGATTTGACAGAGTAATGGAAGTGTGTGTGTAGGCGTCCTGGAGGTCTAGAAAGCAGAGAGTCTCCCCTTTGGAGAAGAACCCAAGGTCACCATCTTGAACTTTTCTCTTTGTAGGTATTTGTTTAAGGTGCGAAGGTCCATTACTGGGCGAACACCACCTGACTTTTTTGGTATCAGGAAATACTGGGAATAGAACCCCTGCCCCTGTTGGGAGAAGGGCACTGGTTCTATTGCTCGGGACTGGAGGAGGAGGGAGACCACCTGCTCCAGGAGCAGTGAGTGGTCGGATGTTCCCCACATCAGCCAAAGTGGGGAATCCGGTGGAACAGAGAGAAAGTTGAGGTGGTAACCTTGGGTTATTACAGCTAGTACCCACTGATCTGTGGTAACTGTGTGCCATGATTTGGAGAAGTGGCACAACCAGCCTCCGATGGGAATAGCCGGAAGTGGAGTCTGGGTACTGTTCTCTAGGAAGGAGTCAAAAGCCAGACGCTGGACCTGGCAGGGGGGCTGGCTGTGACTTCTGAACTCGAGGTTGCTTGGATTGGCCTTTTTGGTAAGGCTCAGAAGCTCGAGCCCTGGACACCGGGGGATAGAATCTCCTTTGCCGATAGAATTGTCTCTTGGAGTCTCTTCTAAAAGATCGTTTGGAAGAAGAAGAGAGATAAGAAGGCAGTAAGGAAAGCTGGCGCAGAGTCTCTTGGTGGTCCTTGACCTGCGGTACTGCTTCTAGTTGAGCTCTCTGTAAGCCAGGGGCTGCCTGAACTAGATAGGTGGCATCTGCCTTACGGTTGACAGGTGCCACAGAACCAGGGTGCTCCCAATTTCTCTTTAAAAAGTCCAAGAGGATGTCATGAATAGGGATAGACGATTTCCTTAGGAGCATCGAGAAATTGG
Source organism: Rhinatrema bivittatum (assembly GCF_901001135.1). NCBI lineage: Eukaryota > Metazoa > Chordata > Amphibia > Gymnophiona > Rhinatrematidae > Rhinatrema > Rhinatrema bivittatum. Next base: position 85,362,186 of record NC_042620.1, read on the forward strand.
AGAAGTTATAACATCTGATACCTAGAGTCTTCTTCGGTCTGAAGCTGGAATGGAACTGTTTCAGACATTTCTTTAACAAAGTTGATAAAAGGACAAGTCTTCTGGAGAAGAACACTTCCTTTCATCAGGAGGAGAGAGCTGTGAAGGCAGATTATCTGAATCCTGGGACGAATCATCGGTCCAGGGATTGTACGGCTCATCACCAGCTCCCATATGTTCATCAGAAGAGAGTAACGGTGTTATTCCGGAAGGTCCGGGCCTAAGCATCGATGGCTTTGGAGGTGGAACCGAAGGCATCGATGGGGGCATCGATTGAATCGGTGACATCGATGGATGGTCGGTGGTAGCACTCCGGAGGGCGGAATGGAGATCTGTGATTCTTCTTCTTCCGATGACCAGGGTATCGGTGAGGAAGGAATCGGCGCCATCGGTTCCCTCGGATGCACCGGTGGAAGGGCACTGATTAACTTATCCATATTTGCCAATAGCAGTGCAAGCGCCATGGGTATCGGATCGGTGGCCGGAGCAGGAACTGGCATCGATGGAGGTTTGAACCCCTGGAGTGCTTTACAGATGGTCTCTTGGATCATCTGATCCAATTCCTCACAGAAACCTGGGGTATGGATACTCTGTTCCGGAATAGGAGGCAGCACTGGCATAGCTGGAGGGTCCACCGGTGAAGGTGGAATCGAGGATCCCGGCACCTGTCCAGGTGGGGGAATGCCTCACTGACCCAGAGACAGAAGAGGATGGGGCCTTTTCTGTTCGGGACTTCTTTGTCGGTGGCTCAGACAACGTCAATGCTGAGGGCTTACCTGTATCGGTGGCTTGAGCTTTTCGATGTTTTTCTCGATGTTCTCCTTGGTCTTTCTTCTGAGGAGGAACAGAGGGGGTCGACACCCACGGAGTCGTCGAAGCCGGTCGGGCAGCAGTGGTTTCCCGGTGCTGGCGTGAAGTAGATGGCACTGGTTCAGATGACTTCGAAGCTATCGATGGAGTCGGGGTTTTTGGCCGAAAGAGAAGTCCCATTTTCTCCAGCCTAGCTTTGCGACCTTTGGTGTTATTTGGGCACATTTGGTAAGGACATCATGGTCGGACCCCAAACACATCACACAGACCGTGTGAGGGTCAGTGATAGACATCATTCGAGTGTAGTCACGGCACCGACGAAAACCCAACGCCATGGCCTTGACAAAATTTAGCCGCGGTGTAGTCGATGGCCAGTAGGCCACGAGAGAAAAACTCGACAGGAATCGACCACAAGCAGATAAATAAAAACTTACTGTTCAACCGCGGAGCAAAGATATCGATAAGGGGACCCGTGTGGGGTAAAATATTTTTGAAAATATTGATGAAGTTCCGTGAGGAAAAATTCCTGTCAGCAATCTCTGAAGAGCTCCTTAACCCGCAAGGCTACTGCTGTGTGGAAAAAAGAAGACTGAAGGTGGACACCTGCTGGCTGCAGGGTTGGTGCTATGCTGGGCATGCCCAGTAGGTGCCAGTCAAAGTTCTAGAAACTTTGACAAAAGTGTTCCGTGATCGGGCTCCATCCTGATGTCACCCATATGTGAGGACTACCATCCTGCTTATCCTGTGAGAAACCATACATTGAAAAAACCCCATGCTTGCTTCTTTTACCCTACAGAGACTCATGCTGAAGTTATATTACAGAAATATGTATTATAAAATTTACAAAACAAAGCATAAAGCTTATTTTTAGCAGTTTAGTGCTTTAGTATAAACATATTTGTAGGTATGCTTCCTTTTGGCAGAAATATTATAAAGGAATATAATTCTTCAATTAGGTTTAAATAATGCTTTGTTACAATGGTTTGACCTAGCCAACTCATACATAAACTAGAATGAGATGTTTCTGATGAGTATACACAAAGTTCTATTCTACTGAAGGAGACCATCTTTTTCTCCAAAATTTGAGGGTTGCTATCCAAGGCCAGTGGGGAGTCCTGTACTCATACAGTAAGAAATTACTTCTTACCTAATAATTTCCTTTAGGACAGTCAGATGAATCCAGAACAAGAGGGTTATGCACCTCTACCAGCAGATGGAGGCGAAGCAAACTGACATTACAGTATGTAGACCCCTGCAGTGACATCAGCCTGCCAATATTCTCTTCAAAAGCAGCTGTGGACAGACTAGCAAAACTTGATTAAAAACAGATAACCATTTCAATACTCAGCCAACAGGCAACACTGAGCTCAGGCAAGAATGTATTAACAGTCTAGGGACTCTACAAACACTTACCACTAATCCCTTTAATACATAGCTATGCAGAAGGACCATGATACAATCAATTCAGCAGCCAAGGTAAGGAAGCTGGAGTCATCTGACACTCCTAAAGAAAAGGAAATTATCAGGTAAGTAGTAATTTCTCATTTCTTAGCATCCAGTCAGATGAATCCAAAACAAGTGGGAAGTTCCCAGACTACTCCCGAATAAGGCAGGAGGCTGCCCATGGTACAGTCAAACCGCATGTGCAGAGGTTGCATCCTCCCGGACTTGCACATCCAGATAATAATACCTGGAAAAAGTGTGTAACGAGGACGTCGCAGCTCAGCAAATGTCGATGGCAGACAACAATCTAACCTCCACCCATGACACTGCCTGAGCCCTAGCAGAATGAGCCCTGACCTGACTAGGTAATGGCTTCCCAGCAGCAACATATGCAGCTGTGACTGCCTCCTTAATCCAGCGAGCTATTGTATCCCGCGAGGCCGGCTCTCCCTGCCTAATACTGCTGTGAAGGACAAACAGGCGACCCCATCTTCCGTAAAGGCTTAGTAACCTCCAGATACCTAACAATGTGTCTCTTCACATTCAAGAGTCGCAACAGATACTCCTCTACATCTCTCTGTCTAGAAATAAGAACATAAGAAAATGCCATACTGGGTCAGACCAAGGGTCCATCAAGCCCAGCATCCTGTTTCCAACAGTGGCCAATCCAGGCCATAAGAACCTGGCAAGTACCCAAAAACTAAGTCTATTCCATGTAACCATTGCTAATGGCAGTGGCTATTCTCTAAGTGAACTTAATAGCAGCTAATGGACTTCTCCTCCAAGAACTTATCCAATCCTTTTTTAAACACAGCTATACTAACTGCACGAACCACATTCTCTGGCAACAAATTCCAGAGCTTTATTGTGCGTTGAGTAAAAAAGAACTTTCTCCGATTAGTTTTAAATGTGCCCCATGCTAACTTCATGGAGTGCCCCCTAGTCTTTCTACTATCCGAAAGAGTAAATAACCGATTCACATCTACCCGTTCTAGACCTCTCATGATTTTAAACACCTCTATCATATCCCCCTCAGTCGTCTCTTCTCCAAGCTGAAAAGTCCTAACCTCTTTAGTCTTTCCTCATAGGGGAGTTGTTCCATTCCCCTTATTTTGGTAGCCCTTCTCTGTACCTTCTCCATCACAATTATATCTTTTTTGAGATGCGGCGACCAGAATTGTATACAGTATTCAAGGTGCGGTCTCACCATGGAGCGATACAGAGGCATTATGACATTTTCCGTTTTATTCACCATTCCCTTTCTAATAATTCCCAACATTCTGTTTGCTTTTTTGACTGCCGCAGCACACTGCACAGACGATTTCAATGTGTTATCCACTATGACACCTAGATCTCTTTCTTGGGTTGTAGCACCTAATATGGAACCCAACATTGTGTAATTATAGCATGGGTTATTTTTCCCTATATGCATCACCTTGCACTTATCCACATTAAATTTCATCTGCCATTTGGATGCCCAATTTTCCAGTCTCACAAGGTCTTCCTGCAATTTATCACAATCTGCTTGTGATTTAACTACTCTGAACAATTTTGTGTCATCTGCAAATTTGATTATCTCACTCGTCGTATTTCTTTCCAGATCATTTATAAATAACCTCACATGTCAGGGAGATGGTCTGATTCAAGTGAAAGTCACCTTCGGTAAAAAAGAAGGAACAGTACTAAGCTGTATTGCCCCTGGAGTCACCCAGAGGAATGGCTTCCGGCAAGACATGGCCTGCTGTTTGGAAACCCTACACGCATAAGAACATAACATAAGAAATTGCCATGCTGGGTCAGACCAATGGTCCATCAAGCCCAGCATCCTGTTTCCAACAGAGGCCAAAGCCAGGCCACAAGAACCTGGCAATTACCCAAACACTAAGAAGATCCCATGCTACTGATGCAATTAAATAGCAGTGGCTATTCCCTAAGTAAAATTGATTAATAGCCATTAATGGACTTCTCCTCCAAGAATTATCCAAACCTTTTTTGAAACCAGCTACACTAACTGCACTAACCACATCCTCTGGCAACAAATTCCAGAGCTTTATTGTGCTTTGAGTGAAAAAATTTTCTCCAATTAGTCTTAAATGTGCTACTTGCTAACTTCATGGAATGCCCCCTAGTCCTTCTATTATTCAAAAGTGTAAATAACAGAGACATCTACTCGTTCAAGACCTCTCATGATCTTAAAGACATCTATCATATCCCCCCCCCCCCCCCCCCCTCAGCTGTCTTCTCCAAGCTGAACAGCCCTAACCACTTCAGCCTTTCCTCATAGGGGAGCTGTTCCATCCCCTTTATCATTTTGGTTGCCCTTCTCTGTACCTTCTCCATCGCAACTATATCTTTTTTTTTTTAGATGCGGCGCCCAGAATTGTACACAGTATTCAAGATGCGGTCTCACCATGGAGCAATACAGAGGCATTATGACATTTTCCGTTCTATTAACCATTCCCTTCCTAATAATTCTTAACATTCTATTTGCTTTTTTGACTGCTGCAGCACACTGAGCCGATTTTAAAGTATTATCCACTATGATGCCTAGATCTTTTTCCTGGGTGGTAGCTTCTAATATGGAACCCAACATAGTGTAACTACAGCAAGGGTTATTTTTCCCTATATGCAACACCTTGCACTTGTCCACATTAAATTTCATCCTCAATTTAGATGCCCAATCTTCCAGTCTTGCAAGGTCCTCCTGTAATGTATCACAGTCTGCTTGTGATTTAACTACTCTGAATAATTTTGTATCATCCGCAAATTTGATAACCTCACTCGTCGTATTCCTTTCCAGATCATTTATATATATATTGAAAAGCACTGGTCCAAGTACAGATCCCTGAGGCACTCCACTGTGAAAATTGACCATTTAATCCTACTCTCTGTTTCCTGTTTTTTAACCAGTTTGTAATCCATGAAAGGATATCGCCTCCTATCCCATGACTTTTTAGTTTTTGTAGAAGTCTCTCATGAGGGACTTTGTCAAATGCCTTCTGAAAATCCAAATACACTACATCTACCGGTTCACCTTTATCCACATGTTTATTAACCCCTTCAAAAAAATGAAGCAGATTTGTTAGGCAAGACTTCCCTTGGGTAAATCCATGTTGACTGTGTCCCATTGAATCATGTCTTTCTATATGCTCTACGATTTTGATCTTCAGAATAGTTTCCACTATTTTTCCTGGTACTGAAATCAGGCTCACTGGTCTATAGTTACCCGGATCGCCCCTGGAGCCTTTTTTAAATATTGGGGTTACATTGTCCACCCTCCAGTCTTCAGTACAATGGATGATTTTAATGAGAGGTTACAAATTTTAACTAATAGATCAGAAATTTCATTTTTTAGTTCCTTCAGAACCCTAGGATGCATACCATCTGGTCCAGGTGATTTGCTACTCTTTAGTTTGTCGATCTGGCCTACTACATCTTCCAGGTTCACAGCGATTTCGTTCAGTTAGTCTGACTCATCACCCCTGAAAACCATCTCTGGAACTGGTATCTCCCCAACATCCTCATTAGTAAACACGGAGGCAAAGAATTAATTTAGTCTTTCTGCAATGGCCTTATCTTCCCTAAGAGCCCCTTTAACCCCTCTGTCATCTAATGGTCCAACCGACTCTCACAGGTTTCTTGCTTTGGATATATTTTAAAAAGTTTTTATTATGAGTTTTTGTCTCTATGGCAAACTTCATTTCAGATTCTCTCTTCGCCTGTCTTATCAATGCCACAAGAAACACCATTTTCAAGGTCAATAACTATAAGGTCAGGTTACACATCAGTCTAAACATAGAGCCTGCTAAGAAATCCAATACCAAATTAAGACTCCATAAGGGCACTGGAAACTGTAAAGGATGACGAGATGTTTCACTCCTTTCAGGAAACGGGCCACATTAGGATGAGAATGACAGGGAACCACCATTCACCTGACCCCTTTAAGGAATTGAGGGCCAAGCCTTTATTCAAGCCATCCTGCAGAAATACTAAAATGAGCGGGATCTTGACCTAAAAAGAAGAGTACAAGGCCTCAAACATGCCAAACATGCACGTAGGTCAATGAGATGGACAACTTTCTAGTTCTCAGCAAGGTGGAAATCACTGCCACAGAGAATCCGAGTTTCAGCAAGCAAGACAAAACTGAATCGGATCTTAGTGAAGAACAGGTGCCTTCTGCAACAGGTTCCTGTGTGCCGGAAGTCGAAGGGGCAAGTCCACCAAGAGCCTCTGCAAATCCTCATACCAGAGTCTCCTGGGCCAATCTAATGCGACCAAGAACACCATCCCTCTGTGGCCGTCAATCCTTCAAACCAATCTGTCCAAAATGGGCCATGGAGGAAAGGCATACAGTAACCTGTCTTCCGGCCACTCACACCAGGACATCGATCCCCAATGACTTCGGATCTCTCCTGTGACATACAAATTATGGAACTTTCGCATTGTGAGAAATCGCCAGCAGGTCTAGAAACAGAGACACCAGCGATCTAGAATCAGCTGAAATGCCTCGTCTGAGGAAGCCCATTCTCCTAGATCCAGACCTTCCCTGCTGAGAAAGTCTGCTCTTCTCATTGTCTTTTCCTGCTGTGTGCAAGGCTGAGATCATCTAGAGATGCACTTCGGCCCATTCCATAAGCTGATCTATTTCCTGCGATACTTGTTGGCTCTTGGTTCCTCCATGCCAATTGATATAAGCCACAGTTGTTGCATTGTCCGACATTATCCGGACCGATCAACCCTGAAGGATGTCACCAAACTGCAAACATGCCAACTGGACAGTCCTGGCTTCTAGCCAATTGATGTTCTAGAGACTCTTCTGCACTCCAGCCTTGCACTTTCAGCTCCTGATAGTGAGCTCCCCAACCATGGAGGTTCGCATCTGTTGTCAGTACTAGCCAGTCCGGTAGTGCAAGGGAAACTCCCTTCCTTAGATGATCTGCCTATAGCCACCACTGCAGTTGGGAGAAGGCCTCCATCCGGAGATGGAGCAGACTCGAATAATATTGAGATTGTGGGTTCCACTGAGACAGCAGGAGACTATGCATATGCGCCCTCACCCATGGTACCACTTCCTGGGTTGCTGCCACTAAACCAATTACTTGCAGGTAGGACCATATGGTTGGGTGCAAAGTGTTCAGACGTTGCTGTGCCATCAACTTCTGAATACAAGCTTCTGACAGGAAACCTTTGCCCTGCTTCATGTTGAACCAAACTCTGAGGTATTCCAATGACTGAGCAGGCTGAAGACTGCTCTTGGCCAAGTTTACCACCTGGCCAAGCTTCTGCAGCAGTCAGTGAGCCTGACTTCAGTGCCAGGAAAAATTGTGGAAACTATTCACAAGATCAAAATCGTAGAGCATATAGAAAGACATGATTTAATGGGACACAATCAACATGGATTTACCCAAGAGAAGTCTTGCTTAACAAATCTGCTTCATTTTTTTTGAAGGGGTTAATAAACTTGTGGATAAAGGTGAACCGGTAGATGTAATGTATTTGGATTTTCAGAAGGCGTTTGACAAAGTCCCTCATGAGAGGCTTCTACGAAAACTAAATAGTCATGGGATAGGAGGCGATGCCCTTTCGCGGATTACGAACTGGTTAAGAGACAGGAAACAGAGAGTAGGATTAAATGGTCAATTTTCTCAGTGGAAAAGGGTAAACAGTGGAGTGCCTCAGGGATCTGTACTTGGACCGGTGCTTTTATATATTTATATATATATATATATATATATAAAATATGAGTGAGGTTATCAAATTTGCAGATAATACAAAATTATTCAGAGTAGTTAAATCACAAGCAGACTGTGATACATTACAGGAAGACCTTTCAAGACTGGAAGATTGGGCATCCAAATGGCAGATGAAATTTAATGTGGACAAGTGCAAGGTGTTGCATATAGGGAAAAATAACCCTTGCTGTAGTTACAAGATGTTAGGTTCCATAATGGGAGCTACCACCTAGGAAAGGGATCTGGGCATCATAGTGGATAGTACTTTGAAATAGTCGGCTCAGTGTGCTGCAGCAGTCAAAAAAGCAAATAGAATGTTAAGATTTATTAGGAAGGGAATGGTTAATAGAACGGAAAATGTCATTATGCCTCTGTATCGCTCCATGGTGAGACCGCACCTTGAATTCTGTGTACAATTCTGGTTGCCGCATCTCAAAAAAAGATATAGTTGCGATGGAGAAGGTACAGAGAAGGGCAACCAAAATGATAAAGGGGATGGAACAGCTCCCCTATGAGGAAAGGCTGAAGAGTTTAGGGCTGTTCAGCTTGGAGAAGAGACGGCTGAAGGGGGATATGATAGAGGTCTTTAATGAGTAGATGTGACTCAGTTATTTACACTTTCGAATAATAGAAGGACTAGGGGGCATTCCATGAAGTTAGCAAGTAGCACATTTAAGACTAATCGGAGAAAATTCTCTCTCACTCAACACACAATAAAGCTCTGGGATTTGTTGCCAGAGGATGTGGTTAGTGCAGTTAGTGTAGCTGGGTTCAAAAAAGGTTTGGATAAGTTCTAGGAGAAGTCCATTAATGGCTATTAATCAATTTTACTTAAGGAATAGCCACTGCTATTAATTGTATCAGTAGCATGGGATCTTCTTAATGTTTGGGTAATTGCCAGGTTCTTGTGGCCTGGTTTGGCCTCTATTGGAAACAGGATGCTGGGCTTGATGGACCCTTGGTCTGACCCAGCATGGCAATTTCTTATGTTCTTATGAGATCACCTTGCAGGTCACCAGGCGACTCTCTTCCAGAAACCTGGCTTGAATTAGCCAGTTGTCCAAATACGGGTGTACCAGGATCCCATCTTCTCTCAGCTCTGCCTCAACTACCACCATTACACCTTGGAAAAGGTCCTGGGAGCAGTGGCCAGACCAAAGGCAGCACTTGAAACTGATAATGGCATCCCAGAACTGCGAACCGTAGAAAGCAATGTTTTAGTCAGATGGGAATGTGAAGATACGCCTCTGAGAGGTCCAGAGAGGTCAAATTCCCGACTGCACAGCCATTATAAGCTAGTGCAAAGTTTCCATGCAAAAATGCTGCACTAGCAGATGTTAGCTGACACCTTTGAGATCAAGGATAGGACAAAAAGAGCCCTCCTTCTTGGGCAACAACCACATAAATGGAATATCGCCATATGTTTTCTTGAGACGTGGGCAATGGAATCACAGCCCTCAGACTGAGGAGCCTTGCCAATGCAGGGAGACTCCATGAACACGTCCTGAAGAACATGTGAAACTCCATTACATATCCTTCTTGTATCACCTCCAGAACCCATTGATCTGATATGATTTCAAGTCACCTCTGACAGAAGACAGAGAGGCATCCCTCTATCTCCTGTTCCCGGGATGGGTCAACAAACCTTCATTGGAAGGCTCGGGAGGTTCCACTACCTGAGCCTTGCACTCCCCCTTCTGGGTTGTCTGGGATGAAAGGACTGAGACATACCATAGGGTCGAGTCCTCTGAAAGGTTGCTCCTCTATAGGGTCAAAAATGCTTGGATCCTCTAGCACAACCTCTAATATTAAAGGAGAATGGTGTCTGCTTCTTATCCTCCAGCAAACAAGGAACCAGAGATTTTCCCCCACTTACTGGCCAGTTTCTCCAACTCGCTCCTAAATAAGAGCAAGTCTTTAAAGGGAAATTTGGTGAAGTTAGCCTTGGAGGTTGTATCAGTTGACCAATTTCTCAGCCATAAATGACGTCTGGCTGCTATTACCAAAGCCACCCCTCTGGCTGAAGTGCGAACCAAATAACAGCCTACCATCTGCCAGGAAGGCAGCTGCGGGCTCCATACCTGCCCTGGAGTTTACCCAGATTCATCAACCTCCTGGGAAAGAAGTAAATAAGAGCAAGCCACCAGGGAACAAGCAGCAATCTGCAATGTCATTGCCACTGCTTCAAATGCTTAAGGATAGTCTCAATCCTATCATGAACATCCTTCAAGGCTGCTCCTCCTTCCATGGGAATAGTGGTCCATTTGGAGACTGCACACACAAGTGCATCTACCTTTGGAAATGTAAACGCTCTCTTACTACTGGATCCAGAGGGTACAGGCCTTCCAAAATCCAACCCCCTTTGAAATTAGCCTCTGGGGTGCCCTACTCAAGATCAATCAATTCTTGAATGGCCTCCATCACAGGGAAAAAAACAAGAGGCTTTACGTAAAGAAACCAAAATGGGATTTTTCTTTGGCTCAAAAATGGAATCTGCCACAGGAACCCCCGAGTATTTTCAATGTCTGGGAAATCAGAGCTGGCAGTTCATCTCTGAATGAACCATAGCATAGTCCTTTACGGTTCTAATCCTGGAGGAATTGCACCATCCTCTAGAGAGTCAGGATCGGCCTATCATCTGTGATATCCAGATCTCTATCAGGCAGTCCCGCTGCAGATCTAGGTGTACCCTGGCGATTAACAGTAGATCCAGGCAAGGTTTCCTCCTGCGACTCTGTCCTGGGAGCATTGGACAGGGCTGAGGAATGCACCCGAAGAAAGGATAGCAATCCCTGGAAAAATTCTACCCATGAAAATGTAGAATTATCCATACCATAACCAGGAGGTACCTGAAGTGTACTCACTGAGCTATCCTCCCCTGCTGAAGAACCAGTTAGAGGAGTTCCAAAATCAGGCGCCCCACCTGTCACGTCTGTACCCAGACCTACATCCGGCTGGAAGAACCTGGCTTAGTGAAATCAGAGGAAGACAATTCTCCCTGAGCCTCCAAACAGCATTGGTACAAGTTCACAGACACTCCAGGCTGAAATGCCCGAATATGACATGCAGAACAAAGAGAAAGGCGCTTAGGTTTCTTAGGTATAGATGCCATTAGGCCAACAGTGCACTGAGCGATAATCAAAGGCATTGTCTAGCTGATTTTTTTAAGGCGTTCAAAAAAATGTAGGCGTCCAACCTAGACGACATCTATGCACAGGTAAGCGTGCGGCCACTAAAGGTGCTGCTTAACTTGGGACGCACAAAATGAGGCCCAACCAAGCGACCAAAAGCTGGACACACAAGCTGGACACATAGCTGGATGCACACACCAAACTGACAAACCACTGAGGCTTACTACGTGGCACACAGCAAAAAAAAGCCTCAAAGCAAGGCCTAGCCTACAGAGGCTACTCAACCCGCCAGGCTGCCCATGTCCCTCAACATCCCACGGAGTTGGACGAAAATCGGAACAGTGCTCCAAGCAAGGAGACCGGGGGATGGAGGAAGCCCTACACCAAAACACACTCCTCTATGTATGTATTTATATTTACATTTATACACACACACACATATATATATATATATATATACACACACATTTTTTTTTTTTTTTTTTTTTTTTTTTAATTTACTGGAGCTCAGCCCTAACTGGCTGTGTATAGAGATGATCTCTGGCTGCGGAGGGAGAGGGCATATGCCGACACCGCCGCACTTGGCTTCCTGCACCCGCTGCCTTTCAGCTGTTTAAACAGCTAAGTCCCCGCGGGCTGAAAAACCAGCTACCGGACCAAGCACTCATCTGAGGGACCACAGAAATCACCTCAGGAATTCTCAACTGGGGGAGGGACCATTTGGTATCACCGCAGGAGAGCGGGGCAAATTCACTTTCCTTATTTCTCCTTTTTTCCCAAATCGAAGCAATCCCCAGTAAGGAGATGCACGATCACCATCTGCTGGAGACGGAGAATATTGGCAGGCTGATGTCACTGCAGGGGTGCATATACTGTGACCTCAGTCTGCTCCATCTCCATCTGCTGGTAGAGGTGCATAACCCACTTGTTCTGGATTTATCTTACTGGAAGCTAAAAAAACAGCTATTTAATAGACTAAAAGGTTGCTGAGAGCAGAACCCAGGTAAAGGCCCTGCATGAAAGATGACAACTTCAATTTTAAAGATATATATTTTTTAAACCTCTAGGGTCTGCCTAATAGTAGCACTACACCACCAAGTAAAAGGTTTTGGTTTGAAGATGCAATACCTAGACAGCACTCCCTAGCTGCTGAATGTCTACAGTAGGTTCCAAGGCAGTTCCAGTCCTGTAGTGTCGTAAACAGGTCTGGTTTTCAGGACATCCAGAATGGAGGCAGTGCATGCAAATAAAGCTCTTGCATATTCATTGCAGAGATCCCGAAACCCAGACCTAGCTATGGTACTCCAGGACTGGAGTTGCCTACTCCTGCTTTTGAGAAGAAAGGATGCTGGAAACAGGGGCTCATGGTGTATGGCCCCGAGGCCAAAAATGTTGGGATGAGGCAAGAGATAAGAGAAAAACAAAACAAAACGGTCCAACAGCAACTGTCTGGCACCCTTAAGTCTGGTTTTCAAAACTATCTTTAAGTAAGAGTGTGGCAACAAAACAGGATATAATTAGATTGGGAAAAAGTTGAATGGAGAAATACCTTCAAGGAAAATAATTTTTCTTCTCTTTTATGGGTAGACAGTTCTATATTTTAACAGTTGAGATCATTTAATTTATCATTTATGTACAGCTTTATCAGGAACAAGCATGCCCAAAACAGTGTACTAAAACATTTTACAAAATTTATGTAAAACATTGCAAACAAAAACCCTTTCTTCACCCCACACAAGCCACCTATTCAAAATCCTTAAAACTACCCTTCGAATCAAGACCCAAACACCATCCCCTTATCCCCCTTCAACCCCACCCTTAGCAGCTTGCTTATCTCAATAGCATCAAACTGACTATTAAAATGACAAGACTGAATTGTTGCTTTACACATGAAGACATCAATGAGGATTACATAGTTTGCCTCATGAGGGTGTAGCAGTACATTTGTGGTAAATGCTGCTGTCCCAGTTAGTTACTGAATTAATAAATACATCATTTGATCAATTGACCTACACAAATTTGCTGAGCAATCTAAATTTTTGATTGTCACATTTTTCTAGCAGTTTTCTTTAAAAGTAACATTAGAAAAAAAATACAAGAAAAAAGACTAAAGAAAACAATTTGTAAGGATGTTACTCACCTAAAATATTTTCATGACGCAGCAATACAGTGTTGTAGAGCTCCGTTTCCCTAAACCAAGATTTTTCATCCCGAGATGAAAAAATCTTCACTGCTACACTTTCTCCTTGCCACTGACCTCTCCAAACCTCTCCATACCGTCCTTTTCCTGGCAAGACAATACAAAAAATATGCACAACATTAAACAGAGAAAAAAAAATCAAAGTGGTTTCAAACTAAGAATTATTTTTCCACATCACACCCAGTTCCAGATAGCAATTTTGTATTTTTATTTATAGCCTTGTCTATTTATAAGGATCTGTCCTTCACAATATTAGACGAGATCTTCAGCATATAGGATAGAGTAAGGTAATATACTATGTATTCGGTGAAACCTTTGTGTTGCCTGGAGGATTGAGCCAGAGAGATGGATCCATTCAGCGCCGTCAGGTGACATCACCCACTTGATGAGCAGACTAGATGGGCCATATGGTCTTTTTCTGCCTTCATGGCACCTGACTGCGTTGAATGGATACCATCTCTCTGGCCAAGTACAGCCTAGACTACTGAGCTTATGCGGGAGTTTCTGTGCCACTGCCTTGTGATGCCCTCGGTCGATTGCAGAGCTTTGCTTTGGCTAGGTAGTCAACTCTCCAGGGAAACAGTCAGTTATTAAGCAAGGTTAATTCATCCTGCTGTCTATGGAGAACCCTGCTTATGGTAAGCAAACTTGCCATCTCTTTTGATAAGCAGGGATGAATTAGCCATGATATATGGCGAGTCCCAAGCTGAGGGTTGTATAGTGAAGCACTTTATTGAATAAGCAATCTGCCCCACCTTGGATAGCAAACTACTGGGTAAACTGGCGGAAAAAAACTGCTTGTTCAAAGTTATTGTTCCTACTGGAGACACAGTAATATGCCTTGATGGTGCAAACTGATGACAAAGTTGCAGCTTTACAGATATCTTCAATGGACACAGCTCTAAGGAGAGCCACTGAGGCAGCCATAGTTCTTACTTGATGAGCCTTGATAGAATCCGGTATCTGGAGGACAATCAGAACAAAACAATGTGTGATGCAGCCTGCTAGCTAGATGGACAATATGCACTTGCAATGGCTATTCCCAGTCTGTTAAGACTTGTAAGAGACAAAAACTAAGACGCCCAACAATATGGTTGAGTTCTCTTTAAATAATTTATTTTATTTAACAATTTTAAATACCGATATTCTTGTAACAAGTTACAAATCAATTCGGTTTACATTACAAATAATATGCCAATGCCCTTTTGCAGACCAGCAAATGATGATCCTTTTCCCCTTTATGTGCATGCAGCCTTGGAAAAGAATATGAGCAAAACAATAGCTTGATTCAGATGAAAGGCCAGAACTACTTTTGGCTGAAACTTGGGATGAGCACAAAGCACCACTCTGGTGTAGAAAAACTGTAGGTATGGAGAATAATGAATCAGTGCTCAAGTTCATTGACTTTTTTGGCCTAAATGTTGGCGACTAGGAAGCTTGGTGAGGAACTTCAAGGAAGCTAATTAACAGTTTGTACCATGGCTTCATCAGCTGTGCTAAGACTACACTGATTCCATGGCACTGGTGGCTTGGTAACCAGAGGTTTTGAATGCCCAAGCCTTTCATGAACTTTGAAACCAGCTTATTAGCCACAAGTATGGTAAGCAATAATGGCACTGAGATACAGCTGGACCAATGACAAACTGAGGCCCAATGAGGAAAGGGAAAAGAAGTACTGAAGTAGATCCTTTGGTGTGCATGTGAACAGGTCCAGAGAACCTGCTCGACAGCAAGATGAAAAATGCTTCAATTTAAAACGGTATGCTTTTCTGGAAGAAGGCTTCCTGGTCAAAATCACAATATCCTCAACTTCCTTGCAAAGTGATAGTGATGAGCACTCAACATACAGGCTGAGGGAAGGTTCAGATCGCACAGACTACTCTCCTCGAGTCAGTAGAGCTGAATCTGATTCCAGAGGGATAAGTGGGTAAATTGA
The DNA here is from genome assembly GCF_901001135.1 of Rhinatrema bivittatum. NCBI lineage: Eukaryota > Metazoa > Chordata > Amphibia > Gymnophiona > Rhinatrematidae > Rhinatrema > Rhinatrema bivittatum. The sequence continues at coordinate 85,377,477 of NC_042620.1, forward strand.
CAACCTGATGAGATAAAACAACTAAACTTGCTTGGGTCATGCTGAGGAAATGAGGATAAGGCACACATGGGTCCTTGTGTGCCTTCTGCACTGTTTTCACTACCAACAGAAGTGGAGAAAAGGCATACAGCAGATTTGCAAGAGGACGAGCAGAAAAGCATCTAGAGAAGAGCTGAACTTGCCTTGAAGAATGGAGCAAAATCTTTTGACTTTCCTCTTGTCCTCCAAAGCAAGCAAGCTGACCGACAGGAGACATTAGAGGATGAACATTTGATCTAAAGATCACTTGTGGAGGCACAAAACCCTGCTGAGGCCATCCACCAGCATGTTGGAAATCCCGGAAAGGTAGGTTGCTTAGAGAAAAATCTCTGTGGCTGCAAGCCTATTCCCAAATTCTTAGAGATTCCTGGCAGAGGGTGCAAGAACATGTACCCTGTTTGTTCATATAGAACATCACTATTTGGTTGTCAGTGTGAATAAGAATTCTCATTCCCTGAAGGGAAAACTCAATGCATGTTGGATGGCTCATAGCTCCAGGAAATTGTTCTGAAGCAGACATTCTGTTGTTGACCAGCTCCCTTGGATTCAGAAGGTGCCCCCCACCCCCTGGTGGACCTGTCTACTGAAAGCGTTATCTTATGAGGCAGAAGTCGAAGAGGAGCAACTATCTCCAGATCCTTTGGATCTAGCCACCAAAGGAGAACCTATTTCATCTCTGCGGTAACCATCACAGGGTGTGCCAAGGGCTGAAGTAGTTAAAACTACTGCACATAGAGGCCCCATTGGACAATTCTAATGTTGAGGCAGGTCTTGGGGACAACATACACCATTGCTGCCATATGCCTGAGGACAACCAGGATTTCTTGAACTTGAATTTGCTCTTAATGTAGTAAACTCTGGATTAAAAAGTTTGATAGCAGAATATCTGATCCAACTGAAAGAATGCTTTCTCTTCCAGAGAATCTATCCATGCCCCAATAAACTTTATTCTTTAGGTAGGAACAAGGTTCAACTTGGCATAGTTGATTATGAAGCCTAGCAACTGAAGGAGCTTGATTGTCTTCAGTAGGGAATCCAAGACCTTTGCTTGGGAAGGATCAGTCACTAGCCAGTCACCCAGGTAAGGAAGAGACAAATCCCTTGGCGATGAAGGTGTGCAGCCGATAATGCTAGGCACTTATGAAGGCCCTTGGGGTCGCAAAGACCCTGAAAGGGAAAACCTTGTATTGGTAGTGAGAGGAATCCACCATGAATATGAAGTATTTCCAATCAGATTGATGCATGGGTAAGTAAGTATACACATCTTTCAGATCTGGGGCGCACATCAAATCTCCCACTTAAGTGAAGGGCAGGATGGTGTGGCTTTTGTTCAGTCTTCTTAAATCCAGTATGGGTCTCAATCCCCCTTGTCTTCCTAGGGATAAGGAAATAGCCAAGGTTTTTTGTTTTTTTTTGAGAGAGATATGTTCTATTGCTTGCTGACTGAGAAGCAACTCCAACTTGAAATGAAGCTGGGTCAGGTTAAATAGATCCAGATTGAAGGCTAAACATTAGTACAGTGCTGGAGGGCAGGAGAAGCACCAACTTTAACCAGATTCCACAGTACCCAACAGTCCTTGGTGATCTTCTGCCATTGTTTGATAAACAGTTGCATCCTCCCCCCTATTGGAAGGATCATGGCCTGAGTGTCTGATCTAGTCAAAATCTTTGGTTGACCTCTCTCCCATTGATGTCTGCTTGATATAAGCTGTTGTGGCTGTACAAGTGGCATACAATATTGCTGAAACTGATGGAAGTAGTGTCTCTAGAAGAAGCAGCGTTTTTGAAAGGAAGGTCAGGATGTCTAGAGGAAGATGGCTGCTTGGCTCCCATCAATAGGGATTGAAGGCAACATGTTGCTCCTTAATCTGGGCAACTGTTTCCCTGACATTGTCCCCCAAATATGGGACATTAGCCAGTTTGTCATGAACATCCTCACGCACACTGCTGGATCTCAACCAGGCCATCGGGTGTGCTCTGATGGCTGCGGCAAATGATCTTGCTGCAGTATCAAATGATGATTAAACTGACCAGAAAAATGGTGTTCATACTCTTTTGCATCCAGAAGAGCCTGCTTATAGCCTTCCTGCTCCCTGATGAGACAATAAGAGGCTTCAGCTTGTCAATGCAGTCATGAAAGTATTGCAACATGTATAATTGGCTGCAATGTAGGCACTGAGCATCAAGCTCTGGAAGACCTGTTTCCTGAAACTGTCCAACAACCTATGTTCTTATCTAGAGGGATGTGGTGATTCTAGTCTTTTTAGCCCTTTTAGGTATGGGATAGCCTGCATGGAGCAGCATTTACTACCTTAACAGAAGGCATAGGAGTAACCTGCACAGAGTGGCAATTACTACCTTAAGCAACTTGCTGGGCAGTCTATATGGAACATTTGGTCTTTTTATCTGCTGTCATTCACTATATGTTAATGCTGACTCTACCACTGATAGGTGCAGTAGTTGGACTATTCCAAGCCGTATAGCCTGTAGCACTGTTTATGGTCCAATTTCCTGGCTACTAGCTCACAGGAGGCTGGATTCTCCCACATTTTCATTTGTAAATCCCACAGAATTGAATGAATTAGGATCGCTGCAGAAACAGAAGGTGTGTCCAGAATCCAAAGTATCTTAAAAGACCTCAGTGTGGGGATTTTTAAGCTTATGAAAGCTGATACCAATCATTCTGCCTAACTTGTCCAGAAATTTAGAATATGAGAGGTCTTCTGATGGCGACAAATGTGCCGGCGAATCAGATAAGAAAATCCTCATATTCTTCCTTGGAACAAGAGGTAAAGGAACACTAATACATCACCCCAATGAAGACGAAGGCAACCAGGGAGGGGATCTCAGTCTCAAGAGGGGAAAACTCCCAGGGCACGCTTCAGACTGTGGTATCCCGTGTTCCCTCCTCAGACTGGCTATACTCCTCCTCAGAGAGAGATGGTTGAGTGGAACTTCTGATGCTCCTGAAGTATGGAAGTGAGAGGGACTCCCCCTTATGGAAACAAATCTGACATTCTAGACAGTAAAGTCTGAAGTAGTGCCTTCCTTGTCACGTGCTGCCAACAAGGCAAAGAAAGTCTTCACCAATTCAGCTATCTGGTCTACAGGCAGAAGTGTCCTCTGATCCGGAGTTAGGGCAAGAGACAACATCCTCCAATACCAGTATTGGTTCATCTTACAAAGCTCCTACTGGATTCCAGAAGGGAGACCCCTCCTGGGTTAACTGCACTGATGGTCACAAACACCAGAGGCACAATGGAACATAATGGATCAGGAGTCTCCGAGTGAAGTCCAAAGAGGTAGGGCAATGATAAGGACATCAACAGAGAGAGATTAATGCAATGATTTCCCTCTAGGGCCCCCCCAAAGTCTGTTCTTGCATCAACTGCACTAGTGGGGTTAGAGACCAGTGTGCCAACTGCACCGGGGCACATAGTACCAACAGCTCTGAAGCTGAAGCTAGATGCATCGATGGAGCAGATAGCTGTATTGAATAGGCCTGGTACGTTGACAAATATGAATGAGTCGAAGCTTGGTGCGCAGACAGAGACGAGGGACAATGCACAGAGGGCCTGTGCATTGACAATGCCTGGCGCATTAGCACGGACAGGGACCAGTGTGATGCATGCTTTGGTACTGACTTAAGTTCTGGCGATGCCAACCACACCACTGGTTCTGACGTGTGGAGCTTCTTTTTCTTGGGCACAGACTAGCCCTGCAAGACAATGTTTTCACATTTTGCTCAACCCCTGAACTATGGTGGATTCAAGAACCGGCACTGTAGTTTATGGAGCTTTGCTTGCAGAACTCCTGCTCGACTTGGCATGGAGGGCACCCTAAGAGACCCTCTCTGTGAGGAGGAACAACTCTGACTTTTCACTAAAGTTCCTCAACCTTCCAGGCCTATTCCTCTAGGACCTTGGTGACATACAGGCATAGTCATAGCAACTGACTGAGTAATGTTCTGGTCCCAGGCATCTGTAAGAAATAATATGGCCATCTGTGGTGGACATTTTGTGACCAACATACACAGTCTTTGAAGCACTAGAAGTGGCCTTCATGGGTGCAGACATGAGCTTTTTTCTTTTGGAGCACTGAAAAGTGTTGTTGAGGGGCTGCCTAGGCAGCGAGACAACTCAAAGCAAGTAGGAAGGAAAGATATTGAAGAAGAGGTACAAGGTACCAAAAGTAGAGAAAAAGGTACTTGTCGGTGCAGAGGGTCGGACACAAAAAGGACTGAAGGGCTCATACAGCACATGCACGGAAACTCGCGCCACATACTCAGTAGTAAAAGCTCTACTGAGCTAGAGAGATGGGTCCATTTGGCATCATTGGATGATGTCACCCATGCATTATGGCTAAGAAGATTTTTTTTTATTTATTTTACTTTTAGTTTCTTAAAGTAATCATTCTTTCTAGAATTAAACTTTAATTAGGAAAAAAACACCAAACTAAATGTAAGATGCATCAAGCTGCAGTAGTGCTCTAATGTGCATTAAGCAGCATACATCGTACGATAGAGCACATTCACAGGAATATTGTACGATATTTAGTAAGTCTGTGCCCTAATACTGTCCACTATTAGAAAGACCTTCTTTTCATGTGATTTGTCATTAGACCATTAATAGGCAATATGATGCAAATATTTTATCGCAACTGACCAAGAAGGTGCCACCACCTATTTGAAAAGCAGTAAATATGAGGTGGGAGGCTGGGACCCTAACATGGGTCCCCGAGGTTCCTGCCTCACATTTAAAGAACCAGCAAAAAAAAAATATTGCAGTGCAAAAATGGGGGAAGTTGAGCAGGGGTCAGTGCAGACCCCTGGATCAACCCAGGGTAGCCACTTGGAGGCCCCCGAATCCCCAAAAGAGCAAAAACTGATCAAAGTGCCCACATGGTGATGGCCCTGGCCCCTCAACCCTTCCCAAAGATGTATTAAAAATAAGCAATGGTAGCTCAGTGCCTCCCCTTCCCCTCCACCCCCAAAGGTATAATAAAAAACACTGGTGGCTCAGTGTCCCCCCCTTTTTCCCTTGTCAAGAGTATTAAATACAACATTGGTGGCTCAGTGCCCCCCTTCTCCCCAGGTATTAGTAAAAAAAACCCAAAAGAACAAAAGGGGAGGTCCAAGCTCTAACCCCCCCTCGACTCTCCAGGTGCCCACCCACTGAACTTTAGAAATAAATATAGGATCCAACAGTGGAGCCGGGGCGCCCCCTCACACCTGGCCAGTACCATTTTTCAAAATGGCACCGACATGACCTTGCATCAGATACGTGCCTGGGCAAGGTTCGGGGATTGGACCTCAACCACGTAGCCTGGTCAGATTCCCGGATTTTGCCCCAGTCACATGGCTGAGGCAAGATCAGGTTTGTGCCATTTTGAAAAATGGCGCCAACCAGGCTTGGTGGAAGGGGTCGTGCTGGCCCCACCGCAGGATCCCATATTCGTTTCTAAGATAAGGCAGGTGCGGGAGGGGGGTTAGGGGGAGCTGGGAGGGTAAGGCCTTGACCTAGACCACTTACTTTTTTTTTTACCAACACCTTTAGGAGGGTTGGGGGGAGAAGGGGAGGCAATGAGCCACATTTGCTTATTTTTAATACACCTTGGGGAGGAGAGGTGGGGGGGGGGCGCCTAGGGCCATTGTCACACGGCCAATGTCATCTATTTTTAAACTTCTGGGGAGTTGAGGCCACCTCGAGTGGTGGGGTCATGGTTTGAGCCAGGAGTCGGCACTGACCCCTGCTCAACTACCTCTGGCACTTTAAGGCGATGGCATTCCTAGGAGGTTGGGGCCGCCATCAAATTAAAGGGCCACTTGCTGCATTCTTTTGTCCCACAGTGTTTGGCTGCAAGACAAAAGAACGTGCCACATAGCTGCAATGTTTTTTCAGGGGAGGGGCCCCACTATTGCGGCGACACCCCACCGCAATAGTGGTAACCCTCCTGGGAAAATGCATCGCCGCTTTGTGGCTCTAGGCCCAAACTTGATTTAAAAAAAAAAAAAAATTATCCCATTCTCAAAATAAAGCACACAAGATACCATTCACTCTTTTTCAAAGGAAACTGCTTGTGAACAGCCTCTTCTCTCTTGTGGCACACAAACATTTTGAAGAGCGATCAAACTCTGGCAAAATGCAACCACCATTCTTAGAATCCTCCTGTAAACAGATATTCAGAGAAAACAGTCACTGCTGCTATCTCTACAAATCATGAAACAGCAGCCCATAAATACCATCTAAACTGCATGCAACTGCTATTTCAGGAATCTGTTTTTGTATAAAGGCTAAATATATATATTTAAAAATTCTGCTTCTGTTAAAATGTTTTATTATTTGGGTATTCCAGTTTGACTGTGGCATTTGAACCCTGGGTGGGTTAGGGGTGAGGGGAGGGGATTAATACTTGTACAAGACTCCTGTGTGTTTAGTTTATGACCCGTGCTATGTTAACTGACAAGTTTCATTTCTGAATTGGCCACTACCACCACCTACTTCACTAGTCTGTTTCATGTCAATCCTCCCAGCAACTGGGTTTTCATATTCCATAATTACCATTTTTTTTTGCTTTGAACCCAATTTTGCCCACTGGATAAACCACTTCCATGAATATGTGCCAGCCAGTTAATAAAATTCTTGGCAGAGAGAGTCAGCATTGCCCTACATAAAAAACTAATGTAAAATGCATTAGCATTTGGACCATTTAATAGTAGAAACTGGTGCCAAGCGATTCATTTAACAGATTCAATAACAACTTGTTTGCTTCTTGGCATACCATGCTTTTTATTCACTAGGGTTTAGTTTTAACAGTTCTCATTAATTCTGTGTTCTAGTGCAAGGGTGAGCAAACTGAGCCATGGCTCAGGTCCATTTATGCAATTTTTTAGAGCCCCAAGATAGCTTACTATATCTATGGATATACACCCACACATGTGAAGGGTATTCACCAGGCAGCCACACTCTCAATCAGTGGCTCAAGGCCCCCATTTTGTTTCACTTCTAATTGCTAAAAGAAGTAAGCTCACACATAGGCACAGAGAGGCAGCCACCCCATACTCAGACAGAGAAAGATACCTTATATCCAGACCAACAACAAAAGAAATAGATATCCAAACACAGACAGATAAAGAAACCCCATACCCACATAGACACAGACACACAGACATACCATACCTGCAGGCCGATGCAATATTGGCACATGTTAAACGGGCACTCATGAATGAGCACCCGCTCCCTTAATGCGAGCCGATCCGCCTCTCTGGGGCGCCCGATGCAAAATGCAAATGGGCTGCTGTGGTAAAAAGGAGGCACTAGGGAAAACTGTGCACCCATAGCACCTCCTCAGCAGCGGGCACCCAGGAAAGGTGGCTGTCAGTAGGTTAGGAAAAAAAAAAAAAAGGATGCTTGGGGCAGGCGTTAATTTTGGAGAGTAAAAATGTGCGCGTCAGGCATACCTTTTTTTTCTGCATTAGGGGGATTAGATGATAGCCTCATCAATATGCATTTACATGCGATGAGCGCTATTACCTATGAGCGTGACTGGATGCGCGTTTTGGGTGCGCTAATCCCCGTTTCGCATCGTGGTTATGGACGCACGTCCAACAGCACATTGAGCCGTGCGCTGCAGCCAGTGCACAGTACTGCATCGACCTGCTAGACAGAAAAATGCAGACACCACAGACAAACAGAGAGAGGCATAGACACAACACACCCAGACCAAAGCAGACCGAGGGGGAAGTCAGTAGAAGAGATATCACACCAGACAAACACATACACACAACCTCATCCAAAAAGACCTAAATACATCACACTCAAAGATGCAGGCCATACACCACAATGGTAAGGGCTGGAAAGTGTTTCCAAAAAGAAAAAAAAACCAACCCAAAATGTTTTGGTGCCAGCCACCTTGCTCTCAATGTTTTATTTTTATTTTATTTTTTTTTTTACTGTTTTTATTAATTTCTCCATTTTTTTTTTTAATTTCCTTTGTTTGCTCATCTTTTTTATTTTCTCATTATTGATTTGCTTATTTCTCTTTCCCTTCTACTTCCTCGTTCACTCTGGCCTCTTGCCCATTCTCTTCCCCAACCTCCACCTCTTTGCCCCTAGCAGGCAACAGCTGTGATGGCTCTCCCTGGGCAGGGACCCAGCAGCAGCAGCAGCAGGAGCATCTCCTAGGCTGAAGCCTGGAAATGGCAAGTCTTCCTGGGTTGTGGACCACCACAGTGGCTGCTCCGTAAAGTAAGCAGCTCACAACCTGGGCCCACCCACAGAAGCAGCAGCTCCTCTCCTTGGCCCTTCGAAAGAGATGCATGGCTAAGTAGTGGCATGCTTACAATGCTTACTTCCAGCCCTAGAACTATAAGCTTCTGCTGCTCCTGACAGATGCCATGCTAGAGTCCTGGGAATGACCGAGTTTGGGCCCCACTCCCAGCAGTGACTTTTTATGCTTCATGGGGATGGGGGTGGGGAGATTGGCGCAGCCCCTTGACACTGATCTTGGGGGGGGGGGGGGGGTATGGCAGCAGCTAAAGATAATTATGAACAAACCAGGGTAGGGGATTGGGGAGATGGGGTATCCATGGAACCAAGAACAACTGTTTATTAATTAAAGAGGGGATTAGGAAGCGGGGGTGTATGGCCTGACTGGGCCAGATTCAACTTTTTGCATGAAACCTCAAAGAAATGGGCCTTAGGCCTTCTATATTTTTTTTCCCCTGTTTAGAGCTCTACCTATCCGGATATTGTTTGAAGATATCCAGGTAAGCAGCAAGTCATGCAGCCATACAAGGTTGGATAACTTAAAAACAAACAGCTATATTCAGACATAGCCAGTTAGGTTTTTTGTTTTTTGTTTTTTTTTTTAAATATAGTTTTTATTGAGTACCTGTACTGTAAGTAAATCTCACTGCAGTTTGCTGTTTAAACCCCCAATCATACCCTCATGCCCAGCATACTCTCCACATACACACCAGATCCATCTGCACGAAAAATAGAAAACCCCATTAGCTCTGCATAACCTTTTGATAAATATCTCAGGACTAACTCAAATCACATACTTTTCCCCAAAAACCAAAACATTCTTTTAAGAACATTAATGACCTGTGACCTTTCAAGTCTCTGTGTCGTAGCAGTTCCAGAGGAGAATGCTGTATCATAGCTTCTTTTCAAAGTTTGAGAGAGGGGATCTTGTCATTGTGCCAATTGGACAAAATCACTTTCTTTGCCAATACTATAGACACCACTAGACAGCGTCTCCCACCCCTGGGTAAAAAGAAATTATGCGCAAACAAATGCAGATAAAAGAATTTTCCATCCCAAGGGATCCGTCTTCCCAACACTTTATCCAGTATCCCGCAAACCTGTCCCCAGAAGATTTGCAATTTATGGCATTCAAACATATGGCACATTGTCCTTGTAAGATTTTAGGCACATGTCAGAATCCCACAGGTGCATCAGCGCTCCTTTCTCCCTAGTGATATATATTCGTTGTAACAATTTTAATTGAATTTCATTTAAATTTGCCGGTAGTATCACATGACAGAAAGCAATGAACTCTTATATTCGGTCTGCTTCCCCTAAAGATATACCAAGATCCCCGGCACCCTGAAACGCAAGTCTGTTTAAATGGGGGGCCCTAATTTGTTTTTTTTAAGAGACAATGTTTAAGAATATAAGAACATGCCATACTGGGTCAGACCAAGCGTCCATCAAGCCCAGCATCCTGTTACTTGGTCAAGTGGCTGACATACTCTCTGAACTAGGGTGGGTGGTGGAACATCTTCTGATACTAGAATGAAATCTTGTGCATCTTCTCGACTTTATAGAATTTGAATTAGAACCTGATTGTAAATAAGGGAAGTCATTTTCAAAGGAGTTACGTGCATAGCAATTATCAAAAGCCATTTACTCAAGTAAATGCACTTATACGAAAAAAATCTTATGGATAATGCAATGGCATATACTGTAGCAATTTTCAAAAGCCCACTTACTCGAGTGAAGTGCATTTACATGAGTAAAATCCAATTTGAAGTGTGTAAATGCTTTTTAAAATCAGGCTAAAAAAGGTACCAGAGAGCAAAAAGGATCTGGTATTTCTAGACACAGTCCCTATGAAAGTAATTTTGTTGGTGAGAGTGCTCTAGTAATTGATGGTGGAAGAGGGATCATGATCCCTTCTACTCCTGTGAAGAGCTTGATCCGACCAGCATATTTCCGCATAGGAAGATCTGCGGTATGATGCGTTGTTTCCAATGGTTTAATGGGCAAAAGCATCGAAGACTAATGCTCCAGGGCTCAATGCATCAAGAAATTTTGCACAGATAGTGCCAGCATCTTGTGCACAGACAGCACCAATACATTATATACCAAGGGTGCTGGTGCACTCAAGCCTTGGTTTCTTTGGCACTCGCTACTCCAGTGGTTCCGCATATTGGTGCCTCCTTTTCTTCTACATATGGCAGCTATGTTTTTTCAACCCTGAGGATTCAGCCTGCTCCTCCAATGGGTGAAATATTTCAGATGAACTAGTGCTCACCTCTATTCTCGGTGAAGCAGATGAGGCTGTGCTTTGGGAAGAGGACAGACTGTGGCTTTTCTGTGACTTACTCAGTTCTTCCATTTTCCAGGCTCTAGACCTTTGTGTTTGGCAAGGACATCCATCTACAATTATAATAATTGGCTTGGTCGTGATCCTGATCCAGGTGCTGGTAAGCACAGGTCATGTCCATCTGAAATGGAAAATTTCCCCCTGCAAATACAGTCTTTAAATCCACTTACTGGGACTTTCTTCTTAGAAGACATTCTAATGAAAAAATACTCTTTTTTTTTTTTTTTTAAAGGTAGCACTGAAAAGTGCTGTCTGGGGCCTGTTGAGGCAACAAGATAACTTATCTTCAAAGTTTTGAAAATTTTTCTGAAAAACAGAGAAAGAAGTACACACATGTGCTAGTGATTGGACACAAAAAAAAAAAAAAAAAAAGACTGAAGGGGCTCACGAGGCAATGCTCGACAGTGAACTCCCACACATGTTCAGTAGAGAGATCCATTCAGTGCTGCTAGATATCACCGATGTTATGGCTAATTCAGCTCTGCTTATCAACAGAAAAAAAATTTAAGAAATCATTTCATTATTTTGTTTGAAAACAATTGCCACCAAAAGAGAAGCCCTAACAACTCTCACAACTCTCAAACCCTCTCAAACTCTCAAACAACTCTCAAACTCTCAAACTCTCACAACTCTCACAACTCTCAAACCAAAAGAGAAGCCCTCACAACTCTCAAACCACATTGAAGACAACAACCTTCTATTTCCATCACAATACGGATTCCGTAAAACCTTAAGCACGGAAGCCCTCCTCATCTCTATGACTGACCACATCATCCTAGGATTAGACAAAGGACAAGCCTTCCTTCTGATACTACTCGACCTCTCGTCTGCATTTGATACGGTCAATCACACCCTTCTCATCAACCAATTATCAGCCATAGGTATTTCAGGCACTGCCCTATCATGGTTCAGAACTTTCCTCAGCAACAGAGGTTATAAGGTCAAGATTCATAATAAAGAATCCTCTCTACACCCCGCAGCCATAGGAGTCCCTCAGGGCTCATCCCTGTCTCCTACCTTGTTTAACATTTATCTGTTAAGATGGCAAAAAATGAACTACTACAGTGCACTGCTTCATTAGGAAGTTTAAGTTAGAAAAGTACTTCGAGAGTAGTGAGTGGAATTTCTAAAGCAACCTTAGGGAAGCTCACAAATCTCAAATTTAACTGTCTTGAGGTAATTCTCAAATATGTCTAACCTGTGATATACAACCATCAGGTTCTGAGTGAATATTGCTTGTACTGTAGTGAACTTCCTTGAACTCTGCTCCAAATCACCCACTCTCTTTGTAAGCTCTTCCATACTTTACACTTCAGTAGAAGTTGGAAGCTCAATCATAGATGTCAGATCTCAAATGCCTGTAGAACATCTGAAAAAAGATTCCTCTAGCCTACCTAGCACAGTCGAGGTAGAATTTAGAGTGACGACTGGTGGCCTCACAAAAGTTAAGTTTGACTTAAGCTCCATGGAGAGGATGCCTCCAATACTGATGGAGACTTATCCCGCATGGATCACTCCTTTCCAGGTCTGTTCGTATCTGTATGCTGTTGGATTTTAAAATTTTCCATACAGAGACAAACGCCGACTCCATGGACATTAAAATGTTCTCCCACTGAGACACCGTGATCAGCAAGATCGAATGCAGCACTTCAACATCTCCCAGGCTGCCTTGCATCACCATACTCTTCAAGGCCATACAGGGGCATCTCTTACACTTGAGCTGAAGGAAACTTCTAATTCCAGACATGCCACATCCTCCTTGGGCCCATCAGTGGAGTGTCCTGGCATTTCAATGTCAAATAACGGAGCACAAATGAGAAATGAGAGACTGCTTACCTGGGCTAGGTAATGGACACTCGGGGAAGGGAGGGATTAACTCCTCACATTCCCCTTTTGTTAGTGGCATCTTATTGAGGTAGCCAAATCAGGTAAAGAAGAGGGTAAAACAGCAGAGAGCTCACACAATGCATCCGATCACACCACCAACCTTTTTGAATAAGAAATTCACCCAAAGCAGAGTACAACACATTAGAACCGCATCATACAATCAGAGATCAATAACAGCTTAACATTTCTGGTCTGAGGATGTTATTGAAGGCATGTGGATCCTTAAAGTTGCAATCTTAAAATATAAAGAACTGAAAAATTACAGAACTTAAGTGAAAGTATTCTGCAACTTTTATAAAAAAGTTACCAACATTTCCAGCATCCCAACTGGCAAAGCAAAAAATTATATGGTAAGATGTGAAACAAATGACAATTGTCAATGCTAGCTTCTACAAAATCCTGTGAAAAATTCCTGCCTTGTTAAGATAAGTCTGCCACAAAATTTCCAGTCCTCCTACCTTAATAAATCAGAGACAACTAGTTCATGTACTTTGAAGAATCAGATGTTTCCCCCTTTGTGATTGTATGAATAAAATGCTTACATTCTCTGGCCCTAAATCACATACAAAATAATAAATTGGATTTATATAGCACCCTTCAACCAAGCCAGATACCAAGGCATTTTACAATTAAGAGTTTAGGTAATATGCATGTAGTCACCTGTAGTAGCATAGATTCCTATGTTTAGACTACATAAAAGTTTCCTGTGTTTTGAGGGAAAAAGGAACATCAACATTTTATTATTTCCATTATGAATGACAGTAGAGCAGACTAAAGTACATAGTATGTCTGTGGTTAAAGAAAGCTAGATACACCTTATAGGTGTTTTCCCAGCTTATATAAAAGTGCTCAACAGTTTGAGAGAAACAGTGAAAATAATATCTACTGTCAGATAGGTCTGGAATGCCAATCCCTTCCCTCTCACCTCATTCTCGCTCAGTTAAGCAATCACCAAATGTGTGCGTCTTGGTAACATACTGGATTAATAAGTATCATGGGCTTCACAAAAATTATTTAACAATTAATAAGAATATGACCCCTGAGTTTTCAATTGAGTTATACAATCCACAACTGAGCTTTATTCTGCTTTCTGGTGTTCTTTAAAATCCTGTTTGGTATGAATTTGAACTGAGGTTTAACTTTGATGATGAAACTTAAATCCGCTCATTTGTGGAATTGAGAGCTGATATGTATTTTTTATTATATAATTTTAGGATTAAGCACATTAAGCTGTTTCCTGTATAAATGCAAAATGTTAATATAAAATTACAATGAATAGTTAAAATGATACTGACCCACACATTCTGCTAATGTAATCTGACGTGCCACAGTTCTCTGTACTAAGAAAGGAAGACCAGAGCCACTCCCAGATGTACAGGAATGGTCCAATAAGTCCTGCAAACAGAACATCATGCAAAATTTAAAAAATGAAGCCTTTAGAAGTAAGACTTTACTTAGGTCTATTTCTCAGTATTCCACAAGATGGCAGAAAACATTAACAAATAAAAGAAATGAAAAAAAAAGGTCCTCACACTAACTAAAAAAAAAATCTATGGAAAATATGAACAATAAAATGTTATGTTTAAAAAACACAAAACTTTTTAGGACTCAATTTGCCCATATTAAGTACTGCATGAAATACATAATAAAGCAATTCATTGTGCATCTTTAACTGTGCTAGCAGTATTGGTGGCATTATTTGAACATTTGACTTGCTATATTTGTTCTATAAAATTTATATTTTATGACAGCAATTATTTTTCTATTATAAATACACAAGATTTAATCACAAAACAATTTTTCAAATCAAAAATTATAAAAAAAACTTTCCCATATTCTTAATACTGGGAATGCAACAAAAGATCAGGGGAATGGGATGACCACAATATTTCTCTAAGCGGGCTCCTTGCTAGATATCCCAAGAGTATCATTGAAGGAAGCCTGATGGTAGCTGAAACCCACTTTAAAGCCAAGCAGCGACTTTGCAGTATGTGTTATAGATCAGTGATCCGCAACCCTGTCCTGGGAGCCCACCAGCCAGTCGGGTTTTCAGGATATCCACAATGAATATCCATGAGAGAAAATTTGCATGTTATGGAGGCAAATCTCCCTACCTGGAGATTCCAGGATTGGGTCTACTGCCTGATTATTTTGTGGCTTTTTTTTTTGTGTTTGAATACTATAACCACCTGCCTGGTAAACATTGCCATCAATGCCTCATTAAAGAGACTGAGTCTTCTGAAACTCTCCTTCTTGGATTCACAATCGGAATCCTTGAAGTACAGCCGGGCAAAGGGCCTTTCTTAGTCGTTTCCTGTCTCCTTCTTGGATTCCTGGTAGGCTCCAGTAAGTTATCAGAGCTTTCTTAACTAAATCTGGGCTTTCCTTAATGTTCAAGATGAGCCAGGCAATAAAGACCTCCTGCCTCAATCCTCCAAGCAAGGCACCAGAGATACCTGGGGAAGCCTTGATGTCATCCAAAGAAAGGAGAGGATCTGTCATATGATCCTTTTGCTTGGAGTCTGACATCACACTGCCTCTAGTAGAATCTATCTTAGGAGCTCTTATGTTGGACTCCATTGCTCTGGGCTCCTAAGGCTTTGCTAGGTCATAACATCCTACATACTATCAGAGGACCTCCCAGTGATTAGTGAGGTCTGCCCTCTGAACCAGGAAGTAGCCTGACGGCATACAGACAGGGGTGGAACAAGTAGAGGGACAAGGTATGAAAAGACAACTGCTCCATAACCTCCTGGCCTGATGCAATTGCAGTTTACACAGTCATCTTTACAACAGGGTCAGATCTGGTCAATGAAGTCCCCACCTTGGGAAAAAAAAAACAAAAACCAACTGGGGCCCAACAAGACATCTAGGGCCTACAGAGAAGTCCAAACTGCTGTGTTGTCTTCACTCCCCTGGAAACTGGCCAATTTCCCAGAGAGAGAGGAACAGCTGGATCAGAGGCCAAAAAGTCAACAAGCCAGCGCAGCAGCACAGATAGGCCACTTTTTCTGCCAAACCAGTATCTGAATTGGTGCTGGACAGCAAGTGACATCACTAGGGAAGAGGAAAGTCAGGAAGAGCTAAATAGAGCGTCAAAGGTGGCTGAAGTCTCACCTCAGCAGGTAGTGCTTTACCCAAATGATACAGTCTAGGGCAATGGTTCCCAACATGGTGTCCATGGACCTCTAGGGGTCTGTGAGACTATCACAGGTGGTCCACCAGAAGGGAGGAAATCAAAGTGCAACTGCTGAGAAATAAACAGGCTGGTCTCACTTCTGAGGAGCTATGCTCTAAGGTTCCTGCTGCCTAATCCTATTACCTGATCTCACACAGAGGAGAGGAAGATCACAGTCTCAAGAAGACCAAACTGACACACAAAGGAAGCAGGAAGAGTGTGGCTGATTGCCACAAGGAGTCCAAAGTTGCATCGAGAGGAGGAGAAAAAGCAAGCTGCCACCAGTACCTTCAACAGCTGCTGCTTCACATGACTACAGGCAGCGGCAAGAAATATGATTATCCTGAGGAGTATTTCTGGCCTCTGCTCCATGTGTTCTAGCTGCCCTGCTAGTGAGAGAAAAATGCTACACTGAAAGAGTAGTACAGCTATGTTGGGGGGGGGGGGGGGGGGGGGGGGGGGAAGAGGGAAGGAGGGTAGAAGAGAAGGGGGGTCATAGTGGAATCAACATTTGGAAAAGGGCAGAGAATGAGGTCAAGGGAGGAGAGAGCAAGAGGAAGAGTATAAGAATGAAAGCACTTCGAAAGGGCCTTAAGAAGGTAGAGGCCAGGAGGGAGTGCTATGAACTACTTGGCACCTTATAGGGGTGCCTTAAATGTGCTGCTGCAACTTAGTGATCTATTGACAGATCTGTATTTTATGAGTGCCTTGAAAATGCTGCTTCAACTTATTATGTTAAGATTTTTGTATTCTTATCTAAATTGTCCTGTATTGATTTTACTGAAATGTCATACTCTTAGTCCTGAAGAGGACTTATTTGAAATTTAATCCTGTTCTATATTTTACCTAGTTTAGCCCTGCCCTTGATGGATATCAATTTTAGGGAGTCATTTACTAAGCATTTATCTCAGAGACATAGAATGGGAGAAAACCTTCAGTGAATAGGCCCCTTAGTCCTTAAGTCTTTCCCATAACAGAACTGTTAAACTTGCTTCAGCCTTTTATCTTTCAAATATGTTGTACCCTGCCTTGGGTAAATTTCTTATTCAAAAAGCTGGACAATAAATCCAAATAAACAAAAGAACATTTGGGATGGGGGCGAGGGAAGAAGGGAGAGGATGAGGGAAGGGGCCACGAGAAGAAGAGGACAAGAGGCAAGAAAGGGGCCATGGAGGAGAGAAAGCACTTGGGAAGGGGCATGAGAATGGGGGCAGGAAGGATGCAGAACTCAGAAAGGGGCCATAAAGGAATTGCAGAACAGAGAAAGGAGTACAGGGGGGAAAGCACTCGGGAAAGAGCCTTAAGGAGAAGACCAGGGAAGGGGAAACAGGAGGAAGAGGACAGAAAAGAAAGAAAGCATTTAGGGAAGGGAGAAGCAGGAGGGACGGAACCAGAGAAGGGGCTTCAGAGAGGAGGGAGCAAGAAGAAGAGCATTCAGGAAGGATCTGTAGGTGAAGGAAAGCAGGGCAGCAGACAGGCACTTGGGAAGGGGCCATACTGTAGGAGGGGAGAGGCACGCAAAGTGGCCATAAGGGGAGGACAGGAGGGAAAGAACTGTTTATATTAGAAACCATTCCTTATATACTATTAAGGTTTATACAAACAATTCCTTTTATTGTTTGTCTCCCGTTTTGTGGTTTTGATTATTTTATTCTTATATTTTAATTGATTTTATTTTGCTTTTACTGATCTTAATAACTAACTTATTCCTTATTTTAATAGTTAGTTGTTACTATTTTATAAATGTATTGTATTTACTATATGTTATGATCTCTGTAAACCGTTGTGAAGGCACGTCTGATGTGACGGTATATAAAATACAATAAACTAAACAAATGATTCTGGAGTGCATATTTGCTATTAATCAGTTTTCCATATGGCATTAAACTACATGTAAAAATTAAAGATATACATGTCAGGGTTCCATAAAAGTTTTGAAGGTTGAAAAGGGGTTCACACACCCAAAAGGTTCCACACACTCTAGAAATATCTCCCCTTTGTAGCGGGTAAGAATATGTGTAGTAGACCTACGCATGTACTTTTATCGGCAGATAAGGCAGACAATTTGCTAAAAAAAAAAAAATTACAAGGGTAAAGCATGGTTTTACTCATTCAAGGTAAAATTGTTCTTACCTAACAATTCTTTTTCTTTGAGTCCTGTTAGACCAGTTCATGACACTCAATTTCCTGTTTCTCAGCTTCCAGAGTCAGGGGTGCACACACCCTTTACAGACCTAATTTCTGGTCCCAGGCCCTTCCCAATAGCCTCCTGCCAAAGTAACCGAACAAGGACTACCCTCCTTTATCTTGTTTTATTCTTTTTATATCCCCTCTCTCAGGGAAGAGCAAGAGGGAACAAAAGAGGAAGAAAGCACCAGATAGAGGAGCTTCTTTGATTATAGCCCCTGTATTCTTGGGTAGGGCCCTGGACAGGTCTATCAGGACTCAAGGAAATAAAATAATTAGGCAAGAACAATTTTGCCTTCCATTTCCTCCTGCTAGACAAGCTCATTACACTCAGGAAATACAAAAGCTACCGACTAGGCTGAGTGGGAAGATGACAAGTCTGCCTTAAGGACCATGGACAGTTTCTTCCTTTACCTATACACATCCCAGCCTATAGTGCTTGGAAAACAAATCCAGGGATAACCAGGGGGTGGCCCTGCAGATCTCTCCTGGAGACCCCGTCAAAGCTTTTACCCAGGAAGATGCCTGAGCTCTCGTGGAATGAGCACAGAGCACCATTTGCATTTGTCTACCATTTATATAAGCCCAAGCAATGGCTTCTTTGATCCATCTAGTTATTGTGGCCTTGGCAGCTGCTTCTCCCTTTCATCGCCCACCGAAGAGCATGAACAACCTTTCAGATTTCCTGAAGGTGCTCCTCACCTTCATGTATCTCACTATCACATGTCCAGTAGGTGAAGACTGTCCTCCTACTCCTACATTCCTCACTCCTAAATGCTGGCAGACACATTGGCTGATTCAGCTGGAAGGAAGACACCACTTTCAAAACAAACGAGGGAATGGGCTTTACAGATGATTAAATGAGGTGAAATTACTAAATTGTTCCCTGTACATACCAGGATCATTCCAGACGGTGGGTTATGTTCCATGTCCAGCAGATGGAGTCAGAACACAAAATTTAACTTAACGACGGTAAAGAAAAGATTTTACATAAACAAATAAATAATGGTTGCCACTGCCGCTATGGGAAATACCTTCTGCCTCTCAGCCATGCCCTTTCAAGAGCCAAGACAAAGGACAAAAATGGAGATGGGTCTTCCATTGGTATTGAGCTCTGCCACAGTAACCCCTGATTCCCTTGGCAGTTGCAGCGGATCCCTCACTAGCATCCTTAACAGGTCTGCATACCACGGGCCTCCTTGACCAATTTGGTATTACAAATATCACCTCCGATGGGCGATTGTCTATCCTTTATCACTTTGCCTATTCAAGACCAAGGCAGGAATATGTACAGAGGTCTGTCCTTGGGACAAGGCAGGATCAAGGCACCTATCCCACTGAATCATGGTAGTGAAGTTCCTCGGGGCAGTAGCAAGCCCAAAGGGCAGGGCCTGAAACGGATAGCCTAATACACAAAAGTGAAGGAGACTTTGGAAAGAAGGTCTGATAGAGATAGGCCTCTGCTACATCCAATGATGCCAGAAACTCCTTTTCTTACCACTGCCATGATTTGGGCGGTCTCCATTCAGAAATGGGGCACTCGCAAACACTTCTTGACCCCTTTTAGGTCTAGGGTGTGTCAAAAGGTCCTGTCCTACTTTGGCACTACAAAGCAAATCAAATACGCTCCCTGACCTTGTTGGAACAGGTCTGGAACTATAGTTTCCAAGTCCCATAACCTCTGTAAAGTCATTTTTACTGCATCTCTTGATTTGCAGGAGGAAATCATAAATGCATGTGGAACTGGGGGAAATACCCCCTTAGAATTATAGCCAGGGCCTACTGATCCAACGTAATTTGGGACCACTCTGCATAAGACCACGATAGGCATCTACCTATTGGTATTACTGGTGGAGAAGCCCACTGCATATATTTGTGGAGGGCAACTGCTCCCTCACCTGCAGGCAGGTCTGTCTTTGGCCTATTGGCCCCATAAAAGGACTGAGATTTACTTCATGATGCACGAATAGCCACCAACCCTGATGCCTTCTCTTGCGCTTGTACTTGAAATGCTGCCATCCAAGTCCTTGCATGATGTAAACAGAGTTGATTTGATTTGTATCAAGCCTTAATAAATAAATAAAAATGATCGACTGACTTCTATCCTCTGACAGCTTTTGGAGCTTGGTTTCACCCAAGTCCTTTACCAGTTTTTCCAAGTCTTCTCCAAATAGTAACTGCCTAAAGGAAAGCTTACACAGGCATAATTTGGAGGCTGAGTCCCCTCCCCAATTATGAAGCCAAAGGAGGCAGCTGGTTGCCACTCCAGAGGCGACTGATCTAGAGGCTAGTCTAATCAAATCATATAGTGTCTGCTAAAAAGCCCACTGCTGACTCAAGGTGAGCAGTTTATTGACTCTTCAGCAACTGGTAAATCCAGTGTAAAGCTGCCTGAACTACACAGCCTCCACAAATCGAGGCATACATTTCCATGACCTCCATGAAGGCGGCCTGCTGTAGTACTGATTCTATCTTCCTGTCCTGAGGATCTTAGCACTATACATCCCCCTCCACAGGAATGGTATTTTTATGGGTCACTGCTAACACCAGCAAGTCCACCTTAGGTATTCGCAAAAGCTTGTTCTCTTCTGCAAGGAGAGGGTACAACTTTTCCATCACTCTGCATCCCACCTGTGGGGAGTCCCATCTGGCTAGTACCATCTACCTTAGGGCTTCATGTAAAGAAAAGGTTCTTCCTGGCTTCCTTATTCCCTGCAGGATGGGGTCCCCTTCTGCTTGGTCATCTGCCTTGGTACTTGAAATATTCAAGGCCACCTAATAATATGGGCTGTCAACTCCTCCTTTCTAAATAGCCTCACTATTGAGGAATTCTCCTCCTCCAAGGAGCACTGCCCTTCCTCCTGAATTGTCCATCAATCAAGCATTCTCTCTGGAATCTGGTGTAGCAGTTACAGGGGGTGATGCCTTGGCCTTCAGCATGTCCCTCAGGCACTTGGGGGGGGGGGGGGGCTACCTTCCATTGATCCCTGGTCCAGAGATCTAGAACCAGACACAGAACCAGGCTTCTGCATGGCACAGAAAGCCTGGTGCATTATCAATACAAAATCTGGGGAAAACCCCATAGGGTGGGCCCCCAATATTGTCTGGTCAGAGGCCTGTTCTGGGCTTACTATTTTTCTTCCAGGTTCTTCCCTGGTGCACTCTTACATCAGAGAAGCTACATGCCTGGCTACCCTGGAGACAGCCCTTTCTCCTAAACTAGTGACTGAGGAGCAGCATCAGCTGTTGGCCTAACCCACTGAACAAGGATTATTCTTGTGGGGCCCTTCTGGAGAGGCCGGGTCTGGGTCACCATCATAGGCTGAGCAAAAAGAGCCAGACATACTGGGAATCTTCTTGGTCCCACAGTACAACCACCTGTGGCCTCTCAGAATTTTTCACATGCACATGCCGCTACCATGGCCCCATGTTTCCCCCAACAATGTGACGCGCAGCAAGCTGCAAAATTTTCTCCCTTTACTGGGCTCCTCTGGGGAACACTGCGATCAGCTGGTTGAAGCCATGCTGTTTACCGTAGCTTGTGGCTGCTGGCTTTCTCTCTCTCATGTTGCTTTTTTTTTTTTTTTTTAATAAACTTTATGTTTCACCATAGTCTCTAATGAAATAGGCAAAAAGCTCAGACTGCCAAGGAGAGGAAGCCAGAAGAGAGAGAGAGAGCGAGAAAGAGGGGGGGGGGGAGAGACAGGAAGAGGGAGAGGAGGGTGGGGGAGAGAGAGAGAGACCTCTAGCCCTTACTTCCTCTCCTCACTCCACAATTGGGACAGGTGCTCCAGGATCCTCTACTCCCAAAGTAGGGGGGGGGGGGGGGTTCGACTAAGGGGATCCACAGTCCCTCGAACAAGGATCCACACCCAGGGGCCTACCACCAGGGTTCCACCTGGGAGGCAGCAGCACTAGGGGAAGCAAACTCAACAGGGTTTTGCCCCAGGAGCTCAGCAGGTTCTACCAAGTCCAGGGCGGCACCTTGATTCTGGGCATTCCGAAGTGTCCATCTACACTGGTCCACAAGTGGCAAGAGACAGACTATTGGAAATGGCTTACGACCACTCCTCCTTTTATGACCAGAAGTGAGATTATGAAAAGGGTGTGCCTTCTGTCTCCAACAACTGAGGAACAGGGAAATCCAGAGAGTAATGGACTGATCCAGCAGGAGGAAAAGGAAACTACTTTTAAAACTGCACCCCCTCTCCTCAAAATGGTTATATTTATTTTGAGATATATGATGTATTAAACAGTGCTCTATATCCATGGCACATCTATCTTTCAATCAGCTATTATGATATACTGTTAATCTTTTTGAAGACAATACATCTTATGGTAAATATGATCAAGGCAACTTATATACCCAAGCTTAAATCAGTGCCTACCAAAGACACCTGTCCATTTTATAATGAATGGTTATTATATAAACACATGGCTGTCAAATTTAATCATCTCTTCTTGCCTCTTCATTGGATGATCCCAGAATTGTAACCATTTTCACCCAGTCTTGTTTAACCTGCCCTTTAACTTTTAGTCCATTTCAATAATTACAATTTCAAATTATCTATAGTTTTATTTAATCTTTGCCATATTCATTTTCCATATTTACTTAGTGTGCTAAGAACTTACTGCTAATGTGCTGTCTCCAACATTAGATGCAATGAGTCCATCTATTGTTCCGTACTCCGCATCCCTAGCATTAAGCCGCTCCATGTGCCGCTGTTGTATTTTTCGGAAGACCAGAACAGCTACCACGGAGAGAATTATCAACACTACCACAGGAGCCAATATAACACTGATCAGAGTTTCCACACTGTTACCCAAAGGGCCTCCTTCCAATGATTTCCCTTAACAAAAGAGAAAAACACAAAAGCAATTATTTAAAACTCTTATGTATTGTTTTTTGACTTATTGATAACACTTCATTATAAAAGTAAACTGACCTAAATAAAGGACAAAGGATAGTAATTATGACCTCCGATAATATGCCAATTAAGACTGGCATATTGTCAGAAGTCATATTTCTGACCATATTATCAGAGCTCATATTTCTGACCATTATGAAGGCAGTTTTCAAACTGCCCACACTGTTGTAAAGTCTTCGGGCACTTTTTACTACTCATGGTCTTCGCACTAATTTTCAAAAGAAAAGTATACGTGTACTTTTACTTTGAAAATTGCCCCGACGAAAAAGTACCTGCACAGATTCAAACCTGATTTTTCTGAAGCTACTTTTTTCAAGCAAAGCACATGCATGGTTTTAAAAATCCTAAACTACAGTTTCCTCCCCTATTTAATGCCACTACAACACAGGTAAAGTACACAGATGTTTATTTTTACCCATATACAGAATAGGCAATTTTCAGACAACCAATTTAAATGGTGGAACTTTTCTACCAATGAAAAAAAAAACTTTAATAAATTGTCCTCTAGAGTCACAAGACATGACAACTGAGTACATAAATAATGGATATATTCAGTTGTCCCAGGAAAAAAAATATTTAAGCCATAATCAGTGTGCAATTATGACACTTAATAGATGGACTTAGGCTCTATGATTGCAGAGTTCTGGCCGGAGCCTGGTGCTTGGCCCCCAGTTAAGGACGGCTGCTGCAAATGACTGGAATAAATTAAATTGGGAAGGGATATAAAATAGATCCCCAAATAGTTACAAATAAAGGACTGAGTTGGAAGTCCAAGGAAGGAGTAAACCGCAAGATTAAAAATGAGGAGGTTAAAAAATAACTATGATGATGTATTAATTATGTATTTACAGCATGTGTAATGGTATTCTAGAGCTGTGCAAACCAAAAGTATCTATCAGAACGTAATGTCCTTAATTCATTTAGATATTATTTTCTTGAAAAATACCGCATCAGCAAGCCAGTCACGGCAGTGAGAAACACTTGCCGTCTGGACTACTCGTCACTTGCGGTTTAGATGTTTATGAAGAGTATTAATATGAAATTGTAATCCAAAACAAATTATAGAATGTCAGCTGGTCCCCGAAACTTTGAATAACAAATCCAATTGCCCGACAGCGGCCGGTGTTTCGCGATCGAGAGATCGCTTCTTCAGGAGTACTTTAAATGACTGAAAAAGCGCTGACAAACAAAAATCAAAAAATGAATTAAATAAATAATTCCAAACCAAAATTACTTATCTTAAAATAGCACAGCTTCGCAAACCTTCTACATGGACGCGGACGTCTCAAATGTTGTTGCAGTAGGAACGGGACAGCCAAGAGCCTTGAAAACGCCGAGTCTTTAAAAAAGCCCGCGTTTCTTATGCGTGATGACGTCAAGACGTGTAAAACGTCGTGGACGTATTGTTGCCTTAGAGACGTGTAAACAATATGAGAATGTTTAAAGAAACACTTGTAATTCTAAAGATGTATTCAAACCTTCAGGTTCCACACACCCCAGTCGATGAATCCAACGCTGTTCTGCGCGCAAAAGTCTGCGCACCCTCGATCTTTGAAAACTAACCTTCCAGTCAGTCAGTTTTTCAGATTGAGAAGGTTATGCACCTCTACAGAAGAATATTGTTATCAAGCAGGTGTTTTGACAGACCGGTTTATTAAACGAGGTTATCCCCATCGTTGTGTAAAACGAGCATTCACACGAGCACGCTTCACTCACAGAGAGTGGCTCTTTTTACCTCGTACAACAGAATCTAGTGACATTTTGACCTATGTGATGCCGTTTTCGACTATGACATACACAATGAAACAGATAGTGCATCGTAATTGGCACATGTTACAGGTCTATAATGAATTCCAGGACATACCTAGATTTTCCTTTACTCGGAGCTCCAATATTAAAGATTTTTTGGTTCACTCCGATTCCACAGTGCCCCATGTATCCAACATTACGGGAGCCCATAAGTCGTGTGGCACATGTTCAGTGTGCCATGTGATGATTGATACATCAGCTATTTATTTCAGTAGAAAAGATTTCACTTTTGTTTTGCGGCAATTCACAGATTGTCGCTCCACAGGGGTTATTTACATTATACAATGCCCCTGCAATCTCCTGTATGTTGGGAAAACACAACGGGCACTAAAGACTCGTTTGATTGAGCACTGGTCTTGTATTTCAACTGGCCGGTTGACAGCTCCGCTCACTTCTCACTGCTCTCATTTTCAACACACCTTCGATGACCTTAGAGTTTGCGTGCTTGAACAACTTTTCCCTAATTGGAGAGGCGGGAACCTTATACCAGACTTTTGCGCGCAGAACAGCGTTGGATTCATCGACTGGGGTGTGTGGAACCTGAAGGTTTGAATACATCTTTAGAATTACAAGTGTTTCTTTAAACATTCTCATATTGGGGTAGATTTTCAAATAGCGCGAATTGGCCTACTTTTGCTGGCGCATCAGGCGCAAGCAAAAGTAAGCTGGATTTTAGTAGATACGCGCGGAGCCGCACGTATCTGCTAAAAACCTGGATCGGCGCGCGCAAGGCTATTGATTTTGTATAGCCGGCGCGCGCCGAGCCGCGCAGCCTACCCCCGTTCCCTCCGAGGCCGCTCCGAAATCGGAGCGGCCTCGGAGGGAACTTCCTTTTGCCCTCCCCTCACTTTCCCCTCCCTTCCCCTACCTAACCCACCCACCCGGCCCTGTCTAAGCCCCCCCCTTACCTTTGTCGGGGGATTTACGCCTCCCAGAGGGAGGCGTAAATCCCGTGCACCAGCGGGCCTCTTGCGCGCCTGGACGCGACCTGGGGGCGGGTACGGAGGGCGCGGCCACGCCCCCGGACCGCCCCGGGCCGTAGCCACATCCCCGTACCCGCCCCCAAAATGCTGCCGACACGCCCCCTAAACACCGCGACGACCGGGCCCGCCCCCGACACGCCCCCCTCGGAGAACCCCGGGACTTACGCGAGTCCCGGGGCTCTGCGCGCGCCGGTAGGCCTATGTAAAATAGGCTCACCGGCGCGCAGGGCCCTGCTCGCCTAAATCCGCCCGCATTTGGGCGGATTTAGGCGAGCAGGGCTCTGAAAATCCGCCCCATATTGTTTACACGTCTCTAAGGCAACAATACGTCCACGACGTTTTACACGTCTTGACGTCATCACGCATAAGAAACGCGGGCTTTTTTAAAGACTCAGCGTTTTCAAGGCTCTTGGCTGTCCCGTTCCTACTGCAACAACATTTGAGACGTCCGCGTCCATGTAGAAGGTTTGCGAAGCTGTGCTATTTTAAGATAAGTAATTTTGGTTTGGAATTATTTATTTAATTCATTTTTTTATTTTTGTTTGTCAGCGCTTTTTCAGTCATTTAAAGTACTCCTGAAGAAGCGATCTCTCGATCGCGAAACACCGGCCGCTGTCGGGCAATTGGATTTGTTATTCAAAGTTTCGGGGACCAGCTGACATTCTATAATTTGTTTTGGATTACAATTTCATATTAATACTCTTCATAAACATCTAAACTGCAAGTGACGAGTAGTCCAGACGGCAAGTGTTTCTCACTGCTGTGACTGGCTTGCTGATGCGGTATTTTTCAAGAAAATAATATCTAAATGAATTAAGGACATTACGTTCTGATAGATACTTTTGGTTTGCACAGCTCTAGAATACCATTTGACTTGGTCTTTTTTGTTTTGGGTTTTGATGAATAAGACTAGTGCCGCAGTTCTTTGTTTCGTTGTTTGTTTACAGCATGTGTACCATGTACAAATAGATAAAACAGTTTCCACCTATGACAGGGGTCGCCAGCCAGCAACTCATGAGCTGTATATGGCTCTTAGCTTCAAACTACAGCTGACAAGAGAAATCCGGCCTGTACTGCCGACTGTCTCTGCCTGCTGCACAATGCGATCCTCCCACTTTCTAGCAGCCAGTACATGGGCGGAGGCTGGAAGTTTACAACTTCTGCCTCAGAATTGGCTACAAAGAAGGGGGAACATCCCAGCATGCAGAAGTTGCCTGCCTTCATGTCCACAATCTCACCCTCCCTAAAATGATGGCCAAAAGCGAAGTCTGGGTTTGCATCTTGGAGCTCATCATGCAATGGCTGAAGAAAAGGCAGCTACAGAGCCCATCCCATGGCAGCCAAAAACAAGGTCAGGCAGGGCCACTGCAGACTGAATTTTGTGGTGGCTGAAGAAAAAGCCCAGGCTGCCAAGGTGGTGCATATAGGGAAAAATAACCCATGTTATAGTTACACAATGTTGGGTTCCATATTAGGAGCTAGCACCCAAGAAAGATCTAGGTGTCATAGTGGATAAACACATTGAAATTGTCAGTTCAGTGTGCTGCGGCAGTCAAAAAAGCAAACAATGTTAGGAATTAGAAAGGGAATGGTGAATAAAATGAAAAATATAATGCCTCTGTATCGCTCCATGGTGAGACCTCACCTTGAATACTATATACTATTCTGGTCGCCGCATCTCAAAAAAGATATAATTGCGATGGAGAAGGTACAGATAAGGGAGACCAAAATGATAAAGGGAATGGAACAGCTCCCCTATGAGGAAAGACTAAAGAGGTTAGGACTTTTCAGCTTGGAGAAGAGACAGATGAGGGGGGATATGATAGAGGTGTTTAAAATATTTATTTATTTTATTTAGAGCTTTTTTATACCGAATTTCTTGATACAAATCAAATCAATTCGGTTTACAGAGAACAAAGATCTTAACAATAACAATAAACAAGAGACAGAATTAGAAGAAGAATAAAGTTACAATAAAACAAGGGGATACAACTGGGAATTGGAAATGAAGAGGGGGGTAATACAGTGCTAAATACTAAATGCTGATAAGTGTGTGGGGAGGATTGGAAAGCCTACCTCTAGATTTTGACATGTTTATATGAACTTAATGCTAGTCTAGATTTTGCCAAATGAAATTCTGGATTCGATTCTAAAACAGTAATCCTGGTCTAGGAACAGGGGAAGGCTCGACTGAACAACCATGTCTTGAGAGGTCTAGAACAAGTAAATGTGAATCGGTTATTTACTCTTTCGGATAATAGAAAGACCAGGGGGCACTCCTTGAAGTTAGCATGTGGCACATTTAAAACTAATCTGAGAAAGCTCTTTTTCACTCAATGCATATTTAAACTCTGGAATTTGTTGCCAGAGGATGTGGTTAGTGCAGTTAGTATAGCTGTGTTTAAAAAAGGATTGGATAAGTTCTTGGAGGAGAAGTCCATTACCTGCTATTAAGTTGACTTAGAAAATAGCCACTGCTATTACCAGCAACAGTAGCATGGGATAAGACTTAGTTTTTGGGTTCTTGTCAGGTTCTTATGGCCTGGATTGGCCACTGTTGGAAACAGGATACTGGGCTTGATGGACCCTTGGTCTGACCCAGTATGGCATGTTCTTATGGAGCCCATCCCACAGCAGCTGAAGAAACCACCCAGGCCACTGTGAAGCACATTCTGCAGCAGCCTATGATGAGATCCTGACAGGCCACCTCGGATGTAGACTGGTAGGCCACTGTGGAGCCAATCCCGCGGCAGCTAAAGACAAGGTTCTGAGAGAATGGCTATGTACAGGTGTAACAGTGAGTGTGTAAGAGTGTGTGAGAGTGTGTAGCCTGCCTGCGTTTGTGTGAGATCCTGCCTGCATATGTTTGTGTGAAAAAGCCTTTCTGCCTGTGTGTGAGCCTGCCTGTCTGTGTGTGCGAGAGAACATGTAGAGAATGCTTGAGAGAATAAACATGTACGAGTCAGAGAGCGAATGTTTGTGTGGCTCCCCTCTCCCCAACAATCTCAGAGGAAGTGGCCATCAAATGATCCTAGGTATGGAGAGAGTAGGAGATTTTTAAATCTTTGTTTTAATTTTTTGGTGTTATTTAAATATCTGCTGTTTTGAAATATTTTTTTAGTGTTTGGGGAAATATTAAAACAGTTATAAGAGGTTTTATTTATTGGATGTTGTATTCATCAGTTGTTTTGAAATATTTATTCTATTGGTATGGTTTTACTATAATGAATGATGTTTTATATTAGAGAAATTACTTACCTGATAATTTTGTTTTCCTTAGAATAAACAGATGGACTCAGGATCAGTGGGTTTATGCTCCCCTGCCAGCAGATAGAGACAGAAAAAGCTGACATCACAGTATATATAACCCTGCAGTGACCCCAGCTTGCTAGTTTTCTCTTTAAAAGCAACTGTGGACAGTCCTGCAAAACACTTGGTTAAAAACATGATTAAAAACAGATAACCAGAACTGTACTCAACCAACCATAAACACTGAACTCACATAAAATTCTAGGTATCTCAAGCTAGGGACTGAACACTTACCAGTAATACCTTGACACCCACAGCCAGACTACTGGCACAGTCGGTGCAGCAGCTGAGAACAGGAAGCTGAGTCCATCTATCTACACTAAGGAAAAGAAAATAATCAGGGAAGTAATTTCTCCAGTTCCTAGCGTGTAGACGGACTCAGGACCAGTGGGATGCACCAAAGTTACTCCCCAACAGGGTGGATTGCTTCCCTGCGGTCCAGTCAACACCGCATGAGCAAAACCTGCATCCTCCTAGGCCTGCATATCCAGACGATAAAATCAGGAAAAAGCGTGAAAGGAGGACCACGTTGCAGCTTGGCAGATCTCAACGGGTGACAACAGACTAACCTCCACCCATGACACTGCCTGAGCCCTAGTGGAATGAGCCCTAACCTGAATAGGCAACGGCTTTCCAGCATCTACATACACGGCTGTGACCACCTCTTTAATCTAATGAGCTATGGTAGCCCGCAAAGCCAGAACGCTCTGCTTACTCCTGCCATGGAGAAAAAACAGGCGATCAGTCTTTTGAAAAGGCTCAGAGACCTCCAGATATTGTACGATAAGATGCTTAACATCCAAGGAAAAACAAAAGGCGAAACTCCTCCGCATCCCTGACCTTATCCAGGGATGACAAGGAGATGGATTGATTCAAATGAAAGTCTGAGACTACCTTGGGCAAGAAGGATGGGACACTACACAGTTGTAATGCAGCTCAGAAAACCCACACGCAGAACATATAGCCACCAAGAACAAAGACTTCAAAGTCAACAACCATAACGAAAGGCTACGCAGTGGTCAGAATGTAGGGCCCGCCAAAAAGTCCAGCACCAAATTAAGACTCCACAAGGGAACCACTAACCTCATGGGAGACCTAAGGGGCTTCTCTCCCTTCAAAAACGGGCCACACCAGGATGAGATTTATTTATTTATTTATTTAAAATTTTTATATACCGGCATTCATGTTGCAAACACATCATGCCGGTTTACATATAACAGGGGTGTACAGTGAACAATTCAATAACCTATTTGTGTAGAAGGAAGCAGTTACAAATAACAAGGTAATAGAACTGGGAGGAGAGAAGAAAAGGGAGAGAATAACATTAGGTATAGGTATTTACATTAGTAATAACATTTTTACATGTGGAAGTGGTAGAATCTGGCTGAATAGAATTAATCGGTGTCCGGGAAAGCTTTTTTAAACAGCCAGGTCTTGAGTCTCTTCCTGAAGGTTGGGAGGCTGGGCTCCTGTCTTAGGTCCGGTGGGATGGAGTTCCATAGAAGGGGGCCGGCTGTTGAAAAGGCCCGATCTCTCAAGGTAATGTGTTTGGTAGTTTTGACTGGGGGCACTTGAAGAGATCCTCTGAGTGTGTCTCTTGTTGGTCTGGAGGAGTTATAAATTTGGAATGGGACTTGTAAGTCGAGTGGGGTGAGTTGATGGATGGTTTTGTATATTATGGAAAGAGATTTGTAGAGGATTCTAAAGTGAACAGGCAACCAGTGGAGATGACAAGGAAACTCCATTCACCAGGCCTCTGAAACAAGAGCCACAACCTGTATCAAGGAATTAAGGGTCAAGCCTTTATTCAATCCATCCTGCAAAAAATCCAGAATGAGATGGATCTTAACTGAACAAGGAAGAACACCCCACTCCTCACACCAGGCCTCAAAAACTCTCCAAACCCACACATAAGCCAAGGAAGTGGAGAACTTGCGAGCATGGAGTAAAGTGGCAATCACCGCAGAGCAATAACCATGCTTTAAAAGGCCAAATAATAAGACAGAATTGAGTCGGATCCTCGTGAAGAACCAGTCCCTGCTGAAGCAGATCCATATGCGGTGGAAGATGAAAAGGGGCCTTCTCCAGGAGTTGTCACAAATTCGCATAACACGGACACTTGGGCCAGTCTGGTGCCACCAGGAGTATTAGCCCCTGTGCCTTCGATCTTGCGAATTATCCTGCCCAGCAAGGGCCACGGAGGAAAGGCATAAAGCATTTTGTCTTCCGACCAAATCTGTATGAAAGCGTCTATTCCTGGGAACCATGGATCTCTCCTGAGACTGTAGAAGCAAGGAACCTTTGCATTTCGAGAAGTCGCCAGCAGGTCTAGGAATGGAAGGCCCCAGTGATCCACAATTAGCTAAAATGCCTCGGCTGACAATACCCACTCTCCTGGATCCAGACTCTCCCTGCTGAGAAAGTCTGCTCTTACGCTGTGTCTTTTCCTGCAATGTGAGAGGCCAAGATCATCTGCAGTTGACCTTCTGCTTATTCCAGCAGCTGGTCTATTTCCTTCAACACTTGCTAGCTCTTGGTTCCTCCCTGGTGAATGATATAGGCTACCGTCGTCGCATTGTCTGACATTTCGTGAACCGCTTGATTCCGCAGCCTGTAGCTGAACTGCAAGCAAGTCAGCTGTACTGCCCGGGCCTCCAGGCAATTGATGTTCCAGCAGGACTCTTCAGCATTCCAGCGTCCCTGGGCCATTAACTCAGCCAATGAGCCCCCCCCCCCCCCCCCCAACCATGGAGACTTGAATCTATAAGCGAGTACCAACCAGACTGAAAAGGACAGGGGAACTCCCTTTCTCAGATGATCCTCCTACACCACAACTGGAGGTGGGAGCAGATTTCCATCTGCAAGTGGAACCGAATCGCATAATCCTGAGACTGCGGGTTCCAACAAGATAGCAGAGAGCACTGAAGAAGAAGCATATGCGCTCTTGTCCACGACACTACTTCTAGGGTAGGTACCACAACACCATCGGACATAGGGTGTTCATCATGCACTTGAGGCATCAATCTCTGGATCCAAACTTCCTCCCCTCAGAGGAAGCAGGCAGTGGAGTTCACGCTTCAAAGGCTCCTCAGACTGAGGGCTATGGTTCCAGTGCCCACATCTCAAAGTATGGGGTGACAGTCCATTTATTTTGTTGTGCCCAAGAAGGAGGGCTCCTTTCATCCCATCCTGGATCTCAAGAGGGTCAATAATCACTTGAAGGTGACTCATTTTTTTAATGGAAACGTTATGGTCTGTAATAATGGCAGTGTAGTCTGAGGAATTTCTGACCTTCTTGGATCTGTCAGAGGCTTACCTTCATATTCCTATCTGATTAGAACACCAATACGTTCTACAATTTGAGGTATCGGGGTGCCATTGTCAGTTTCTGGTGCTGCCTTTTGTTATAGCCACCACTCCCAGAACATTTCCAAGATTATGATGGTGGCAGTGGTGGCCTTGCAAAAAGAAGGAATCCTGGTGCCACCTGTATTTGGATGACTGGCTGATTCAAGCCAGGTCTCAGGAAGAGAGCCGCCTTGTGACACACAAGTTGATCTCCTTATTGCAGGAGCTTGGTTGGGTGGTGAACCTGATCAAGAGCAATCTTCAAGCATCCCAGTCATTGGAGTATCTGGGGGTCCAGTTTGACAAGTGACAGGACAGAGTTTTCATATTGGAAATTCGGATCCAGAGATTGATACCTCAAGTGCTGCTAAGTGACTGTCGGCTTTCCCCTTTGATTTAGTTTAAAAGCTGATCTCCTTAAGAACATAAGAAATTGCCATGCTGGGTCAGACCAAGGGTCTATCAAGCCCAGCATCCTGTTTCCAACAGAGGCCAAACCAGGACACAAGAACCTGACAAGTACCCAAACATTAAGAAGATCCCATGCTACTGATGCCAGTAATAGCAGAGGTCATTCCCTAAGTCAACTTGATTAATAGCAGTTAATGGACTTCTCCAACGTATCCAAACCTTTTTTAAACCCATCTACACTAACTGCACTAACCACATCCTCTGGCAACAAATTCCAGAACTTTGTGCGTTGAATGAAAAATAATTTTCTCCGATTAGTCTTAAATGTGCTACTTGCTAACTTCATGGCATGCCCCCTAGTCCTTCTATTATCCAAAAGTGTAAATAATCGATTCACATCTACTCCTTCAAGAACTCTCGTTAACACCCAAGTTAAGGGTGAAGTCCATCCCTTGGGGAAAAAAAAAAAAAAAAAAAAAGACTCCCCCTTCCCCAAAAGGTTCCCCAGTTCCTTACAAACTGAATCCCTCTTCCTTGCACCATTGTCTCATCCAAGCATTGAGACTCTGGAGCTCTGCCTGCCTTTGGAGACCTGCGTGTGGAACAGGGAGTATTTCAAAGAATGCTACCCTGGAGGTTCTGGATTTCAGCTTTCTACCTAAGAGCCTAAACTTGGCTTCCAGAACCTCCCTCCCACATTTTCCTATGTTCTTGGTGCCCATGTGTACCACGAGATCCAGCTTCTCCCCAGCACTGTCTAAAATACTATCTAGATGATACTTGAGGTCTGCCATCTTTGCACCAAGTAGGCATGTTACCAGGCGATCCTCATGCCCACCAGCCATGCAGCTGTCTACATTCCTAAATTGAATCACTAACTATGATGGATGACCTAACCCTTCCCTCCTGGGCAGTAGCCCTGGGAGAGACATCCTTGGTGCAAGAGAACAATGCATCACTTAGAGAGCAGGTCCTTGCTACAGGATCATTTCTTGCTGCACCAGATTGATGCTTTCCGATCATGAAACCTTCCTCCTCCAAGGCAGTACCAGGGCTGCCAGACTGGAGTTAGGACTTGGCTACTATGTCACTGAAAGGTCTCATCTTTATACCTCTGCCTGCCTCAGCTTCTCCAAGTTTGACACTCTAGAGACTGCAGCTCTTTGCATCAGATGCACACGTACAATGTCTCATCTGCGGATAAAAAAAAATCATACATGTGACACTCGATGCAAAAGACTGGGAGGCCCCCCTCTAGTTGCTGGACTGCTGCCTTCATCTTAAATTTGTTCAGTTCCTAGTTAAGTTTTAGGTTGTTATGGAAGTAGGAATGCGTACAATTAGGGTCCTTTAAATGTATTTGGTAGTAACCTACAAGGGAATAATTAAACTCTTGATAAGGTGTGGGGAATTTCTGAATTTAAGTTAAAAGGCTGAATAATTTGTGTGTGGTATGTTAAAGTGTCTTGGGAGGTAAAAGTAGGTAAAAGCTAGGGGGAAGCATGAAGAAAGGATGATGAGGATATGAATGCTGGTAAGAGGAGGCAAGCAGGTTAAAGCTGAGAGGTATTTAAGCAGAGGGTGAATGCTGGAGATAAGGAGGTTGTAAGAGGGCAAGACTGGGGATAAGGTAAGGATAGGCCTTACATAATCAGATTCCTCCTTGCCTTCAGCAGGTCATTAGCCACTACTCTCCCTCCGGTGCTCTCTGTTCCTCTTCCCAACATTAATTGGATGTACCCACTGTGCAATATGCCCATTTATCTTCTATTAGAAAATGGTTGTTTAGAATTACAGTCCCTTCCTTCTGGAATGACCTGCCTGAAGAGCTGAGGGTTGAAATGACCTGCTCCGATTTAGAAAACCTCTGAAAACTCATTTGTTTTCTTTGGCTTTCTCCAGTAGATGCCACTTATGGCAGTTCAGCAGACTGATGTGGCTAGTAGTTTTTTCTGTTTGTTTTGCTTGATTTTATATTTCTCATTATGTATGTGTGCTGTTTTGGTCTCTCTTATAATATTATATGTACCTTGTTACCCCGCTGAGATTGTGGATCGGCAGACTATAAATTTTTATAAATAAACAAACATGGTTTTTATTGCTTGATATACTGCAAGTCTAAGCAAATACAAGCAGTTTACATATTAAAAAACATACAAAAACTGTATCATACATCCACCCATAATCATGGGGAGGAGTGGTTCCCCTCTATGAACTGGCAGCCATAATATAAGCTGATAGCTAAATTGTAGAAATGACAGTTCCGAGGCCAAGTTATGTTGAAAGAGGAATGAAGCAGACAGCTGGGTGTTATGAATAACATAGTACTTTACCAAAACTGTCTGGGTGACCCTCTTCACCACCTCCCTAGCTAGTTGAGTTTCAGTGATAATCACAATGAATATGAATGTAATATATCTGTATATACATAAAAATAGAAGGGTATTACTGAAAAGTTTTAACAAAGCAAAAACTTTGAATGCTTTCCTGAGGACAAGTAAAGCAAGTCTACTTACCTGTAAACAGGGTACGCCATAGACAGCAGGATGAAGTAGCCATAATGTATGATGTCATCCAATGGAACTGTCACAGATCTAGCTCTCAGAACTCAGGAGAAAAAAAAACTTTAGCAAGTGTACATGGGAATTCCTGCACATGCACACTGCCTTGGTGAGCCACTTTCTCTTTCAGAGTTTAAGCTTTAGCAAGGTAGTTAACTCTCCTGGTAGGTGGGCAGGTAATAAGTATGGCTAATTCTGTTGTCTATGGAGACCCCTGTTTACAGATAAGCATACTTTCTTTCTCAGTCAACAAACTAACATGATTAGCCACAACCCATGGTGGGTCCCAAACTGAGGGCTGCAATGTGGAGCAACTACTGAAACAGACAACCTGACCCCAACAGTGGAGAGTGAACAGTGGTTGAACAAACTGTGCAGAACAGCTAGGGGGAAGTTAATGTCCTCCTCAGGACATGCTGTCCAGGACAGTGGGACATGAAGGTGAGAACAGACAAGAGGTTCCAAACCAGTGTACCACATCAGGCGTGCCATAAAATTTACACTGCTTGACAGAAAAAAAACATGGGTGTGGGTCACAGCTGCAAGCAGCAATAACGTCTTCCCCTCTTTTCTCTCCCTGCACTATATCCTCCCACCTGCAGGAGTCAGCTGGCAGCATGTCTTGCCTACTACTGCCACTTCCTCTGAGATTAGAATGACTTGTGGCCAAGCAGGTCTCATGTACTACTGGGCCTCGTCTGGTTATGACTTAACAGGGAAGCTGCAAAGGAGGAGGCAGCAGTGTTAGCAAATGTTGCTTACCTGTAACAGGTGTTCTCACAGGACAGCAGGATGTTAGTCCTCACATATGGATGACATCACAGGATGGAGCCCAATCATAGAACATTTTTGTCAAGTTTCTAGAACTTTGACTGGCACTTACTGGGCATGCCCCAGCATGGCACTAAACCTGCAGCCAGTAGGGGGTCCCCCTTCAGTCTTGTTTATAGCTATAGAAAGTGCCAAAAATAAAATAAAACGTAAACTAACCCAACACCGCGGGGGTGGCGGGTGGGTTTCGTGAGGACTAAAACATCATGCTGTCCTGGGAGAACACTTGTTACAGATGTTCTACATTTGCTTTCTCACAGGACAAGCAGGATGGTAGTCCCTCACATATGGTGAGTACTGCGCTAAGGATGTCCGAGTATGCACCAAATGTACCCAAAGGTCGTGCAACAGACAAAACAACTGGGGGGTGGGTGGAATTACTCAGAGGGCATCCTGAACCCTAACGGGCAGGCGGAAGGGTGTTGGTGCATCAAGTTGCAAAACGGTTGCGCAAGACAGATTGGCCAAAGATGGAATCCTGTCTTCCAGCCTTGTCCAAACAATAGTGGGCTGTGAAGGTATGGAGAGAACTCCAGGTAGCAGCCCTACAAAATATCAGGAAGTGGCACAGAGCATAGGTGCACTACTGAAGTCGCCATGGCCCTGACAGAGTGTGCTTTAAACACGGTCTTGAAGTGGAATGCCTGCTTGCTGATAGCAAAAGGATATGCAGTCCGCTAACCAGGAGGAGAGAGAGTCTGCTTACCCACATGCTGCCCCCAGTTTGATGGAATGGAAGAGACAACAATTGAGTGCTTTTTTCAGTGGGCAGCTGTACGGTCTAGATAGAACGCTAGAGCCCGTTTACAGTCAAGGGTATGCAGAGCCTGTTCTCCTGAATTGGAATGGGGCCTGGGAAAGAAGGTAGGTAGTATAGTGAATTGAATAATGTGAAATTCCGATACTACCTTAGGCAAGAACTTAGGGAGAGTGCGGAGTACTGCCCGGTCGTGCAGAAGTTTAGTGTAAGGCGGATAGGTAACTAGAGCCTGTAACTCACTAACTCTGCGAGCGGATGTGATTGCCAGGAGAAAAATCACTTTCCATGTGAGATAATGAAGATCACAGGATTGGAAAGGCTCGAATGGTGGTTTCATGAGCCGACCCAAAACCAGATTGATGTCCCAAGAAGAGGCCGGAGGACGCAGTGGAGGCTTGAGGTGGAGCAAGCCCTTCAGAAATCGTGTTACAAGGGGTTGTACTGAAATAGGAACATCCCCGACACCTTTATGGAAGGCAGCTACCGCACTGACATGCATTCTGATGGAGGAAGTTTTTAGACATGATTCTGACAACTGCCAGAGATAGTCCAGAAACTTCGTGATGGAACAGGTAAAAGGATCAAGGGATTGAGCAGAACACCATGATTTAAATCTGTTCCATTTGTAAAGGTAAGATTTTCTCATGGAAGGCTTCCGTGAAGCAATCAGGACATGAGAAACAGGCTCCAAAAGGTTGAGTGGCTGAAGAATTAACATTTCAACAATGTTTGCTTTTGAGCACGATAGAAACCTTGTTCTAAAGTTTTTCTTTAGAAATAGAGCAGTTAAATATTATGGTTACTCGGTGTGGATTTATCCAGATATTGTGCGTTCCACGCAAGAACAACGACTTTTTAGTGTCCTTCCTGAATGGCTGTTTGGAAGAATACTCAGAAGGCATCAGAGAGAGTTGGCAAAGGGTCTCATGATGCTCCTTGAGTTCCGCCATCATCCGCTGGATCTGTTCGCCAAACAGATTGTCTCCTATGCAAGGCAGATCGGACAATCTGTCTTGTACTTCAGGGCGCAAGTCCGAAGATTTAAGCCAGGCCAGGCTGCAGATACCCTGGAAGCGGTGTTGAAGATATCATAAGAGGACCTTATTTCATGTTTCCCTGCTTCAAAACACCTTGTGAACCAGGGTTGTAGCTGTTCCTGGAATTGCTGAGGCAGGGACTCTGCAAAGTCCTTTATCTGCTTGAATAAGATCCTGTTATACTGGGTCATATACAGCTGGTAAGAGGCGATCCGAGAGATGAGCATTGATCCCTGGAAGACTTGCCGGCCAATGGCATCCAGGAATTTCAGCTCCTTACCTGGGGGGAAGGAAGAGTGGGGTTTTGAGCATCGTGCCCTCTTTTGGGCAGATTCAACAACCACAGATTGGTGATCCAGCTGAGGTTTCTGGAACCCTGGGGCTGACTGGACCAAGTAAGTGGTATCTGCCTTTCGGTTGACTGGAGCTACCAAACCAGGGTGCTCCCAGTTCTTTTTGAGAAGATCCAAAAGAACCTGATGAATAGGGATGGAGGTTATTTCCTTGGGAGCAATCAGGAATTGTAACACTCCATCATTTGGTGCCTATCATCTTGTTCAGTCTGTAATTGGAAGGGAACCACTCAGACATTTCCTTCACAAAATTATGAAGGGACAAGTCCTCTGGAGGAGAACGCTTCCTGCTTTCAGTAGGAGAAGGTGGCGATGGTAAATCGGTGTCTGGAGATGAATCGTCAGTCCAGGTGTCATAGGGATCAGCACCTGTCCCTCTAGGAACCTGAGAAGGACGGGATGATGGTATTCCTGAAGGACCTGGTCTAGGCTCTGAAGGCATCGAGGGAAGTACTGGAGGCACCAATGAAAGCATCGAGGGCACCGGTGCAGGCAGAGGGCATCGATGGCTGAGGCATCGGCAGGACTCCTGATGGAGGAAGACGGAACGGTGTTTCTCCTCCCGATGAAAGAGCAAGTGGAGAAGGCACCGCAGTCATCAGTGATCGGTGTGGAAAGGCAGCTATAAGCGCTTCCATCTTCGAAAGCAGCAGCTGTGCCGGAATGGGATTGGTAGTCAGTGTCCGCAACCGGCACCGGTTTTGGCGGGTGGGGGGAACTTGGAATCTGTGCATCACCTTATCAATGGCCTCCTGAACCATCCGGTCCAGTTCTTCAGAGACCTGTAGCAATCAGCCCCGACTCCAGAAGGGGAGAATGAGGCAGAGGCATAGCCGGTGGGACCACCATTAAAGGCGGAAGGTCGCAGCTCCCGATACCCATCCGGGTGAGGGTTGGGTTGCCTCAGTGACCTGGTTGCCAGAAAGGGTCGATGCCTTTTCTGGACGGGGTTTCTTCGAGGCGGAAGTCGATGATTTTCCCTTCATAGATGGTCCGAGGCTTCCAGTGTCGATGCCGATGTTTCTCTCTACGATCCCCTCTGTCCTAAGGGGGAGTAGAGATAGTCGATGGCTGGGAAGTTGTCGACGCCGGACGGTCACCGGTCAGTGTCCGATGCTGGCACGAAGTGGATGGTGCCGGTTCAGACGACGTCGATGCAATAGACGGCATCTGAGTTTGAGAATGGAAGAGAAGTTCCATTTTCTCCATTCTGGCTTTGCGACCTTTTGGTGCAAGTCAGGACATCATGCTCGCACCCGAGGCACATTACACAGATTTTTTGAGGGTCTGTTATGGACGGTGCTAGTACAGTCAGGGCATCGACGGAACCCTGACGCCATGGCCTTTGAAAAATTGAGCCGTGGTGTGGTCAACGGCCAGTGAGAATCGACCAAAAACGGGTAAAAGACTTAGAGTACTGCGGAATCAAACATTCAAAAGGGGGACCCCTTAGGGTATTAAAGTTTTTAGTAATTCCAAGAGGAAAATTCCTGTCAGGAATCTCTGTGGAGCTCCTTAACCTGCATGGCTACTGCTGCGTGGAAAAAAGAAGGCTGAAGGGGGACCCCTACTGGCTGCAGGTTTAGTGCCATGCTGGACATGCCCAGTAGGTGCCAGTCAAATTTTCTAGAAACTTTGATAAAAGTGTTTCCGTGATGGGGCTCCATCCTGTGATGTCACCCATGTGAGGACTACCATCCTGCTTGTCCTGTGAGAGAAAGACTGTTTACAGAAGCAGCTTCAAGGAGTGGGAAGGGGGGGGGGGGGTGGTATGAAGGTGATACCAGGAAAGAGGAAAGGGAAACTGATGATGTAAGGAGAATTGAAGCAAAGAGGAGGGAAGGCAGTGGATGCAGTGACTAAATAAACCCAATGCTGGGCATGCCAAAATATAAAAAAAAAAGAAAAAAATGTTGGGAACTCTGAAATAGTTGACCAAGAAGCGGCTTCTAACAAATGTCTTCAACAAGAAGTAGTTTTAAACTGAGCAACGTAAGACTCCATGGCTCTCACCTGATTAGCTTTGAAAGAGTCTGCAAGCCAGAAAGAAAGCACATAGCAGTGCATAATCTAGTCCACTAGCGAATTAGACAAAGTTTGGGTGGCAACTGCCCATCTCAACCTATTGGAATTAAAGGACACAAAGAACTGAGAAGCTTGATGGTGAGAATGAGTTCTCTAAGTAATATGCCAGAACTCTTGTATAGTCAAGGAGTGAAGAGACCATTCTCCTTTGTGTGCATGGGGTCTTGAAAAGAAAGTTGCAGCACAATAGCATGGCTAATGTGGAAACTTTCAGAAGGTATTCAAGGAGACTTTGTAGAACAACCCAGATATGAAAAAACTGAAGATATGGTGAATATGAAACCACAGCCTGATTTGCTTACTGTTTGTGCCAAAGTGACAGCACCAAGAAACATTTTCCAGATAAGAAATGTTCTCCCACTCCAGCGGTTCAAAGGGAGGTTTCATGAGTTGAGCTAAGACTAAGTAAGGCATCGAAGCACTGGAAATTTACTGACCGGAGATCAGAACCCTG
This sequence comes from Rhinatrema bivittatum, assembly GCF_901001135.1. NCBI lineage: Eukaryota > Metazoa > Chordata > Amphibia > Gymnophiona > Rhinatrematidae > Rhinatrema > Rhinatrema bivittatum. Next base: position 85,418,251 of record NC_042620.1, read on the forward strand.
CACCTGCTGGTGATGGTCACAGAGGGCTGAAATAAACTTTAGACTGACGAGGTGCTAAGGCCTGAAGAAGCGAGAGATTAGATACTTGAAGCAGTCCCTCGGGACTACAGGAGAAGGGATACACCCAACTAATCCTACAAGTTGAGTACCCCTTCCATTTGAAACCATAGGATATTCTTGCTGAAGGTTCCTGTCTGAAATCAGTACATCCTCCACCTTTAACTTTTATCGTTATTAAAATTTATGAATCGCTCAATGCACAAGGCTCTGTGTTTGATTTTAGCTCTCTGGCAAGGAGTAAAAACAGGAGACAACTATGTGTTCAACACCGAAGCCTCAAGGGGCATCAATGGCAGAGTCTGCCTTCTAATCTGTGTGATGAGAGTCAGACATTCCCAATTGAATTGGAGACTGAATTGACAGATGGACAAATATGGATACCACACTTGCTTGTGACCAGGCTTGAAGCTATGAGGATTATCCTTGCCTTTGTCCTAAAGGAAATTTTGGATGCCACACTGGTATGGTTCCCCCATGGTGGAATCAGTGGCCAAAATTACTTGATGTGATGGAACATGCAACAAGAGATCCATCTTTAGAAACTTCTGGATACATCCTCCACTGAAGAGATGCTCTCCATCCCCAGGTACCATGCAGATTAGGTGAGATAATGGCTAATAGAACTGATCCCATTGGCTTCAAAGGCACCACATGTGCAGATTAGTTAGAGGAAACACATCTACCGCAGTAACCATGTGTCTGAGACTGAGCAGGACTGACTTTGCTGGCACTCTTTACTGTTGAAGAGACCCTACTAGGCTCATCAGCACTGTGGCTCTTTCGACAGGAAGGAATGCTTTTTTCCTGAATTGAGTATATCCAAGCTCCTATGAATTGAGTTATTTGAGACAGAACCAGGTTTGACTTGGAAAGCTGTCCAGGAAACCCAAGTATTGTAGAAGTTGTGTGGTCTTCAAGAGACTCCAGAAGTCCTGACGGAGATGGGCCACCACCACCACCACAATGAGGAGCAGCAAATGAACCACACCAAATCCTGGAGCAGCCTGATCTCTATTTCAAGTCCATTTTCCAGCCTACCAAAAGGCATAATGTAAGGCATCTGCTAATATTTGTATCTGAAGATTCTTAAGGAGTCTGTAAATCAGGACAGCTAGAGGCTGAAGGAACTGAAGGAGCCCCTAAGACATCTGTTCTTTGGTTTTTACCTTTCCAAACAGTGACAGATAGTGTCTTCGCCAGCTTATTAAAAAACCTGCAGAGATCTTCCAAATGAGAGATATGCTGAGGCAGGTCCGATAAAAGATCTGAGAGAATCCACATAGAATTCTCCTTGTCCCCTAACTATGGAGGAACACTCAGCCATAACCCAGATTATGAAGACAGCAACAGAGAAGATCTCCACTGGTCCAATGGGAAAATAGCAACTCAGAATGAACTGAACCTGTCATCTCCCCTTTGTGAAATAACTCCCCTGGAGAAGGAGAATCAAAGTGTCATGGGTAAGGAACTATTCCCAACAATGGAAGCTCTTGCAGAGACGTATGCACTGTTGGAGAGCTTGGAGCAGCTCCAATATACAGGAAAATTTCCTCCATCTTGGACAGAAGAGGTTGTAAGCTTCCTTTCTGGCCTTCAAAAGGCAAAGAAATTCTTCATTAGCTCCAATAACTGGGCTCCCACTGCCTGAGGGACATTCTGTACTTAAGTTGGAAGAGAGACACCCTCTTCAGAAGACTCAGAGCTTTCAGTAAAGTTGAAGAGTAATCTGGCATAATGGTTAATTCATGACTGCTTGTCAACTATGAAAATGCATTAAAAGCTTACAAAGACCCATTAACACAAAAAATGTAACTAGACCTCAAACAGGTGCAGTTTTTATGATGTCTGCATTAGCGTGCTAACATTTGCAAATTAACAAAGAACTCGTCTGCATCTCATTAACATGGGACTTTAATGCAATTTAGTACACTGTGAGGCACAAGATGAAAGATCAAGTGAGTGAAGCACAAAAGACAAAACATCCTAGAAAAACCTCTCAACTAGATTGCCTTAAAGCAACCAAACTAATAGCATCACTTCTTAGGTGGATAAAACATTGCAGAATATCAAACATGAATGCCAATGGTTAGAAGCAGATTGCTCTGTTCTAAAGGACATGTTGCAGCAATCAAAATCTTGTATTATTTCACAAGCTATAGAAATGCATACACTGTATCACAGAAGTGGAGAGAAAGCAAATGTTGCTTACCTGATGTAACAGGTGTTCTCACAGGACAGCAGGATGTTAGTCCTCACAAATGGGTGACATCGAGGATGGAGCCCTGTACGGAAAACTTTTCTGTCAAAGTTTCAACAAGCTTTGACTGACACTGGCACACTGGGTGCACTGAGCATGCCCAGCCTGCAATTATCCCTGTGAGCCACAGGTGTCTCCCTCAGTCTCGTCTTATAGCTAAAAAGCGCAAGCGAAACTAAAATAAAAGTATACAGACCCAACTCCGCGGGGGTGGCGGGCGGGTTTCGTGAGGACTAACATCCTGCTGTCCTGTGAGAACACCTGTTACATCAGGTAAGCAACATTTGCTTTCTCACGGACAAGCAGGATGGTAGTCCTCACAAATGGGTGAGTACCGAGCTGAGGATGCCCGGGAATGCACCAGATACACCGCAGATGCGCAAAGGCGTAACGACTGAGGTGGAAATGGGAACGGAGGGCATCCGCAACACCATAATGGGTTCGTGGAAGGATGTTGGGTAGTGAATTGAAAAAAGTAAGAGTAGGCGGACTGGCCAAACATGGAGCATGCCGGCTAGTCAAATGTAAGCAATAATAGGCTGCGAAGGTATGGAGAGGACTCCAGGCTGCAACCTGATAAAAAAGTACAAGCAGCAGTAACCAAAGGGAAGCTGTTAAGGCTAAGACGGACACAACAGTATGTGGATACCCACAGTGTTGTAGTGAAATGTCTGCTTGTTGGTAGGAAAGGAAATATAGACCACTTAATCAGAAGGATTAGGTCTGTGTGGCCACTGGAAGTAGCAGCTTGACCCTTGCATGAAGGAAAGAGTCAAGTGGAATTCACATGGAATGCAGTGCAATGTAGATAGAATGTAAGCGCAGCATTACTGTCCAGGAATGTGGAAAACCCAGTCTCTCCCTAGGGCGAGAGAGAGAGGTTAGGAAAAATTAATAGAGTATTCCTGAGGAAAGGAGATACAACATCTACCTGAAAAGGATAGAAAGTTGAATGCGTAGAACTACTCAGTGGCAGAGGAACGGAGTCAGGTGAGTATGGAAAAGAGTCCATACTCACGGACCCTGCTGGCAGGAATGACATTAAGAGGGAAAGAAGTTCCCTTGCCAAACTGTGAAAGAGAGGAATGGAAAGGCTCAAACGTAGAATGTATGAGACTTATAAGGAGAATATATATGTTCATTCCGTGATTAGAGAAATAGAGGCGGCTTGATCAGTGGATAATCCATGGTAAGCCGGACTCAGAGAGGATTACCGAAAACGGGAACCCAACTCCCAAAACGATACACCTCCTAAGAGAAAGGTGTTATCTATGTGGAGGATGTCTGGAGAAACAGAATCCGAGGGAGTAAGATAAAAAATGGTGGAAAAGTAAAAGGGGTAATACCTCTTTTTTTTTTTTTTTTTTTTAGCGTCAGGAGGGTAAAGCCTGCCATATTAAACGGCAAGATTTATGTTTAGAAGGTTTTGTGACGCTACCAGAACCTAAGAACATCAGTAAGGTCTATGATTTTGGGACTGACTGGTGGAGGGAATAAAAGGTTACTGCTATGATGGATTGAGAAGTATGGGAAGGCATACTGATCTCAGTCAGGGAGTGGGGAAAAGAATACTGAACCCCATCCCAGTTTCAACATTAGAAGAATGCTGGCTACGAGAGGCAGCAGAAGAGATATATTGAAGAGGCCTTTGATGGAAGAAAAGGCATCTAAGGGAATGCATAGGAACATGTGTAGGGAGCAGAACCTGTGCATCGTATGGAATGATGCAGACGCAGAGGAAAGTTAGTTAAACTCAGCGTTTAAAAGATTTGCCCTGTACACATGTAATTGAGACCATTCGAGAGGATAGAACCTACGTGGAGAAGGTCAGATAGAGCGTTCATTAAATCTCTTAGATATGTGGCCCAAGGACGCATGAAGTGAACAAGGGCCAAGGGTAGAGCTGCGCAGCTGTCTAGCAGAGCAGGCTAAGAGGTTTGTGCGTGCTTATGAGTTGGAAAGCACATTGTCCCTATGCTGTCTGTCTGTATGCACAAAGAATTGTTGCAAAAGCAGTATTGGAAGGCATAAGGGCATAACTCATGGGTGCAACGTCCAGGAAGTTTATGAGAAACTATGCTGAAGTGCAATAGATGCATAATGGGTTGACAGCTTTCAGGAGAAACTTTATAACCCTAAGGAATTGCAAGCATGAGTCGAAGGAGACTAGGTCCTAGTTCGAACTGGGATAAGAATCAGGGACGAAAGCAATGAAACCACTTAGGTCCATTGAGTATAGAATGTCACTGAATATAACCCATAGCAGTTTTGAATTATGAGAAAAATGCATAGTGGGAAGAAACCCCATAGCCCAACCATGAAAAGTTGAAAGGTTGAGGTTATGGAAAATATGCGCAGGGACATATAACAATGTATCAGAATGTCTGTGCGCATGCTGGACAAGAGGGTCTTAAGACTGTGGTGTCCAGAAGTGTTACAGAAGGGATTTATGGCAGTGACAGTAATCCCAGTTAGTAAATGTATAGTGAGTCCTGAAAAAAGTGAGAGCTCCTTGCATGTACTGAAAGTGGTTAGCAGTAGTCTATGCAAGGAAAGTGAATGATGTTACACTCCGCAGAGAAAACAGCATTCACCAACAGTGATGCAAGAGACAGTTCACTTACCGAAGCTGGTGCCGGCGGCAGAGCTTGGGGTTGTAATGTTGACTCACCATAAAGCACATAGAAACATTAAAATAATGTACTTACTGCAGTATGGAGTGATGGTAACCAAAGATACCATTGTACCTGTGACGTCTAAAGAAAGTTGGATTTTCTTAGGTCCAGGATGTGCGGAGAGTAACTATTTTCTGTTAAAAGAAAGAATAGTGCAATTAAAACTCCCCAACCCCCCTCCCTTCTCCCCTCTGCACTTCGTAGCGCCTGGGGGAGTGTACTGGGACTTTGGTACAAGGTGGGGTGGCCGCTCTGATATCTGACCAGATGGGAGACCAGGAGGTGTCCCAATGGAGGATATCATGTAGGCTCCTGCAGGTGTGTGAGCGGTAAGTGGTACCCGCATTTCTGTATGCTGTACAAGGAGACACTGAGACCTGTGGCCAGGCCTCAAGGTGGACTTGTACATGGGGCAATGGTTGCTGAATCTCATGTTTAGCAGATCAGCCAATGCAGCTGGACCTTGGTTGGGAGGGAACCAAGAGTCAGAGCATTGGTCGGCACAGGGACTTGTTACTGACAAGAGAAGAAGCCCTGCTGCAATCCCAAGAAGATAGAGGGGTTCTCCTGATATTGTGGCTAACATAGCTAACATAGTGATATGTGACACTAATACAGTTCTAAAAGGCCACATGACCCAGAACTTTTCGAACCACGGTCCGAATGGGAGAACACAACTCTATGGGAATGCCGCCGAAGCGGGGTACTTACCATCCGACGTGGATCGCCGCAAGACGAGCCGGTGAAGATTGTTGACCCCGACGGTCTCCGGAGTCCTCGAGGGTAAGGCCGGGGACGTAAACGTCCATCTCGCTCTGAAACCCGGTATGGTGGCACAGGTACAGAGGAGACAGGCCAGGCGTGAGTGGCGTTTAGACTGCTAAGTGTAACAGATGGCCATAGTCCCCACACCACTTGACGGTGGGGGCACGCCAGGAACAGAGGAGCCCTAACGGAACTCATGTTCCCTTCCCTCGTCACAGCGGCTCGATGTGTCGTGACGCCAATGCAGAAGCTGTCGGACCTGGATCCGGAAGTTCTGGATCACCAAGGACTGCCAAAACTGTAGGAACAGTGCTGATGGCAGTGGTGATGTCGCTCTGCCCGAGCGTTGTCCAGCCTGGAGAAGGATGGCACCGATGTGCTGGATGGCGTCAGCGGCGGACGATCACGATGTCGGCGATGATGGGTGCCACGGGTGCTCGGCCCGGTCTTTCCCCAGCGCCGAGATGGAAGCCCTCGTCGTCCTGGAAGGCGATCGATGACGAACTGTCAGCACGCCTGCTCTGTTCCTGACACAATGGAGTGTCTTAAGCTAATACGGGGCTTAAAAAAGAACCCAAAGCGTGGAGCAATGTGAGGAGGCGAGGGTATTATGTGGCGGTGCTATGTCGGTTATTGACGATATTGAAGGCAACCTAAGGGGCTTCGAGGATATCATCAAAATGGGTATGAAAAATCGTCGATGACTGGCCAGGAGAATGATGACAGTGATGGGCACTGACAGCAGTGGCATAGGTATCTTTGAAACGATGTGGAATCGAATAATCGAAAAACATTGCCGTTATTGAAAAAGATACCGGCATCGACTGAGTCGAAGTCGAATCAATAGGGCGTCAAGGACACCGAAGGAAAACGGAGGGTGTCGAGGGCATCGATGCATGGAGGCGGGCATTTATGCCGTTTGTGGCATGGCCACGGGCATCAACTATAGGGCCACAGACGTTGACGGTATCGATTTGGACAGACTCAGATTTCCAAGTGTACATGGCATCGGTGCCCCAGACACGTGTGTCGGTGGCATCGATATGGACACGTATGGAATCGATGGCATGGATCTCCCAGTCGATGAATTCCATCCCGGCATCAACGCCAGTCCTGGAATCGGCATCGATGCCAGCCATAAGGCTGGCATTGGCATCAATGCCCATCCACGGAATCGAGCCGGCATGGATACCCACCGATGGGACCCACCTGGGCATCGAATTTCACCGATGGGAGCAGCCTGGCATCGACTGCCCTCGATGGATGCATTCTAACATAGATGCCCATGGATGAAACACCTGGGCATCGGTGTCCATCGATGCAAAAGGACCCGGCACAGATGCCATCGACGGACGGCCATCCGGCACCAATGCCATCGACGGACAAGCCATCCGGCACCGATGTCCATCGATGGGGACCATCCGGCATCGATGCCCACCGACGAATCGATGTGGCACCGATGCCCACCGATGGAAAAGGGCTGGACATCGGTGGGGAGGATGGGGCATCGATGGCATCCCCAAAAGGGGGGGTGGCATCGATGAAGTGACCCCTGGGATCGTTAAAAAGTGTCTCGGGCAGCGGTGGCGGAGACCCGAGTATGCATGGCAGTGACTAACAGCGTGTGCGTCAATGGCATGCATCCGGGTAGGGACGGCACCGAGGAAGCCCAAGGAAAAAAACAGTGCGTAGGAGGAAAAAGCCTGGTAGCACTGAAAAGCAAAAAACATGGATAAAGGCAGCAGGGCACCGTGGGGGGAGGGGGCGGCTGATGACATATAAAGCCCAGGGCGGTTTAGGAGGGTCCCGGTGGTAGCGATAGGGTATCGACTGCGTGAGGGTACCAGGGAACGAAGGACTTGAAGCTACAGAAGTCCTAAAGTTAAGGAAAAAATCCCTACCCCACTAGCATAAGCAAGCAGAGTGTCACAGAGATACTCGCAAGCTGTTTAAAGCTAACTGAAAAATGGGGGAAGGGAAGGCTTCAGTCAGTTAACAGCCTTATGATAGTGACAGGAACCGACCGAAAAATAAGAATTAGTACTCACCGAGCGTCGTAAAAACGTACGCGGAGGGAGACCTGTGCAGGGAAAAGTGTTTTTTGAAGTGAAAAGTTAAGTGTTTCCATGAGGTAATTAGTTAAAAAATCCTCACAGAGCTCCAACCGCTATGCTGACTGCAGAGCGGAAAAAAGAAGACTGAGGGAGACACCTGTGGCTCACAGGGATAATTGCAGGCTGGGCATGCTCAGTGCACCCAGTGTGCCAGTGTCAGTCAAAGCTTGTTGAAACTTTGACAGAAAAGTTTTCCGTACAGGGCTCCATCCTCGATGTCACCCATTTGTGAGGACTACCATCCTGCTTGTCCTGTGAGAACAGTAATAAAAGCCATTTCCAGCAGTAAAACATTTTACTCCTAGAAATGGGCTCTTTCAAAAATCACCCAGCCTCAATGTGGGTAAAATACACACATTGTTCCAGACTATGTGTAATTTACCTATAATTATTTGGAGACATTCCAGTGAGTGTGGATAGGTTGGGGAAAGCAACAAAACAGTTTTGCATTTTCAAAAACTGTGTGGGTTTTGGCTGGACAAAGCAGTTTAAAAGTATCTGCAGTTTTTCTATCAATGTGGGCAGTTTGACTATTGCCCCTTTAATGTCTAATATAATTCATGCCACTTGTCCAAATTCTTGAAAAGAAAGCACAGTGTTCTCATGGATGCACTGGACGTATCCACAGTAGGCAGTGATGATTACAAAACATTGGTTATGCTGCCTTTGTCTTATAGGCTTTATGCTGCCTACCAAAAAATAAGTATAGTGAAATTGAAAGGTGACAAGCAGCAATGTGTGAAGAGATGAAGAAATCGCACAAATATTAAACAAATACTTCAGCTCTGTATTAACGAAAGAAAACCACCCTGGAGGATTGTTGCTGATCGAGAAGACTGAATATGGGGGTAGGGAAGAAGAAACTCCATTTACAGAACAGAATGTATGGGAAGAGTTAGGATAACAAAGTGGACACGGCCATGGAGCCGGATGAGGTACATGCCAGGATAATGAGGGAGCTCAAAGATGTGCAGGTGGGTCTACAGAAAGACCTGTTCATTAAATCCCTGGAAATGGAATGTGCCCTGGAAGTGAAAAGAATTGAGGTGATCCTGCTTCACAAGAGAGGATCCTGCTTCACAAGAGAGGAGGCTGGAAACTACAGGCCAGTTAGCCTCACCTCAGTGGTGAGAACATTAATGAAGATACTGCTGAAGCAAAGGACTATCTACAATCCAGTCTGCTGCAGGACCCAAAGCAGAATGGATTTACCAGGGGAAGGTCCTGTCAGACAAATCTGACTGATTTTTTTGACTGGATGAATAGAGAACTGGATCAAGAAAGAGTAAGCGATGTGATCTATTTGGATTTCAGCAAAGCATTTGGTTAAGGTTCTATAGAGGAGGCTCGTAAATAAAATGAAAAGCTTGGGTCTCGGCGCCAATGTGGTGGCGTGGATTACAAACTGGTTGAATGACTGGAGACAGTTTAATGGTAAATGGTGCATACTCTGAAGAGAGAACCATGTTAAGTGGAGTGTCATATGGATCAGTTTTGGGACTGGTTCTGGTCAATATGTTTGTGAACCACAGAACAGAAGGGATAGGGGGTAAAGTTTGTCTATTTGCAGACGATACTAAGATCTGCAACATAGTGGACACGCCTGAAGGAGCAGAGAGAATGAAAAGTGATTTAAGAAAATTTGAAGAGTGATCAAATAATTGGCAGCTGGGATTCAATGCCAAGAAGTGCATGCATCTGGGATGCGGTAATCCGAAAGAGCTGTATGTGATGGGGTGTGAAAGACTTATGTGCACAGACAGAGAGGGGCCTTGGGGTGATAGTGTCTGATGATCTGAAGGTGGCGAAGCAATGTGACAAGGCGATAGCTAAAGCCAGAAGAATGCTGGATTGCACAGAGTATTAACCAGTAAGAAAAAAGATAATGCCCTTGTACAGGTCCTTGGTGAGGCCTCACCTGGAGTATAGTGTTCAGTTCTGGAGACTGTATCTAAAAAGGATAGAGGCGGTCCAGAGAAGGGCAACTAAAATGGTGCGAGGACTGTATCGAACGACTTATGAGAAGCTGAAGGATCTGAATACGTATACCCTGAGAGAGAGAGGAGGTGCAGGGGAAATATGATGCAGACCTTCAGATACCTGAATGGTTTTAATGATGCATGTTCCACGAACCTTTTCCAGAGGAAAGCAAACAGTGGAACTAGGTGTCACAATATGAAACTTCAGGGGGGATGACTCAGAACCAAGGTCATTTTCTTCATAGAGAAGGTGGTAGATGCCTGGAATGCCCTTCCAGAAGAGGCAATGAACACAAACAGTAAATGAATTCAAAAAGGTATGGGATAAATACTGTGGATCCCTAAATGCTAGAGTTCAAAATTAAGGAAAGGGTGCATGGGGAGGTAACCAGCATGAAGTGGCAGCTATTACCCCTAATAGAAGGCATGGGGATTACTACCCATAACCAATAGGCTTACATGATTTTGACATAGCTGCACTCTGTTTCAATGGTGGGGGTGGGTGAGGGGAATTGGATTCAGACAACAGCCAACACTGGGACCCGACTTTTGAAGTCCAGGGTACTGATATGCAGACATTAGGGAAAAAGTAAAAGACTGCTTCTACAGCCAAGTCCAAAAGCAAAACACATTCAAGCGGCAGCACTGAATGAATTATTAGAAAGGCTGCTCACTCTGTAAAAATGTTGCTAGCAGTAATTTTGTTATGGGTTTGACAATTGCTTGGTTTTGGTTTTTAATATTACTACCCTTAACATAAGGCTAGGGAGGAACCTGCATGGAGCGGCAGTTACTACCCTTACAGAAAAATGGGGATAACCTGCATGGAGCAACAGTTACTACCTTGGGAAGCTTGCTGGGCAGAATGGATGGACCACTTGATCTTTCTGCCATCATTACTATGTTACTAAGACTAATATACATGGGGTGGTATAAAGGTCCCCTTTATCACCAGATTAAAGCTCAACACTGATGCAAATTAGCTACTAAAGATACTATTTCATGTGTTCTTGAAAATCATTTAAAAAATGTGATGAATGCCATTGTTGGGAACTGTTACATTTTTTGCATTCAACACAATTGGGATTTGTCATATTGGTAATATCGCCTATTGTGCAACTTACTGACTTATGTTGATAAAACTGCTATACCCACATAAATCAGTTGTCTGAAAACTGCTCTCACTCAGTGGAGTTTAAAGTCTGCACACTGCTCCATAGCACATGTACTTTTAGCCATATTAAGAAGAGGCTTTCCCTGGGGCACTTAGGTCGGGGGAGGAAAGCTCCTCATGTAGATTACTTTTTCCAGTCTATGAAGATTACTTTCCATGCAGAAAGTACCAAAACAAAAAACACTGGTGCAAACGACCATGGGTACTTTCTGCCCGTGGCACTTTTCAATCTGAAAGTGGAGTATTTTCACTTTGTAACTTGCTGCAAAGCCCACAGACATTTTGAAAACTGTCCCCTTAAATTTTGCAAACATAAGCCACTTGAGAATATGGCGGTGGTAAAATCTGATACGCAGCAAAACCTGTTTGTTCTATGTAGACAGCAGAGAGACAATGCTGGCAGGATAAGCAAGAGAAATATTCAAACCAATCCATTTAGATGGATAACTTGTGAGTTGTTTAAATTATTTTGAATATTGACCCCTATATATTTAAGGAAAAATATGTAAATGAATTTAGTAACTTCCTTCAGTTGCTGTTCTGTTTGTTGAAGGCAGACAGTATGATATACAGAAAAGCACCAGACAGAGATGTCTGCTTTCTCCACCATTATTTCTTGTGTGGCTATCAACCTCTGTCAACCAAGGCAGCAGGATTCCAAAGGTCAGGCCTGCAACAAAGCTATGGAAAAGCCAGGGAGTGTCGGTATAGTAAAAGTTATTAAATAAATAAAATTACCTTTATGCATTTAAATAAATTGCATACCTGTAACAGGCAACTGCGCTGTAATATTCATGTTGCAGAAGTCTCCCTGACAGCACTCCACCGCCTGGTCAGGGGAAGGCGGGGTTTTGCAGGTCATCTTGCCTTGCTCGTAAACTCGGAAGCAGCCTTTCTGGTAAACCTTACTGCCATCATTTATGCTCAATGAGGCAAAGCACTGCTGCCCATCACATTGGCCTCCATTCCCACATGACATGCCTTCGCAGACACATTTATAGAGGCCCATATTTAACTTATCTGAAAGGAGAAAAGAAAATATTTTCTGAAATTCTTTAAATGAAGTAAATATTTTTATTTTTAATACATAATTGTGGTTTTCCTCCATATTCAGGACTTTATGAACAAGGCAGATGTTTGTTGTAAAATATTACCTCTCTATTACTGGCGATGATATTCAGCTGGATCATCGACCCAGAACATTTTTTTAAACTGTGGCAAACTAGCTTTTCATGAATTTGCTGCAGTTCAAGGCTCCTGAGACCAGAGAAAGATGCCACACATTTTTGAAACTCACAGACCAGGGACTGGCACTTCCTGACTAATCTTATGAGGTCAGCAACCAAGTAGTGACAGCAACTGGGTTTCAAAAATGCTTGTGATTCAGGGATGGGGGCAACTGGCGGAGCTCAACGCATCAGATAGCAAAGACATGAGGCTGCCTGCCTGCCCCTCTGCTGTAATGGATGGCCTGGCAGAAAGGAAGAGAGAGAAGAGGAAGGATGAGAAACCAGGTCTGGGCAGGGAGTGGAGGGGTGGTGGTTGCAGAGAGAAGGCTGGCACAGGCACCCCTCCCTGGTACTTTTTAAATTACTAAATCACTCCTGCTTATTATCAACCAGACTGCTGCAAACATTCATCAATTATTCTCAGTTACAGAAACTACAAATTCCAGCAGCCATGGACATCCTGCAATACTTATATACAGAGTTCTACTATGTGGAAAAATCCACATTTATACAGCATTAAAACTTGCCAGCTAGTGTACCATTAATATCCCACATCTTACCATAAAACAAGACAGCATGTCTGCAATGGATAAAACTGGAAGCTTCAGAGGGTCCAGAAAAGCTCTGTTCAATCACTAATTTGAAGCAATTAAATAGAGTTGCAAGTTTCCCTCTTTATTTTACACCCCCATTTACAATTTGAAATAGAGGAATCAGAGATGAGGAGGAAGGAAGATGATATGAGGGATGGAACAGGATGGGAGGAAAGCTAGAGCAGGCAAAAATTAGGAGATAGAAAACAGCATGAAAAATTAAAATAAAACATTAGGGGACAGAGAAAAAAGAAAATAAAGAACAAAGAACAAAGAAATTATCCAGACACACACAGAGGTAGATCTTAAAAAAGTACGCGCGCGCGCACTTTTGTTCGTGCAACCGGCGCAAACAAAAGTATGCTGGATGTTATAAGATACGCGCGTATCTTATAAAATCCGGGGTCGGCGCGTGCAAGGCTGCGCAAGATCGGCAGCCTGCGCACACCGAGCCACACAGCCTGCCTCGGAGGGAACTTTCCTTCCGCGTCCCCCCACCTTCCCCTATCTAACCCACCCCCCAGCCCTACCTAAATCCCCCCTACCTTTGTTGTGCAAGTTACGCCTGCTTGAGGCAGGCGTAACTTGCACGCGCCGCCTCGGCATCCCCCGGCACAGGCCACAGTGCTGGGGGACTCAGGACCGCCCCCGAACCGTCACCACGCCTCCGGACCCGCCTCAGACCGCCCCCTGACCCCGGATGCCCCTGGACACACCCCCGGGACACGCCCCCTCCCGCCCCTTTTACGAAGCCCTGGGACTTGTGCGCGCCGGCGGCCTAAGCAAAACAGGCGCGCAGGGCTTTTAAAATCTACCCCACAGATTGCAAACATTTGTCTTTCATAGGAACATAATTATGTAGGGATATAATTTTCAACGCAATGATCAGTTCGTTTTGGGGGAATTCGTCCCTTTTCCCAAAAACAAGAACTTCTTTTACAACTAAGGTTGCACTTTCTTTGATTGATAATTTAACAACACGTAAATTGAAGAAAAGAACATTGAGTACTTGCTGACTTGAAGGTAGTTTTGCTCCTACAATTTAGTTTATGTTCTGTCTGATATCCGATGAGACTACATTCGTAATCTTTCTGAAAGCAGCACGAAAGTCTTGATGATGTTGATGCCATTATATCGCACAAATGAACAATATACTTCGCAAAGCACAAACTCATTAATATGAGAACTTACTAAAATCTTAACAAATAGAACTGAACTTAGAAAACTGCCTTACTCACTGTAAGACTCGACTTGAACTCAGAGTTGAGTGATGCCATCTATATATAGGCTTCAAAACTTTGATTGTAGAACCTTCCACAACCTTCTATAAGCTTCCAGAAACATTTTTTTTATTGCAAATTAAATTCTTTCAATCATATTCTATACTTCTTTCAAAAAAAGTATGATAAAGAAGAAAGTTTAATATTAAAAATATCGATTTTGTTAAAGTCTGAAACTTCAGGGCCTTTAGGGGCCATTTTAATATTATCTGATTGAGCTGAAATTTTACAGAGTACTTTTATCTCAAAAAAGATATAATTGCGATGGAGAAGGTACAGAGAAGGGCTACCAAAATGATAAGGGGAATGGAACAACTCCCCTATGAGGAAAGACTAAAGAGGTTAGGACTTTTCAGCTTGGAGAAGAGACGACTGAGGGGGGATATGATAGAGGTGTTTAAAATCATGAGAGGTCTAGAACGGGTAGATGTGAATCGGTTATTTACTCTTTCGGATAGTAGAAGGACTAGGGGACACTCCATGAAGTTAGCATGGGGCACATTTAAAACTAATCGGAGAAAGTTCTTTTTTACTCAACGCACAATTAAACTCTGGAATTTGTTGCCAGAGAATGTGGTTCGTGCAGTTAGTATAGCTGTGTTTAAAAAAGGATTGGATAAGTTCTTGGAGGAAAAGTCCATTACCTGCTAAAAAAAAAAAAAAAAAAGATCATATCACCCCAATCCTTCGGAACTTACATTGGCTCCCCATTAAACAAAGGATACTCTATAAGATACTCACTATCATCCACAAAGCGACAAATAAACTAGCTCCCATCTCATTAAGCTCTCAACTACAACCACACACCTCCTCCAGACCAATCAGAAGCGCATACAGAGGAACATTGCAGGCTCCACAAATTAAATCATCATTGAGCAAACGAGCGCTATCTTCAGCAGGCCCTCACCAGTGGAATATGCTTCCCCCAGATCTTAGACTAGAACCCAGTCATCAAGAATTCAAAAAAAGATTGAAGACATTTCTCTTCCAACAAGCTTTCCCAGACGATTAATTTTACGGTGACGAACAGACTTCACAATTCCTAAGTATCCTAATTACCCTAATTATGAACACGGCATCAAGTACTAATTTTAGAATCTGCTACTGGACAATTACCGTTAAGCTCAAAAATTTACTATATTTTATATATATATTTGGCATTGCTTATATTTATATTTATTGATACGTTAAACAGTTAAACTGTCTTTATAAAATATTATATTGCTTTATTTATTTCCAGTTAAACTATTATTACTTTATTTAGCACTATGTTAAATTGTCAATCAGTTATACTGTTCCATATGTTCCTCGGTTCCATGTAAAGCTCCGCTCTCTGTTGAGCAGTTCTTCGTTTTATGTAAACCGGATTGATTTGTAGTCCCTACAGGAACTTCGGTATATAAAAATTAAAAAAAATAAAAAAAAAAATAAAAAAGTTCACTTAGAGAATAGCCACTGCCATTAGCAATGGTTACATGGAATAGACTTAGTTTTTGGGTACTTGCCAGGTTCTTATGGCCTGGATTGGCCACTGTTGGAAACAGGATGCTGGGCTTGATGGACCCTTGGTCTGACCCAGTATGGCATTTTCTTATGTTCTTATACTGATTGAAGCAATTTTGGGGTTTAGGAGATAAAAAATATTTCAGTTCACAAAATCATACACATCTAAGGGCCACCCTACTGCACCCCTGCTAATTTGTTTTAGTTTTCTGGGGTCATGTGCTAAAATGGGGGCAGATTGGCTAAATGTTTGGGAAGCCCTGTTCTACAATATTTTAACCATTGCAACAGAATCTAACTAGTTTGCAATAAAACTAGAGACCTGAGACATTTCCATATCAGGCTATTGCGCAGAATAGCATTAAATGCAACAGAAATCCAGGCACAATGGAGAGGTGTGCAGGCATTTTCCCCTAGAAAAGAGATCCAATTATTTTCTACAGTAGGCCACATTCAAATAGTGACATTAAGTGGTGGAATGACCTCTCTCTCATCTTCCCATCTGTCTCATGTCGTCTTTCACAAATCCCTTCATTTAGTCTAACCTGTACATTCCCACTGCTCCTGACCACTTTGTAATCTCTCTGTGCCGGAACACACGCATTTTCAAAATTTAGAGATCACCAGTTACTGGTTGTGCTGATCTTATGATGCACGATATCAAGACAGTCATGAGGTGACAGCCCAAACGTTTTGAAAATCTGGACTGCCCTCCCGGCCCGCCCCCAAACAGTCACCACGCCCCTGGACTGCCCCCTGACCCTGGACACGCCCCAGACACGCCCCTCCCGCCCCTTTTACAAAGCCCCGGGACTTACACGCCGGTGGCCTATGCTAAATAGGCGCGCCAGCGCGCGAGTGCCCTGAAGGATTTACGCGCGCAGGGCTTTTAAAATCTAGCCCAAAGGACCTTGCGATATACAAATTACAGCACAAAATAATTTGCAAACAAGATGCAAGCAATTCAATTTCATATTCATCTCCAATAACAAACTGAACAGAACTCCAATTAAAAGTCATATCTAACATGCACTTAAAGGTATAATGCCTGTTTAAAAAGAAAGGTTTTTAACATTGATTTAAAAGTTTTTACACGCTCAATCTGCCACAATACTTCCAGTAAAGTGCTCCAAAATATGGGTGCTGCCACTGAAAACTAGTATCCCCTAGTTTCAGAAAGTCTGGCTTGTTTAGCCTATGGTGTATCAAGTAACCCTCACTGTTGTAATCTTAGAACCCACGATGGGCAGTAAGGCCAAACTGAGGCACTAGATCAAGGCCAAACGACTTGAAGAAATCAGCTTATGGACAATCACCTCAATTTTATATATCACCCATTGGAAAAAAGGGAGCCAATGTAATTCAGTCAAAACTGATGTAACATGATCATTGCAATGCTTATCAGAAATCAATCTAGCTGCTGCATTTTGAAGAAGCTGTAGCAGTTTTAATGTTGTCAACATCAGGCCTAAATAAACAGCATTACAGTAAAGCATTGGAAGCATTAACACCTGGACCACAGTATGAAAATCAGATTCACACAACAGACTTTTCAAACAATGGGTGACAATTTTAAAAAGTTTTAATATTTGGCCAAATAGAAAGATTTGAGTCAATCTGGACACCAAGCTTTCTGATACATGAAAAAACTGGAAAAGATCAGGGAGGAGTCAAGATGGTGGCATGTGAGTAGTGTTGGACCAAGCTGCCCGGCTTATTTCCTCATTTTACCTTAGTGACATGCCTCCTAAACGGAAGGGGAAAGTTCAGGTGTTCTCCTTAGCACCCCCCATCCCTCCGGGCAGCGTACCATTCCCGAACTCGCTGCTACCTACCCGGTATCAGGGGCGGTGGTCTCATCTGGGGAGGTTTCCCTTAGCCCCCCTGACCTAAGAATACCACCGGCGCTTTCTTCTCACCACCCTTCGATTGCGGCGCTTGCAGACCCAGGGCTGGTCGGCTCTGGATTGGTAGCAGAGGGCGTGGCCGCGGAGACTGGGAGATTTTCAGCAGCGTTGATGGCGAGGAGTGTGGGCTTGACGGCTCCAGCAGCTGTATTTCAGGTGGACTTTTTTGGTGGAGGTGAGTCTGCTATGAATTTGGCATTGAGTGCTCAAACTACTATGGAACCAATTGGTATTTCTGAGCAGAGTCCTATGTTATCCCCACTCCCCAAACCATCTGTGGTGACTTTGGACTCTCTATGGGAACTAGTGGCTCAGCTGGGCCCTGCTGTTCAAAGTTGTTTCCTGCAAATTTCTGCTATTTCATCAAAGTTGTATGCCCTGACACAGGATCATAACTCCCAGCTTACTGAACATCCCAATATGATTCAAAATCTAGAAGATCAAGTGAAAACTGCTCAGAACTTTCAGTCATCTATAATTCAGGAACTTTTGGCTCTGAATAGGAAAGTTGAGTTTATTGAAAACCGCTTAAATTTAAGGTTTTTGAACTTTCCAAGAATAGTCTGTGAACAACCACGGGTCACTCTTCTGACTGAGATACTGCACATTTCCTCAGAAAATATTCCTTCATTTAATAAAGTATATTTTCTTCAATTTACACATTCAAGAGAGAATGTACAACACCAATTGGATTTAGAGAACGTAATTGAATTCTTGCAATCTACTACTGTTGAGATTTATGAAAGAGCAACCTTGCTGGTTTAATTTATATATGAGCAAGATTTAGGGTTGGTTATGCGTAACTACTTTCAATACTTAGGGGTTAATTTCATGTGCCAGTTGATCCAAATATTTCCTAACCTGGCTAAGGCCACCCAAGAGGGGCTTTTTGGCCTTGCGTCAGGAGTCTCATCATTAATGGTTATGGAGGTATGAATGAAGACTCTGAATTATTACCAACTATTTTTTCCATATTTAAGATGAGCTTGTAATAAAAAAAAAAAAAAAAAAAAGGACACTTTTGAACTGTCTGTATGCAAATCTAATAATTTAACTTTCTGCCCAATAAGACTTTATACAAATGAACACTTGTGTATCGTCTCCATAAATTTTAAATCCATCACAGATGCTAGGTAAAATACTAAAAATTGGGGCCATATATATGTTGACTAGCAAGTCCAGGGCACAAAAATCCCTCCCTGGGTTCTAGATCTCTTGGCCTTCTTGAGAGCAGATTCAACCACTACAGATTGATAAGGCAGCTGCTGCTTCTCAAAGCCAGATTCCTCCTGGACACGATATATTGTATCTGCCTTCTTATTAACTCATGCCACAGAGCGAGGAGAGGGTTTTCCCACATTCTCCTGAAGATCTTATGGACAGCGCAGCCACAATATTCTTTGGGCATTCCATAAACTGCAGGATATCAAACATTTTTGCCCTTGAATCTTCTTCCTTTTGCCATTATCAAAATTAAAAAAAAAAAGTTGATATCCTTTCCAGTGGAGGAGAGAGGACAGAGGGGAAACCTGTTGGCCATTCCTGACTGGAAAAATCCACAGATCCATGGCTGCTACTCCAGCAGTATTCAAAAGCCTGACTGTTTTGTCAGGAGTGTAAGATCTACTTATTTAAAATATTTCTAACCCGCTCATAGCAAAGTACATCTCACCTGGCTAGCAGACAAGGTCTCAGAGAAGGTTGCACCATCTGTTGGGGCCTAGACCCCGATGAACTCCTATGCTTCAGCCAATTGGCTGGATATTAACATTAGTGTTATGGCTCCCGATGTAGATTCCCCTTCCAAGAACCAGTTTCAGGGCCCTCTGGCCAGGTGCTGACATGGATTCCAACAGGGGCTGGATGCATTTCTACAGAGACACCGATGCAGTCAATGCCGGTGCACCAATGTTCAGCAGGGTTTCCTGTATCTCCAGCTCCTCCTCAAAAATTGCAGATGACATCATGCCTTAGGAGGCACAAAGGAAAGCCACATCTACTTGGGATACCAGAGTGACTGATAACTGGATCCTCACAGATATAAAGTTTGCTTACCATAAAGGAAACAGACCCTTCTCTCCTAGTTCACAGACCTTTTGCTTTACAGCATGCAGTAAGAGATAGGAAAAAAATGTGTGGTGGGAGACCAAGAAAAAAAGCTGAAATAATGAATACAGCTACTAAGAATGACTGTGGGAATATAGGAAAAGTTCCAGTGAGTACTGAAGAAATGGAGTTATTTTGACAATGAGGTTAATGGTCACTCCAGCAACAGTGAGAACCTATACCAATCATCATATCTACTAAAAATCAGAGGGAAAAGACAGGAACAGTCAACCTCCTTATATGCTGCATGTACAGTAGAAGAGATTGTAGGGCTCTCATTAAACTGTAAATACCCAAGACGTGAACTAGGGGTCATTAGGAATTGCAAGTTTTGAGTTTGAGTCTTTACTATGTTTTGAGGCTTGACTTCAAAGCTGAGGCAACCCTACAGACCTTCCTACCAATGCACAGAACAGGCAAGGAGGGGCTGGATTAGTGAACAAAGTAGCTTTTTTTTTTTTTTGCTCTGCTCTATATACTCCAGCCTCACTTACTTCCCCCTCCAGTTCTCTAAAATTGAGTAACTTCACTATACTTTTGCTCTGCTTGTTTCAAACACCCCCAATCTCTCATGTTCTTTATACACCATCTCGGAAGGGAGGGGAACAACTGGAGCAGGAAGCAGAGGGCTGCTATCTGCCAAGTAAGATTCAGAGCAGCAAGGATCTAGTAAAGCTTCAATTGGCCTGCTGTTCCTGGATTTTTGCCATTCTAGGCACAGGTCTAGTGCACCTATTGGCAAATCCAGCCTTGTTTAGGCTTGTTTCTTATTATGTGGTTAACAGGATAAGAGAGCATATTACTAGCATCCTTGAGTGAAATACAATTTGATTTGCACTTGTCAAACACAAAGATTATTAAATAAACACAAAACATTGGTTCTTGACCCTGAACACACCAGGCAAAGCACATGAGATTTTTTGACACTGCATAGTTAGCAGTGACTCAAATTAAACAAGAGATGCAAAATTACCCTATAATTTTTCTCAGTCCAGTAGGGATTTCTTACTCCTAACAATACATTTTAGCTCAGTCCAACTGTAGCATTTAAAACATTTGACAGCAGTAAGAAAATCTGAAGTTGGGATATACATATGTGGTCTTGAAAGCTCATGCATCATTCTTTGAATTCTTATGTTTGCTCAATGAAGTCATAACTTGCAAAGAATCCGGTCAGAAGAGATACATTGCTGTTTATTAGTTAATGGGTTGTGGGGTGGTTTTTGAGGGTTAGGTTTTTAGTAAATGTAACTATGATTATGTTTGTGATTTGTTGTCATTGCAGGCTTTTCACTAGTGTGTGTGGGGCGTGAGTGCCAGCAGTGTGGTAGGATATTTATTATTAGTTTAGTTTTTGTACTGTAATTTAATTAAATGTATTATTTCAATTGTAAACCATTTATGGTGATCTCAAGGGATTGGAAAGTGGAGTATAAATGTATTAGAACACAGAACATGTTCACATGTATGCCTAGTTCTAAGTCAGGGCTTCCCAAATCTATCCTGATCGCACCGCAAATCAGGTTTTCAGGATATCTACAATTTAAATGTAATTTAATAATTTATATTCTGCTTTACATAAGTGCTAGGAAACATGAAACATACATGAGATACATTTGAATACACTAGAAACTCACTATATGGAAATTAATTCGTGTGTATTCATTGTGGATATCCTGAAAACTCAGCTAGCTGTAGGGTCCACTGGAAAGGTTTGGGAAGCTGTGTTCAAGGCAGGCCTATCAGCTGTTCCTCGAAGGAAAAAAAAAATAAGAGAAGGAGTTTTAACTATTTTTTCTCTACCACTAAGGAAAATTTGTGAAAATTTGTGAAACTTATTTTCCCCAGTCTCTTCAGCATACATACAATGACTCACGTGTCAGTCTAAGTGTGAATCATGGTTTCTTGGGAAAAACAAAACCAGAAAATACAAGCTAAAGGGGCTAAGGATCAGGCAAACTATCTTTACAAAATAATTTGAAGTAAAGCAAAAAAAAAAAAGCCACCAATTTCATTGATATTCTTTAGCATCATATATAAAAGACAGAAGAAACAATCAAAACCACGTGTGCAGAAGAACGCCAATATATTATAGCAGGTCCATCCGATGTTATCCAATTTGTCAATATAGCTTTACAAGCCAACAAAAAAACTTTTATAATCCAGAGAATCAAGCTCTTATTTCCTTTGAAAGTTTTGGGAAAGATTCCAAAGAGTGCCACCAAAGATGAAAAAGGAATTTTAAATCCCACAACCATATTAGCAGAACGATAAACCTTCTTCCAAAAAAATGGAGTTGTCCAATAATTCAAAAAGGAGTGACCCAAGTGCGCTGACCCTCCTCCACATTTGATACATATATCAGAATTAGAAAAACCAGCTCTGTATGCTTGATGTTGAGATATGTACATTCTATATATGATTTTGTATCGAGTCTCACGCAGAAGCATATTGCATGTAATTTTTCGTGTCATGACAAGAGCAGACTTTAGCACTGCAATTGATATTGAATATTTAAAGTTCCGATTGCCATTTAAGTTGTACTTCTTCCAAAGACCAACTCTTTAATGAGGTCTCCAATTGTTTGTATAAATATGAAATGGAACGTTTCTGAGGATCGTCTATATCAAAACAACTTGTAAGAAATTGCCACTTGGGATCCATGAAAGTGGGTGGAGCCTATTGATATCACATAATGACGAGCCTGAAGATATTGAAAATAATCAATAGGTTGGAGTCTATAAAGAAAGTGAAGTTCTGAAAAAGTAAAGATGGATCCCTTTATATTTAATAACTGTCCAACGCATCTGAGTCTTGAACGATCCCATAAATGGTAACGTGAAGTAGTTGAGTTTCTGGATAGCATTGGATTAATAAATCTATTAACCATGGAAACTCTGGCCAATACCACTCTGCCAATCAGAACCAGAAGAGCAATAAATGCAATTTGGCTACCTTTTATACTAACATTACCACATAACTCAAAAAGTATTTTTCTTAATCGAATAGATATTTAACAGATGATCTTTAACGTATTTTAATAAGGACTGGATAAGATCTTTAATGTACTTCAATAAGGACTGAATAAATTTAAGAACCCCATTGGTGCAGGGAGGGAGGAATGGAATGGAGGGGTGGTTTTGGGAGGAGGGATAAGAGTTAAATGGACTAGGAAGAGAAAAATGAACATAAGAGTTTTACAAAAAATATGCTGTATGTAATCAGATATATACTTTGTAATGTTCATTATTTTATGCTTTTTTAAAAAATAAAAACAGATTTACCACAAAACCACGTGTGCAGAGAAAACAGAAGCATCAATTTCAGAACATAAGATTTGCCATACTGGATCAGACCAAAAGCTCCATCAAGCCCAGTATCCTGTTTCAAGCAGTGGCCAATCCAAATCACAAGTACTTGACAGGATCCCAAAAATTCAATAGATTCCATGCTGCTTATCCCAAAAGATAAGCAGAAGATTTCCCCAAGTGCACTTAAATAATGGTTTATGGACTTTCTTCCAGGAACATATTCAAACCTTTTTTAAACCAAACTACACTAAAATCTTTTACTACATCCTCCAAAGAAATAGAGTTTAATTATGTGTTAAGTAAAAAAGATATTTTCTATTTGTCTTAAATGTATTACCAGTAGCATTCAAAATTTAAAGCTTTTTATCCATTCTGAGTCCGGTGAGTAGATAACTCCCATGCCACTCTACAACTTAGAAGGCGGCATCAGACACCTACTACAATCAGTGTATGAACCATTAGATATTACCACATGCATGTGTGCAGCATCCATAGAAGCCCACTACATGGCATGGCTCAGCACAATTGGCATAAAAGAAGATGTCCATAAAAAACTAGCTGACCTTCCTTGTTTTTTTGTGGTGAAAAACTCAAGAGAAACAGTGTCCCAGATGATAAAAATAAAATGTGGAACATCCACAGACCAGCATACCTCCAGTAGACTACTGTTCATTTCCTATAAACAGCCGTATTATCTAAGACAGCGCTTCTCAACCGGTGTGTTGCGACACACCGGTGTGTCGCCAAGCACCGGCCGGTGTGTCGCATGCTCCTGGTCTCTCCCGCTGCTCTTCCTTCCCTGCTGCCGTTGCCACCAGGCTATCAGTACGTTCAAGCCCAGTGGGAACGGCAGCGGTGACAGAAGCAGTGGCACCTGCGGCTGGCCTTTTCTTCTTCCCGCGCCTGCCCCCCCCCCCCCCCCCGTGACCCGGAACAGGAAGTGATACACAGTGCGGTGCGCGGGAAGGAGAAAGAGCCGTGCCGCGTGGAAAAATAGCAGCGGCCCCCGAGCAATCGAAGCAGCCGGTAATCGGGAAAGGAGACAGCAGCATGAGCCTCCCACGGCCGATGGGATTCTTCTTTCTTGGCCTGCGGGGGCTGGAGGAGGCGGCTGCTGCAGCTACCTTTTGTGATCGGGGAGTGAGAAATCTGGGTATGTGAGAAAGCATGGGCGTAAGAAGCCTGGTGTTGTGGGGGGGGGGGGGGGGGGGATGTGAAAGAAAGCATAGGCGTGAGAAGCCTGATTATGTGAGAGAGAGCATGGGAGTGGGAAGCCTGTGTGTGCATGCATGAGAGAGAGAGAGACTGGTTGGTAAGGTGACTGTGTGTGAGAGAAAGAGACTGGTGTGTGTGAATGTGAGAGAAAGAATGTGATTCAGGGAATGAGAAGCCTGTGCATGTGGAGAGCGAGCATGGAAATGAGAGACGTGTGTGTGTGTGTGTGTGTGTGTGTGTGTGTGTGTGTGTGTGTAACAGAGAGAAAGTGATTATGGGAATGAGAAGCCTGTGCATGTGGAGAGAGACTGGTGAGAGTGTGTGTGAGACAGAGAAAGTGATGAGAGTGAGAATCCCATATATGTAAGTAGAACACGGGAGTGGGAAGCCTGTGTGTGTGTGTATGGCATGAGAGAAACTGTTCAGGAAGGTGACTGGTGTGTGTGTGTGTCAAAGACGGTTTGGGAGATGATTGGTGTGTGAGAGACAGAAACTGGTCATGGGGGCATGACTGGTATGGTGTGTGTGTGAGAGACATGGGCACTAAGGAAGAGGACCATGAGTATAGAGCTTAGCTTCTACTGCTGCTTCTGGTGTATGCCACTGCCTGCATAGAAGGGGAGTAGGAGAGCTGCTGAAGGGGGTAAGTAAGGTGGCTTTTTAAATTTATTTTTCTTGATTGACTGCCATTTTAATTATGTGATGTCTGCTTTTTTGAAATATTTTATTGGTGTTTGGAGAATTTTTAATAGTTTTTATGAGTTTTTAATTGTTGGATGTTATTCTGTTCATAGCTGTTTTGAAACATTTATTCTGCTTATTAGTATAGTTTTACAATTATTTCTGTGTGGGAATCTATAGCTGCTTGCTAGTTCTGTTTTCCTAATAAGAGGGGTATTGGTTTTTAGGACCAGATTTAATATTTGTAGTGTTGCCTTTTCATAGATAGGGTTGCTCCTGTTTGAGTGTATTC
Source organism: Rhinatrema bivittatum (assembly GCF_901001135.1). Taxonomy (NCBI): domain Eukaryota; kingdom Metazoa; phylum Chordata; class Amphibia; order Gymnophiona; family Rhinatrematidae; genus Rhinatrema; species Rhinatrema bivittatum. The sequence goes on from NC_042620.1 coordinate 85,443,392, forward strand.
TATAATCAAGGTGTAACTGTGCGGATTAGTTTATATGCATTTCTACAGATCCTGGGAGTATGTTAGGTCCGTTCTGTGTGTGTTACTGAGGTGAGATATTTTATTAGCATGTAAGCGTGTGTATCAGTCTTATTTGTTGCGTTTCTCAAGAAGACATGCATTGGTGGTAAACTGCTGTCTTTTCATAAGTAGGGCTATTAAGCCTGGAAGTAGAAGGAGTTTGAGTTGCTGTTACTGAGATGACACCAGAACATCTTTTTTGTAGGGAGAGTTGTATGGGGAATGTCATAATTCTGCTTTACATCCATTATTGTGGGTCAGGGGGGCTCCCGTGGATGCAAACTGTACTTCTATATCTAGTCCCGTGACGATCATGGGTCAGTGTGTCATGCATGTGAGAACTATCTGTCAGGTGTGTCCCGAGAGAAAAAAGGTTGAGAACCATTGATCTAAGACATTCTTACAAATCCTACCACCAATATCAACTAACTTCTTACCAATCAAACTGGCAATAGTTTCAAATGGCTCAAACCAGAAGTCTCCCGAAGGAAGGACATCAAAAACTGCCCAGCTTATTTTATGATATCCTTGCAAGTGCCTAGTTAGATATCTTAATGCAAATTATGTGTTCTTTGAACCTTCACAGTAGAGATCCCTTCCTCCCCCCCCCCCCCAACTGGTTTCTCCCCTTCCAAACATACAGTGGCTCTCTTCTCCCTCCCTCCCCCTCCCACCACCCCTTTACTTCAACAATAGACCTTGAGGGTCTAGGCAACCCACCGGACTTCCCCTACCTTTAGAAGACTTAGTGGTGCAGTGACGGACTGGAGCACCCCTAACTGCAGACTCAGCACCATCATTAAAAATCATACTGGCCATTCATTTTGTCTTTAATGTGATAGGTGCAATGGCTGGCTGGCGCCATGGTGTCGACCAGCCAATTGGTAGGGGCACTCCAGGCTGCTGCTGCACCACAGAGTCTTCTAAAGTTATGAGGTGTCCAGGTATCCTCAATTTTCTATCAATAACCAGGCTGAATTAGACATTATCTGTGGGTGACATCTGGCAGCACTGAATGGACTTGTTTCTCCAGGCTGTAGAGCTTTGTACTCTTGAGCGTGTGTGGGAGTTCCTGCACTGGCGTTGCCTTATGAGCTGTGTGGTAACTTGAGTGGTAGCAGCTTGGGAACTGCCAGAGGGAAAAGGAGGCAAATTTTGGCTGTTCCTTAAGTTCAGTTTTACAATGAAATCGAGAAAAGTGCAGAGCAAAACAAATGAAACAAGTAGCTCACCTTGGCTTTAGATCTCACAAATAAAGGACAGTGTAAAACAAAACAATCACTGGTAGGGTGTTCACCTTGACTTCAAGCAAGTCCTAAACTTAAACTTAGCAGATCTTAACAATTGTCACTCACAAACATTAAACATAGCAGGTCTTCTTATACGTTGGGACACTTCTCCGGGGCCTGCTTAACCCTGGTAGGCCTTTTGGTCTTATACTCTGGTGAAAGTCTTCACCCTTCACCCAGGATTCCCGGTGGGTTTCAGTCTTAAGAAGGGTCATGCAAGACAGCTATGCCTGGTCCTTTAAGGTAGTTTGAGAGAGTTTTCTGTACACTTTCTCAAAAGCTGCTTCCGGCATTTGTTATCTGAGCTAAAGCACAAGCGTGTACTTTGTATGTCCTCAATTTTTTTTTTTAAACTTCAAACTTGCTTTTTTTTCTTGAGAAGACATTCTGCCTTGCCTTGCTGTTTCTGCAGCCCCCACAAACACTTTAATGCTACCAAAAAAATGAAAAAAGGGGGAAGAGTTTTTCTCTGAAGAAAATGTTTTGGCCAGAAGAAAAAGTCCACAATGGTAAATGGATTCATGAGCTGCCTTTGTGGAAAAGCTATACACCTCAGACTGCCACAATTTATACTGCTGCTGTCTGGGACCAGATCATGACCAGAAAAAGAGTGAAGCCTGAGGAAAGATGTCCCCGCACTCTCAGCATTTCAGGGCCTTGTGCATGGAAGAGCTGAATAAATCTCTCAGGAGTAGCAGTAGATATTCCCGCAGTGCAGCAGCATCTGCCTCCTCAAGAAAGCCATTGAGCTGAAGCCATTCCAAAACTTCCACATCTGTAAAGGCTGAGCCTGTGGGGTCATATTCAGCTGCCTGGATGTCATAGAAACTTGTGGCATCACTCCCTTGAGCTGGCCCTATCTACGTTGAAGGATAAACTCCCCTCACGAGGTGTGTCAATGTTGCTTCCATCGAGCTGTCCCTTTTTTGGCACCACTACTGCAGACCTCAGCTCAACATGATGCATCGAAGCACCGAAAGACTGATGCACCCATGCATGCCTATGCTGCATCAATGCATCCGATGCACCAATACGCCTGATGCATACTGCACTAATACAAGATACATTGGCACGCCCTATAATAATGCAGACACAAAATTATGCAGAGTAGTTAAATCTCAAACAGATTGTGATAATTTGCAGGAGGATCTTGCGAGACTGGAAGATTGGGCTTCCAAATGGCATATGAAGTTTAACGTGGACAAATGCAAGATGATGCATATAGGGAAAAATAGCCGTTTCTGTAGTTACACAATGTTAGGTTCATCTTAGGAGTTATCACCCAGGAAAGAGATCGAGGCATCTTAGTGGATAATAGATTGAAAGCGTTGGCTCAGTGTGATGTGGTGATCAAAACAGTAAAGACTGTTAGGAATTATTAGGAAGGGAATGGGAAATAAAACGATGGATGGCATAATGCCTCTATCACTCCCATGGTAAGACCGTATTTTGAATACTGTGTGCAATTCTGGTTGCTGTATCTCAAAAAAAGATATAGTTGCACTGGAAAAAGAGCAGAGAAGAGCTTATGATCCTTTACATCGCCCAGATATTTCACCTCTCCTTCCTGAGACCCAAGAGGATTGCCTCCTCTACAATTCACTACATAAGAACATAAAATTTGCCATACTGGGTCAGACCAAAGGTCCATCAAGCTCAGTATCCTGTTTCCACTGATTAACATACATGATTTTAACACAACTGCAGTATCACTCTCTGCTTCAATTGGGGTGGGGGGGGGGGGGGGGGGGGGGAGAACAAAGGAATTGGATTCAGATGACAGCCAACGTTGGGCCCTGACCTTTACAGTCTAGAGTACTGATATGCAGACATTATGAAAAAAGCACAGGACTGCTTCTACAACCAAGTCCAAAAGCAAAGCACGTTCAAGCAGCAGATTTATATGAATTATCAGGAAGGCTGCTCACTCTGTAAAAATGTTGCTAACAGTAATTTTGTTGGTTTGACCATTGACCATTACTTGGTTTTGATTTTTAATATTACCACCCTTAATATAAGGGTTAAGGGTAACCTGTGTGAAGCAGTAGTTAATACCCCTAAAGAAAACATGGGGGTAACCTGCACAGAGCGACAGTTACTACCGTAATAAACTTGCTGGGCAGAATGGATGGACCATTTGGTCTTTCTGCCACCATTACTATGTTACTGTGTATGTCATGTTAATATGGCCAATCCATATCAAAAGTACCTGGCAGGATCCCAAAAGTTTGGTAGATTCTATGCTGCTTATCTTATCTCAGGGGTAAGCAGTGCATTTCCACAAGTCCACCTTAATTTTTATGGACTTCTTCCAGGAACTTGTCTAAACCTTTTTTTAAGCCCAGCTTCAATAACAGCTTTCACCACATCCATTGGCAATGAAGTAGAGTTTAATTATGCAATGAGCAAAAAAAATTTTTTTTTCCTATTTGTCTTACATGTATCACCTAGTAATTTTATTGAATGTCTCCTAGTCTTTGTACTTTTTGGAACAGTAAAGAATGATTCATATTTACTCATTCTACTCCAGTCTTTATTTTGTAGTCTTATCATATCTTCCCTCAGCCCTCTCTTCTCCAAACTAAAGAGGCCTAACATTTTTATCCTTTCCTCAGAAGAATCATTCCATCACCTTTCTCCATACCTTTTCTAATTCTGTTATGTCTTCTTTGAGACTTGGTGACCGCAACTGTACACAAGGAGCAGTCAGTCGCACCATAGAACATTACAGAGGCATTATGATATTCTCAGTTGTAATTGCCATTCCTTTCCTAATAATTCGTAGCATCTATTTGCTTTCTTGGCTGCTGCCACACACTGAGCAGAGGATTTCAACATATTATCCACAATGATACCTAGATCCTTTCCTTGGGTAGTGATTCCCAAAGTGGAACCTTGCATTGTGTAGCTATAATTTGGGTTGCTCTTTCCTACATGCATCACTTCGCAGATGTCCACATTAAATGTCATCTGCCATTTGGTTGCCCAGTCCCCCAGTCTTTCAAGGTCCTCTTGCAATTTCTCACAATCCTCTGTGATTTAACGGTTTTGATTAATATTGTATAAAGAGCAAATCTGATCACCTCACTCATTCCCAATTATGAATATGTTAAAAAGCAGTGGTCTTAGTACAGATCCCTGGGGCACTCCACTATTCACCTTTCTCTATTGAGAAAATTGACCCTTTAGCCCTACTGTCTATTTTCTATCTTTTAACTGGTTCTAAAACCACAACAGAACATTGCTTCCTGACCCACAGCTTTTTACTTTCGTCAAGAGTCTCTCATGAGGTACTTTGCCAAACATTTTCTGAAAATCCAGATACACTTTATCAACTGGCTCACCTTTATCCTCATGTTTCATGCCTTCAAAAAAAATGTAACAAATTGGTGAGGAAATTCCTCGCCAATTTGCTTCCCTTGGCAAAATCCATGTTGAATTTGGCCCATTAAACTATGTCTGTCTATATGTTTAGTAATTTTGTACTTTAGAACAGTCTCAACCATTTTTTCTGTTGATAAGCAAGCTGAATTAGCCATGATCTGTGGGTGATGCCATCAGGCGGCACTGAACAGATCTATCTCTCCAAGCTCTGTTGAGCATGTGCAGGATTTCCTGTGTAGGCTTTACCTCATGTCCTCAGTCTGTTTTCGTCCGTGCTCTGCATGGATGGCTATTTCTCTTCTCTTAGAACTATCAATTTTCCTCCTCTATTTTCTCGCATAAGTGACCCAAAAATAAAAACATTGTTCAGTGCTAACCAATGATGGCCTCAAAGAAAACCTGCAGGTTAAATATTGCTCCTTTGGACAAATAATGTCCATTACAGACAGCCACAACTACTGCTACCATGATCAGCAAAATGTCACAGAGGGCACAGAGATCCAGAGCAGCTAAAATTACAGCTTTTAGAGCCGAAGAAGGGAGATCACTAGTTTCCTTCTTCTCTCAAGGCATTTGAAATAAATCCTCTGAAACAATTCCAACTAGACAAGTAGCTATGGTCTCAACACAAAGACCTACTAAAAGCAAGCACCGGAATTCCCTGGTGCATTTGACTCACGCAGTGTCCATTCTGGCCAAAAATAAACATAGCGTCAGATTTCCTCGAAATGCTCAGTAGATGCTGCCAAGGAAAAAGTTTTCAATGAATTTGACTTATGATTCATTCCACAGTGCGTTGGAGAACACAATAACTTTAAAGTCTTTGCACAGCTCATAGGAGAGGCAGATGCATGCCACTTTGGAGTGCCCAAAGCATTCAACACCAGTGCTCCTGATGCTTGAGCCATCACCAAAGCCAACAGCACAAAATGCTCCAAAGACTACGAAGCAAAACCACAAGCAAGGTGTATAAGAACCCAGAGCAAAGTGATAAAGATAGCAAAACAAGTTTCGAAGAGGGACCAGACCTATTGCTATACTATCCACAATTAACACAATCTAAAGGATCCAGAAAACATCCTTTTCCAATTCTTTCTGTGCAGCCTGAAGAGGTATTTTAAGAGTAGCTGTACCATCTCAAAAGATATAGCGCCTCATAGGAACCCCAGCTTCATCTTCCTCCACCTATCATTATGTCTGTGCCGAGTTCCCATTCATTAAATCAAGGTCAGTACCTTCAAACACCAGATCCACTATGTTCACGACTGCCATACAACTCCCACTAGTGGAGCAAACTCATTAATGTCTTGATTCTCGAGGTGTATACTCTTCTTTCAATAATTCTCATACCATAGAAAAATAGCTATTGCATGATTTTTTGCACACCTCTCAATTTTGCCCATTCAAGACCCATATCTCCCAAACTGAAGTTACTTACAGACTTCAGAAATATGCTTAAGACAAATAATCAAAGTTTACTATACTAGTATTATTCAGGAAGACAGGCACTAACCCAGCTTCTCTAAGAATGATGCATAGCACTTCTCATCTTTGCCAACTACACCAATGCTTTTCAAAGTCTGGCCCTCCGAGTAGTGTATTTCAGATGTTTATGATATGGCTTCTATATACCACAAACAAAAAAATTAAATTAACTCCCACTTAAAACCAAACTGGAAGAAACTCTGACCTTCAAGAACATATTGACATATGGGGAAATCTGTTACATACCTTCCACACTAGGTGAGGGTAAAGTCATCATGATCAGTACTGGAAAAATCATAACTCCATCTGTCATTATACCACTGCAAGAAAAGGCATAACAAATCATTTAGGAAAGCTATAAGTTATCAATTATTTTAAGTTACAGGCATAAAAATTCATTTGAATCAGTACTGCAATTAAAATTTTGATATAGAGAGCTGTAACTCTGGAGACTCCTGTTTGATTCCCTAAAGAATACTCGCTATGTAATCCATAGGCATCATTATGGGGAGAAGTGGTACAAGTACTACCTCTCAGAGAGTACAGCATCAAATGTTCCACCACAGTAATGCTACAGTCTTGTGACAACAGTCACTCTGCTACCAGCCTCTCGCTGTGCTGGCACCAGCCATGCATATATAGCTTCTTCCATAAACCACTACCTATCCAAGTTGGCACAGACTGTGCTGCTATCTGCTGTACCAGTAGGAGAGGGAAAGGCATGCATACCAGCAAACGCCAACCACAGGGCCAATACTAACCCAGGGCTTCCCAAACTGTGGGACAGGACCCCAAATGGGATTACAAAACCTTCAACCGGGGTCATAAATGCCTCAAACAGAAGTGTCAGAAGCAGTATTAGTAGTGGAAGTCAGCATGAAGGCTGTGAGCCAGCAAATACTTATGGGCCCTCCAGTGATCCCAACCTCACATAAGTTTCTATGGTAGCAGGAACCCCTGTGCGAGGAAGAATCAAAGCCACTGCAGGGTCTGTGAGCTTGCAGGTCCTACGATGACAAATTATTAAAGCTGCTGCCACCTGCAGATTACCATCTGTCTCAGAACCAGAACATGAGGGGAGGCTGAGTGCGCATGGGCCAGTAATGATTGCCAATTCTCTCTCAACTACCAATGAACCTACCCAACAGGAAAATGTTGCTGCTGATCCATCCAGTAGGATGCTTGGAGGAGGGGCTGTTTGAAGGAAAGGATAAGATGCAGGAGGTGTTTGAGAGTTTAATCAGCTGGAAAGGGATTGGTTGTGGAGGGTGAGAGAAGGGAGAGGACAGAAGATGAATTGAGGGGATGTATCTTTCAGAGTTGGGGATGAGAGAGGGGTTGGAGAGGCAGTGGTCTGTCAGAGGTGAGAAGATGGAGATGAGATTGAGGACGGGGTGAGAGCAAAAGAGATGGCTGGATCAGATGGTTATAAAAAGGGCTTGGGGTGAGAAAGTATCAGAGGGGATGTGAAAAAGTCTGAAGTGGGTGTGAGGTGATGAGCTGGGGAATATGAGGATATGAGGGTGTTCACTAGAGGAGAGGGGTTAAGTGAGGTTCTCTGGAGGACGTGGAGGTTGAGGGAGGAGGTAGAAGTTGAGAGAGAGGACAGATTAGAGGGTGGAGGTTGAGAATCAGGATCAGGTGGACTGCAGAAAGACAGAGTGAAATGACTGATGAAGGGGGACCACACACACCAGCTAATTTGTTCTGGTTGTCCTCTGGAGTCATGTGAATCTTGAAGTGCTAAAACAGGGTCACATTGGCTGTTTTAACCCCTGGTCCCAGTGGAACCTTCCATCCCTGGCCTTAAAGATAATACTGTTACAGAGTAAAGTGTGTGTGCGTTGGGGGGGGGGGGAGGGAGTCAAGACTTGCCAATGGCCCTGGGAAACAAGCCCTTTCCTTCCAGTGTTCAGGCAACAGTTAGGGGCAACCACCGCAGGCAAGTGTATTCTCAAAGCTCTATTCTCCAATGCCTCCCTCCCCAGGAAATCCCACCCAACCTGGGTTAGAGTACACAACCAAGATTCAGCGAATTGTTCATAACATCTAGTGCTAACACAGGTAATGCATATGTAACTCATTCCAGCACTCTGTGGGAGCTGAGAGTTTAATCTGAGCGTGCTCAGAATAAAATCCAAAAGATTTTAATGATACACTGCTGAAGAACATGTAGATCAGCTGGTATTCTGTTCAGCATGCAACCTAATGGATCCAGTGCTACAGAGCGCATTTCCAAGCTACAGAAGGATTGTGTCATCGTATCTAATGTAAATGGCGGGATAAGTGGTGGTATATTATGTCACAGAACACACAATACAGATCTCTAAAAGCAAAAACTTACAGGGTCGTTTATCATTTCACGTTAGGGCCTTAACACTTGCGATAACACATGCTAGTATGTAAATTTCACATTTGATATGCAAGTGGGAGGAGTTTGGGTGGAGTTAATGGTAATGAGCAGCTCCTAACGTGGAATGCGATAGAGTAACGTGGGCTTTAGCACCAGAAATAACCACACCTTTTTTCTATATGCTGTGCCTGTGTTAGCCATGCATTCCCGGGGTAAAAGGTGGGGTTTTTTTTTATCCCACATGCCATTTGGGGGGGGGGGGGGGGGGGGGGGAGAAGAGTGAGAGAGTGAGAGTGAGAGAGAGAGAGAGAGAGAGTGAGAGAGAGAGAGAGAGAGAGAGAGAGAGAGAGAGAGAGAGAGAGAGTGAGAGAGAGAGAGAGAGAGTGAGAGAGAGAGAGTGAGAGAGAGAGTGAGAGAGAGAGAGAGGGCACTTTTAACTGATTATGGGGTCTGGGGGTGGAATAGCATTTTTTTTTGGGGGGGGGGGTTGGGTTACAAACACAGAAGTATAAATACCGAAGTCGACATCACTGAAGATTTTCTGTTTGAATCGATGAAAGGTGCATGAAGACTTGATTTGTACAATGCACTCTACTTAGCTTTTTTGTACTCTCTACCTAGCTTGTTTGAAGCTAGGTAGAGTGCATTGTACAAATCAACTCCTCTTGTACCTTTCATCGATTCAAATAGAAAATGTTCAGGGATGTCAACTTCAGTATTTGTACTTCTGTGTATGTAAAACCATCACCATTCCCCCCCCCCCCCCCCAAACCCCATACAGAGTTAAAAGTACCCCTTCTTTACAGTGGTATAAAATGGAGTGCGACATATTGGTTTATATACAGAGGCCTCTCTCTCACATGCAGGTTAAAAACCTTTTCGCTGTTACGCCCCATGCGGTGATTTAATCAGCGTGTGAAGCAAAAAATAGCGCAGGCTCGATAAATTTATCGCGCCTTGCGGGAATTTCTTATGCAATGCGGGAGCCTAACAATTAAATAACAAGTAAAACAGATAACCAGAGCTAGGAAGACAAAATATCTGGTTCACTTATAAAATGATTGTTAGTTCAATTCAACATAGTGGGGCGGATTTTAAGAGCCCTGCTCGCCTAAATCTGCCCAAATCCGGGCGGATTTAGGCGAGCAGGGCCCTGCGCGCCGGTGAGCCTATTTTACATAGGCCTACCGGCGCTCGCAGAGCCCCGGGACTCTCGTAAGTCCCGGGGTTTTCTGAGGGGGGCGTGTCGGGGGGCGGGCCCGAACCGCACAGCGTTTTCGGGGCGTATCGGGAGCGTGCCCGGGGCGGTCCGGGAGCGTGGCTGCGCCCTCCGGACCCGCCCCCAGGTTGCGTCCCGGCGCGCTAGCGGCCCGCTGGTGCGCGGGGATTTACGTCTCCCTCCGGGAGGCGTAAATCCCCCGACAAAGGTAAGGGGGGGGTTTAGACAGGGCCGGGCGGGTGGATTAGGTAGGGGAAGGGAGGGGAAGGTGAGGGGAGGGCAAAAGAAAGTTCCCTCCGAGGCCGCTCCGATTTCGGAGCGGCCTCGGAGGGAACGGGGGTAGGCTGTGCGGCTCGGCGCGCGCCGGCTATACGGAATTGATAGCCTTGCGCGCGCCGATCCAGGATTTTAGTGGCTACGCGCGTATCTACTAAAATCCCGCGTACCTTTGCTTGCGCCTGATGCGCCAGCAAAAGTACGCCAAATCGCGCGGTTTGAAAATCTACCCCAGTGTGTTTAAATAGCTGAAAACTGCAAAAAAAAAAAAAATAGATGTTGGGGTTTCTCACTGGTTATGATTTTACTCAGGGAATGCGATATTTCCATATGAATTCAGCAAGTTAAAAATAAGACCTCGAAGAAAACTAACACATGGAAGGGGTTGGGGTTCCTACCAAATCCACAGAGTGATAAAAACAAATAAGCTTTATCAAAATGAATAAAAACACAGGAATAATGAACATAACCAGAACCTTGCATTTCAGTACGCTCTAATCACACAGTCAGATGTATCAACGGAAAAGGGGAGAACAAAAAAAAACCAAACTAGAAAAAACTAAGGTCAATAAGTTTTTTCTTGTTGACCGTTCTAGAGAGGGATATCACTTCTATTCCCTTATAAATATAGCTTTAATACAGAGATTGTTAAGTTTGAAGTATGAGTTGATATATTTAATTAATTCTGTACTTAGGCTACTTATGTTTTGTAATATTTGTTGTATTTTTATGAAAACAATAGAGAATTAAAAAAAAAAAAAAAAAGGAAAAGGGGAGAACAGCGACACAAGTCCAAAATTTTAGCTTGCAAGAGCAGTAGTGTACTGTTTCCATTCCAATTACCTGTCATCTCAGACTTCTCTGATAAAGCATCTCAGCCACACATTCTAATCTCTAGCTAGTTTCATCAATTTCTTTTCATCACTGCACACTTGAAGCTCCAGATTAAACATTTCCTGCTGCAAAGATAACTGGACAAGAGTGCTGCTGTATCTAAAGCTTAAAAATTAGGTACAGAGTGAAAATGGCCCCAATTTTTCCCACTTTGAGGAATCAGACATTTTTGTGGTTCAATAGAAAATCTGTGGTTACTTTCAACAAGCTACACCCTTTATCAGAATGTCAAAGCTGACTCCCATGAATGAGCTCCTGCAGGATGATTACCTTAAACCACAGGTCTATTGTCTTAGCATTTGCTGTCTGCTAGGTTACCAGCCTACCACAAACACAAGCAACTAAATTTAGGCATGTCTGGGGTATGACTTGTCACCGAAACTGCTGTACAACAACATTTTTACTTCCACGGAACTCTTATTTAAGAAATTTATAATACTGGGGTTTTTGATTTTGGCGATACGGCTTATGGTCACACAAATGTTATAGCCCTGTAAAGGACAGCTTCCAAATAGGCTCCATTCCATAATTCATTTATTTACAAATGTCTGAAGTGTAAGAGGGAAGGGGAAAGAGCGAGATTTCAAACCTGGCCTCGGTACTGCCCCATTTGCAGCAGTCACACCCGGCCCTGGCCCCCATCCATCTCACCCCTTTCCACAGTTCCACTTCCTTTTTGTGTACAAATCCCTGAATTGAAGCCCTCCCCTTTTGTTCCCACCCTCCTGTATTGCGGGGAAAAGGATGACACTGAAGCAGACACTGCAGAGCAAAAAACAGACACAAAGGATTAAGCTTGAAACTTGCAAGGAGTACTTCTAATTGTCAAGGCTTCAATTCTCGCCCTGATGAACGGCTCCTACTGCTCATAACTTTCAAATTTGTATAAATTCAATTCCTTTTTGTGTCCATTACCAAGAGTTTAATTTCTGGCAGAACAATATTCTGCCACCTTTTTTTCTGGGACCCAAAAGAAAACAGAACAGAGCCAGTAGTTGCATGGATTATTTCCAGCCTCTGGAGGAAGCAGAGAAGATCAGTGTTATAAGCACAATTTAGGAGGCTGAGGGACAACAGCCAAGGTAAAAAAAAAAAAAAAAAAAAAAAAAAAATGCGGGGTAAATGCCTATCAGTCCCATTGCATCGGCCACTCCTGGGTGTGCTGGCTTCCTGCTTATCATGCCATCATCCCAAGCCCTGCTGCTGGTCACCACACTGATGAGGGTGAAAGGGCCAAGGGATTGAATGAGGAGATTTGGGGAGTGAGTGAAGGGATCGGAGGGAAGGGAAGGCTAGTGAGTGATGGGATGTAAGCGGGCTAAAAAAAAGTGAGTGAAAGGATCGGAGAGTCTGTGGATTATGTGAGGAAGGAGGAAAGAGCGAATCAAGGGATCAAAGGTGCTGTGGAATGTAAGTGAGGGAATAAGAAGGACTATGAAATGTGAGTGCCAATCAGAGCAGGGAGCAATCTGTGAGTGATCGGAGGGGGTGGAGAAAGGACTGGGTATGGGGAGGGAGGGATAGAGAGAGAGTGAGTGAGGAGAGCATGCAGCATTGCTCCCTTCCTTTCACCCCCAAGGTGGCACAGAGCATGCCATGCTTTTGAATTCTAAGTCCCATACCCCAATCCAAGAAGACTGAGGACAGTGGACAATGCACACTAGTCTGCTCCTGCCTCCCTAAAGTAGAGGTGAGCCAGCTATTTCTAACCTGAAGAGGATGTTTGCACTTTACTGGCTGAGGAGGAGACTTGCTGGAGAGAGTGATTTTCCAAGGAAAGAAGGGGACTCTAGGATCAACAGGGATAGGAGTTAGACTTAAGAGCTTTAGGACCAATGGGGAAGGAGGGTGACAAGGACAAAGGCGGAATTTATAAGGGGGAGTATGGGGTGGAGGATCAGGACAGAGAGGAGGAGAGGGTTAGAGAAAGCCCCATTGTCTCTATTCTCCTTCTAACCTCAGTGGTCCTGCATCCCCAACCTCCAGCCATTCTTCACCTGCCAGTGGTCATCAAGCACATTAAGAGTGTGAAGAATGTTTTTGGATATGGGTGTGCGATATAAAGTTACACCCAGCCATGGTCTTGCTTCTTTGCCCAGTTTACACCAGCCATGGCCTCGCTTATCTCAACGTCCTCAGTTCCACTTCCTTTTTGACTATAAATTAAGCCTTGACTAGTGATTAAAAATGATTAACAAAAATATGTCTTTTGGACAGAGATCCCCAACTTGTGGCTTGACACGTTTTCCACAGCAAAGGGATAGTATTTTAAAAATAAGTACTCAAAAAAAACAAAACACTTAATGCTTTTAAACTAGACCTTGACATGTTCTTTTAATCTAGGAACCATCAACTAAAAACTCTTTGAACCTCCCCCATTATCTCCATAAAAGCTAAAGCATCACAGCCAGAAGAGCTGGAAAGAAGATATGAGAGCGCTCAGCCACCGACTCCTAGGTTTTTTGGGATTCCCTCTGCAAGCTCTCTTGCAATTCTTTTAGTATCTGATTTACTAAGGCTGTTTTTCCATTCTGTGTCTATGGCGGGGAAGGAAAAAAGCTTGGTAAATGTCATCCTCCTTCCCACCACCACAAACATGCTGTCAAGCAGCATGTTTGGGTCTCTTCCCCCCCCCCCCCCCCCCCATTTTCTTCTCTCAATCCCCCTTAATCCTAGCAGTCTTTTTCTGAATCCAGCAAACCAATCTCCAGCAATCTGTCTCTCCCATCCTGTTCACAGCTCTCTCATCCCTGTTTCCCTCTCTGAACTCCCCTCCCTTCCCCAGCTGTCTCAGCCTCACTGCACCACCCTCTCTGTAATCCTGCTTGTCCCCTTAGTCATCCAGTCAGCCTCTCTCCAGTTACTCCCAGCAAACCAGCCACCCACCTCGTCAGCTCCTGCCTCTCCCCCAACTAGCTTAAGCCAGCTGCACTCCTTAGACACCTGCCAGCTATCCCTTTCCTTCTGGCTGCTGCTGTTCCTTTCCAGGGGGTGGCATTGCACAGCTCTCAAGTCTAGTGGGCATAAATAGAGAGGAGGCAGCAAACACTGCACAGAGCGGCAGTAGCCACAGAGGCATTCACAGAGCGGGATGCCGGTGGCCAGTGGTTGGTGTTCCACCTTCACGGAGCGGAAAGATGGAGGGCTGCCATCTCAAAAAATAAAAAAAAACCAAAGAAAACAGGGGTGGGTAAGGGGCAGGGGTGTGGCCTGCTGGTTGCTACCCCTGATTGAGCTGGATGTTCACTAGGATGGCGCTGCTCTCTGCATTGGTGGAGGGGTGGAAGAGAATTGGGGCCGGAGGGTGCTGGAAGCCAATAGAGACGGGTGGGAGGGAGAAAAAAAAGGGGGAAACAAAAATGGATAAACTGCGTAGCTTGCTGGGCAGACTGGATGGGCCGTTGGTCTTCTTCTGCCGTCACTTCTATGTTTCTATGAATCTGAGTTGTATGATCCACGAATTTCCAAACTGATCTTGCAAGACTTGAGACCAACACAGACGTTTGGACACCATACCAGTCGCTCAAACTCAATGAAGGCCCTGCAGTGAAAATCCCTAGAAAGGAAGAGTGCTTCAGGCAATGGCTGCAGTACCTGGAGCTAAAGTGAGGCACAAAAATCTCAGGCAACAAGAAAAATTTCTGGTTACCATGATAACCTGGCACCTGGATTTGTCAAGTCTTGCTTTAAACTATCAGAGCCATAATAATCCCTCGAGAACTATTTTCTTCACCACCCAATAGCCACTGCCAGTAGTTTGACTGGCAGGCAATTAATAAAATCAAAATCTTTTACTGGACTAAAGTTCAAAGGTTTGGTCAGGACCATTTCAACCACTTATGGGGCAGGACAGACTTTTGTGGATGCCCCCTTTTATTTTTTCTATATTGGCCATTACACCTTAACTTTCCTCCCCAAGACTTCAAAAAGACTGAAGAAAAAAAATCAGACTGCCAGCATGGTTTACTTGTTAGGTGAAAGAAGCAGTCAAAAGTGCATCATTCAAAAATGGATAGATGGTCCAAACAAAGTAAAAAGAGACAAGAGAATAAGTACTGGCAAGTTAGATATAAAACAGTAGTTTGACAGGCCAAGAAAGATTGAGAAGCTTACCCCAAAAGCAAAAACTAAAAAAAACAAAACGTTTTCAAGTACATTTGATGCAAAAAGCCTGTGGAGGAGTCAGTTGAGCCCACTAGATGACTGAGGGGTGAAAAGGGTACTCAGGGAGGACAAGAAAATAGCAGAAAAACTGAATAAATTCTTTGCTTCTGTTTTTACTAAGAAGGCTGTTGGGAACATACCCACATCTGAAACATTCTTTAATGATGATTCTGAGAAATTAAAACAAATCCTTTTGACATTGTTAGTTTGATCCATTATGTTCTCCAAACTAAAGAGTAATAAATCATCAGAACCAAATGGCATCCAATTGAAAGTCCTAAAAAAACTCAAACATGAAATTGCAAACCTGTTGCTAGTAACTATAACCTATCATTTAATACAGCCATAATATCTGAAGACTGGAGGGTGAGCAATGGGTTGCTAATTTTTAAAAAGGTGTCCAGGATAATTCGAGAAATTATAGACCAGTGAACCTGACATTGGTGCCGAACAAAATGGAAGAGACTATTCTTATGAACAAAATCACTGGCCATATAGACAGACATGGCTTGGAGTAAGTTTTTTTTGTTTTTGTTTTTTTTAAATATACTTCAGATTGACCAATTTCAAAAGTGGATTTCATTTTAATTGCACAGAAAAATTCTTTTGAAATGATAAAACTTTTGTGAACACTGAATATCAGAGCATATAAATGGGTTTGAAATACTGATTATTCTATCTGCTTGTTTGATGCCATTTTAATTCTTTCAATGTTAACTTTATGTTGAAGATAAAGTGGTTAATGATTTATTTAGTGATAAACCCATTTTTTTTCCAATGGTTTATTTCTATTAGAAGAGACATCAAAGAACATATGGAATCTGGTGTCTTAGTGCAAACTTTCTGCTGGTGTAAGGGCTCTAGTGATTAGAGGGAGTAGAAGTATATCTCCTTCTGCTCCTGATCTCAGACAGCCCACATAAAATTGTGTCAGTAATTCAACATGATGCAATTAATGTAAGAAGGTTCGCGGTATTAAGTGCATCAATGTCGATTTAAGTTTCAGCTGCGCCGGATGTTTCAATGATTTCATGTTCACGTGCTTCTACTTACCTTGCTTGGAGTATGTCAATGCATGTGTCAACTAGCCAAGTGTGTATGCGCATCAATGGTGCCGATGATGCATATTCAGGTGGCACCGATGGTCCATGCATCAGTGATGCACAAATGCCATTATCAGTGCTGGTCAGTGCATGCGTCAATGCACTGTGCAGATGGCCCTCAGTGCTTCTTCAATGTTGTTGCTCCAGCAGCTCCGCAGATTGTTACAGGCTTTTCTTCAATGCAAGCTGGTCAGCACTACTTGACTGAGGTTTTGATCTGCCTTGCCGTAATGGGAGTTTTGAGGAGCTCTGGCTTAACTCTTTCCAGTGAGGCAGACGATACTGCACTGTGGGAAGGGGAGCAAATGCAACATTTACGAGAATTGAGCAGTTTCTCATTTTATAAGCTCCGGTGCATTGTGTACACAATGACATCCACTCACCCACAATTATAGCAAATGGCCTGGTTGTGCTTCAATATTAGGCAACCATAGCAGAATTCATGTCCTTCTGTAAAGGACATTTAATGCAAATACAGTTCTTGAATCCACTTACTGTGGCCTTCTTTTTGCCAAAATCTTGAGAAAGTAACTACTTTTACCTTTTTTTTTGGTAGTATTGAAAATTGTAGTTAGGGGTGCTGCTGAGACAGCATGGCAACTTTTTTTAGTGATAAAACACAAAGAATTGTACAAAAAAATATTAGACAAAACACAGAGACAGAGTACAAGTCCGTGCTGTGCTCGGATGAGAAAAAAAAAAAAGACAGAGTAAGCTCACAAGACAACATCAGCACAGGAATTCCTGCACATGCTAAGCAGGAGAGACGAATCCATGTCAGCCATACATCAAGGCTAATTCAGCCCTGATTATCGACAGAAAATAACCATGACTGTATTGAATGGACCCATCTCTATCTCAGTAGCATTTTCACTGCTGAGCATGCACTGGAGTTCCCATGCACACTGCTTATGAGTCCCTTAGCTGATTGTAGAGCTTAGCTATAGCTAGGTACTTGACTCTCCAGCAAGGCACGTAAGCATGGTTAACTCATCCTCCTGTCTATGAAGAACCCGGTTTCTGATAAGTAATCTTGCTTTCTCCATTAACAAGCAAAGCTGAATTAGCCATAATGATGGTGGAAGTCGAAAATGAGGGTTGCAACAAAGCATTTCCTGAAAAAAAAACAAAAAAAAAAACACAATCTGGACACCCCCCTCCCCCAATGGACTACTGAATGAACAGGCTGCACAGAACTGCTGGCAAAAGTCTGTTACTTCTTGATAGTGTGTCCAGACAGTACTGGGATATGAAGGTATGAACTAACAACCAAACTGCAATTTTGCAGATGTATTCAATGGTCACGCATCTTAAGTGAGTAACTGAAATAGCCATGGCTCTTACTTTATAAGCCTTGATAGTCTGGATCTGAAGACCAGCCACAGAATAGCAGTGCACGATATAGTCTGCTAGCCAGTTGGACAACAACATACACTTGACACCACCTATTCCTAGTCCACTGGGGTCATAAGAGACAGAAAGGTGAGAAGCTTGATGGACCCTCATTCTGACCCAGTATGGCAACTTGTGTTCTTATGAGAATATCAAGTGCTCAACATCCAAGCAGTCAAGTCCAGAGACAAGATATTGAGATGACAGCTGGATTAGATTCCAGAAGGATTGGTTGATGGACAAACAATCTGACACACTTGCCTGGGTGAAGCTGGAGCTGCTTTCTCTTCTTTAAAGGTTAGCTCCAGAAGCCTGGTTCCACCCTGGTTAAACTGGATCCCATCACTTTGGAAAAGACTCCCCCTTCCCCAAAAGGTTCCCAGTTCCTTACAAAACTGAATCCCTCTTCCTTGCACCATTGTCTCGTCCACGCATTGAGACTCCAGAGTTCTGCCTGCCTCTGGGGTCCTGCACGTGGAACAGGAAGCATTTTAGAGAATGCTACTCTGGAGGTTCTGGATTTCAGCTTTCTAAGAGCCTAAGTTTGGCTTCCAAAACCTCACTCCCACATTTTCCTATGTCATTGGTGCCCACCTGTAACACAACAGCCGGCTTCTCCCCAGCACTGTCTAAAATCCTATCTAGGTGACACATGAGTTCTGCCACCTTTGCACCAGGTAGGCATGTTATTAGGTGATCCTCATGCCCAGCAGCCACCTAGCTGTCTATATTCCTAATAATCAAATCACTATGATGGCTGACCTGACTCTTTCCTCCTTTGCAGAAGCCCTGGGAGACACATCCTCCATGCAAGAGGACAATGCACCACCTGGAGATCAGGTCCTTGCTACAAGATCATTTCCTGCTGCACCAGGTTGAGGCTCTCCAATCAGGAGACCTTCCTGATCGGACTCATTCTCTGAGAGCCAGGAGCTCTTTGCATCAGGTGGACATATACAATCTCTCAGTATTGAGCTGGTAATTTATGCACCCAGGTGTGAGGAGTCAATGAAGCCAAAAAAAGCTGATTTTAGCGCACATTCCTCATGCTTTAACGTTTTATTAACACCATGGCCTGATTAATGCGTCAAAGAGGAATTCTTCAATGACTCTGGCTTTTCAGAGTGGGAGATCAAAGAGTTAACTCTTACAAGCAGGAGACCATGACCTCCATTTTTTAGAAGGTTCAGGTCTCTCAAGGGATTTCACCCTTTTCTTCTGAGATTATCATATTTCAATTTAAACTCCTGGAATTTTAAGGGTTCTAGGCAATATCCTTTCATGAGCTCTACAGCTGCTGGTATCAGGATAGGAGCCCAAACAGCAGACACAGACATTGTGGAGGTCCATAATGACCATTATGTGCTTGCAGATAACACAGAATTTGAAGGAGATAATGTTGAGATTACTTACCTGATAATCTCCTTTTCCTTAGTGTAGACAGATGAACTCAGAACGAATGGGTATAGTATGCTCGCGCTAGCAGTTGGAGACTGATCTGACGTCAGCACAGGTATATATACCTCCACAGGAAGCGTAGCAATTCAGTAATCTTCCTTGCAAAAGCTGTTATGGATGTACTGATGATCAATGAAATTAGTGAAACAGGATTCCCCTGACCGATTGATAGGAGCTGGAGACCACCAGCATTCACAACCAGAAGGCGTCGACACCTGGTAGAGTGGACGCTCTTATGTAAGCAAAAAATGACATGGCCTACCTTGAATCGGTGAAACCCATGTATACTGACAGCCTGGGCGGGATGCTGAGTCCATCTGTCTACACTAAGGAAAAGGAGATTATCAGGTGAGTAATCTCAACATTTCCTGGCGTGTAGCCAGATGGACTCAGAACTAATGGGATGTACAAAAGCTTTACTCCCAGCCCGGGTGGGAGGCTGCCCGAGGACCGTGTAGGACTGCCCTCGCAAATGCTGTGTCCTCCCTGGCCTGGACATCCAGACGTTAGAACCTGGAAAAGGTATGGAGGGAGGACCATGTCGCCGCTTTACGTATTTCTGCAGGCGACAGCATCCTGGATTCTGCCCAAGATGCTGCTTGGGCTCTGGTAGAATGAGCCTTGACTTGTAGAGGCGGTGACTTCCCGGCCTCTACGTAAGCTGCTTTGATAACTTCTTTAATCCAGCGGGCGATGGTGGGCCGAGAGGCCGCTTCACCTTGTTTCTTTCCGCTGTGCAGGACGAACAGATGGTCCGTCTTTCGTACTTCTTGTGTCAATTCCAGATATCTGGGCAGCAATCTGACGATGTCGAGATGGCGTAGCAAACGCCCTTCTTCTGATTTCTTCAAACCCGCCATGGTAGGCAAGGATATGGTTTGGTTGAGGTGAAATTGTGAAACCACTTTAGGTAGAAAGGAGGGAACCGTGCGAAGATGGATAGCCTCTGGAGTGATTCTGAGAAAGGGATCACGGCAAGACAGTGCTTTTAGCTCCGAGATGCGGCGTGCTGAACACACTGCCAGCAGAAACACCATCTTCAAAAGGAGAGAACGGAGAGACAGGCCCCGAAGGGGTCTGAAGGTGGATCCCGCGAGGAGATCCAAAACTAGGTTAAGGTTCCACAGAGGCACAGGCCACTTCAGTGGCGGACGAATGTGCTTGACTCCTTTCAGGAAGCGAGAAACATCTGGATGCGTGGCAATGGTCTTGCCATCCCTCCTGGGACCGTAGCAAGACAGCGCAGACACCTGAACCTTGATGGAGCTTAGAGAGAGACCCTTCTGAAGCCCATCCTGTAGAAAATCCAGAACAATAGGAATTGTGGTGGCGTGTGGATTGGTGCCATGAGTGTCGCACCAGGCTTCAAATACTCTCCAGATCCTTATATAGGTGAGGGATGTGGAAAACTTGCGAGCTCTGAGGAGTGTATCTATCACCGGCTCCGAGTAACCTCTTTTCTTCAGTCTAGCCCTCTCAATGGCCAGACCGTAAGAAAGAATTGAGCTGGATCCTCGTGGAGGATGGGACCTTGACGAAGCAGGTCCCTGAGAGGAGGCAGGGGAAGGGGCTCCCCTGCCAGTAGTCTTCTCATGTCCGCGTACCAGGGTCTTCTTGGCCAGTCTGGTGCCACTAGAAGAACTAGGCCCCGGTGCTTCTGAATCTTGTGGATGATGGCGCCCAGCAGAGGCCACGGAGGAAAAGCGTATAGCAGAGTCCCTGGAGGCCATGGCTGGACCAGGGCGTCGATCCCGTGTGAGAACGGCTGAAGTATCTGGGTACTTGAGCATTGGACTTGTCCGCTAGTAAGTCCATGTCCGGAATCCCCCAGTGATCCACAATCATCTGTAAGGCTGTGGTTGACAGCTGCCATTCCCCCGGATTTAGGCTTTCTCTACTGAGGAAGTCTGCCGTGGTGTTGTCCTTCCCGGCAATGTGGACTGTGGAGATGTCCTGAAGATTCGCCTCTGCCCAAGCCATCAGCGGGGCTATCTCTAGAGATACCTGTCTGCTTCTGGTTCCGCCCTGACGGTTGATGTATGCCACCGTGGTGGCGTTGTCGGACATCACTCTGACTGCTCTGTTCTTCAATCTGTGAGCAAATTGCAGGCAGGCTAACCGGACTGCTTGTGCCTCTAGACGGTTGATGTTCCACCCCAACTCTTCCCTGTTCCACCGCCCTTGTGCGGTGAGTTCTTCGCAGTGTGCTCCCCAGCCGCTCAGGCTGGCATCTGTGGTGAGCAGAGTCCACGTGGGGGAGGACATCTTCGACCCCCTGCTCGTGTGGTTGGACTGCAACCACCATCGTAACTGGGTCCGCACTCTGGCTGGCAGAGGTAGATGCACGGAATAATTCCGGAAGCGGGGGCTCCAGCAAGAGAGCAGAGAGCATTGTAGAGGTCTCATATGGGCCCTTGCCCAGGGCACCACTTCCAAGGTGGAGGCCATGAGGCCGAGAACCTGCAGATAATCCCAAGCTATGAGCCGGCTGGCTCCCATCAAGGACCGGAGACGCGTCTGAAGTGTTAACCTTCTCTTGGTAGTGAGACTGACTTTGTCTGCCTGGGTGTCGAACTGTACTCCCAGGTATTCCAGTGATTGGGAAGGCTATATGCAATTCTTGTTGAGGTTGACTACCCATCCCAGGCTTTCCAGAAGGGCGATCACTCTGTTGGTTGCCCGATGGCTCTCCTCCCGTGATTTCGCCCTGATCAGCCAATCGTCCAGGTAGGGATGGATGAGGATTCCTTCCCGTCTGAGCGCCGCTGCTACCACTACAACCACCTTGGTGAAGGTCCGTGGCGACGTGGCTAACCCGAAGGGCAGAGCCCGGAATTGGAAGTGGCATCCCAGAACCTTGAAGCGTAGGTAGCGCTGATGATCCGGATGGATCGGGATATGCAGGTAGGCTTCTGACAAGTCTAAGGCCGTGAGGAATTCTCCTGGCTGTACTCCGGTCTTGACTGAGTGCAGAGTTTCCATGCGAAACCTCGGGACCCTTAAGTATCGATTGACTGACATGAGGTCCAATATGGGCCGGAAAGTGCCCTCTTTCTTGGGTACCATGAAATAAATGGAATAGTGTCCAGAATTCATTTCCCATGCAGGTACTGGGATGATGGCTTTCAAGGACAGGAGCCTCGCCAGGGTAGCTTCCAATGCTGCCTTCTTGTGTATGGGACACGAAGATTCCACAAACCTGTCCGGAGGGAGATGATGAAAGTCCAGATAATACCCCTCTCGGATGATGGCGAGGACCCACTGGTCCGAAGTAATCTCGACCCATCTGGGGTAGAAGAGGGTTAACCTGCCCCCTATGGCTCCGTCCCCCAGATGGATCGGCTGATTCTCATTGTGAGGCGCGGCCGGGACCTGAACCCGAGCCGGCTCCCCTCTTGCGTTGCTTATTCCGAAAGGACTGGTTCCTGGCCGGAGGACGAGGCGCCTGGTAGCAACTCCTATAGGGAGTGAAGCGCTGGGAGCTTCTACCTCTGGAGGGCCTTGGAAAGGTGCGCTGGTTCCTTCTGAACCGATCTTCTGGCAGTCTAGGTACTGGAGAGGTGCCCCGTGTGCTGGCCAGTTTATCAAGGTCGCTGCCAAACAGGAAAGAACCCCTAAAGGGCATTCTGGTGAGGCGTGTCGAAGGCGCATCGGCTGACCAATTCCGTATCCAGAGCTGCCTCCTGGCGGCTACGGAGGACGAGACCCCCTTGGCTGTTGTACGGACTAGGTCTGATGCAGCATCCGTGAGGAACGAGAACGCTGACTCCATGTCTGTTGCCGGAGCATTGTTCCTGACCTGTGACAAACAGGAACGCGTCACCACTGTGCAGCAGGTTGCGATCCACAAAGATAGAGCTGCCACCTCAAAGGTCTGTTTCAGAATGGCGTCCAAGCGCCGGTCATGAGCCTCCTTGAGGGCCGCCCCCCCTTCAACTGGAATGGTAGTGCGCTTGACCACAGCACTGACCAAGGAGTCCACCTGAGGGCACGCCAGCATCTCCTTGATTGCCGGTTCCAGGGGGTACATGCCCGTCAGGGCCCGACCCCCTTTGAATGAGGCTGCTGGTGCAGCCCATTCCAAATCTATCAGTTGCTGTGCTGCTTGTAAGAAGGGAAAATGGCGGGCTGGAGGACAAAGACCTTCCAGTAGAGGGTTCTGCGTAGAGGGCGCCGTAGTGCTGGGACCTGTAATATCCAACTCCGCCAGGCACTGAGATTCCAGGTGGGAGAGATCTTCCTTGGGAAAGAACCGCCTCATGGTTCGATATGGCTCAATCCCTGAGGGAAGTTCCCCCTCCTCCGGGGGGTTCGGACTTGTCCTCAGAGACATCAGGGTCCGCCTGAACCGAACTGCTCGGAGGCGGGTGCCCACAATAAGGGCGTGAAGGTCCAGGGGCAGGATCAGCTGGAGGAACAACAGCAGCGGCCGCAGCAGCAGGGCCTGGACGGGAAGCTGATTGCATCTGTACAAAGGCATGAATCCCCTTAAAGAGATCCACCCAGGAAATGGAAGCGGTCTCTAGTCGTCGGGGTACCAGGTCCCCCGGGATTCCAGGTTGTTCAAGACTGCCCGCTAGATCCGGGGTGGCCCCTGGGGAACTGTCAGCAAACCTCGGTTGAGACTGGTCCTGGCCCGAGGCTCCCACTGCCTCCTCATATTGGGCACAAAGAGAGTCTGGCTCTTCGCTGTGTGTGGTTCTAAGCTGGCATGCTGAGCAGAGGCCGAGGGCTTTAATGCCAGAATCAGGAGGTGCCGCCGCTGAAGATGCAGAGGCGTTCTGTTCCATTGAAGAATATGCGCTTAATATAATATGCGGCAGCAATATGCGCTCAATACAACAGGCGCTCATCAATACAGCAGGCGCTCAACAATATGTGGCAGCACTATACGCTTAATACAACAGACGCTCAATAATATGCGGTTAGCAACATACACTCAATGATATCCAATATGCGCTCATTAGTATGCGGTTAGCAATATACGCACAATGGTATACAATATGTGCTCCTTAATATGCGGTCAGCAATATACGCTTAACGTTTAGTCATAGACCGGCGCCTATCATGGGCGCTCAATACCTGAACAAGGCAGACAAAATGGCGACCTCCACGGCGTGCCACATGCAGACAACGCCGCCTATCCTCGTTCCTCGGAGACCAAAAGTAAGAGATGTACGCCTTACCTGATCCTCTGCGTTTCCCGGTTGGAACCCGGGCGGTCTCCGGCTGCGGGGGGAGAGGGCAAGTACCTTCACCGCCGCGCTTGAGGAAATGCACCCACTGCCTCGAGATCCACGCCGGGACCGAGGCGCCTCTTCCGCCACGCCCGAGCCCTTCTCGCCCGGGGGCTAGTCCCTGCCGCGATTCGGCCACCGGACCGAGGCCTAGACCTCCGGGGGATCTCGGAAATCACCCCGGGAAACAACTGGGGGAGGGACCCCAAGGGTATCACCGCAGGAGTGCGGGGCTCGATGGTCCTGTAGAAATTTAGTAAAAAGAATATAGAAAGTAGAAAATAGAAAATAGAAAGTAGATTGGAAACACGCTCAGCGAGCGTGCAGGCTCTCCAAACTGCTTTGGAGACGGAAATTACTGAGTTGCTACGCTTCCTGTGGGGGTATATATACCCGTGCTGACATCAGATCAGTCTCCAACTGCTAGCACGAGCATACTATACCCATTCGTTCTGAGTCCATCTGGCTACACGCCAGGAAAAGTAATATTTCTCCCTCCCTCCCCCCCCCCTCTTTTGGAGACTCAAAGAACCAGCAAAGAGCGTATTACAAGATACAATGCCAAAAACATGCAAAATTTGCAGGTGGTAGAGAGAGAAAGCAATATACATCTGATCACTTCAGAGGAAGATATTAGACTCACAGAGCAGCTGCACAGGAACCCCCACTCACGTTCAGAATTCTCTCTTCTTTCTGAGCTTGAGAGAGAACATTATGTCCTGGCACCATCAGATGTCGCCCATGTTTGGCCAAATTTGTCTCTACTTGTCCACAGAGAACTATTGTAATCTGCCCTGAGTAGTTTCGTAAGGACAGGATGAAAATCCAAATTAAGGCATGAAGACATGCACTGTCCTAGTCCCTATTTGACAAACTGTAACCAGAAAACACAAGTTATATTTAAATCTAATTTGGGCATCTTTAATTGAATATTTAGAAATCCAGTCATTTAGGTCTATGAAAAAAAGCACAAGCTAAATTGCTCAAAATATCAGCTTTCCTGTTTTATTTGGGGGAGGAGGGGGTAGGACTGGCTCTATTGCACCCTCTTAATTTTTACTCCATCCTCATGCTTTATTCCAAAAAAAGGAAAGTATTTTTATTATGCCTACAACCTCTGTTTTAAAAATCTCATTTAAGTCTATTCTTTAGTTCATGCTATATTCATGTTTTACTTGTAATAGTGTGAAGTCCTGAATGCGATTCTGAAGAGAGTCAGCAAAGTCCCTTATTTCATTAGAAGTAGTAGCTAGGAGACATATGGGCAAGAACAAACAAGCGGGCAGTGAAAAATAATCATGAACAAAGCATTAAATTCCTTACTATTGTCAACCACATAATTTATTTTTTTTTCCTGATACTGTTGGTTTGGAAGGAGAAAGTAGAAAAATCCTTTTAAGGGACTGAAATCACAATACTTGTGAGACAGCAATTCATTAGTATTTAGCCTACAGGGGAATGACCTTCAAAAGGTGTAAATGTTTCCTGTTTTCAGCCTTATGTTTACCAGTTAGCAACTTTGAAAGCTAAAAGTATTTTATTATATGCTC
The DNA here is from genome assembly GCF_901001135.1 of Rhinatrema bivittatum. Lineage (NCBI taxonomy): Eukaryota > Metazoa > Chordata > Amphibia > Gymnophiona > Rhinatrematidae > Rhinatrema > Rhinatrema bivittatum. The sequence goes on from NC_042620.1 coordinate 85,469,256, forward strand.
AACTTTCAAGGTCTCCTTCAGCATACTTCTTTGAATAACGCAGAAGCTAAATTAGCCAGTACATCAAAAGTCCCAGTAGGATTTAGTCTTCAATTATAAACCTGATGAGTCTTTGTAATCATTTTCTCAAGTCTGTAATATTAACTGCAATTAAATTACTTAACCACAAAACAGGGGCCTTCTTTTCTATCAATGATGCTCACTTTTTGCTTCCCCAAACTATGATCTCCAAATTGAATTTTCATTGCTCAGCCTAAAATGTGTTGGTCAAGTAATAATTGTTACCAGATTCAACCAACCACCAATGAACCATTCATATAAATATATCAAACAAAAATATAAAAGCAGAGCATAATAGTGCACAGAGGCTGTGCATCCTAGTACAGAAGCAAAAAAGAAAGACTGGAAACCAATACAAACACTAAATACATGAATATATTCAAAGCAGCTTTCATTTCATATTCAATGGTTTCAGATTCCCAAGGACAGCTGCAAACATCTTCAAATATTATGTAGTGGGCTAGGTATTTTCAACAATTAAAATGGAAGAGGAGATGCATGGAAATAAACATTATTGTAGGCTATAATGTTCAGAATGAATGTCTAGATATGTTTATGTTGAAGAATGAGTTCTTTTTTCTGTTTGTTTTCAATGGATTTCCTTGTTCAACATTATGGGACTGTTTCATATTAATTATATGTGGTCAAAGAACAAACAGAAACTAGCCAAGAGGTACAGACATGTTATATACATAACATGAAATAGCCCTTTTTTTGGAGGGGGGGGGGGATTAAAAAATAAATACCACCAATATAAATGTCAACAACATGAACTCTGTCCAGCAAGTTTGAAGGCTCTGTGGGCTAACTGCCAAGCACCTGAGGCTTTACAGCACAACCCAAGAGGTAAAGTTTTTGTTTAAGTGTTTAATTTGCTTGTGGGAGAATGCCCAGAATGACAAATAACCCAAAGAAGTGTTTTGAAATCTTTTTTTTTTTTTCTGGAAACCCATTTTCTCCACACCATGTCCCTCTGGAGAATGGTCAGTCTTGAGCCCTCTTAGATGTTTAAGGGAAGCTTTTTCTAGGTCAAACCTTCAGTGCAATTCATATACTAGCAAAGCTTGCCCAGACTGCATGCTCAAGTGCATCTCTGTCTACACAAACCTTGATTATGATGTTGAATCTGCTGGAGCATCAGGTAAAACAAACTTCTACTCTGCAATACTGTCACCCACCCCAGAGCTTGGCTCTGGAACCTTTTTTATTCTTCCCATCTTTAGACATCCAAAAATATCATACTGTCTGTCTCCTCAGCCTGTAAAGCCTTAACTTCCTGTGCCGATTTTGTGAAGAAATAAAATATTTTCCATCATTGTGAAGATATTGTACTGTAAAACTGTTAAACTATAGTAGTGCATTCCCTCAAGGCAAAACACACATTCACTTCTAGAAAAAGTGAAAAGCTAAAAAGATGATTAGCATCCTATGTGAACCAATGGGTTCAGCGAATCCCAGCAAGAACCAATGGATACTTTAGACCAGAGATTCTCAAATTTGTCCTGGGGGAACCCCAAATAGTCAGATTTTCAGGATATCTACAATGAATATGCATGAGATAAATTTGCATCACTGCCTCCATTGAATGCAAATTTTATCTCATGCATATTCATTGTGGATATCCTGAAACCTTGACTGACCTGTGGCCCTCCAGGACAGGTTTGGGAACCACTGTTTTAAACAGTTTTTAAGGTTTTGAAATTATGGGACCAACACATTTTTGACTCCGTGAAAGAGGAAGCTATGTCTAATGAGTCCAAGATTCTATTATTTCTGGATTGTGTAATCCAAACAAAGGAATAAGTCTCTCTAGAAAAGGATATGTTGGAAAGCAATGCTTAAGACTGCCAAACCAAAGATTTTGCATTCAATCTTTAGGGGCAAAGGATCAGTTGATATACTAATAGGAAAAAAAAACTCCTATCAAACTAAAAGACTTGGAAAACAGGAAATACAAACTAATTTTTAAAAGTTAAAAAAATTTTTGTTTTCTTGGCTGTTATACTGTTCCAATATTTTGCTTGTCAATCTGTTAACAAAGAACTTTAGTGTTTAACATTTGGTGCTTCCTGACTGGTTTACAGGTACTCCATGGATATACATTTTAGCTACCTTTGGAAGCCATGGTAGCTGTGTGTTTAAGCATGTTGTGAAGAAATCTATAGTCCATGGTTTCTACTTGATATTTTTCACACTAGAAAGGTTACATTCTTACATGATAATTTTTTCCTTGACTCCTGCTACATATATGGGATTTCCCAACTCCTCAAATGACAGAGGACACACCTCTTATGATCTCACTCTGGACTATAAGGGAGGTGTGGATCATGGTCCAATAGCAGCAGCCTACTGCCAGAACACTGTGACAATTACCCCTTCAATGCCAATAAAAACATTATAGGGCCTACAAAACTGTTCTGAGTGAGCAAGAGGTATGAGTATCAAAAGCAAGAACAGGTACATTTAGGGATAATAGGAAATGTACCTCATGATTGATTCCCCCTAATCCTGTGTGGGTTCTGAACTGGTCTGGCAGGACTCAAGGAAAGAAAATCATCAGGTAAGAAAAATGTAACCTTCATTTTCTTTCTGCTAGACCAGTCATTACATATGAGAGTTACAAAAGCAACTTCTTGCAGGAACAATTGGGAGGAAGACACAGTGGCCTTGATAATTCCTACCCCAAAGGCAGCATCTGCCTTGTCCTGTATGTCCAACCTGTAATGCTTAACAAAAGAATGTAAGGATAACCAGGCAGTTACCTTAAAAAGTCTCCTCTGAAGAGGCTAAGACTGCCTTTACCCAGGATCAGAACTGGTAGAAACACTAGGCAACTGCCTAGAGTGCCACGATCCAGGAGGCAGCAGCACAACACAGCCAGCATTAACTGGGTCATGCCCAAGATGAGACGTGCCTGCGGCAACTATACAAATATTTGCAGGCAGTGACCCAGCCAATCGCAGTTCAAACACCTCTATTCTCACTCACTTTCAGGCCCCTATGCCTCCCCCCACCACCACAGAGCCCATGGCTGGAATGGAAGGCAGAAAATCCTTAAGTGCGCATGCAACAGAGAAGCTCATGCTATCTGCTGCGTGCACACTCGAGGAATAACAGAACAGGAGAAGAAACGGGGGTCCATGGGAAGGAGAAGGGGGGACTCAGGCCAAGCAGACCCAGCATGAGGGAAGTAGAATACAGGGCAGAAGCAGTGCACTCAACCATTAGAGGCATAAGAACATGCCATACTGGGTCAGACCAAGAGTCCATCAAGTCCAGCATCCTGTTTCCAACAGTGGCCAATCCAGGCCATAAGAACCGGGCAAGTACCCAAAAACTAAGTCTATTCCATGTAACCGTTGCTAGTAATAGCGGTGGTTATTATCTAAGTCAACTTAATTAATAGCAGCTAATGGACTTCTTGTCCAAGAACTTATCCAATCCTTTTTTAAACCCAGCTATACTAACTGCACTAACCACATCCTCTGGCAACAAATTCCAGAGTTTAATTGTGCGTTGAGTGAAAAAACTTTCTCCGATTAGTTTTAAATGTGCCACATGCTAATTTCATGGAGTGCCCCCTGGTCTATTATCCGAAAGAGTAAAAAAACGATTCACATCTACCCGTTCTAGACCTCTCATGATTTTAAACACCTCTATCATATCCCCCTCAGCCGTCTCTTCTCCAAGCTGAAAAGTCCTAACCTCTTTAGTCTTTCCTCATATGGGAACTGTTCCATTCCCCTTATCATTTTGGTCACCCTTCTCTGTACCTTCTCCATCGCAATTATATCTTTTTTGAGATGCGGCGACCAGAATTGTACACAATATTCAAGGTGCGGTCTCACCATGGAGTGATACAGAGGTATTATGACATTTTCCGTTTTATTCACCATTCCCTTTCTAATAATTCCCAACATTGTTTGCTTTTTTGACTGCCGCAGCACACTGAACCGACGATTTCAATGTGTTATCCACTATGACACCTAGATCTCTTTCTTGGTTAGTAGCACCTAATATGGAATCTAACATTGTGTAACTATAGCATGGGTTATTTTTCCCTATATGCATCACCTTGCGCTTGTCCACATTAAATTTCATCTGCCATTTAGATGCCCAATTTTCCAGCCTTACAAGGTCTTCCTGCAATTTATCACAATCTGCTTGTGATTTAACTACTCTGAACAATTTTGTATCATCTGCAAATTTGATTACCTCACTCGTCGTATTTCTTTCCAGATCATTTATAAATATATTGAAAAGTAAGGGTCCCAGTACAGATCCCAGAGGCACTCCACTGCCCACTCCCTTCCACTGAGAAAATTGTCCATTTAATCCTACTCTGAGGCAGCAGGACAGTTGCAAGCAAGCTGTGCTGCAGGTAAGCCAGCCAGTGGTCATTCTCTGCCTGGAAAAAAAATACATCAGGGGACTGCAGGACAGAGAAAAAGAAAGACTAGATCAGAGAGCAGAGGTGGGGAGGGAAAGATAGCAGCCCTAAGGGGAGAACAGGGCCTCTGATAGCAGGACCTGGGGAAATGGCATGGAAGGAGAAAAAGATAGCTGGAGAGGAGAGAGTGAAGAGGGATTAAGTGGGAGTGTGGAAATTTGCAGATTGAAAGGAGAGTAGAAGGGAGGGAGAGAGAGTGTGGCCCCAGGTGGGAGAGAAGCCTAGGCATGGGAGAACAGGTATTTGGATTGGGGGGTGGGGACAAGAGCGAGGATTAGAAGACTGAGTGGGAGAGCAGTAACATGGGGAATGGAGAGAAGGGAACAGCAAGGACTGGGTGATGAGATGGGGTAAGGATGCTTGTGGAAGAGACAGCAAAGTCTCTGGGTCTGAGTTTGGGGGGGGGGGGGTGGGAGCGCATGGCTGAAGTTTCGCCCAAGGCACTTAATACTCTTGCACCAGTCCTACCCAGGATGATATTTGTGCTCTTGTAGAATGAGCCTAGTGTGCTGCTGGGGGTCTGTTTACTCTGATAATAAGTAAGCCAATCGATTGCTTCCCTAATCCACCTGGAATTGGAGGCCTTGAAGATTGCCTCCCTCTTCTGGGCACCGCCAGCAAGACAAATAGCCTGTTCCTTTTCCTAAAGGCGATTGTCATATTCAGATAGCTCAACAAAATCCAACATACATACATCTAATAGGCAAAGACTCCTATCCATCCCCCAACAGTCCTTACCATTGAAAGCTGGAAGGGATACCACCTGATTTATATGATATGCTAAGACCACCTTGAATAGGAATGACTGAACTGGCTGAAAGGTGACCGAATCCTGTGAAAATACTATGCAAGGATCCCTGCAGAATAGGACCTGCAGCTCTAAGGTGCATTGGCCAAATAGATTAATACAAGGAAGGAAACCATCAGTGACAAGACCTTAACAGATTCCTGCTTTAGCAGCTCAAAGGGCATTTTGACTAAGGCTCAGCACCAGACTGAGGTCCCACTGGAATACCACTGGGCAGAACCTGTTGTGTTTTACCCCTTTCAGAAAAAGCCCTACATCTAAGTGCACTGCTACTGAGGTGCCTTTAATTCAGCTCCTATTGCATGCAATGGTTGAAACCTGGACCTTCAAGGACATGAGTGCAAGACCTTTGCCCCAGACCCACTTGCAGAAAATGTAATATTTGCAAGGAAAACAGTCCTGCTTGGTGAAAAATTCTCAAACACTCTGCAAACCCTGACACAGGCCATGAGAGATGGAAAATATCCGCACCGTTAACACAGTTGAGATCATAAAGGCAGAGTGCCCTCTCAAGGGTCAAGTTCATTAGTATTGGACCTTGCCAGAGAAGACCCCGCTCCTTTGATAGAAACAGGAGAGCTCCATCCAGCAGCCTCACCAGATCTGCATACTAGAGTCTCTTTGGCCAATCTAGGACTACTAGAATGATCTGCATACTAGAGTCTCTTTGGCCAATCTAGGACTACTAGAATGACCAAGAATAAATGGTTTTACACCTTCTTTATTGGCATGCCTATTAGTGGCCATAGTGGGAAGATGTGTAGAGGCTGAGCCTTAACCAAGGACATACGAGTGCGTCTATTCTCCGGATCCCAGCTCCTTCCCTACAGCTGAAAAATAAGTCAGCTTTGGTATTTGCACGTGTCACCATAAGGTCCACACATGGGGGATCCCCAGCAGCTTACTATTCTTTGAAAGACCTCTGGCCCCAGTGTCCGATCTCCCAGGTCCAACCTGTTCCTACTGAGAGCCTACATAGCAGGAAAGAAGAACCTGCAAGCAGACTATCTAGAGCTAAAGAAGATGCTTCTCTGCCCACTCAAGTAGCCAGGCTGCCTCCTGTGCTAACAAGGGGGATGCAGATGACCTCGTCTGTTGATATAAGCTACTGCCGCACTGTCTGACTGAACCCTAACTACCTTCCCTCTTACTAGAGGAAGGAAGTGCCACATAATTAGCCTGTTGGCTCGTTTCCAACCTGTTAATTGAATAAGCTACTTCCAGCCCTATCTAATGCCCTTAGGCCAGCTATCCCTGGCAATGAGCACCCTCAGCCCCTCAGACTGGCATCCATTGTGACCACTATCTAGTCGGGGGGTTCCAGGGCTATTCCCTTCTGGAGATTTAAAGGTTTTTACCACCAATCCACAGTAACATCCCAGGAACCTGCACTGGCAGTCCTGGGAGGCAGGTAACCAACATGTAAACAGGGCCTTTTGGAGAGACCCCATATGGGCTCTGGACCACGGAACCAGGTCCAGTGTTTATGCCCTAGGAGCTCTAGGAGGCTGCTAAACCTGAAATTTTAACACCTGGTCTATTAATTTGGACATTCTGGTGGAGGTAAGATACACTCACCTCTGTTCTGTGTCAAAGTGGGCCCCTAGAAATGCCAGTATTTATGATGGGTATAGACTGCTCTTTGAGAAGTTCACCACCCAGCCTAACTGCTTAAGGAGCTGTAGCACTGCTTCGGAGGCTTGTCTGCCCTCCTGAGCAGACTTGGCTCTTAAAAGCTAATAGTCAAAATAATGTCCTGCATTCATAGGGTTGCCATCACTACCATCATGATCTTGGAAAAAGTCCTGAGTGCTGATGCCAAACCGAAACTGAAAATGTTCACCCAACATCCAGAACTTAATAGGTTCTGGTGAGACTGCCAGATGGGAATGTGGAAGTAAGCTTTGCCAGGCCCAGTGATGCTTGGTATTCTCCTGGCCTTACTGATACTATCTCTGAATGCAGAGTTTCCATTCAAAAATGGGGCACATGCAAATATATGTTCGCTCTATTGAGGTCCAACACTGGGCAGAAGAATGTCTTTTTTTGGAATCACAAAATAAATCAAGTGCCTCAACCCCTCTCTTGCAGGGAAATTGGTATGATTGCTTGTAGGTGCTGCAAATTTATTAATGTTCTCTTGACCTCTTTTCAGAGGGGAGGTTCAGGAGGAGATTACAAAGACCTCTGGGACAGAATTTGTGCACTTATGGGCATATCCTGTTTGCACAATGTCTGGACCCCTTGGTCTGAAGTGATTCAGATCCACTCTATAGTACCTCAGCAGGTGCCCTACTGGGAATCACTGTGCTGATTACCTGCCAGTTGCAGGTGGCTCTGCCTTAGCCTTTCTTGCTCCCCAAAAGGGCTGGCACCTACTTTGAGCGTCCAGCGAGGACCACTTGTGCCAATCTAAGCACCGAGCCTTGATACTCCATGCCCGTGTGAGTCCTCTCTCAGGAAGTCTCTGGTGTTTTGATTTCCCTAGGTCCTTTGCCAGTTTTTCTAGGACCTCTCATAAAAGATTACCTTTGAAATGTAATTTACAATAGCATGACTGATACAAAGTCTGCTGCCCAATACAAAGTCTGCTGCCCAACTGCACATTCATAATAGCCTTCTGGCCCCTACTCCTGAGGCCAGAGTCAGGTCATTCTCACTAGGTTATACATATCAGTCAAAATAAAGACAAGCAAACTGGTAGAGAGCGAAGTGAAGGGAATCCATATCTTTAGGAGAGGGGGCAGGAGAGTTTGGGTGGGGGTGGGGTTTACGAATGATAGGGAAATAGCATGGACCGCCACCCTGGAGGATCCCTTGCACCCTTCTCTCATCACTGGAAAATTATAAAAAATAAAAAAATAAAAAAAGAGATGCATAGTAAAACAAGCCAGAACACACAAACCCAAGTTAAAATATGTGCTCAAGTTATGCAAAAGGCTGAGCATCGATTTTAACTCTGGTGTGTGCAAACATTTCCAAATAAATGCATATTTTAACTCCTGATACAACATAACATTAGCTTGCTCAATCCGGAATTAATATTTTTAGCATGAAGGTTAAGAAACTGTGCACTGAATTTCAGCGCAAAGTTTTAGCACACAGCTTACTATATCAGGCCCAAAATAAGAAATCACTCCCAGTCTGATTCATACCCTGATAGTCAACATCTCTCCTGCATGGACAGGCCAAAACAAAAACGTCCATTCAGCCCATGTTACTGCCAGAAATACAGCCTGACTGCCAGGGTTTAAATCAGGTCTTTGCTGAATAGTGCAGAGTAAATGACATAAAACAGAAAAAAAAAACAAAAAAAAAAAAACATAGGACCAAAATCTTCATACAAAACCAGCAACACAAAAATTCCTTAAAGTAAGCGACCACCTCAGGTTCAGAATTATATGCATCCATTTTACATATCAGTTTAAGTTATAATACAAAGTGTATGCAGATGTTTCGACGTAAAGAACTGACTATTAAGAAGAGTATGATAAAATAATTTTGAATGTGTCAAATTACAAATATACTGATCACAAACAATTGCATTTTAAATATGTCTGGATATTCCTCTTTGCTGCTTGCAACCTTGATGATATTACTGTACAATAAATGCTGGAAAAGTCTTAACAAAATCCCTTAGAAATGGCTGATCTGATTGCTCAGTGGCAGTGCTGTGCCATTTAAATTTTCCAGGTCAGGTCTTCCGCTCCCCAGGCCAGCCAAGAATACTGTGGAGACAACATTCACAGCCTCTGAGGAAGGAAGTCCCAGACACAGTTCAACAGTAACACCTAGTGACCATATTTAGGACCCATGATTGCTGGATTCTGAAGGAGCCCTGGTGGATAGCCTCTGGTCGAGGACTGTCCCTGCAATGAACCAAACGAAGGGGTGGGGAAAAAAAAAAAAAACCAGGTAATTGCAGATGAAGGCTCAGGTTACTGTAGCCCAACAGATCCTGTGTCCAACTGCGCTGGAAGCCCAAGGTAGAAAGTGGAAACAGCCCTGCTGAGGGGGAAGACGACAGGAGTCATTTAATATCACTCACCACAAGAAGGCTCTTAATATTTGAGCATTCAAGAAATAAAAGAATGAGAACGGTCATTCTGCTACAAATATGCCCTTTCCTTGTTCTCTTAAAAGTTTAACACTGCTCCCACCCCATCCTTTTTCCAGAAACGTTTCCAAGCCAAAGCCACACTTTTAGGGTTTACATTTGAGTGTACTGTAATAAGACCTTCCTACTGCTGCTAGTGGGTAGCATCTGCAAAATACAAAAGGCAATTTTATATTTTGGACCTAATTCAAAAATACCCTGGCCAGTGTGCATCTCCTATATAGAGGGGTTTTTGGAACTGAAAGGCCAAATTCGGAAATCAGGCTGATTTAACTTTTCCCAGAACATAAATCCTTACTCTGTAAGCTGTATATGGTGTCTGATGCCTGAAAAAGGCCCAATACATTTTGATAACTCAATTGGTTTACTTTTTCAAATCTGTTTATTAATGGTATACATAAAAGAATGCAAACAGTACAGATGAAAATAAGCTCTTCCCAATGCCTGCACTGTACAACTGTGTATAAAACCCCCTGTGAAATCCCCACATACCCCCTCCCTGTGAACATCCCAACAAGATTAATCACCATGAGGAGGAACATTATAATCATTAATAACTAGGCTTCTGGCATAAGGTGATAGTGATTGTAAATAAGAATCCCACACCATATGGTAAATCTATTCCACTTAGAATGATAGAATTTTCGTGTGGAAGAATTTCGTGAGCCTACAAACACTTGAGAGGCATCAGTTGAAAGGTTGAACGGTTGCAGGATCAAGCTGTCAACATCCAGGCTGTGAGGGATAGGGTCTCAAGTTTCAGATGGCATAACATGCCTTGGTTCTAAGTTATGAGAGTGGGCACTGTGCCCAGGCGAATGGGTTCTCTGATCAAGAGGTTGAGAAGCATGGGAAACCACACTTGTTGAGGGCAGTACGGGGCTATGAGTATTATTGACCCTTTGTCCTGTTGTAGCTTCACGAGAGTTTTGGATATCAGCGGTATTGGGGAATATGCGTATAGCAGGCCTGTGTTCCACGGGCGAGCGAAGGTGAACGTGGCTAACTTGTTTTGTCTGTGCAGGGAGCAGAATCTGTCCACTTTGTGATTCAGTTTGAATGCAAAGAGGTCTATTGTTGGTTAAACCCAGCTTTGGAAGATTCTAGTCGTTACCACAGGATCCAGAGACCACTCGTGGGGATGGAACTGCTGACTGAGGCGATCTGCTACTATGTTCTGTATGCCTGCCAGGTAAGTGGCCCAGAGATACATGGAATGTGCAAGGGCCCAGATCCTCGTGGCTTCTTGGCAGAGGAGATAAGAGCCTGTACCGCCCTGCTTGTTCAAGTACCACATTGCAACTGTGTTGTCCGTTTGAGAATAGTCTTGTGTGAAAGGCAGTCCTTGAATGCATAGACAGCATAACGTATAGCTCGAAGCTCTAGGAAGTTGATCTGAAACTTTGCTTTGAGCTGTGTCCAAGTACCTTGAGTTTGGACGTTGTTCACATGAGCTCCCCAACCCAAGTTGGATGCTTCTGTGGTTAAAGCCACTTGCGGAACTGATTGCTGGAAGGGTAGACCTGTTAGCAACTTGGCTTTGTTTGTCCACTAGAGGAGCGATAATCGCAGCTGGTGGGTTATTTGAACCTGGGACGAAAGCGGTTGAGTGGCTTGGAGCCACTGAGATTTCAAAGTCCATTGAGTGATTCTCATGGCCAGCCTGGCCATAGGAGTGACGTGGACTGTGGAAGCCATGTGGCCCAGCCACGTTAAGAATTGATGGACTGATGCTGTTTTCTTTGTGTGCAGAGACGTAGCTAGCTTGGAGAGTGTCTCTGCACGGTCGATGGGCAGGAAGGCCTTTGCATCTGTGGTGTCTAGATCTGCTCCGATGAAAGTGAGGAGGTGGGATGGAATGAGGTGGGATTTTTGGTAGTTTATGAGAAAACCCAACGAGTATAGCAGACTGATAGCGAGATTGAGAGCGTCGAGAGCTCCTTGCTTGGAATGGCTTTTGATCAGCCAGTCGTCCAGGTAAGGAAACACGTGTATGCTTTTCTTGTGTAGATGGAATGCAGCCACTGCTAGGCACGTTGTAAATACACGGGGTGCCGAGGCGAGTCTTAAAGGCAGAACCCGGTACTAATAATGTTGATGTCCCACTAGGAAACGTAGGTATTTGCGGTGATGTGGGGGATATTGGAATGTGAGCATCCTGAAGATTCAGAGAACAGAGCCAATCTCTTTTTTGCAGAAGGGGAAGCATGGTGCCCAAGAACACCATCCTGGTTTTTTTGTACAAATTTGTTGAGATTGCGGAGGCCGCCTGATTTCTTTGGAACGAGAAAATAGCGGGAGTAGAATCCTCTGCCCTGCTGTGCCCGGGGAATGGCTTCCACAGCCCTGGAGCCCAGAAGGGTGGAGAGTTCTGACTCTAGAAGGGTTGTGTGATCTTTTTGCATACACAGTGGATTGGGTGGTGAATCCAGGGGTACCATGAGAAAGTTTAGATGGTATCCCTGGGTTATGATGGATATAACCCATTGGTCTGTGGTAATGTCGAGCCAGCTGGTTATGAAGTGGTGAAGAAGTCGACCTCCTACTGGCAAATCTGGGTCTGGATTTGTGGAGCGGCTGCTGTTCTCTGGATAGGTTTCAAAATTCAGAGGCTTGGCCTGTTTGAGGTGGTGGCTGAGGCCTGGATGTCTTGGGCTTTGCTCTCTGAGACAGCCTGGTTGGCCTCACACGAGATGTAGGTGGGTAGTATCTGCGTGGGCCATAAAATGATTTCCTAGGATCCCTTCTCATGGATCTTCTTGCAGAGGAAGGGGCCTCAGTAGTAACTGTGGATAATTGCTGCAGGGTGTCATTATGCTCTTTTAGTTGAGCCACTGCGTCTTGTATCTCATCTCCGAATAGGTATTCACAAGTACATGGCAAATAAGCAAGTTTGTCTTGGACTTCAGGTCTCAAGTCAAGATGCTTTTAGCCAGGCCCACCTTCTGGCGCTGATGCCCATCAACGACAAGCGAGAAATTGTTTCAAAAGAGTCCTAAGCAGCACAAACCTCATGTTTGCTAGCCTCAAGGCCTTTCTTTAGTATGGCGTTAAGTCTATCTTGCTGTTGTTGGGGAAGAGAGTTGGCTATTCCTTGAACCTGCTTCTAGAGATTCCTTTGATACTGTGTCATGTAAAGTTGATATGCAGCTATGCATGACACTAGCATAGAGCCCTGAAACATCTTGTGACCCAAAATATCAAGAAAATTTTGGTCTTTGCCAGGAGGTGTTGAAGAGTGAGGGTGCAGTCTTCTGGCCTTCTTCTGTGCAGACTCAATTAACACCGACTGATGGGGGAGTTGTGGCTTTTGGAATCCAGGAATATGTTGGACCAGATAAGTTGCATCTGTCCTCTTATTCACTGGCTGGACAGTACAAGGATGCTCCCAGAGACAATGCTGGAGATCCTCTAGCACTTCATTGACAGGGATAGCCATAACTTCTTTCGGAGCATCAACAAATTGGAGAACTTCCAATATTTTATGGCGTGTGTCCTCCTCTGTAATCAGGTCAAAGGGGATTGTCTCCGACATCTCCCTTACAAAATTAGCAAAGGAGAGGTCTTCTGGGGGAGATGGTTCTGATAAGATGTCCTCCGTGGATGTGTCTGTGTCAACATCTTCCCATGTGTCAGAAAGTGTCTAGTCGAGATCTTGAGGGAAGGAAGAAGGTTGGTACTGTAGATGGATCCTTCGATGGCCTCGATGGAAGATGCGGTGGCACCGAAGGTATCAAGGGGAAACGTGGGCCTCTTAGTCCCGAGAGCCCTGATGGACCAGGCATCGGTTCTGGCATCGGTGGAATTGGGGTTGAAAGGGGTCTGGAGTCCATGCCTTTGTCTTCTGAGGACCCTGGAATGGGAATCAGGGCTTTCAGAGACTTTGTGGGTTGCTTTGGCATCGGTGGCCTGGGTTGTGTTGGAAGGGCACCGAAGAGTGTATCCAATTGGGTTAGCAACACTGCAAATATCGATGGCTCCGGTGCCGGTATGGGAGCCGGCATCGATGGCTGTAAGTCTCTGAGAGCATCGAGCACTGCCTGGCGGATGAAACTACCCAGTTCCTCCCTGAAAGCTGGTGTAGATACCACAGCTAAAGAGGGAGGCAGGCTAGGCGCTACTGGCACCTCCACAGGAACTTGTGGGGGCTCAGTACCCAGCACCGATAACAGTGGGAATCGCCTTGGTTTCTCAGGTGGAGAGGGGGTTAAAGACTCCTCTACCCGTGTCCTCTTCGCAATCGGCTCAATAGCCAGAGGCCGATGCAGTGTCTGTGCTGGCACCGGGAGTAGACTCGCAGCTGTGCTTCCCTCAGTGCTCGATCCGGTCTTTCTCCAGCACGATACGGAAGCACTAGATGGAGTCTGTGACGGGCGGTCACCACTGCCCTGATGCTCCCGGCGAGGTTTGATGACCAGTTTCTTTGATGCTCCTGCCGGTGACTATTGGGTGGACATCGATGGAGTCAGCTTGATTTTAAACAGGGTCTCCATCTTATCGAGGTGAGTCCGCCTACCCTTTGGAGTCATCTGGGCACAACTTGGGCAGTGAGAAATGTCGTGTGATGAGCCGAGGTACAGCACACAGACATGTGGGTCGATAATAGACATGATACGGGGGCACTCCAGAAATTTTCTGAACCCTGTTGCCATGTCGACAGAAATTGAGGCCCAAAAACTATCGATGGCCTACGGACACCGAAAAAAGGTGGGGCAGAAACAGACCAGAGATGGTGATTCTTTACTCAAACGATGAAAACAATATCGCAATGGGAGACCCCCTATAAAGGAACTTTTTTAAAGAAGTAATCTTCAAGTTTTTTCCATGAGGAAAATTTGTGAGAGAGTTCTCACAGAGCTCCTAACTGCGAGGCAAACTGCAGCATGGAAAAAAAGACTGAAGGGAGACCCCTGTGGCTATACAGGGATTATGGCATGCTGGACATGCTCAGTGTGCCAGTCAAAAGTTCTAGAAACTTTGACAGAAAAATTTTCCATGATAGTGCTCCGTCCAGTGATGTCACCCACATGTGAGGACTACCATCCTGCTTGCCCTGGGAGAATGTAGTCTTTTAAATTTTATATCGTTCATTTCTTTTTACTCAATTTGCTAATATTGTTTAAAGAATCTGATAGTGATGTTGTCAGTTTATTGGCCTTTATGTTAGATTATAGGCTTTTCTAAAGAGCCATGTTTTCAGTTCTCATTTGAAACTTTCTGTTACCAGATGTAGTGACTCTGGGAGAGAATTCCATAGCTTGAGGCCCACTATGGAAAACAGCAAAAAATGATCAGTATTTGGATGTCCTGTACTCCTATCATAATCAAATTCCAACCATAGAAAAGCATTTTTCCCCAACAACCTCATATCCTACATGAAACCTGCCAAATCAAAAAGGTTTGGAGGGGAATGTGGGGGGAATTAAATTAACAAAACATGTCTGCTTTCCAGTCTGCTCTGAAACAGTGATAAAATGAACAAAATAAACCTAATTGATATTCTCCAGTCCCTGTCAAAAACCAACAATGATCCTTATAAAGTTATATCTCAGAGCATATTCAAGGAAACAAACTGCTACCTGTCCCACCTGGGTTTCTGCATTTAATTAAGAGTCTCACATTTAACCATGCAAACTAGCAGACATAAGCTAAACTCAAATTTAAACTCAAATTTGCCAAATGATCAGAACACACAGGAAAATAATTTATTTAGGTAAATGCACTCTCATACTTTTCTTATAAGGAGAGACTTCTATGGTGATATCCAAGCATGAACAGCAATGCCGGCATACGAATGGGGCCTAAGATAAGAGCTCTTTCTATAACTGTAATCTTTTAAAGAGCATGGCATCCATAATTTGGTAGCTAATGTGCATGCACTCCATCAGCTTTATTCCCTAATAAGGTCCAGATTTAAAAGAATATTAGCCATGTAGGATACAAAGAAAAATCGGTATCCATTAAAGTAAATTGTTTTGAAAGGTAAGTAACTAAGGCATAAGAGAGCAGCACATAATTGTCATACAGAAGCATAGAAAGAGAATATGACAACATATAAGAACTGTAAGGCCCATCTAGTCTGCCCAATTTCATTCCTGGTACAATGCCATAGATATCCCTGGGATTTGCAATTATGATTAACTGGTCAATGGAGGTGAAACAGTACTACACATGCCAGGATATTTAATAGCTTTCTATGTCACTGCTAAATATAAAAGCTACTATAAAAATAAAAGCATCTGCTTTAACCTGGAGGTGCAACTGCAGTAAGAGATAATGGCACTTTGTGCTGTTCATCTTACTGAAGACTGAAACATGTGCAGCCCTGTTGAGGCCCTGATGTAATAAAGGGTGTGATTTGTGGGCACATTTTTGTTAGGACAACTTTCCATCTGATTTAACAAGGAGTTTAGGGCACAAAAGATATGCACATAAACGTGAGTAAAAATATGCACACAAATTAGCATAAGAACATGCCAAACTGGGTCAGACCAAGGGTCCATCAAGCCAAAGCATTCTGTTTCCAACAGTGGCCAATCCAGGCTACACGTACCTGGCAAGTACCCAAAAACTAAGTATATCCCATGCTACTGATGCTAGTAGTAGCAGTGGCTATTTTCTAAGTCAACTTGATTAATAGCAGGTAATGGACTTCTCCTCCAAGAACTTATCCAAACCTTTTTTGAACCCAGCTACACTAACTGCACTAATCACATCCCCTGGCAACAAATTCCAGAGTTTAATTGTGCGCTGAGTGAAAAAGAATTTTCTCCGATTAGTCTTAAATGTGTTACATGCTAACTTCATGGAGTGCCCCCTAGTCTATTATCCGAAAGCATAAATAACAGATTCACATGTTCTAGACCTCTCATGATTTGAAAGACCTCTATCATATCCCCCCCCCCGTCTCTTCGCCAAGCTGAACAGTCCTAACCTCTCAGCCTTTCCTCATAAGGGAGCTGTTCCATCCCCTTTATCATTTTGGTCGCTCTACTCCATCGCAACTATAGATTTTTTGAGATGCTGCAACCAGAATTATACACAGTATTCAAGGTGTGGTCTCACCATGGAGCGATACGGAGGCATTATGACATTTTCCTTTTTATTCGCCATTCCTTTCTTAATTCCTAACATTGTTTGCTTTTTTGACTGTCACAGCACACTGAGCCGATGATTTCAATGAGTTATCCACTATGACGCCTAGATATCTTTCCTGGGTGGAAGCTCCTATTATATGTGAACCTAACATTGTGTAACTATAGCATGGGTTATTTTTCCCTATATGCATCACCTTGCACTTATCCACATTAAATTTCATCTGCCATCTGGATGCCCAATTTTCCAGTCTCACAGGGTCCTCCTGCAGTTTATCACAATCTGCTTCTGATTTAACTAATCTGAACAATTTTGTATCATCTGCAAATTTGATTACCTCGCTTGTTATATTCCTTTCCAGGTCATTTATAAATATATTGAAAAGCACGGGTCCCAGTACAGGTCCCTGAGGCACTCCACTGCCCCCACTCCAATGAGAAAATTGACCATTTAATCCTACTCTGTTTCCTGTCTTTCAACCAGTTTGTAATCCACGAAAGGACATTGCCACCTATCCCATGACTTTTTACTTTTCCTAGAAGCCTCTCAGTAGGAACTTTGTCAAATGCCTTCTGAAAATTCAAGTACACTACATCTACCGGTTCACTAACCCCTTCAAAACAGTGAAGCAGATTAGTGAGGCAAGACTTGCCTTGGGTAAAGCCATTCTGACTGTTCCATTAAACCATGACTTTCTATATGTTCTGTGATTTTGATCTTTAGAACACTTTCCACTATTTTTCCTGGCACTGAAGTTAGGCTAACCGGTCTGTAGTTTCCCAGATCACTCCTGAAGCCCTTTTTAAATACTGGGGTTATATTAGCCACCCTCTAGTCTTCAGGTACAATGGATGATTTTAATAGGTTACAAATTTTTATTAATAGATGTGAAATTTCATTTTTGAGTTCCTTCAGAACCCTGGGATGTATACCATCCTGTCCAGATGATTTACTACTCTTCAGTTTGTCAATCAGACCTATCACATCTTCTAGGTTTACCATGATTTGGTTCAGTCCATCCGAATCATTACCCATGAAAACCTTCTCTGGAACGGTTATCTCCCCAACATCCTCTTCAGTAAATACCGAAGAAAAGAAATTGATTAATCTTTCTGCGATGGCCTTATCTTCTCTAAGTGCTCCTTTAACCCCTCGATCATCTAACAGTCCAACTGACTCCCTCGCAGGCTTTCTGATTCAAATATTTTTTTAAAGTTTTTACTGTGAGTGTTTGCCTCAACGGCAAACTTCTTTTCAAATTCTCTTAGCCTATCTTATCAATGTCTTACATTTAGCTTGCCAACGCTTATGCTTTTTCCTATTTTCTTCTGTTGGATCCTTCCTCCAATTTTTGAATGAAGATCTTTTGTCTAAAATGATTCCCCTGATGATTTTATAAATAAACTTGCGTCAAATTAACCTTTAACTTTAGCAGAAAATGTAGATAAATCTGTGAACGATTGGAACATTTCCATTGTTAAAACTTTAGATTTGGTTGCACCTTATAAAACAATTAAAAAAAAAAAAAAAAAAATAGATGGTACAGCAAATTACGGCAATTGAAAATGTCTCTTAGGAAAAAAAGAACATGCATGGATAAAACACAGGCATATTAATGAAAAAAATGACTTCTATAATACCTTAAGAACATATAGGGAAGAAGTCAATCAAAAAAGGAAACGCTATTATGCAAATAAAATAGCTCTAGCAAATTAACTCAGCTACATTATTTAATATAGTAAAATCTTTAACTACATCTAGTTCAACTACAAATGTAGAAATAAATAATGTGACCAAATTGCAAACTTTTTTCAAAAAAAAGTAAAATGATATAACCCAAGATTTTTCAAACTTTATCTTATCCTAATTACAAAAATAAAACTAATATCAGTATGGTCAGAATTTGATATGACTATATCTGTAGCTATTCAAAAGATTATCAGCAAACAAAAAGTATCTAATTCCCCCATTAATCCTTGTTCAGGTACATTATTCAAAAATATTGCAAATATTTGCTCTGAGTGGTTAATTATCTGACATAAATAATCTCTAAAATCAGGGAAATTTCAAGAGCAGCTTAAACAAACATCTATACTTCCTATTTTAAACAAATCATCTTCTTTCATGGACTTTTCCAACCTTAGACCTATAGCGTCACTACACTCCTTAGCAAAAACTCTGGAATCGGTAGTCGTGTTCTAATTAAAAGAATATCTGGCTGAACATGACATTTTAAACCCAAACCAACATGGATTTAGAAAGGGGCACTCCACTGAGACCTTTTTACTATCATTTGACACTTTTTTGATTCTTATACTGATTTCGTTGTGATATTTTTAGACATTTCCTCAGCATTTGATACGCTTGACCACAAAATTTGAACTCCTATCTTGAAGCTACTGGAATCCAATCATCAGTATTAAACTGGTTTGAAAGCCTTCTCAATAACCATATTTGTCAGATTAATATCGGTTCAAGTTCTTCACAATCTTTTACACAATCTTCAGGTGTACCCAGGGATCTTCATTATCCCCCATATTATTCAATATATATCTCCTACCTCTGTCATATTATCGTCGCTGAATGTGCAGTATAAAATCTATGCAGCCGATATACAACTATTTGTTCCTTATAAATCCTCTTGGTCGGATACTTTTTCTCTGATCCAACTTTACATTAAAACTATTGAGCAATGGATGGCTCATAATCGATTAAAACTTAAGAAAAAAACAGAAATAATATTTCTCAGTTATATAGAAAATCCCAGTCATTCACCCCCTGCAAATATTACCCTAGGTAATGATGTTATCACAATTACCAGACTAGCAAGGAACTTAGGTATCTGGATTGATTCTAATTTATCATTAACTCAACATATCTTCAAATTAGTTAAAAATTCCTTTTTTAAACTACAGGTATTAAAACGATTACGTCCTCTGCTTTTTGCCCATGATTATCAAACAGTGCTTCAAGCACTGATTGTTTCGGGTCTGGATTACTGCAATGGGCTATACTTGGGTCTTCCTGAAACTGTTATTAGATCTCTGCAGTTGATTCAGAACTCAGCCGCTAGGCTTCTTACGGGTAATGCTTTGAAACATCATATATCTCCTATTCTACAAAAACTACATTGGTTGCCAGTCAAATATAGAATTCGGTATAAAATAGCCATGCTTATACATTCTTTACAAAATAATGTAGATTCTATAGAGTTATGTTAGATGTTACGAATATATAAGCTTACTAGAGATCTCAGATCTGCCGCAAATTTTTTTTTTAGAAATACCATCAGTTAGAATGGCTGCCTTAAACAATACCAGAAAAAGAGCATTCTCTGTGGCTGGCCCTATTTTGTGGAACTCACTACCCAATTCCTTAAGGTAAATATCAAGCAGGAATGACTAAGAAGGCGTTAAAAACGTATTATTTTATGGAAGTTTTCAGAAATAACGATCTCTCACAATAATTATGAAGTCAATTTATATTTTTAGTGTTTCTGTTGTATGGCAAGGTGCATTCTTACCATTTGACTGTCAGGTTTGCATATCTTGTTTTCTATCTGTTCTAGTTTTGTTTAAAATAAGGTTAATTATTTATAGTATTTTATCTATTTTATGATATATTTTTGTTATTTTATATTGATCATTAACTGATTGTATTTTTTTCTACCTATGTTTATTTGTTTAATTAATATTTTATCTTATATTTTTATTATTGTAAACCGATTTAGTCAACCTTGTGTTGGTAAAACGGTATATAAATATTTTAAATAAAATAGCCTCTTTCACCTCGCCTTTTAACCATGCTGGTAATCATTTTGCCTTCCTTCCACTTTTCTTAATGTGTTGAATACATTTGGACTGTGCTTCTAGGATGGTACACCTCTTGCACATTTTTTACCTTTGTAGCTGCTTTCATTTTTTCTATTTTTCTCATTTTATCAAAAAGTTTCCCTTTTGAAATGTTGGCACTAGAGCCATGGATTTGCTTACTGTCCCCCTTCCAGTCATTAATTCAAATTTGATCATATTATGATTACTAACCGTTACCTCTCTCACCAAATCCTGTACTCCACTGAGAATTAGATCTAAATTGCTCCCTCTCTCATTGGTTCCTGAACCAATTGCTCCATAAAAACTGTTATTTATTGCATCCAGGGACTTTCTCTCTCTAGCATGTTCTAATGTTACATTTACCCAGTCGATACTGGGGTAATTGGAATCTCCCATTATTATTTCACTACCAATTTGGTTAGCTTCCCTAATTTCTCTTAGCATTTCACTGTCCGTTGCACAATCTTGGCCAGGTGGACGGTAGTATACTCCTATCACTATACTCTCCCCCAACACACAAGGGATTTCTACCCATAAAGATTAGATTCTGCATTTAGTCTCTTGCAGGATCTTTATCCTGTTGAACTCAATGCATCCCAGACAAAGCGCCACCCCGCCTCCCAGATGTTCTTCTTTGTCATTGCGATATAATTTGTACCCCAGGATAGCACTGTCCCATTGATTATCCTCCTTCCACCATGTCTCTGAGATGCCAATTAAGTCTATGTCATCATTCACTGCTATGCATTCTAGTTCTCCCATCTTACTTCTTAGACTTCTGGCATTAGCATACAAACATTTCAAAGTTTGTTTTTTGTTTGTATTTTCATTCTGCTTTTTAATTGATAGGGATTAATTGGAATCTTTCAGCTCAGATGAGTTTTTAATTACAGGCACTTGGACTACTTTTCTTATTATTGGAACCTCACTGTTGGGATGCCCCAATTCTAATGTATCATTAGCATCCTTTGAAGATATCACCCTCCGAACCATGCGCTGCTGAGCAATTGTTGGCTTTTCCGTTTGTTCTAGTTTAAAAGCTGCTCCATCTCCTTTTTAAAGGTTAGCGCCAGCAGCTTGGTTCCACCCTGGTAAAGGTGAAGCCCATCCCTTTGGAAGAGAACCCCCCTTCCCCAAAAGGTTCCCCAGTTCCTTACAAAACTGAATCCCTCTTCCTTGCACCATCGTCTCATCTTCACACTGAGACTTTGAGCTCTGCCTGCCTCTGGAGACCTGCGCGTGGAACAAGGTGCATTTCAGAGAATGCTACCCTGGAGGTTCTGGATTTCAGCTTTCTACATAAGATCCTAAATTTGACTTCCAGAACCTCTCATTTTCCTATGTCGTTGGTGCCCATATGTACCATGACAGTCGGCTCCTCCCCAGCACTGTCTACATTCCTATCTAGATGATGCATGAGGTACGCCAACTTCGCATCAGGTAGGCACGTTACCAGGCAATCCTCACGCCCACCAGCCACCCAGCTGTCTTCATTCCTAATAATCAAATCATCAATTATGAAGGCTGACCTAACCCTTCCCCCTCCTGGGCAGTAGCCCTGAGACACACATCCTTGGTGCAAGAGGACAATGCACCACCTAGAGATCAGGTCCCTGCTACAAGATCCTTTCCTGCTGCAGGTTGAAGCAATCCGATCAGGAGAACTTCTTCCTCCAAGGCAGCACCAGGGCTGACAGTCTGAAGTTGAGACTTGAGTACTATGTCCCTGAAGGTCCTGCCCATATACCTCTGTCTGCCTCAGCTCCTCCAGGTCTGCCACTCTAGCCTCCAAAAATCGGACTCATTCCCAGAGACAGGAGCTCTTTGCATCGGATGCACACGTACAGCTTCTCACATGCAGTTCCAACACTGCTCTCCACATTAATGGTGGGGGTGGAAGGGAAATAGAACCAAAAGGTTACTAAGAGCCAAGACTAACAGAAGTATGAGAGAAAAAAAAAAAAAAGAGTGCAAAGCTTACTGGGCAGACTAGATGGGCCGTTTGGTCTTCTTCTGCCGTCATTTCTATGTTTCTATAAGGCATTAGCTATTACTCCCCACTGAAGAAACGTGTGTAGCTTTACTCATGGTGGAGGAGTTCTGAATTGGGATTTGTACACAGACTGTGTTTTATGCATAGGAAGCATGTTTTTAAAGGCATGTCTTTTTTTTTAGGTTTGTGCTTTTTTTTTTATTAAACTTCCAATGCAGTGTTAAGCGGAGTGCCGCAAGGATCCGTGTTGGGACCGATCCCGTTCAATATCTATGTGAGCGACATAGCGGACGAGATAGAAGGTAAGGTTTGTCTTTTTGAAGAGGACACTAAGATCTGAAACAGAGTGGACATACCGGAAGGAGTGGAGAGAATGAGATGGGATTTAAGGAAGCTGGAAGAGTGGTCGAAGATATGGCAGCTGAGATTCAATGCCAAGAAGTGCAGAGTCATGCATATGGGATGTGGAAACCCAAAAGAACTGTATTTGATGGGGGGGGGGGGGGGTGTGATGGGCTGATGTGCACGAAGCAGGAGAGAGACCTTGGGGTGATAGTGTCTAACGATCTGAAGTCGGGAAAACAATGTGACAAGGCTATAGCTAAAGCCAGAAGAATGCTGGGCTGCATAGAGAGAGGAGTATCGAGTAGGAAAAGGGAAGTGATTATCCCCTTGTACAGGTCCTTGGTGAGGCCTCACCTGGAGTACTGTGTTCAGTTCTGGAGACCGTATCTCCGAAGGAACAGAGACAGGATGGAGGCAGACCAGAGAAGGGTGACCAAAAAGGTGGATGGTCTTCATCGAATGACTTATGAGGAGAGATTGAAGAATCTAAATATGTACACCCTGGAGGAAAGGAGGAACAGAGGTGATATGAAACAGACTTTCAGATACTTGAAAGGTTTTAATGATCCAAAAGACAAACCTTTTCCGTTGGAAAAAAAATCAGCAGAACTAGGGGTCACGATTTGAAGCTCCAAGGAGGAAGACTCAGAACCAATGTCAGGAAGTACTTCTTCACGGAGAGGGTGGTGGATGCCTGGAACACCCTTCCGGAGGAAGTGGTGAAGACCAAAACTGTGAAGGACTTCGAAGGGGCGTGGAATAAACACTGTGGATCCATAAAGTCTAGAGGATGTGAATGAAGAGAGGGTGGCTTGTGGGAAAGACAGCTAATACCTGAGATAATACTCTTATTCAATAGAGATACACACAGTTAATGCGACTACATCAGTGCTCTATGCTTCAACAGCAAGAGGAAATGTGGATAAAAGAATTTACATTCACAAAAAAGCGGGGAGTAGCTTGCTTGTTACAACAGTTACTACCCCAAACCAAACAAGCCTGATACTTCACTTTCAATGCATATCCAGTGTACTGCTTCAACAGGCAGGGGCGAATGAAGAAAGGTGGGATTTATATTCAGATAACAACCAACAAGGACTAAATTTCTGGGTAAACAAATAAGCGTGGAAGTAGCTTGCTTATTGCGGCGGTTACTACCCCTAACCAATTAAGCTAGATACTTCACTTAGAGGTAGTTCCTGCACTGCTCTCTACATTAATGGTGGGGGTGGATGGGAAATAGAACCAAAAGGTTACTAAATGCCAAGAATAACAGATAAGTATGAGAGAGGAGAAAAAAAGTGAAAGCTTGCTGGGCAGACTGGATGGGCCATTTGGTCATCTTCTGCTGTCATTTCTATGTTTCTATGATGCAAATATTAGCTTGCTGCTTCAAGAATTTACTTACATACTAAAAAAAATAAATAGTTAAGAAAATCTGCGCTGAAACTCAGCACATTTTTTACTCACATATTATGACATTAGGGCCATCATTAATGATATGACATTTTAAATTTACTTCAGAAGTCAATAAGAAATCCAAGAATAATAGTTCCATATTTCAGATGTATTAAACCACAAAAGCCAGATTTAAAATGTGTATCCTTTTGTGCACCAAATAAACAAAATCTTTTATGCAGTAGAAAAGCCCAAATCAGCTAATCTGAAACATCCAGATTTTCTATCCCATTTTTTATTACTCTTCAACTGTGGTATTGTTTTCTATATTACCTCATTTTAGCAGTTCTAGGAAAAAACAAAATAAGTCCAAAATGATTTTTCATAGACCTACAGAAAAGAGCAGTTTGTGCACACACACACGTCTCCATTTTGCCATATTAGAAATAATTAACAAACCAAAATAATAAAATAAAAGGACACCTCAGCCAGCTGGACTTGTGACTCAAGAGTTTTCTAGTGCATGTATAACATAGCAACAACCATTCAATGTGGGAAATGCATACCCTTTGCGATTGGAAACAGGCCCTTCATAAATGCATTTAAGCTATTATCCTATAAACCAGAAGACTGGATGAGGACAATGGTTTCTCCACGGAAGATATAACCATTGAGGAAGAATGAGGAGCGAGATTTGACTCTCCTGAATAAGCGCATCAAGACTCCATATACTACAGCATAATTATCAACCAGTGTGTCGCGACACACCAGTTTCTCACCAAGCACCAGCAGGTGTGTGTGTGCTACCTGCAGCCGGTGGGGCCAAAGACTGAAGCTGCTGGCCACCGCCAGAGACCAGGCCAGCGGAACCAAATACCGAAACCGCTGGCTGCCACTGGAGAACAGGCCAGCAGGGCCAAAGACTGGAGCTGATCAGCTGGGGGCCGGTGAATATATGTGTATGTATTTGAGATCGGGAGGGTGCTTCTGTGCATGTGTGTTTATGTACGTGGGAGGGAGAGGGTGCTTGTGTGTGGGGGTAGTGTGTATGTGAGAGGGGAAGGGAGCTTGTGTGTGTGTGGTGTGCCTGTAAGAGAGGGAGGGTGCATCTGTCTGTGTGTGGAAGAGAGAGATGGAACATGTTTCTGGCTGGCTGTGAGAGAAGGGGGACATGAGTGTGATTGAAAGCCTGTGTGTAAGAGATATAGCATTGTGTGACTGAGACTGGTCAGAGATGACGTGTGTATGTGTGAGAAAAACTGACCAGGGAGGTGACAGGTGAGTGTGAGAGAGACTGGGCGGGGAGATGATTGATGTGAGAGAGACAAACTGGTCCTGAAGGTGTGACTGGTGTGTGAGTGAGAGAAAGACAGACTGTTGTGGTCCCTAAGGAAGAGGACCATGATGACTCCTTCAGCAGCTACTGCTGCTTCTGGTGTGGCCTGCAAGAGAAAGGAGTTGGAGAACTGCTGGAGAGAGTAAGTAAAGGTGGCTTTTTAAGTTCATTATTCTTGAATGACTGCCATTTTAATTATTGGGTTTATTTGATGTTCCTGCTGTTTTGAAATATTTTATTGGTGTTTGGAGAATTTTTAATAATTTAAGAGTTTTTAATTGTTAGATGTTTTTCTCTTCATCAACTGTTTGGAAACATTTTATCAGTTAGTTTTAGAATAATTTCTGTTTAGGGATCTATAGCAGCTTGGCTTTTTCTGTTTTGCTAATATGAGGTGTATTAGTGTTTAGGACCTGATTTAATATTTGTAGTGTTACCTTTTTATAGTTAGGGTTGTTCCATTTGAGTGCATGCTATAATGCAAGTGTAACAGTGCAGATTAGTTTGTGTGCATTATTGCAGATCTTGGCACTATGTTACGTGCTATATTTCTGTTTCTATTTCTCCTGTTTTGTACTGCATGCAGAGTGGCTTTTTGGGTTTCCATTCTAGTTTCTATCTCCATATTTGTAATTTGTGGTCTTTCTGTACTTGGTGAAGTTCGATTTTGTGTACGACTAAGATGAGGTATTTAACTAGCATGTAGGCTAGTAAAATACCTCACCTTATTTGTTGAGTTTCTCAATAGGACATGCATTGTGGTGAATTGCTGTCTTTTTATAAGTAGGGCTATTGGGCCTGGTAGTAGAGGGAGTTTGTGATGCTGTTACTAAGAAAACATCAGAATATCTTTTTTGTATGGTGAGTTGTACGGGGAATGTTCTAGTTCTGCTTTATACACATTACTGAGGATTGGGATCAGTGTGTGTAGGGGGGGGGGGGTTCTTGTGGATGTAAAATGTGCATGACTGTCATGTGTTCAGTGTTTAATGCATGTGAGATCTATCAGGTGTGTCCAGATAGAAAAAAAGTTGAGAACTACTGCACTAAAGGGATTGAGGCAGGCATCTTCAAAGGAATAACCAGCAATCAAACACTGAAGACAAAACAGGTAAGAATCAGTCTGGTGTTCTTGGTGATCTTCATTTTTAGTTTTAATTTAATGTTTCCCAGGAATTTATCAGTGTTTATTAAATGACAAACAGGAGAAAATCAGCAGAAAAAGGGCTCATTTTTCTCAGTAAATAGTTTTCCTTGTTAGGCAGGAACTAGGTCAATAAAAATTTAGCACTTCAGTACAGAAAGCAAGATCCGGTATGGGAGATCCCCAACTTTTTATGAGAAGGGCCAGGTAAACGTTTCAAAATCAATGACAGGGCTAGATTAAAAGTTTTAATAGCCTCTTTTCCCAGCATCTCCCTCCTTTCCTCTGTCTCCCAATCAATCCTTCCCCTCTCTTTCAATCACCTCCCTTCTTTGCTTCTCTCCTCCTCTCCCCTATGACTTTTTCTCTTTCCTAACCTTTTATTTCAACATTTTTTTTCTATTTGGTGCTGCCCCTTTGAAAGGTTAGTAGTGATGTCCCAAGGGAGTAAGCTAGTGTCAGCAGCAGCAAGACAGCCAGACTGGATGACTAAAACGTTGGCATCTGGAGCCTGTCAAGGTCCTCCAGTAACAGGATTTCTGTGTATGCATCAGGCTGTTGTGCAGAGAGGCAGTGAGCTAGGGCAAGTGTGAGGAGCCCTTGTAACTCATTGGCACTTGGACCACCTGCCAGTGCTGTTAAAGTATTAATGCTACAGTCTATTACAGCCTCAGAGGCAGAAAGCTGTGTTCAGTGGTAGTGCCAGATACTTGTGGGGTGCCTTGGAATGAGATGCGGTGGTTGGACCGTGCTGGAATGGACAGTTCAAAGACATTGATATAGTGGCACGGGGTTGCTAATATTATGGTTGTGGTCATATTCAGCTGCAGCAAATGAAGGTAGAGGTTCCTTTCATCAATCTAGCTGACAAAAAGACTAGGCGAGACTGGCCATATTATCAGCACTGGCTGTAGGAGCCTTTGGCCTCATTGCTTTTAAAATGTTTCGTGTGATACCAGATAGAAAGATTTAAATGTCAGCTAAAACATGGCTATTCAAAAATATATATCCTAACAAACATCAGAATGAAAAGAATTACAACAAGTTAGACATATTATTTGAAGCATGAGGAATAAAGCATGAAAGAATATAAGAATCTTAAGACAATGTACAGACTATTATGTGATATTTGTTATATTATTTTCCTGTATTACTTGCATGAAGTCTTACAACTTTAGGAAGCATTTTAATATGATTTGGAACATTTCATTTCATTTGAGCTACTTTAATCCCTGCTTATGAATACTACCTATGTAAGCCATCAAGATTTGTTGATTAATAGTTATGAATGTTTCTTCTATAAACCGTTGTGATCAGTTTATGGAACGACGGTATATAAAACATCTAAATAAATAGAGAGAGGGAAAAAAGAAAAAAAAAAAAAAAAGACACCAGAGTTTACTGCTAAGAAGTAGTTCAAACTGATAAGAAAGGACTATCTGCATACTACTTCTAACGCCTAGACATGAAAGCCAATATGGATGAATGATGCACCCAGTCCCCATTACCAATCCTCATAAAATTTCTTGTCCCACACCAAAACTACCATTAATATTTTTCAGTCATCTCTGAAGCAAAAGCTTTAAATAAAAAAAATAAATAAATAAGACTCAGAAAATTCATGGCCCACATTTTCAAAGGTTTTTCCATACAAAAAAAATGTATATTAAAAATTGCAAATGTTCTAGACAGATTAATATTTTGGGAAGGAGAAATTTTATAAACTATATTCAAAATTCTTAATCTTTATTATTATGAATTTATTCTGTTAGATTTGCAAGAGCACATCAATTTAAAATCTACAGCTCAGTTTTCTAAGGCGAGTCACAAATGCTTCAGCACATTTCTCTCAACCACTTATAAACTTTTTCTGACAATTGAAATAGGAATGCACACCAATAAAACTGCACTTTTAGTGAAACCACATGCAAACAGTTAAGATAGATGCCTGCTTCAGCATTTTGTTCTGCCCCTTTAGGAAATAAAGCCTGCAGAGTTTATACTTTTAATACTTTTCTCCCATCTCTGCAGCTGTTGCCTCCGCAGTTGGCAATGATCACTGCCAATTTGGGACTTCTTTCCCTTGAAGACAGCATTGTTTTATTGGCTTAGATAATGCAAGCTCCATTAATGGAGCTTGCACTATCTCTTCATTTTCCTGTCAGCATAGAACCAGCCAGTCTGACTCTGTTATTATCATTAAGAAAGCTTATTTTTCCATGCACTGCCTATCTGTAATTCCAAACAACATCTGGAATGTTAGTCTCTAGTATAGCAAGAATGGGGGGTGGGGGGGGGAACAGATTTAAAACCAGCTGCCAGATTCCCAGTTGAGTTCAAAACACTTCACTAAATAAAACAAATACTTTCATTTTACATTCAAACCAGCTGAAAAAAGTGTATGTATATATACACACACACACATATATATATATATATATATATATACATACATACACACACATATACACACATATATACAATATAAAAATTGTGTATATATGTGATGATGCACCCCACTTTAACCTTTCCGCCAATTTATAGCCTTCTAAAGAGACACACTTACTAATTGCTGTCAAAAACAAATCACAGATGAAAATACAAAAAAGTCTGAGATGGATCAGTCTACAGTATTATTTTGTAGAATGGAGCACAGATGCTCTGAAATTTTTAATAGAGGGTCCCAAACTACATCACTCAAAATATAAAGAAAATTACTAAAGTAATTTTCCTGGAAAATGATTATTTTTTTTAATTGACACACTAAAAGTCCACATGCCTAAGAAAAGTAACAGAAAAACAATTAAAGCCAGCAGACACATCTTTCCCTAACAAAGGTCTATCTCCTGTGTCATTCAAGTGTGCTTTTAAATCAAATTATGCAAAGTACATCATAAAAAATAACAAAAAGCAAATACCACACAAAACACAACTTTGAAGCACACAGTAATTTATATTTTCTTGCTCACCGAGCCAAGTTGTCATACCATAAAACATAAACCATAGGAATCTCTCTCTCTCAAGGTCAGCCATTCTTAATTTAATTATTTACAGTCAAGCTTTGCATGTTTTTATATTAGCAACAACTCTGCATTAAAAATGGCTTAAACTTACAGCATTTTCACTCTATACCTTCCTGAAATGAAAATCAGATTACAGCCAAGCAAAAAATAAGCTGAGACTCTAAATCCCTAAACAGAAGACAAGCACAACTTAACACAAAATGAAAACCAAAACTTGGGAAGCACCGCAAGGCAGCAGCATAATAGCTTTTTTTCCTATCATTCAGTGAAACACTTACCATCCCAGCCCCAGACTCCTGCTCAGACATGAAGTGGTAGTTTAGCCCATGGTGCTGTCTCTACTTAATGACAGGGTCTGTAACCCGATCCTCTCAGCGGGTACTTGGAGTAAGCACTTCCTGTCTCTTTCCCCTCCCTGCCTAGCCCTCTTGGCTCTCTCCCAGCCTTCCTATTGTCCAACCCTACTGTGCCAGCTGTTTCTGACTGCCAAACTGCTGTGCACTAGGCAATGAAGGCTGTCAGGGAAGGAATTTTCATTTTTATAATGCAATGGCCTCCGTGGACAAATTACACAGTTTATGATTAGGGGCTGCAGGAAGCTACTTTCCTGTTTAAGGAATGCCAACATAGAAATCTTTCAGCTGACAATCACATAAAACTAATCTGAAACACCAAAATATGATTTAAAAAACCCCAAAAGCACCTTATAAAATCTCAGTAATACAAGAAGCCACATATCATGAACTACTCAGCTTAAACTTTAACAGCAGAATGTTAATACGATGTGCCACTCTCTTCTCCTAGAAGCAACAGCAACAGCTAGATTTGCCAAAACATCAGGTTAGCCCTGTTTCCACCCTCCATCTTTGAAAACAAAAACTAAATAGCCACACATTATTCCTTGCATTTTTTACACTTCTCTTAAATAAAATAGCACAAACCTGGCATTGTGGTGACACCCCCACAGTAGAAGCCTCTGCAGCTAAGTTCAGTTCCAGGGCAAACACTGTTCCAGATTCATCCGTGAAAATGTGTGCGCTTTCATTGGGAAAAACACTGGGACTTTTGCGACAGTTGCCCCTGTGTCAGCTGAGAGCTTTCCACTACCCAGAAACTGTTTGCTGCAAAAATATAGAGTTGAACCATGAAGTCCCATATTTTGAAATGCAAACTGATAGAAATATGGGTTTCTAAAAATAAACACGACAGTTTGTAACTCTTAGCCACTTTTCTTTATATTCCCTCTACTGAGAAGACTAGTAAAACTACTGCAGTACTATTTCATTGAACATTCTGCTCCAGGCTCCAGCCAGAAAGGAAGCAAATAAAATACTAAATTTACTTTTTTCTCCTTTGTTACAATTTTCTAAAACTACCTTAAATTTAAATGTGGCATCACTATATGCTTCACTGTGAACACTTCAACATCTTCTCTAGGCACCATAAAAAATCAACTAGGCAAGCTCCTCATCTCTTAGTGGCCAAGTCAGACAGAAACGATTGAAAACTAATGCAGGGCAGCTGGAATCAAATGTTATAAAACCCAAAAAGGATGTAAAATAGGTTACAATCCACATTAAAAAAAAAAAATGAAACCATAACCAGGAACCACTTTTCCTTTATAAAGGTCCACCATATTCAGTTATGACTGAGAACTGACAGGTGACCAAAATGCACTGCAAGCACCAGAAAGTTTGTTTCACCAACATCCCAGAATCTAGCCTGTTCAAGGTACCTTTAACAGAAAAATCAGAGTATTATAAGTATTTACTTTATTTATTTTTATTTTTTTAGGTGTTTCATATATTAAGAACCAACCACGCCAGATCTGAACACCACACCTGTTTAAGACTCCTTCTCTGATTCATCAGTCTTCTTTAAACCATGCATAACTCGGACCTTTTGCACATCAACAAGGTCTATGTACCCACACATCACATTCTAGACTACCCCTTTAATTATTCAAGATATTTATTCACGTTTTAAACATTCCCTATATTTATCCACGTCCTGTTGACGAGTTATTATTATTATTGTATATGTAATATCTAATTTATATTATTTATATTTATGTTATATGTTATATGCTACTCATATGTTAAGAAACGCTGTTTAATGTAACGCCCTATTGCGACAGTTTTGTTCTATGTAAACCGACCTGATTCGATACCTGTATTGAGAACGTCGGTATATAAAAATCCGAAATAAATAAATAAATAAATAAATAAAAGAAGATCACAATGGTTTACATAAACATTCACATTATGGGTCTATACAGGATCAGAGCATGTTAGATTGTTGATATAGTAATTTGTGATACATAAGTTCCTTTTCAATTCTTTTACATATTAATCAGATTGTTGTCTTTATACTATACATTTCTCAATAATTGCCGCTTGTTTACCTAACAGTATCTATATTCATAATGGGATTTTCTGCATCTTGTTGTTTTATGTTAAGTCATACGTGTTTTTGAAGAACCATGTTTTGAGCTCGCATTTGAACCTCTTTCTTTCTGTTATCAGACGTCCACAACATGGAAGTCCACAACATGGAGCCCGCTATGGAGAACCTTCAGTCTCCTGTTTGTGATAGATGTGTATTCCACATTGTAGGCACTGTTTTACGATTTTAGAGTTTGTTGTGGTGTATATGGATGGAGAGTACCGGTAACTCCCAATAAGCTAGGGTTTCTGTCATTGATGTTAAAAATTGTTAGTGGATTCTTGATTGTATTGGCAGCCAATGTAGCTCTATCAGCATGGAGGTGATGTGGTCGAATTTCCTTGCTCCTTATAAAAGAGTCTTGCTGAGGTATTTTGTAGTAATTGTAATAGTTTTAATTGACCTGAAGGTAGGCCGAGTAATAGGGAGTTGCAGTAGTCTATGTCTGAGAATATTAGTGTTTGTAAGACAGTTCAGAAGTCTTGAAATGTTTAGAGGTTTTAGTTGATGTAATATTCGCAGTTTGAAGTAAACTAATTAATTAAAACAGGATAAGTGTTTTTTTCATTGTGATGTTCTCATTGATCTGTATTGCTAGTTCTCGTACTTGTTCTAAGGGTGCAATGTAGAAATTACCCAAGTCTAGACTAGGTGTTTTAACAATAGAGGGGTTTCTTCTTAGCAACACGATTTCAGTTTTATTTGTGTTTAATGTTAGTTTAAGGTAAGACAGTTCTTGCTGTATTTTCTTCATGTATGTGAGTGACAATGTTATATTTTCAATTGATTTGGTGATAGGAATGTAGAACTGTATGTCATCTGCAGATAAGAAGAAGTTAATTCCTAGTTCTATCAGATGTTTACAAAGAGGAAGCATATGAATGTTGAAGAGTGTGGCGAAGAGTGCTGAACCCTGGGAGATGCCTGTATCAACTGGGAATGTGTAGATAAGTGGTTGCTCAATTTGACTTGGAATGTCCTATCAGTTAGGAAGGAGAACCACTTGATAATAGTTCAGTCTATTCCAATTTTTCTCATCTGATGACATAGTAATGTGTGGTCCACAGTGTCAAAGGCTGCTAAGTCAAGTCTATTAGTACCAAGATATAAGATTCATCACTATCAAACCCCTATAGTACTGGGTCTGTTCAAGATACGAGTAAAGATTCTGTCGAGCGTTTTCTGAATCCGAACTGGTTTGGGTATAGGATGTCATTGTCTAAGTTATTTTCCAGTTGCAATAACACTGCTTTTTCTAGAACTTTTGCAATGAAAGGCAAGTTAGATATTGGTAGATAATTGTCCCAGTCATCGATTTTGCCATTTTTATTTTTTAGGATTGGTTTGCTCACAGCTTGTTTCACTCCATATGGGACCAGTCCTGAGAGCGAGTGGTTGATTATGGTTGCTACTGTTGGAGTGATTAAACTGTGTACTATTTTCAAGGAACTTGCTGGAATAGGGTCTAATGGAGTGGATAGCAAGCTTAATTTTGATAATGATTTGATTTATTTAGAGTTTAGTTACTATATCGAATGTATTCCATTTAGGTATCTCAGGTTTTTCAATGTTATCTTTTTTTTGTGAGCAAGTGGGGAATTGTGTTTTTAACTTATTTATTTTATCTAACATGAAGTAGCATATTCGTTGCAGGCGTTTTTTGAAAAGTTGTTTGTATTCGAGATGGAACAAGGTAGTAGTACTAGCAGGGTCCCCAACCCCTACCAGCAAAAAAGAGAAGTCATGTGAATGAGTGCGCAGAGAAGAATAAATGATGGGAGGAAGGAAAAGAACAGAAGGGTTGAGAGGTGGGAAAACAAGTGAAAGGCATAGGAGGGAGTGTAAGGAATAGAGAGGGTGATAAGCAGGGAAGAGTGTATGAGTGAGGTCATGGAGAGGTGGGTGAGGGAAAGGAATGAGAGCAAAAGGCGAGTAGGGGGATGAGAGGAGGGAAAAGCAGTGAGAGGCAGGGGAGGGAATATGAGAGGAATGGAGTAGGGGTGAGAGAGGAAGAGGGAATAAAAGCAAAAGTGCATGGGGGATGGTATGAGTGGGAGATTGAATCACAAAACATATCATCGTGCCATTCACCGTCCCATCCCCAGTGGAGAGGAGGTCAGAAGGATTTGTTGAGAGGATTGAAGTTCCCTCTTGGGGGTGGGAAAGAGCGGAAGTTGGGAGAGGTACTGAGGCCAGCTGATTCATGCATTTGAAGAAAAGGCAAAGTGCTTTAAATTTTATCCAGCTCTCAACTGGGAGCCAGTGTACCTAGCACAAAATTGGCCTAACATGGTCAGTGAAATTGGCCCCTTAGCTGTCATGATCTGCAAAAACTGGAGATTGTATTGTGCAATGCTATGGAATAGAGAGTTACAGCAGTTGGAGTTGGTGATCAGCAAATTAGTCCTGGGGGAATTCTGTGCTTCTGCAGAGCGCAGAATTCTCCCAAACCCCCCCCGGGCAGAATTGCCAAATTCTGTGCAGAAAATGTCAGAGGAGACCCCAGCATGCCGAGAATGGAGCACGCCATTCGTGGCAAAGGTGGCGGCCCCCGTGGGCCTTGGGACCCGCTCCAAATGCAGCAAAGATGAAGGCCCCGGTGAGAGTGAATGTGTGTAGAGGTAGGTAGGGGTGTTTTGTGTGTGTGTGAGAGGAGGGGGAGGAGAGAGTGTTGTGAGAGAAGGGAGGGGAAGGGAGAATGAGATAGGAGGGGGATGGAAGAGGGGGAAAGGTAGGATGAGAGGAGGGGAGGAAGGAGAAAGGGAAAGGTAGGATGAGAGAGAGGAGGGGAGGGAGGAGGGGAGAGAAAGGAAGAGTAGGGAGAGGGAGAGAGAGACAGCAGGGGGAGGGTGTGAGAGAATGGGAGGGGGTGCTTGAGTGTGGGTGCCAGAGAGAAGGAGCCTATATGAGGAGATTGTGAAGGAGTGTGTATGTGTGTGAGAGATTGGGAGTTAGTATGTATGAAAAAGGGATCCTGTGTATGTGAGGGTGCTAGCCTGTGTGAAGGGGTGCGTGAGAGTCATAGGTAGCCTGTGTGAGGGTGTATGCATGAGAGAAAAAGGGAGCTTGTGAGGGTGTGTATGCAAGAGAGAGGGACCCTGTATGAGGGGATATGTGTGTGCGAGAGAGTGAGGGAGCCTGAATGAGGGTGTATACGTGCACTAGAGAGAGGGAGCATGTGTGTGTGAGAGGGAGGAACAAAGTGAGCCTGTGTGAGGGGCAGTACTGAGAACGGGATCAAACTCTGGGAGAGGAAGGAGTTGAGCCTAGAGATAGAAGTGAGAGATACTGGAAGGTGGAAGAGTTGGGGCCTGAGAGGACAAAGTGACCAGATGAGTAGGGAACGTGAGTGGAAGGGACATTCTTACAGTGAATTTCTACAGAAATTCTGCTCAAAATATTTTTAAAATTCTGCAACTTTAAGTAATAACTTTTTTCTGTATTAATTTAAAATGTAATTAGACTGTCATGTAAATTGTGTTATTTTGACCAATATAATGTTTGCAGAATTTTGTTTTTGTGCGCAGAAGTCCCCCAGGAATAGCAAATGTATGACAGTAGCCAGGTCATATTTCTCAAAATAGTACAGATGACTAATCTGGAGTAGGTGCATAAAAGAGGTCTTTCCCACTGCCAAGATAGGGGTTTCCTTTGTAAGATGTTGGTCAAGCTGTACTCCTAGACTACATACAGTCTTTAAGTTGTATTTGGGGGTAGTTTCTGATAAGGAGGATAAATTTATAAGAGAATGCCTTTGTCATCTTTAGCAGAAGAGTTCAGAATTGGTGGGTTCAGCTTGAGTTTGTGCTGTTAAGCCACAGGGGCACTGCTGAGACTGAGACACAGTCATTGAAATTAGCAATGTTTGGTCAGTCCCTGTTTTGATGCAAAGCAGGATGGCATCAGCAAATAGGTGAGACATTTATGTTGAAAAACTGGATGCTGTTACAAATCGGGCAGATGTAGATGTTGATGAGAATTGGAGAAAACACTGAACCCTGTGGCAAACCACAGGTGAGATTCAGATACCAAAGATAGTCATCCCTAGATCCAACTGAATAAATAACATCCTTAGAGTAAGAAAAAATAAATATGCAATCTATACAATCCTCCTCCTGGAAAAAGAATTGTTCACCTGGATTAGATGGTGTACATTTCAGAGTGCTGAAAGAATTAAAAAATGAAGTTGCAGACCTGCTAGTGGTAATTAATAAACTATCATTAAAATCATCTAGGATATCTGAAGATTGGAGGATTGCCAATGTAATGCCAATTTTTAAAAAGGTACCCAGAATTGATCTGGCAAACTACAGACAAGTGACTGACGTGTGCCAGGCAAAATGGTAAACACCATCATAAAAAACAAAATTACATAGTTTAATGAGATAAAGCCCACGTGGATTTACCCAAGGGAAGTCTTGCCTCGCCAATCTGCAACTTTTTTTTTGAGAGCATAAGCAAATATGTGCCAAAAGTGAGCCAGTTGATATTGTGTAATCTGGATTTTCAGAAAGCATATGAAAGTCGCTTGAAAGACTTTTTAGTAAGTTTAAAAGTCATGGGATAGGGGGCTGTGTCCTATTGTGGATTGGAACTGGTTAAAAGACAGAAAACAGTAGGGCTAGATAGTAAATTTTCTCAATGAAGAAAGGTGAGTGCCCCAAGGATCTGTTCTAG
The DNA here is from genome assembly GCF_901001135.1 of Rhinatrema bivittatum. Classification (NCBI taxonomy): domain Eukaryota; kingdom Metazoa; phylum Chordata; class Amphibia; order Gymnophiona; family Rhinatrematidae; genus Rhinatrema; species Rhinatrema bivittatum. The sequence continues at coordinate 85,505,980 of NC_042620.1, forward strand.
GACCTTTGCTTTTTAACATTTATAAATGACCTGGAAATGGAAACTGGGCGAGGTAACCATATTTGCAATAACACAAAATTATTCAAAGCTGTTAAATCATAAAAGGATTGTGAGAAAGCAGAGTTGCTTATCTGTAACAGGTGTTCACCAAGGACAGCAAGATGTTAGTCCTCACACATGGGTGACAGCAGCCTTATGTGTAGAGCATGCTCACCCTGGTAAGCGTGAGGCCTTGGGAAAAAGGAAAGCAACACAATAAGACTGGTTGAGATGAAACTGACACCACCTTGGGAAGGAACTACGGGTGCGTTCACGGGACCACCTTGTCATGACAAAGCTTTGTATAAGGTGGGTACGACATGAGAGCTTGCAGTTCACTGACCCTGCGAGCTGATGTAACTGACTAGGAAGATAACTTTCGAGGAAAGGTACTTCAGTTCACAAGAACGCAATGGCTCAAACAGAGATTTCATGAGTTGCAAGAGGACTATGTTCAGATTCCAGGAGACCACCAGAGGGCAAGTGGGGGGCTTCAGTTGTAATAAGCCCCTTATGAATCATCCCATGAGCAGATGGGAAGAAGTCACATTACCATCTGTACCCCGATGGTATGCCCCAATGGCACTGAGATGAATCCTCACTGAAATGGTCTGTAGACTAGAGTGAGACGGATAACAGGTAGTCTAAGAATGAGGGAGGGGAGCAAGAGAAGGGATCCAGACCGCGTTCCTCGCACCAAGATGAGAACTTTTTCCATTTTAGATAAGATTTTCTAGTGGAAGGTTTTCTGGACTCCAGAATAACAGTGACACCCCTTCTGAAAGGCCGAGGGCCCACACAGTCACCCGGTCAACATCCAAACCATGAGAGCCAGGGCTTGCAGGTTGGGGTGGCTGAGCCTGCCCTGGTCCTGGGTGATTAGGTCCAGAGCCATCCCCCACTGGATGGGGGGCACGAGGCCAGGTCACTAAGGGTAGGAAACCACCCCCTTCTGGCCCCATCAGGATCAAGGAACCCTGATCCTATTGCAACTTCTGGAGCATTTTCGATATGAGAGGAAGGGGAGTGTATGCATGCAGCAACCCAGTCAAGACTTTAAAGACTACAAATACAATGCTGTGATTAAGCCTTTGAAAAAGAACGGCTACATTCGCGACATGGACCCATGTTGGGCTTGTTAAGAACCAAGGCTTCAGAGCCATTTAATAAAGCAGCGGTGATTTTTGAGATAAATTATATTCACTAAGCAAAATTTAAAATAAAAAAATATATATGTTCACCTGATCAATGATTATAAATAAGGCTGAGTCAAAGCGAACTGCTCCCACGATGAAGTCTTTTATGACTGGTAAATTCTGACAAATGTAAGCGTCTTTCATATATTGTGGGCACTGTTGGCACTCTGTTTGTTGTACTGCAACTATCATCCATCTAGCCAAGATGGCTTTGGAGGCTGCCTCCCTCCCTTTTCCGGGGGCCACCAAACACCATAATCAGCTTATCAGTTTTCCTAAAGGAGTTTGTCACTTTAAGGTATCTCAGAAGTATACAACGCATGTATAGGAGCCACAGATGTCTATCCTTCCCCTGGTAATCATTGCTACTAAAGGCTGGAAGCAAGATAGACTAGTTTACATGAAAAAGATACCACTTTCAGCAAAAAGGAAAGCATTGGTAGGAAGATGATCAAGTCCAGAGAAAAAACAAAATAAGGATCTCTACATAATCTGGCCAAGCAGAACTTCAGCGACAGCCTGTTTTCTAGGCTCAACGGGAGGTTTAACCCAAGAACCTTATGAAAAAATTGAGGTTCCAACTGAACAATTGTGGTCAGACTTTTTACCTCTCTCATAAACAGTACTATATCCAGGTGTGCTGCTGCCCGTGCACCCCTGATTCAATACCTTTAGGGAATTATGGGCCAGCCTTTACCCAAGCCCAACTGCAGGAAGTCCAAAATTAGTGATATGTCTGACTTCTGTGGTGAAGCCCATCGTGTCTCACAAAATTCCTTGAAAAGTTGCAAAATTCTGATGTATGCTAAAGAGGAGAATTTACATGCTTTGAATATGGTTGAAATCACAGTCGAGGAGTAACCTCTCCTACATAAGCACATCCTTTCAAGGGCCAGGCCATAAGAGAGAATGGAGGTGAGTCCTCCATTGAAACTGGATCTTGCTTTAATAGACCAGGCAACCAGCCTCACTAGATCTGTATACCATGAACTTCTTGCCCAGTCTGGAGCTACTAATACCATGGATTGATGATCCTCTATTCCTTTTATTATCTTGCCCAGAGGCCATAGTGAAAAGAAATACAGCAAGCTGATCTATAGCACTGGCAAACGAGTGCTTCTATGCTATTGGAGCTGGCTCCACCCTGCAGCTGAAAAATTCACCAGCCTTGGTATTCACTCTTGTCACCATTAGAAGCATGCCTAGGCAACCTCATCAATCTACTATCATTTGCAAGGCTTCTGAACTCACCTAAGTCCAGCCTGTTTCAACTGAGAAAATCAGTTTGGCGATTCTCCTTTTACTACTACTAAACATTTCTATAGCACTACATGACATATGCAGCGCTATACAAACAAAAAAAATAGATCCTGCTCAATAGAGTTTACAATCTAAGACGAGCATACAGAACAAAAGACTTGGGGTATTTCATAAAGCAAGACTGGTTACAAATGAAAGAAAAAAAAAGATATTTAAGGAGACAAAAAGTAGACAATGAGACCTAAGATGTAAAAAGTTCAAAAAGGTGGGTCTTTAGATGGGATTTAAACATGGCAAGAAGGAGTATAATGCACCATTTCAGGAAGACTATTCCAAGCACATGGCGCAGCAAGGTGGAAAACACGGAGTAGGGAATATGGAGGTAGAGGAGAATAGCGCAGATAAGAGTGACTTGTCGCACAAGCAGATGCACGGAAAGGAGTGTAGCGAGAGATAAGAGGAAAGGTAGTGAGGTGCTGCAGACTGAAGGCATTTGAAGGTGAGAAAGAGGAGCTTGAACTGTATGTGGGAGCAGATAGGATGCCAATGCAGAGACCTCAGAAGAGGGGTTATGTGAGCATAGCAACTTTGGTGAAAGATAATTCATGCAGCTGAATTTAGGACAGATTGCATTGGAGAGAGATGGCTTGCCAGGAGACCTGTGAAGGGCAGGTTGCAATAGTCTAAGTAGGAGGAGATGGAAGAGTGGATAAGGGTTCTGGTAGTGTGTTCAGAAAGGAAGAGATGGATTTTGGCAAGCTGAGAGCAGGAGATCCTACTCCTCCCATTTGCATAATTGGACCACATCTTGTGATAGCTAGCATTCGGCTACAGGTGCTACCCTACCCCCCCCCCACTTGTTTACATATGCTATTGTCATGGCATTGTCAGACAAGAATCCTAATGCCCTCCCTTTTATTAGTGGGAGGAACAATTATAGAGCCAGATAGCTCTCATCTCTAGCCTGTTTATTGACCATTTTTCCTCTTTTCTTGACCATTGCCCTTGGACCAACTGACCCTGGCAGCATGTCTTCCATCCCCATAGGCTAGCATCCATGGTGACTATAATCCAGCTGGGAGACTCTAGAGTGACCTCTCTGCAGATTGGAGGGCTGTAGCCACCACTGCAGGTTCTTCCTTACACCCAAAGATATCTGGTGCTGAAGTTAGTATTCCCAGGAGGAGGGTGACTAGCACAACGAACTGCTGTAGCGACCACATGTGTGCGCTAGCCCATGGAAGCAGGTCCAAATGATACTGCCATGAAACCCAGCAACTGGAGATAATCCCATGCCCTGTGTGATTCCACACCCATTCTAGCAACCTGGATATCCTATTGGGAGACCTTCCTTTGTATTGAAGTGGCCCCTACAAATTCCAGGCTCTGGAATGGTTCCAAGTTGTTTTTTTGGATAGTTTTATTACCCAACTGCTGCATGAGGTAAACTATTATCACCAAGGCTCTGCGACTCTTATGAGCCAACATCCAAGTAATGGTGCACCATAACTCCCTGTCTGCTTAGAGCTGCTGCCGCCACCAGAATGACCTTGGTAAAAGTCCTGGGGGCTATTGCTAGATCAAAAGGAAATGCCTGGAATTTAAAATACTTGTTCAAAGACACAGAACCTTAGGAACGTTTAAGTATGTTGCTACCAAATCCAGAAACAACAAAAGGACACTAATATTTTCAAAACTGTGACAGACTTACTTTAAACAGACATGTCTTGATGGCGATGGAACCGCAACAGCAAGCCTGACAACGGCAGTATAACAAACTACCGTCCGGTCTAATCGTCATTTGCGGTGTTATTCCAAAGGCTTTAGCTGAAGGTGCTTCCAAATGACAGTTCAGAGTAAATATATAGTTCATCTGTTCCCGTAACCAAAATTTAACATTGAACCCGATAGCGGCCGGTGTTTCGCCACTAAAAACAGTTGCTTCTTCAGGAGTATGTTCCTCAGAACAGATGCTTCTTCAGGAGTATGTTCCTCAGAACAGATGCTGTAATTTAAATCAACCATATATTCAATATTAAGCTAAGTACTTTTATATTTAGTATAAGATTATAGTGTCACGGCAAATCCAACCTTCATTCCAGACTCAAGCGTCTCCAATGGTTATGCTATAATCGGGACAGAGACCACCCTGAACTGGTTGGCCCTTTAAAAAGCCCGCGTTTTTTGGCGTGATGACGAATGCCGTCCACAAGTAGCTACTGAACCAGGAACAAAGCGTCTCATTGCTATGGTAACAATCAAGCAATTTTTCACAAAAAAAACCAACTTGCAGTTCAAGCGCCGAATTCAAGCCATCGGGCTCCACCGCCCCTAACCAGTGGATCCATTTTTGCTCAGCTTGTAATAATCGGGTATTATAATCTCCATCCCGCCAGTTAGGAGAAAGCTGCTCCAAAACACATACTCTTAAATCAAATGTGTGCTGATATTGAATGCAATGAGCTGTCAATGGCACTATGAGACGACTTGTGGAAATACAGAATCGATGTTCAATAAGCCGGGTTTTAAGTGCTCTCTGGGTTTTCCCTATGTACCAGAGATTACATGGACATTGTATTAAATATATGACCCCTGTTGAACGACAATCCGTGAACTTTCTCAAAATGAAAGTGAGATCATGCCTTGAAAAATATAAAGATGAAGTGTGAATCATATGACAAACTGTACAGGCACCACATGCTGTATGTGCGCCAATGTTGATTGAAGGAGTAATTTTTGATGTATCAAGAGTGTACCAGTTAATCTTTTAAAATTAGAACTCCGTGTAAAAGCAAATCTTGGTGTCTCTTGAAATTCATTATGAATCTGTAAAATATGCCAATTCCAATGAATAATGTATTTCATTGTATGGGCCATAGATGAAAAAGGAAGACAGGTCAAAATGTCTGTTGATTCCATAGAACGTGGTAAAAACAACCAATCTCTATGTGTGAATTTTGCACGAGTGAAAGCTCGTTTAATACATTTGGGGTAGCCCCTCTTCATGAACCGATCACTCAATGAAATGGCCTGTTGATTAAATTCTTCAAGTGACGTGCACAGCCATCTCAGCCGAAAAAACTGGCTAACAGGAAGATTTTCTTTAAGTGAACGGGGATGTGCACATCATCGGAATTCGCATATTTTACAGATTCATAATGAATTTCAAGAGACACCAAGATTTGCTTTTACACAAAGTGGGGAGTAGCTGGCTTGTTACGGCGGTTACTACCCCAAACCAAATAAGCCTGATACTTCACTTTCAATACATATCCAGCATAGCTCTCTGCTTCAACGGCAGGGGAGAAGAAAAACTGATACTTCACGCATAGCTCTCTGCTTCAACGGCAGGGGAGAAGAAAAACTGATACTTCACGCATATCCAGCATAGCTCTCTGCTTCAACGGCAGGGGAGAAGAAAAAAGGATTCGCACTCACAAAGCGGGGAGTAGCTGGCTTGTTACGGCGGTTACTACCCCAAACCAAATAAGCCTGATACTTCACTTTCAATACATATCCAGCATAGCTCTCTGCTTCAACGGCAGGGGAGAAGAAAAACTGATACTTCACGCATAGCTCTCTGCTTCAACGGCAGGGGAGAAGAAAAACTGATACTTCACGCATATCCAGCATAGCTCTCTGCTTCACGGCAGGGGAGAAGAAAAAAGGATTCGCACTCACAAAGCGGGGAGTAGCTGGCTTGTTACGGCGGTTACTACCCCAAACCAAATAAGCCTGATACTTCACTTTCAATGCATATCCTGCTTCAACCGCAGGGGAGAAGAAAAACTGATACTACACGCATATCCAGCATAGCTCCCTGCTTCAACGGCAGGGGAGAAGGAAAACAACCAATAAGGGCTGAATAACACAGTCTGGGTAAAACAAATAAACATGGGTGTAGCTTGCTTATTGCGGCGGTTACTACCCCTACTACCCCTAACTAATCAAGCTTGATATTTCACTTGGTTGCAGCTCCATCACTGCTCTCTACATTAATGGTGGGGGTGGAAGGGAAATAGAACCAAAGAGCTAAGAGAAACAGATAAGTATGAGAAAAAAATGTGAAGCTTGCTGGGCAGACTGGATGGGCCGTTTGGTCTTCTTCTGCCGTCGTTTCTATGTTACACGGAGTTCTAATTTAAAAGATCAACTGGTACACTCTGATTCATCAAAAATTACTCCTTCAATCAACATTGGAGCACATACAGCATGTGGTGCCTATACAGTTTGTCATATAATGATTCACACTTCATCTTTATATTTTTCAAGGCATGAGCTCACTTTCATTTTGAGGAAGTTCACGGATTGTCGTTAAACAGGGGTCATATATTTAATACAATGTCCATGTAATCTCTGGTACATAGGGAAAACCCAGAGAGCACTTAAAACCCGGCTTATTGAACATCGATCCTGTATTTCCACAAGTCGTCTCATAGCGCCATTGACAGCTCATTGCATTCAATATCAGCACACATTTGATGATTTAAGAGAGTGTGTTTTGGAGCAGCTTTCTCCTAACTGGCGGGGTGGAGATTATAATACCCGATTACTACAAGCTGAGCAAAGATGGATCCACTGGTTAGGGACGGTGAAGCCAGATGGTTTGAATTCGGCGCCTGAACTGCAAGTTTTTTTGTGAAAAATTGCTTGATTGTTACCATAGCAATGAGACGCTTTGTTCCTGGTTCAGTAGCTACTTGTGGACGGCATACGTCATCACGCCAAAAAACGCAGACTTTTTAAAGGGCCAACCAGTTCAGGGTGGTCTCTGTCCCGATTATAGCATAACCATTGGAGATGCTTAAGTCCGGAATGAAGGTTGGATTTGCTGTGACACGATAAGCTAAGTACTTTTACATTTAGTATAAAATTAATATTGAATATATGGTTGATTTAAATTACAGTATCTGTTCTGAGGAACATACTCCTGAAGAAGCAACTGTTTAGTTGCGAAACACCGGCCGCTGTTGGGTTCAATGTTAAATTTTGGTTATGGGAACAGATGAACTATATATTTATGCCGAACTGTCATTTGGAAGCACCTTCAGCTAAAGCCTTTGGAATAACACCGCAAATGATGATTAGACCGGACGGTAGTTTGTTATACTGCCGTTGTCAGGCTTGCTGATGCAGTTCCATCGCCATCAAGACATGTCTGTTTAAAATAAGTCTGTCACAGTTTTGAAAATATTACAGTGTCCTTTTGTTGTTTTTGGATTATAATTGATAGGACTGTGAGTTTGGGGTTCTTTATATATATATTTTTTTTTTTGTGTCATATCTTTTGCTACCAAATCCAGGCAAGCTAAGTACTCCCCTTCCCAAAGACATGACCGAACGTGACGTCTCAATTCAGAGGTGAGGCACATGCAGGCATTTGTTGACCACATTCAGATCCAAAACTGGGTGGAAAGTACCATCTTTTTGTGGAACCATAAAATATATCGAGTATGTGCACTGCCTGCCCTCTCCTGCGTGGGTACTGGCACAATCACCTGAAGATGCCACAGTTTTAATAGTGTCCCTTTTACCAAACCCCTTTTGATAAGAGATGTGCATGAGAAAACCATGAAGAATTCTGGGACCGGTCTCATGCACATGGGGGCATACCCCTTCTGCATGATGTCCAGTACCCTCTGGTCCATTATAATTCAGGTCCACTCCACATTGGACCAGTAGGCAGCAACCTGTTGAGGTACTATCAGCAGAGGGACCGGTTATGTATTATTGGGCTGAGCAATTGCCATCTGCTTCCATGGGGGGGGGGGGGGGGGGGAATATGCCTTTGCCCTTCTGGTGCCCCAAAACCAGGTGGCTTTCAGTTTGCATGCCTGAACAGGAGCACCTCACTGACTTACACCTAACACCAGATCTGGAGGGCTCCTCTTGACCCTCTGCATGCCTTATCTTCAGGGAGTTTCTGGGGCTTTGACTCTCCCAAATCCTTAACTAGCTTTTCCAGCTCATCGCCAAAAAAGTTCACAAAGGTGTGACTTGACACTAAGTCTGCTGCCCAATTGCGTAATCTTAGGAGCCAAATGGCTGCCAGTAATGTGGCCAAAGCTCAAAAGGACATTCTCACCTGGTCATTCATATTGTCTAAGAACTCTATAGCAGACCCTAGGCAGGCTGTCTCTGTGCTTTCAGGGAGTTGCTGAACCCAGTGCAAAGCTAACCAGGCAACAAAATCCACAAATGTTGGCTTACAGAGCCATAGCATTCATGGCAAAGGCTTACTTTAAAAGCGATTCTATCTTCTGATCCTGAGACTCAAGGCAGTTCCTTCTACCAGTATTGAGGTCTTGCATGTGACTGCCAAGACCAGGGCATCAATTCATGGGACCTTAAGGAGTTTATTCTTTTCCTCCAGGAGCAAGAGGTAAATTCTACTTAGAACTCTACCCCTTTTAAGCTATGTCTTGAGGATATCCCAATCTGTCAGGACCATGCAACTCAGGGAATTATGCAAAGGGAATGCTTTCAGCAGCTTTCTAAGCCCTTGGAGAATAGAGACCCCTCTGCTGGATCCTTAGGCACATTATCTGCCATCCCTAGGACAGATACTACCCTGGAAATGGGCATAATGGGTCCTCACCTCTATCATATTCTATGATAGTGATAGGAATAGGGATAGGAGTATGCAGTATTTCAAACCACCCATCCTTCAGTCCATCAAGAGGTGACAAGTGAAAAAAGGACAAAACCAAATACAGAGAAAGAAAGCACAACCTAGTAATAGTGCAGGCCATGGGTAGCAAGGTTAATACCAGGTTGGTGGTAGCTAGGTACTGTCCAGCAAAGCCATGGGGATCTAGGAGGCTTAATGTTTAGGTAAAACAAAGTTTTGAAAACAATCAAATTCATGCAAGTTGTTTTCCTCATCCAACTTGAACATGTCCCTCAAATCCAGCTAAAAGTATTGTATTGCAAAAGCCCACATGTTCTTTAAATTGGGGTAAGACCAATTTTCAGACAAGACAAATTATACAGGTCGATACCCATTTACTCAGATAAAATAGTTTTGAAAATTGTCCTAAAAGCACACAATACTTCTATAGTTCCTCTTTCGTCTCACCACCCACCTTGTGCCCCAACAAATGAAAGAAAACACTCACCCGAATGAACAAGGGAAGCAAAGAATGAAACATCAATAAAAACAAAACCCAAGAAACAAACAATTTATTTCAGGAAATATCTTGCACAGGACTGAGATACTGCACTATGAGAGCCATAGTTTTGTAGAGACTATTTTTTTTAGAATTACTTTCCTCATGCGTACCATTTTATAATTTTTGCCTGCCTTATTGCAGTCTTATCTCGCTGCCTCAGCAGCATCTCAATAGCATGTCTCTACCTCCAAGGTTAGAAAGATGTCCAAAGAAAGGCCAAAACTTTGAAAAACTGCTATCAGAGGCTTCAAGGCCTATATCTGTAGGTGCCGGATATCCATCATGGATATCAATATGCACAAGGCCTGTGCCTCGATCGTGATATGGCGAATTGCTACAATGAAGTAAAGAAAAACTGAGAGAAGGTTGCATATAAAGACTGAGGGGCTCACAAGGCAGCGCCAACGCAGAAACTCCTGCTCATACTCAGAAGTGCAACAGTCCAATGAGCTATGAGATAAGGCTTCATTTGGCATCACCGGATGACATCACCCATGTGTCATGGCTAATTGAACCCTGCTTGTCGACGGAGAATCTTATTTTCTGCCACCCTGTGGAAGAAGCCAGTAACCAGATAACACAAAGTGGATATCACTTTCACAGACAAGCTGTGAGATTGACATATTTGTAAAGCAAGATGTCTACAGAGTTTCTCACAGAGTTAAGAAATGAGAGTTCTGATCAGCTTGGTTCTACTTAGGAACTCTGTCAGTTCTAAATCTGAACTAGAATGAAATATTCTGCTTCAGGAAGACTTTTCTGCCAGTAAATACATACTTATAGCTACCATAGGGTACCTCAAATGCATATTAATCTTAAAGCAAGCAAGCAGACAGGAAAGCAGAGGAGTAGCCTAGTGGTTAGAACAAGGGGCTATGAAACAGAGAACATAAGATATGCCATACTGGGTCAGACCAAGGGTCCATCAAGCCTAGTATCCTGTCTCCAACAGTGGCCAATCCAGGATACAAGTACCTGGTAAGTAACCAAACATTAAACAGACCCTATACTACTACTGACGGAAACAAGCAATGGCTATTCCCTATTGATTACTAGTAATTTATGGACATCTCCTCCAGGAACTTATCCAAACCTTTTTTAAACCCAGCCACACTAGCTGCCTTAACCACATCCCCTGGCAACAAATTCCAGAGCTTAATTGTGAGTTGACTAAAAAAAGAATTTTCTCCAAGTTGTTTTAAATGTGCTACTTGCTAACTTCATGGAGTGCCCCTAATTCTTGTATTATCTGAAAAAGTAAATAACCATTTCACATTTACCAGTTCAAGCCCTTTCATAATTTTGTAGACCTCTTTCATATCCCCCTCAAAACTCTTCTCCAAACTGAACAGCCCCCAACCTCTTTTGCCTTTCCTCACAGGGGAGCCGTTCCATGCCCTTTATCATTTTGGTCACCCTTCTCTGTATTTTCTCTAGTGCAACTATATCTTTTTTGAGATGCAGCGACCAGAACTGCACACAGTATTCAAGCGATACAAAGACATTATGACATCCTCCGTTTTATTTGCCATTCCCTTCCTAATAATTCCTAACATTCTTTTTGCTTTTTTTTTTTTTTTTTTTTTTTTTTTTTTTTTTGACTACCCACTGCCACTCCTTGTGACCATGGACAAGTCACTTTACTTTCCATTGCTCAGTTGCAAACTTAGGACCCAATTCATCGAAGTATTTTCCAGTAGACACAGAATAGAAGAAAAGCCTTAGTGAATCAAGTCCTTAAATTGTAAGCCCTTTGGGATTAGGGAAATACCTAAAGTACCCAAGTGTAATCCACTTTGAAGTGCCGAAAAGCAGAATATAAATTAAATAAGTATATTTTTTTAAAATTAGAAAAAATCAAAACCATAAAAATCTGTTTAAAAATGCCTTCACAAAAACTTTGGGATGTCTAGTGCATTCTTGTGTACTATCCTTTGCAATTCCTCTTTCCTTACACGAGTACATAAGATATTAGTCTATCATTTAAAACTGTGGCTGAAACTAATTATAAAATCAAGTTCCATCCTGAACTTCAAATTTTAGTTTTCATCCTAACTACACAAGCCATTTGATATTGCAGATGCTAATGTCTGGCAGTTCCAGGCCTACTGCATTCAGAAGGCCCCTCTCACTGCTGCTGAGAAACAATTCTATATTTAGTCTATGCTACAAATGACACCATGGAGGTTAAAAAAAATACTGACTTAGGGTCTGAGTTATAAAAGGTTCTCTCCTGTGTCTATGAGGAAAAATATTTATAAATCTGATCCTAATACTAGAGCAGGAAACTCCTGCCCACCCACGATCTTATCTGTATTAATCATTTACTGTAGCCTTGTACTGACAAGTCTGTGCATACAGCATTGAATGCAATGTCAAAATATATATGCACACATTTTAAATAACTATGAACTAAATAACTTCCTTTTCAGAAAGCAGATAGGAGGAAAAATATCCATCTGTTCTACTCCTGCAAATTCACTACATGTTCCTCTTATATTCCCACCCTGCTCTTCAATTCTCTCTCACCTGCAGACATCCCTTCCAAAGTTTAATCATCTTCCATTGTAACTGTTACCACTGCCTTCAAGAACATACCCCACCTCAAAAAGTTTTAACTGGACCCTACATACCCCATCTCCTTTCTTCCTTTCATATCCAAACTACTCAAATGTGCTGCACATTCACCATCATTGCCTTGCCTCTTTTATCAGGCCGTTCTTGATCCACTCCAATCTGGCTTTCACCCTCTACATTCCAGAGACCACTCTTGCTTCAAATAATCTCCAAACTCAAATATAATCTAATGAAGTTTACTTTTCATGAGTCTCTGACATAGTTATGAGTTCTTGGGAATAACTCTTGCCTCGCAGTTTTGCTCTTTGAAAGGCAAGGCCATAAGTCAGAATAGAGATAGATTTTCCTTTGGTATTGGCCCCTACCACAGTTTCCCCTGAATGTCAGGGAGTCATGGGGGAGGTAACCCCTAGGAGCCCTATTAAATCCACATACCACAGCCTTTTTGGCCAATACAAAATTACCAGTATCACCTCTTAGGGGCAATTCTCTATTCTTTTTATCACTTTGCCTAACAGGAGCCAAGGCAGGAACCCATACAAAAACTCATCCTTGGGCCATGGGTAAATAACTCATGGATCCTGCATCTTTTCATCAACTGAAGAACCTGCCTGCTTTGGCGCTGGCTTGAGTCACCATCAAGTCCATCACCAATAGCCCCATTGCTCCACTTGGCTCTGGAACACATTAACTGGACTCCCATTCTTCTCGGTCCAGCTTGTTCCTGCTGAGAAAGTCTGCATATACATTTTCTCTTGCTGCAATGTAAGATGCTTGACAACTTGGGCTGGTTCTTCTGTGCCCCACTGAATATTCCGTTTGCTTCCTCCTCAATTCTGGAGCTGCGCGCGCCTCCCTCTGTTCACATATGCCATTGCCATAGCACTATCTCAGAAGACTCATAGTAACATAGTAATGATGGTAGAAAAAAAGAACAAGTGGTCCATCCAGTCTGCACAGCAGACTGGATGGACCATAGGGGAGTTGTTCCATTCCCCTTATCATTTGGTAGCCCTTTTCTGTACCTTCTCCATCGCAATTAATATATCTTTTTTGAGATGCGGCGACCAGAATTGTACACAGTATTCAAGGTGCGGTCTCACCATGGAGCGATACAGAGGCATGATGACATTTTCCGTTTTATTCACCATTCCCTTTCTAATAATTCCCAACATTCTATTTGCTTTTTTGACTGCCGCAGCACAACTGAACCGACGATTTCAATGTGTTATCCACTATGACACCTAGATCTCTTTCTTGGGTTGTAGCACCTAATATGGAACCCAACATTGTGTAATTATAGCATGGGTTATTTTTCCCTATATGCATCACCTTGCACCACATTAAATTTCATCTGCCATTTGGATGCCCAATTTTCCAGTCTCACAAGGTCTTCCTGCAATTTATCACAATCTGCTTGTGATTTAACTACTCTGAACAATTTTGTGTCATCTACAAATTTGATTCTCACTCGTCGTTATTTCCTTTCCAGATCATTTATAAATATATTGAAAAGTAAGGGTCCCAATACAGATCCCTGAGGCACTCCACTGTCCACTCCCTTCCACTGAGAAAATTGCCCATTTAATCCTACTCCTCTGTTTCCTGGTCTTTTAGCCAGTTTGCAATCCACGAAAGGACATCGCCACCTATCCCATGACTTTTTACTTTTCCTAGAAGCCTCTCATGAGGAACTTTGTCAAACGCCTTCTGAAAATCCAAGTATACTATATCTACCGGTTCACCTTTATCCACATGTTTGTTAACTCCTTCAAAAAAGTGAAGCAGATTTGTGAGGCAAGACTTGCCCTGGGTAAAGCAAGTCTCACATATCCTAGCAAAGATTACAGGTATAGCCACAAGGTCATGTAAATCTAATCATTTGACTTTGCTGCAGCTGTCCTCTTGTGTTCATTAAGCCCCAGTAAATCTACATTAAAGAATGGTAGAACTCCACAGTTGCCCTGGATACAGATTAAAGCAAACAAATCAGTAATTAATGAAATACCCAAATACAAAACTAAGTATGTTGCATGCAGTCATACACATTTCTCCCACTAAAAGAAAAAGCTAACCTATATGCACATCAGGGTACTATATAATGAATCTAGTGGTCCAGCTTAAAAGTGGAGAACAAAGCACAGTAAAATAAAAATACAATGGCAAGTCTTCAGCAAGTGTATTTATTGGAAGGCACCTGTGCAGCTGGTCAATGGCTATAGGAAACATGAAAGAAAGACTCCTCCACCTATCCAAAACCAAAGCTGTGAGCTTATACCTATACGAGGTTCACTCCCACCAAGCAACAAGAGAAAATATCTGCAAGGCCACAGTATCTTTTAGCAAACTGTGTACAAAAAGCTGTATGGCAAACATTCAGCCATTTACCCAGCTCCCAAATGCATCACGATAGAGGTCTATGTAACTACCACACACTAAGACTATCTGAATTTTGGGGAGTCTGGCCTGACAATTTCCTTCTTCTTTTGAGCATCCAGCTCTGTCATAACCATTACCTTAAGATTTTTTCAAGCCTGGCCTTTACAGCAATAAACTTCAGCCCCGAGGTCAAGCACCAAGGGGTCACGAAATCATAGAACATATGTTGAGGGGCACTAGGTATCACTATTGAAAGCTACTTCCACAACATACCCAGTGAACCAAGGGAACAGCAGCCCGACCCAGGAATCGAACATAGGTCCTCTGCATGGCAACATGCCACACTGCCCCTCAGCAACTGGCCCCTCCAAAATGAGTTTTAAAATATAAACATTCCCTTTTATTACATGTTGATCCTCTGTTATAGCTTATGCTGTATTGTGGTACAAGATATTACTTTGTAAAATAAGTTAACCTCAAACAGATATAAATCTTAATTTTAGCTATTTAAGATATGTTATGAAGTTCTTCGAAATAGAATTACTGGAAAGTTATTTCTTTTGACAAAATGGGTCATCACTGTCACTTGTAAAATCATAAAATGAACAAATTCTGATTCAAACTAAACTACAGAGACTGGAAAAGCTGCTTAGTGTGTTTTTTTACTTATTAAATGAATTTCAAAGATATTCCATCTATTGAAATGTTTTAGCACTTAGCAAGGCAGAACTGACATTTAAAAGAAAATGCAAGAAACATTCAAAATTAATTTTGTATTAGAAAAGGTCTTTAAAAAACCAGTGAGGATTCCCTGCATGTATAATTTGTGAGGCACATAAAGTTTTATGGATGAAATCAAGTACACACCAAAACAACAATCCTGATTTCTCATCATTCTTCATTCCACCCAATAAATGCTCAATGCTAGAAAACCAGTCACAATAGTAAATAATGATATTGCTAACAGAAGTGGTACCAAGTAGCAGTAGCACCAAGCAACTATAGCGCATTACATATAGAAAGACTAATGGTTAAGTACAAAGAGATACAATCAACCAGAGGCCAGGGAAATAGAGCAGAAAAATACACATGCACTCACAATTGTCTTGGGTCACCAAACTGATTAAAAATAACTTCCAAGAGCATCTTGATATGTTGCCTATGTAATCATACCCTATGAACTCCAAAAAGAAGCTCCCTTTGGCACAACATAAACATTAAGATGACTGATAATAAATTTAAGAGACTGAGATCATACTCAGCATACCATGGGCTTAACAGTGAGGTTCATTCTTGTCATGGAATTTCACAAAACAAACTCATTTCGATGAAACAATAACTTGGAAGCTACTAAAGAATACTTGCATGCACCAAAACCTTGCCAAAGGATCACTAAATTTGACTTCATCTAGAGGGAGTTCCCGAGATTTATTTTGTCTATATTGCTATGGTTTCAGCATCGATGAAATCATTTAAAGCTTGGCACTGTAACGTGCAACATCGTAACCACATAAGCCTTATGACTCTCACATTCCAGTTGTTGAAGCTACTGAGCTGCAGGTCGGAGGGGGCAGGAGAGAGCTGATTGGAACAGCAGACTCCAGCTTGCTAAAAGCTTACACTGAACTCATGTGCCTCCCCCTTTTCACTAGATCTCTAAATGACTCAACAGCCCCAAAACTATCCTTGACAGTCATTTCATTGTAAATATTGTATCTATGCACACAGCCACAATCAAATACATGGCTTAAAAATCCCAGACTGGTATGAGTATTACCATTTTGGAACAGGGAAGTCAGGGGAGGGGTAGTGGGGAACTAAAAAAAAAAAAAAATCCCACCTTTTTTATTTTGTCACTGTCCAAAGTCTAAATCAAAGTGGAAACAGCCGCTGATCTTCTCAATCGACAAGAAATTTAGCAGCTAAAAACATTCAAACCAGAGAAGCGCTGCCGTTCTGAGAGCTGTACTTTTTATATCTTGCAAGAGAAGAGAGTTACAGTCTGCAGAAATGCAGCCAAGTGGTGAAGGGGATCTCTGGATCCACTTGCAGCTGCTTCACCTCTCCTGAAACAAGCCTGCCGGGGGGGGGGGGGGGGGAAGCTATGAATTTTCAACTTGGTGTGTCAAGACCAAGAACTTCTCCTAGATAAAACCAAAGCCAGCCATGAAACCAGACTTTTAAAGCACAGGCAGCCCTTTCACAACAACTTCTCAAGACCTCCCTCACCCCAGCAAAATACCTTGGCACTGCCAATGCACCGTAAAACCCTTATCCAAGAGCAGCCTGCAAACTGTGCTGTCAAGCTACAAATCAACAGGAGCAGAGGGCTCACCTGAGAGCAAAAGCTGGAAACTTGTCCAAAATAAAACAGGTAGGAAACACAAAAGGTGCAAGAAGCTTATAGAAGAGGACATCATTCCGCATATACACAGATACACTCTTCCAATGGCTGGACCCCACCTGCAATCAACCACCTCAGCATCTCATTTCCTCCTAATGAGAGACAAGGTAGAAAGGACTGCAGGCAGGCATATACGAGTAGACAAAGACAAAAAAGGAGGAAAAGCCCATGAGAAGGTAGAAGACGTAGAGTGATTGGAGAAGAGTGGCTGTGGGTCCCTCTTCACAAGAATGGGAGCAGAGAGGTGGCTGGAAACTACACGGCCTGTTACCCTCACCTCGGTGGGTGGAAAAGTATTGGAGTCGCTGAAGGAAAGAATAGTGAATTATCTACAAGCAGCAGAATTGCTGGACCAGAGGCACCATGGTTGCATCACCAAGGGAAGGTCCTGTCAAGACGAACATTCTGATTGACTTTTTTGATTGGGTGACTAGGATTGGATAGAGGAGGAGCGCTCGATGTCATCTACTTGGATTTTAGCAAAGCTTTTGATACGGTCCCGCACAGGAGGCTAGTGAATAAAACGAGAAGCTTGGGAGGTGAGTGCCTGGATAGCAAACTGGTTGAAGGACAGAAAGACGATGTGTGATGGTAATGGAACTTACTCGGAAGACAGAATGGTGATGAGTGGAGTGCCCGCAAGGGTCGGTGTTGGGACCGGTCCTGTTCAATATCTTCATGAGCGACATCGCGGATGGGATAGAAGGTAAGGGTTTGTCTATTTGCGGATGCTATTAAGATCTGCAACAGAGTGGACACGCTGGAAGGAGTGGAGAGAATGAGACAGGATTTAAGGAAGCTGGAAGACTGGTCGAAGTTAATGGCAGCTGAGATTCAATGCCAAGAAGTGGCAGAGTCATGCATATGGGGTGTGGAAATCCAAAAGAAATGTATTTGATGGGGGGGGGCGGTGAAGGGCTGTTGTGCACGGAGCAGGTGAGAGACCTTGGGGTGATAGTGTCCAACAATCTGAAGTCTGAGAAACAATGTGACAAGGCGTTAGCTATAGCCAGAAGAATGCTGGGCTGCCAGAGAGGAATATCGAGTAAGAAAAGGGAAGCGATTATCCCCTTGTACAGGCCCTTGGTGAGGCCTCACCTGGAGTACTGTGCTCAGTTCTGAAAACCGTATCTCTGAAGGGACAGAGACAGGATGGAGGCGGTCCAGAGAAGGGCGACCAAAAAAGGTGTATGATCTTCATCGAATGCCTTATGAGGATAGATTGAAGAATCTAAATACGTGTACACTGGAGGAAAGGAGGGGCAGGGGTGATATGATACAGACCTTCAGATACCTGAAAGGTTTTAATGATCCAAAGTCAATGACAAATCTTTTCCATTACAAAAAAAAAAAAAAAAAAAATCAGCAGAACCAGAGGTCACGATTTAAAATTCCAGGGAGTAAGACTCAGAACCAATGTCAGGAAGTATTTCTTCACGGAGAGGGTGGTGGATGCCTGGAATGCCCTTCTGGAGGAAGTGGTGAAGACCAAAACTGTGAAGGATTTCAGAGGGGCTGGGATAAACACTGTAGATCCATAAAGTCTTGAGAATGTGAATGAAGCAAGAGGCATGGGGGTGGCTTGCGGGAATGACGGCTACTTCCTGGTGATTAATACCCTTATTCAATAAACATACACATGGTTAATGTGACTCCAACATTGCTCTATGCTTCAACGGCAAGAGGAAATGTGGGACAAAGGATTTGCATTCACAAATAAGCGTGGGAGTAGCTTGCTTGTTGCAGCGGTTACTACCCCCTAACCAATTAAACCTGATACTTCACTTTGAATACATATACAGCACAGCTTACTGCTTCAACGGCTGGGGGGATGAAGATAAGAGGATTTACATTCAGAGAACTAACAACTAGGATTGAATTGCATAGTCTGGGTAAACAAATAAGCGTGGGAGTAGCTTGCTTGTTGCAGCGCTTACTACCCCGAACCAATACTTCACTTTGAATACATATACAGCTCAGCTCACTGCTTCGATGACAGGGGGATGAAGAAAAGAGGATTTATATTAAGACAACCAACAAGGACTAAATTGCACAGGCTGGGTAAACAAATAAGTGTGGGAGTAGCTTGCTTATGGCGACGGTTACTACCCCATACCAATTAGGCTTTTATGCAGCTCCAGCACTGCTCTCTACATCAATGGCAGGGGTGGAAGGAAAATTAGAACCAAAAAGTTACCAGTAAGGGCCCTGACATCAGCTGTCAGAGTAACAGATAAGTATGAGAAAAATAACTGTGAAAGCTTGCTGGGCAGACTGGATGGGCCGTATGGTCTTCTTCTGCCGTCACTTCTATATTTCTATGTAAGCTGTTTGGCTACTAAAGACAAGAAGAGCCACCCAGTGTGGTCTCCCCACTGTATTTATTTAAAATATTTCTATACCATCTTAACAATTAGATAATTGGCCAAAACAGTTTACAAAGTAGTAAAAAGAAAAATAGTAATAAATAATAGTAAAAAGAAAAAATAAAATAAAATTGCGTAGATTAAGAATTGGGTCTATGCATAATCATAAATAATTACCTAAAAATAATAAAAAAGAAAACAAATAGAGAAAATACAATTAACCTGCCAAATCCCTATTCTAATCTGATGTTATTACATGGCAAAATAAAAACCCTAACAACACTTTACATAAGTCAAGTACAGCGAGAAAAACAAAGAATCAAAAAAAACTAACAATATTTGTAACAAGAGGTAGTGTGGTGCCCAGGGCTTTACAGTTTGAAAAAATTGAGAGCACAATACATGGTTGCCAGCTGATTCAAAATATTGACTACTGCAGAGGCCTCTGGAGCCCAAGCTGAGGCTGCTGACATTATTGCCAGGTGACTGCAAAATTGATAGTTCAAAGTCACTTCAAAACTAGCCAGTTATTAAAATGAAAAACAATCACTTTTTTTAATCAATACACTGCTTCACACTTGGCAATGATAACTATAGGCACAAGCTCCAGCTATAACAGAGAAACAATGACAGCTCAAAACAACTTTTTTTGATTACAAACCAGAAAAAATAGTTTGAAAAAATGACAGGAAATCGCATGCATATAACTGCCTAAAAGCCCATATTTGCACTAATGAATGTGTAGGATGTCAAGTTAACCAGCATTCAGTTAGGGCAGGGGGGATGTTTTGATGTTGAATAGCAATGGACACTATAGGACAAAGAAAGAATGTACAGGAGGGAGGAAGGCAATGCTTGCATCTTTACTCCTTGAGCCACTGACCAAAAAAAGAGAAGGCAAAAGCCAAATCTCTCTTTTCATAAGTAAAATCAGCTTCTCCAACAGTGTCCAAGCTTATCAAGAGAACTTTCGTGCATAGGTGTAGTTGAACTGTTCAGTGTTGGGGGGAGGTGTAACGCATACGGAGGACTCTTTGACGGTGGGATAGGCAAGAGGAGCCAATTCAACACGAGCATGAAGCATTTTTGGGGGGGGGCACCACCCTCAACCCTATCCCACAACCGAAAAAGATACATCTATGCTTCACAGCCTTTGACTTACAGAGCCACAATATCATACTCAAGCTTCACATACTATGACAACCTCATGCCACAAGCCCACCAGTTACAGAGAAATGTTCAATTCCTCATCGACGAGCACAAAAACCGAGCACCGGTTCAATCCAGGACCACCACCATACAGAGGCGGCTCCCGCTCCTGCTGATCTCAGAGCACCTTCTGTGCCCCGAGTCCTTCCATAAACGCCTTGGGCCTTCTATTTCTAACTGGATTCAAACAGCTGCCGCACCCCTGCCCATGCCCCTTCCCAGCAATGCGAAATGCGAACATTCAGAATAGTCATGAAATTAAAAAATACTATTTACTAATGCAATGCAAATATTTAAATATGTTTACCACCCTTTAGCTATTTTATCAGCGCCCAATGTTGTTTTCTAAACACAAACCTTGTCTGCTCTCTACAGTCAAGAGAGACTACGGTGCACCGTACCTGCGCTAGAAGCAGCAACAGCTACAAAGCGCCTGCGCAGCATTATTAGTCACCTCGAGACCGGAAGCGGACGTTAGATTCCTGAGGTTCTCGCCGGCAGGAAGCCTAGGGCGTCTCTGTGTTGGCACGCATGCGCGCAACACTGCCCTCCTCTTTCCGCGGTGTTGGCGGAGTTGCTAGATTGAGCTATTTCCAGCCCATTTTGGTCTTTTTTTTTTTTTTTTTTTTTACCGTTGTGTGGCAAAAAATTTGTTATGTGGGTTGGGCTAGTTATGAGCAGGGGAAATGGGCTGTTGAATGTTATCAACCATCTTTGTTGCTAGTACTTTTTTCTTTCTTTGCTACACTCAGCCGGGCAACGTTGCCAGCAGTCGTCGTGTGATGACTCACCGGCAACAGCCAATCAGAGACTGTAGGAACAGCAGAAGGCGACTGTTGCTGTAGTTTGCACAGCTTGGAAAGATATGAGAAGGTATTTGGCCACTTGGAGAGCTCTTGCACCACTGTGCTCATAAAACAAATTACAGATTTAAATTAAACTATACTTGGAAGGTAAGTAGTTTCTTTGTAGCTTGTTATTCTGCTGGTATAATTAACATTTTCTAGCAAGCTTAACATAAGTGACTTCAGTCAGGAGGTTCTATATAGAGAAATTTCTTAGCATCCAGGCAGATGAATCCAGAACCAGGGAGTTATGCACCTCTATCAGCAGATGGAGAGGGAGCAAAGCTGACATCACAGTATATATACCCCTGCAGTGACAGTCTGCTAATATTCTCTGTCTCCAGCAGATAGTGGACGTGCATCTCCCTACTGGGAATTGCTTAAAGTTTTAGAAGGAGAAAGGAAGGAAGAAAATTTAATTTGTCCTGCTCTTTTGCGGTGATTTCCAGTCACCCTGAGATTACAGTGAAGGGGGGGGGGGGCAAACGTATTCTCATACTAACACACGTTCACAATTATTTTCACACACACGATCATTTTCACTTGCTCTCATTCTCTGACACATCACATGCTCACTCACACCTTTACTCCTCATTTTCCCACATATACGTACTCGTACACATACTCACTTCTCCCTTTTGCACACACATGCCCACTTACCCTCACACCCATGCTCATTCATACTTTCACTTCTCTTCCTCCTACACAAATGCATGCACATTCACTCTCAAACATGCTCTTTCCCCTCCCCTGATATACTCCCTCCCCCATGCACACACCCATTCATATATACGTACACAGAAATATACACATACCCCCACCTCACCAATAGCAGCAACCTCCTCCTGTTTTGTTTTGTTTTTCACGCTAAAGGTTATGTCCGTATTATATGCTCAATAATGTGCAAAAAGCAAGATTGGGCATTGGGCAATGCTACTATGATCGGTGTTGTCTGGGGTATAAGGTGCCACACCCTCCTTTCCAGAAATACCTGCTATTTTTAATTGTTTTTTGCTATTTATATTCAATTCTAAGGTAAAACATTACTGGTCACACTGACAGAATGCGATTTCCCACATACTTTGTCTTTGTCCCGACACAGCCATGGTCATGGAAGCACAAGGCAGGGAAAGAATCAGAGTCTCTCTTGCCAACTGCAGATAAGGTTGCCTTGCTCCCAGTGTCTACACATCATCAGGAAAAAATATTTAGGGAGAAACTCTTGTCATTTGCTGTAATTTTGCCTTTCAAAATAATGAAAGTGCAGTTCTGTGCATGCAGTGAGAAAAACGCGAAGACACATTAGTAATGACAGTTTACTAAGCCAGAAGATTCTGATATCTGTACAATAGGAACAGGCTCAGTCTCCATTTCATCCTATATGCTCATCAGGAGCAGGCCCTGGCTCAGTATCCATTTCATTCTGATATCTGCACAGCAGGAGCAGACTTCTCTTAATTAGATGTGCCTGAGGTTTGAGGAGATACATTGAGAGGTCCTCTACAGTTCAGAATTTCTCTCTGTTCCTGGACATCACACTTTTGCATGGTAAGATGGGTATGACCTTGGTGCAGCCTATGACTCTCATGGCCCCTTCTTCCTATTCTCACAAACCAGTAAGAGGCCTCCTTCCTTCTTCCTGCCAGCACAGTCAGGAAAATGGGAGGAGGCATACCATTGGTCTGCAGGGGCAGGAAGAAGAAAGGAAGCCTCCAGTTGGTCACAGGGCAGGGAAAAGGAAGGAGGCATTCTATTGGCCAGTGCAGGCCAATCAGATGCCTTTCTGGTTTGGCTGAGAGAGGAATCTGTGTTAGTGATCTGTTAGCGATTTGCTAGGGAGTAGCAATCTGTTGTATATCTGCTCGAGTCAGCAATCTGTTATGGAGAAGATGCTTGATGGGAGGAGCAATCAGATAGGAGGAGCAATCTGTAGAGAAAGCTCTGTGTAGCGTGCTCCTGGAGAGGGAGGAGTCAGTAATCTTGTAGTGTCTCAGATATCGTCTTGCTAAGGAGTAGCAATCTGTAATGAATCTGATATAGTTGTGGGTGGATCCCTGGGCCGATGGCAGATGATCATGCTCTTGGGAGGATACCCCGAGAGGGACCACCGGCTAGGCTGGAGTATGGAGACAGACACACATTAGTTCTTTTATTAAACAGGTTATTAGAAACCACCAGAGGTGGCAGTAGTGAACTGATATGCCCGGCAGGGCTGTAGTCCCTCAGGTACTGGAACAACGATTCCAGGATGGCTGAGCTGTTGAGAAACTATAGAAAGTGAGTAGGCAGAGTTCATGAATAGAACTAGATAACAAAACTCACGCAAGGTCTCAAGTAAGCTCAGGAGCTGGAAAGGATTAGGCCCTCGAGGAGCGAGTACCTGGTTCCAGGGAAAGCTCTGAGAGACCGATGGTAACTCACAGTTGTTTGTAGCAGTGATAGCTTCCAGGCAGTAGAGAATCTTCAGAGTGTTCAGGAACATGGGCCCTCGAGAGGCGAGTACCGGTTCCTATCTGTAATCTGAAAATAAAGAAAAAGAGCGAGGCCCCCGAGGAGCGGGTACCTCTGGTAAATCCGAGGAGGCAGAGTAGCTTGGATAGCCGAAGTGAGTACGTAGCCATATGCTTATCCTTATCCTTGCTAACTCGATTTGTTAGCATTATCAAAGACCTTTAAATATTGAAAGCGGATGACATCATCTCAGGGGGACGCCCCTGAGGTTTCGCGCCCTTGCTGGTACAAGAGTCGGGACGCGTGTGCGCGCGCCCCCTAGGCATCAGGACAAGATGACAGAGTTGCAGCCTTGAGCCGGTCCGGGGACGCCGGAAAGAGACGGCATGGAGATGCCGTGGTAGCCAGCCATCCATCAGACCCGGAGGGAGTCGCCACAGAGGTAAAGAGGGCGGAGTGAGGGCGTCGAGCAGCGACGGACACAACAGTCTGGTACAGTTTGGCAGCTCTGCAACCTTTTGGGGGGGGGAAAAAAGTTTTTCCTTTTCCTCCCATCCCCTTCCAAATAATTTTTTTTTTTCACTGTTGGTTTGGAGCAGACAAAACTCTCCGTATCTATTTCTTTCCTTCAGCCCTCATTTCTAGTCCAACTCCCTTTTACCCTGCCTGAGGTTTTTTTTTTTTCCCATTAGGTTTACCCCTCCCTACTAAGTTTCAATTTAGAGCAGGTTCACTGCTCTTTAGAAGTAGGAGCCCTTCTCCTTCTTTACCCCTAGTCATTTGGTGAGTGTTAGTTGTTTGTCTCACCCATTCTTCCTCCATTTTCCTGTGTGTTTTGTTTCTTATTCTACTTAGAGCCGAGATAAAGCTTGTTCAACACACAAACTTTTTTTTAAGCCCTTCCCCTTGTCTTCCCTAACTCCCTGTGTGTGTTTAAAAACAAAAAACATTTTTTTTTCTCTTTACAAAGTGCTAAGTTTCCTCAGCATAATGCTACGAAAAAGCAAAAAAGAGGGCACAGATATTTCTTCCTTCTCCCCTATACAGGACGTTTTAAAAGCCACAGGGCATATCACACAAGCCCCATCAGCCTTAGGTATAGGCCCAATTGTGGCAAGAATGCAGCCTACTACATATGTGCAGCTGCTCCCAGCTCCGTTAGCCCGAGGCAGCTCTCAGCAACAGGCCATGGCAGTGAAAGACTTTTCATGAGTCTTACCTATAACTTCTACACCAGGACAGACCAATAACACAAAGTCTATGACGCTGTTTCCTTGTACCACCACTACCATGGCAGACAAGTTCAGAGAGTCCCCAGCATTAAAAGTGTCTTGACCACCCCCAAAAACTTTGGGCTGACAGAAAATTCTTCCCTGCCTCCAGGGGGGCACTAAATATACGCTAATACCCACAAACACTATCACAGTAATACCACAGTGTTATTTTACTGCAGTCCCTAAGAGCATCCATGCTACACTATCCACACGGGTGCCAGGACTGATGACCCCAATCACTACAATAAGCCTTTCATCGAGTGCGAGTATCAACACTGCTTTAGCTGGAGCTCCGATGGCCTCACCCACATCTGGCGGGCCCATGGCAACTGCCACAGATAGCGGCGCCCTCAAAGAAGAAAAAAATGGGTTTCCACCACCTCATGTCATCCAGGGAGGCAATAAGAGCACCCCAGCCACCATGGGGGAAATGGGTACACTTACCTGAATGCCGCCTTGGAAGGAAAGCAGGTCATCCCAATTGCCCCAGGTGGAATAACCAAGCGCAGCCCTGGAAGGAGGAACCCCAACCCAAGTTATCCAGGGAGGGTTAGCCCAGCAATCAGGCACCACCCTGGGGGAAAGCATACCAACTCCAGTAGCCGCAGGAGGGTTGGCACAGATCCCGTGTTCCACCCTGGAAAGGAACACCCCAACTCCAATTGACATGGGAGGAATAGAACATCAGACATGCGTCGTCCTGGGGGAAAATGCCCTAATTGCAACTGCCCCGGCTGGGGTGATGCAACCACCATGAACCATTCTGGGAGGGAATGCCCAAACCCCACTCAATCTGGGAGGGATAAACACAGCCCACCAGCAAAGTATCGGCCTCAGTTGTCACTGCCCCCATGGGTGGGATCCATCATACAGAACCCACCCTAGTTAAGAATCTAGGAACCCCCAATCTAGGCTGAGGGGTGGTTCACCATCACCTTCGAAGGTCACCTGTATTGCATTTATTATGCAGCAGGCTAGGCAAGGTGCTACAACTGTAGGGGAATAGGAGATACCCGAAAAGGTTGTCCTGTAGCCAAGAACACAGCTAAGGCACAGCGACCCCCTTGGCCCCTTACCAGCAAGCCCTGAGCCCCTCTGAACACAGTCCTATGAAAAAAGCTGCCCCACAGGTAGCCCAGGTCTGGAGGAAGGGCCCCAGCCCCAATGCAACCATTGGTGAAGCCCCAACCCCCAAAAGAACAGTGAACGCCTGGCGACAGCAGCAGAAAGAGAAAGCCACCTCAAATGGCTCTGTCATTGCGGAGGTAATGGTCTCTGATCCCTCCCTATCTACAGGCCCCCTCAGCTGAAAAGTTAGGATACCAGATAGAATATCCCACACGCAAAATTGTGAAGGAGGGGCAGAAAACCGTAGAGAGGAAACAAAAAGGAAAATAAAGTCCACGGCCCTGACTGAGAGGGAGGGTATGCCGCTCAAATTATACGAACAGGAATGGGAAAAACCATGTGAGGCCGAGGAGGAAGCGGAAGCAAAAACCCCTGCCAAGAGATTTAAACACATTGGCTGGGGGATACATAATCTAAAAAGCCGTGAGCTCCCCTGATCCTCCTATTTCTGAGAAAGCGAGCCTTGGCAAGAGGCAAAAGAGAGGATCGGAGACAGAGCAGGCAAAAATACCCAAGGGCAGTAGGAAACAACACCTAACCCACACCCGAATGGTGGCGGAAAGGGAAAGTAGTAGCGCCACTCTAGCAATGGGGATGGACCAGCTAGAATGAGACTTCCCGAATTCCCCATTGTCATTGCCTCCGGGATGGGGAGAGGAATTACCCCCAGAATTAGATTTCACGGCTCTCCTGCCTAAGCATAACTCAGGAGACGGTAACACTGAACATCCACTAACAAAATCCTCAGGGGTAATCCTCCCCCTCTCCTCCCTCCACCACTGGCGGTATTGCCAGACTTTATTGCAGTGGCTAGGGAGGAGGAGGGGACCCCCTCAAGGACAATGCTCGGTAAAGGCGAGGATCCTGGCTCTATTCCAGGGCTTACCCCTAGAATTCCTGACCCCAGTGGGGGGGGGGGGAGTCCGACACAAGAAAGGAAAAGAGTAATACAGTGACTGGGGATGAGATGACCATCCTAGAGGCAGATACCCCAACCCTTTTTCACCAGGGACAGCAACCTCTGACACGATATCCAAGGAGGGGACTAACCGAAACAACACAGCCAGACCCAGGGGGAGGGCACACGGAAGACCAAAGCAAGCAACAGAGGGATGTCTTAGAGCCCACAGAGGGTAGGCTCTCCCCATGCTCTTCTGAGGAAGAGCTCCCTGCTGTGGACACCTCAGAGAGAACCAGGAATAAAGTGAGCTCACGCTGTTTAATCCCATTCCACAAGCTGAACTGCTTTTTGCTGGAGCATGCTGGAAAGAGCAATAGAGTGGACAAGGTTCTTGAGAGGTGGCCCCCATGGAGCGGGTGCCTAGAACTTCATTAGGAGCGAGATTCCCTGGAGGGTACCGAGGCGTCTAAGCGAGCAGCTTAGAGCGGTCAGAGTAGCTAAACTGAAGTCCTTGCTAACTCAATGATGGTAGCGTAGTGGAGGCTTTAAATACCCGTCATGTGGTGGGGACGCCCCCAAGGTTCCCGCCATGACGTGAACTTAAGTGTAGGCAACGTGTGCGCACGCCCTAGGAGGCCACGGGACGGAGCATGCAGACTGGGACGCCCATGCTGAGTTGGAGACACCGAGGGTTTCGGCACTCGGCACCGGAGGCAGC
The DNA here is from genome assembly GCF_901001135.1 of Rhinatrema bivittatum. Taxonomy (NCBI): domain Eukaryota; kingdom Metazoa; phylum Chordata; class Amphibia; order Gymnophiona; family Rhinatrematidae; genus Rhinatrema; species Rhinatrema bivittatum. Next base: position 85,533,899 of record NC_042620.1, read on the forward strand.
TATCTTGCCCAAGAAAGAGGTAAGGCAGATCAACAGCTATACTTGCGGATCCGGTAACAGAGGTAAGAACGCAACAGCTACACTTGCAGATCCGGGTTGAAAGCTGCACGATCCATTTGATCAATGTGTATGCCCTGACCTATGAACCCGCAAGGTGGGTATTCTTTTGCCGTTTGTCAGCCCTATTGGAAACCTTGGATACGATGGAGGAGGTGGTGCTCGGGGTGATTTTTACAGTACCCTCGAGGATGTGAATTGAAGTGGTCGAGAAAAACATGGCACCTCTGCCGCATGCTTGGGGGAGATGGTCACCTACTTCTCCAACATCACCTGGCTGATTCCACCTCTGCCACCTTTGTCAGAGTGCTGGAGGGACGAATCAGCTGCTCTCAGATTGACCGACTCTATGTCATGGGCTACTTAAGAGTCAAGGGCCCTTTTGAGTGCCATTGAAGCGGCAGCCTTCTCGGGTCACCGCCTGGTGACCGTGATGGTGAGGCTCGACTTGGCCAGGTTTCAGGCCACCCACTGGTATTTCAACAACTCCTTACTGGAGGAGGAGGGTTTTGTGGCGGCAGTCCAGGAGTTCTGGGTGGGACTTTGGGCGGACTTTGCCTCACAAACTCAGTGGTGAGATGTGGGGAAAGTCTACCTCAAACGGCTCTTCAAGATTATGCCAGATGCATCAACAGAGAGCAAACCCGAGCGATCAAGTGCCAACAGGGGAGGAATTGGAATTCGAAGCAGAACTCTCTGAAAGGAGTAAGTGGAGAAAAGGCGCACCCTCTATCACCTCTAGGAGCGGCAAAGTCGGGAGGCCTATGTGAGGTCTCGAATCCAGCTCCTTCGGAAAATGGATTGCAGCTCGTGTTTCTTCTACAGGTTAGAGAAGAGGAGGGGTGCCCAGAAGCAAATCACCTCCATGGTGGCTGCCAACGGGGCCCCCTTCACGGAACCAGAGAGGATTTGGGCAGCAGTCAGGGACTTTTTCTTGACCCTCTTTTCTCTGGATCCAGTCGACCCCAATAACTGCAAGACCTTGTGGGATGGGCTTCTCGCTGTCAGCCAGGGCAGTAGAAACAAGCTAGATAAGCCCTTGAGTCTGGCAGAAATTTCTGCTGCCCTGAACTAGATGCCCTACAACAAAGCACCAGGTATCGACGGCCTGACGGTAGAATTTTTCTGCCACTTTTTGATCTGCTGGGACCTGATCTCCTGCAGGTCCTAGTGGAAGCCCCAGAGACCAGAGAGTTACTGCTGTCATGTTGCCATGCCGTATTTATGCTGCTCCCCAAAAAAGGGGATCCACGTGACCTGCGGAACTGGCGCTGGTCTCGTTATTGTGCAAAGATTATAAGATCATAGCCAAGGCGCTTTTGCTGAGGCTGGGACCCGTGCTTGAGCAGGTGATACACCCAGACCATTCCTACCTGGTGCCGGGCCACTCGATCTTTGATAACATCTTTTTAGTCCAGGACCTGATTAATGTTTGTAGTAGGATGGCCCTGTTGGTGGCTTTTTTTGTCTCTTAGACCAGGAGAAGGCCTTCGACAGAGTGGATCACTGATATCTCATGCAGACCCTGCTGGTGTTTGTGTTTGGCCCCTAATTTGTAAGTCTTCTCCGCCTCCTGTACTCATCTGCAGAGTACCTGGTAAAGGTTAACTGGTCCTTAACAGTACCCCTGGCATTTGGGAGAGGGGTACGTCATGGCTGCTCCTTGTCCGGCCAGCTGATGTCACTGCAGGGGTATATATACTGTGATGTCAGTATATATACTGTGATGTCAGATGTCTTCTATCAGACCAACTAGAGACATTTACAAAGGCACTCTGAATGTTCCCCCCACTAAAGCCTCACGCCTCTCTACGACCAAAGACAGAGCCTTTTCGATAGCTGGCCCATCGATCTGGAACAGTATCCCATCAAACCTCAGACTGGAGCCATGCCTTTTAACTTTCAGAAAAGGTCTTAAGACCTGGCTCTTTCAACAAGCCTTCCCTGAACCAGACATTCAATAGTTGGCCTTCATTCCTACTCGGTCTGGCACTCCATTTCTCAAAGAAAAAATAAATGGACTCAGAGACATTAAGGTTAAAACACCGTCCTTAAGTTTTAACTTGTACACTCTATGGTAATATTATTTTACCGGCCTAATCTTCCTTCCAGCTTGTTGCAAGCTTCCAAGTTCTCTCCCCTTGTTGATTGTAACTTTTTGACTTATTCCTACTTATTGTTATCTTTCGTTACGTGAATTTGTTACTCTTGTTTTTCCCTTTGTTAAATTGTAAACCGATCTGATATGGTAAATTTACTATGAAGGTCGGTATAAAAAACTGTTAAATAAATAAATAAATAAATAAATAAATAAATGTCAGCTTTGCTCAGTCTCCATCTGCTGGTAGAAGTGCATATAACTCACTGGTTCTGAATTCATCTGTCTGGTCTAAAGAAAAGAAAAGGAAATTATCAGGTAAGTAGTAATTTCTCAGTATATTAGAAATGAAACCGGCATCAAAGTCTAAATCTGAATAGTAGAATCCTCCCCATCCTTAATACAGCCATCATTATGCATTGGTCTGAATTCTCGTTTTTTATTTTTCCCAAAAATATGAGTCTCAAAAATTGAGTATTAAATGTTACGATTTATGGGGCCATAATTTTTTCAAAAAAGCACCAAAACCCCACAAGACAATAGGAGCTGTGAGATGGGACTACACACCTTCGAATAAAGAGAGCATGAGGGGTATTGGGTCACTTGCCTACAAAAACCTGAGATTTGTTCTTGTACTTTTGTAATCTGTAATTTTACTTTACTATTATTTTTTTCCTTTCTTTCCTTGTATTTTAGTTTTAAATATGCTTATTAAAGTTGTGACAATTATAAACAAAGGCATATTAAACAATTGGTCCTTTTGCACCCTGTATACGGATATGCAGCATAATGAAATGAAGATACCCTGTATCATCTTCCACCCCAACTACCCTTTCCCTTTTTATTCCATATTACGAACAAATACATGGATAGCCCAAGGTGCAAAGGCTAAAAAGAAAAAGATATTGATAAGGAGAATTAATTTAAAAATGCAAATCCAACTAAAAGTAATTTAGAATCTGACTTCTGGTCACATGTGAAAGCATCAAACTATAAAGAAGCAAAATATTCAAAATCATGTTCTTTTTTTTGAGATTTACTAGACATATGCTTCATAATTAATAAATTATGCATTTTGTTTTTCCAAAAGGTAAGAGAAAGTGAAGCTGGTTGTTTTCAGAAAATTTAATATTGTGAGTTTAGCTGATAAAAGAACTTTCTTAATTCAGGACCTCTGACAAGTAGTGCAAAGGGAGGAAGAACAAATGTCTCCAAACAATGAACATAAGAATGCCATGCTGGGTCAGACCAAGGGTCCATCAAGCCCAGCATCCTGTTTCCAACAGAGGCCAAAACCAGGCCACAAGAACCTGGCAATTATCCAAACACTAAGAAGATCCCATGCTACTGATGCAATTAATAGCAGTGGCTATTCCCTAAGTAAAATTGATTAATAGCCATTAATGGACTTCTCCTCCAAGAACTTATCCAAACCTTTTTTGAACCCCAGCTACACTAACTGCACTAACCACATCCTCTGGCAACAAATTCCAGAGCTTTATTGTGCGTTGAGTGAAAAAGAATTTTCTCCGATTAGTCTTAAATGTGCTACTTGCTAACTTCATGGAATGCCCCCTAGTCCTTCTATTATTCGAAAGTGAAAAGAACCGAGTCACATCTACTCGTTCAAGACCTCTCATGATCTTAAAGACCTCTATCATATCCCCCCTCAGCCGTCTCTTCTCCAAGCTGAACAGCCCTAATCTCTTTAGCCTTTCCTCATAGGGAAGCTGTTCCATCCCCTTTATCATTTTGGTTGCCCTTCTCTGTACCTTCTCCATCGCAACTATATCTTTTTGAGATGCGGCGACCAGAATTGTACACAGTATTCAAGGTGTGGTCTCACCATGGAGCAATATAGAGGCATTATGACATGTGGACCCCCACTGAACCTACCCCTTCCAATAGACACATCAGAAATCCCCGTATTACCACAAACTTTATACAAAGGATATACTGTAATAATACATATCAAACTGGCATGTACTAGTAACTAACAATTATAAAGCAATAGAAGTTATATGATTGCAGGAATCATAGAAGCCTTACTATTGCCAGCATACCTCACAATATTAAGTTAATCACTGTGTAAGATTGTTTTTGTGCTTATCACAATGAAGTCATTTCAAAAATATGTGAAATTGGCCCACTAGTTGATTCCCTCCCAAAAGAAAATTATAATCTGTGAGCATTTAACCATAGTCAACAGTAATTATCAATCCTACCATCTTCTGGCATGTCCAACAAGACGTACTTGCACAATACAATTAGTGAAGTTTTTCAAGTCTCATTGCTTCTATCACCTTACTCATCGCATGAAACTCAGTACCTATCAGGCGACCATTTAATGTACTCTATATACCTCAGAGCTGATAAATCTCAGATCCTTTGTGAATTACATTTAGTAGGGGTGTGCATTCGTTTTGAACTTAAATGTAAAACGCAACTTATTTTTGTTTTTTAACTTAAAAAAGTGATGAGGCGAAAACGATCGGATTTAACTTATTCAACATAGCTATGTTGAATACGTTGGAAATCGCGATTGTTGATCCTAAATAAAAATTTAAACCCCTCACCCTCCTTAATCCCCCCCGCCGCCCCCCCCAAGCTGGCCAAAAGTTCCTTTTGGGTCGAACGAGGGTCCCGGAGCGAACCCGCGGGGAATCACGTGATGCCGCGTCACTCCGACATGACGCCGACGTCACGTGCTCCTTGCAAAGGAGATCAGAAATGGCGTCCTGACCCCGCTGGACCACCAGGGAGTTTTGGTAAGTCTTGGGGGGGGGGATTAAGGAGGGTGAGGGGTTTAAATTTTTATTTGCACATATGGACATAGACTCAACTTATGGAATTCTCCATATGTCCCTATTGACCGAAATTGACCCCCCTTTCGACTTATGGACTTATGAACATAAACTTTTGCTCTGCACATCCCTAACATTTAGCTTGCTCATAGACCTTGAAAGTCCCCGCATGCTCCTTTCCTTTGGATACTGTCCACATATTGAAATTGAAAATGAATGCCAACTTATGTTCACCTCAGCCCATCATGTGATATACTCAATTGAGCATATAATATAGGTATTATGGCAGCAAGCACTCATACAATCTCAGATGTTTAGCTGTAGTAATCTGCAGATGTCACAATTCAGTTTTTCTCTACCTCCTCATGGTTAGTATCGGTACTATTTGCTCAGTTTCTTTACAGCAGTGGTTCCCAACCTATGGTCCAAGGATGTTATCACTATTATTGATACTTTATATTTCTTCATTGTATTGTTTGATGTTTTATGAGGAATGCGATGTTTTTGTTTATCCATTGTTGCACTGTGGTTTCCAGTTCAGTTTTTGTCTGCGTGTTTATATTTATATTTTATGGTCTCTTTATTTTGAATTTGGCAAGGGTTTGTCTGTGTTTTGCATGCTTAGGTAAGGTATTCTGCTAGCATGTAGTTTCTATATAGAGACCTACAGCAGCTAGACTTGTTCAGTTTTCCTACAGGAGGTGAATTGGTGTTTTAGGACCTGTTGTAATATTTGCAGTATTGCCTTTTTATATGTAGGATTGTTATTTTTTTTGAGTATGGCAGCCTTCCTATAGATCCCAAGTGCATTTTTTTTGTAGGATTTTGTATTATCAATGTTCCTGGTAGTGGAGGGAGTTTGTTTTGCTGTTAATGAGGTGTCGCCAGAATTTGATTATTATTTTTTAATAGTGAATGGTAAGGGGACGTGCCCTTGCTCTGCTCTGCACCCTTTGTTGGGTGAGTTTCTATGAATGCAGGATATTGTAGAACTTGAAGTACAGGTATTATATTGAGCTTTTGTCCCACTCTAATATAGAAGAATTTTTATTTTTTAATGCACTTGAATAACTTTGGTGCCAGTTTTCTTAGATAGTTTCTTTGCTGCTTAGAAGGTTCTTCTGTCTAAGAGATGCCATACATTCCCAGCACTTTGTGACAATAGTGCAAAATGTTTGTAGCGGTACCTCTTGCTTTAGGAGTGGGGGTGTCCTGTCTCTTCCTGTATGGAATTTGGTAACAGGCAGGTGTGGAGAGAGTCAATGGACCCTGCCAAGATCGAACTAACAAGGTGGTTTCCCTATCATAGATGATTTTCTTAAAAAAAAAAAAATATATATATATATATATATATATATATATATAATACCATTTTGGGGTGGGGGGGGAGAGAATTAGGAGGGATATGTGCACTAAAACTCTCTCCACATCTCCCTTTTTATGATGTGGGCCTGTCTCAATCCTTCTCCCTTCCCCACAAATCTCTCATTCTTTGTCTCTGCTTCATGGTCCATCCCAACCAGACCCCCACCATCACCACCACTCTGTCATGCAAGTCTCTTTCTCTCCCCCTTCCACAGTCTATACCCACCAATCGCTCTTTCTCCCTCCCTCCCTCCCTCCACATGGGGGATGGTAGAGGGTGGGGGCATGGGTACTCTTTCCCACCAACTGCTCCCTCTTTCCTCATTCTCCCTCTCCCCAGCTTCCCTCCTCCATCCCCTCTCCAACTGCTCAACCTCCTTCATTCCTCCTCCGCTCTCACTCTCCCACTGCTGCCCTCCCTCTCACTTACCCATTGGGCTCCCCTGCTACCCCTCCCTTCTCCCTCATCTACCTACTCTGGTTCTCCCCTCTTCTACTACCCCTCTCAATCTCTTCCCCCTCCTAGTGTCTTCCCGCCTTGGCTTCCGACATCATTTGCAGCTTGTGGGGCCTGGGATCCCATACCAGTCCTTTGCTGTCTGTAGCATTGCTACCTTTTCACTGATAGGGCCTGGGAAACCCCCCACCATCTGTCCTTCTGCCAGTGCTTCCATTTATTGGCCTCGCTCACGTGCATATTTAGGCTGAAGTCTCGCTCCTGGTTGGGCTATCTGACACCATCTTCCCTAATGGGTATTGGCTGCAGGGACCCCCTTTGCCCTCTAATGTATTAAAACAGTTGTTATTATTACAAAAATCACAAACTCTGGTTGTAATAAAACATCCATTTCTAAAAAAAATACCACTCATATGAGGCCGATGTAATAAGGTGCGCTGAAGCTGCCATGGGTTTATGCACGCCTGTATGTGTGTTAGCATGTGCGTTTTCCTGCGCAAAGCCCTATACGGGGATATAATAAGGGTTTTGTGTGCCAGAAAACATGTACGAACGTGCTTACAGACCCGCGCTTTTTCCTGTGCGATTGCATGCTAACGGCAAGCAAAGGAGGCAATTAGCTAATCATAGGCATTGCAGGGAGCCGTGCTAATGCTAGTGCAGGTTTTGTAATGCGGGTTTTTTTACCGCCACGGTCAGGGCACAAGTTAAGTGTCAGCACCGACTCAGGGGGACCTATGTCTGCATCCAAGCTTCCTGAAAACCACCTAGCTCAGCGCCCGAGCAACCAGATACACGGCCAGAAGAGCGCCTAGGCAGCAAGATTGGTAATTAGCTAGGCACCTTTCTGGGCACCCGATCATATAGATTCAGGACCAACTAAGCGTCTAGCTCAGCACCTGAGCGGCAACATTTGCTTAGGTGCCTTTCTAGTTGCCAGAGCGTCCATATTCTCTCCCAGCTGAGTGCCTATGTTGGCACCCGAGCATCCAGATTGGTGCCCAGCTGAGCACCTATCTCGCTTCTATGCCAGTGTGAATTAACATCCATGAAAATATTTGCCATGTTTTCTGCAGCTCAGATATTTGAAATATTAAAAATACTTTCCAGGGTCCTACTTTCACTTAATAGGGAGACCCATTTTCTCGCTCACTTTTATGCGCAAATTATCGGTGCGGGTTTTGAGCGGGGATGCAGCCGCTTATTTCTGTGCGTAAACCATTTGCGTAATTTTTTTTTTTTTTACTTCCCGTGGAAGCGCCAATTTTAGCTGCGCGTGGTAATCAAAACCCGTGCTCATAACTAGCGCCTGTTTGTCACGGGTCTTATTACATTGGCCCCATAGTGTCATCCAATGAAAACTGATTCTCTACCTTTTAAGTTGCAGATCTTTATTTCTTGTGCCTGGAGCCCAGGTATATTGTTCGCATCTTTAAGTTAGACTACTGCAATTCTCTACTGCTAGGTCTTCCGATCTCATCTATAAAACCCTTACAGATGGTACAAAACACTGCGGCGAGGTTACTCACCAACACCAACAAAAGAGCCCACATCACACCAATTCTGCACTACCTTCACTGGCTTCCTATAAAAGCCAGAATCACCTTCAAGACATTATCAATGATCCACAAGGATATTATGGGCAGCGCCCACCTAAATCTTATTTCGCAACTCCGCCTTCACACATCAAAAAGACCTATCAGATATAATTACAAAGGTTCTTTACATGCTCCCCCGATTAAAACTTCACTAACTAAACGAGCACTCTCCACAGCCGGGCCCACCCTTTGGAACTCATTATCGCCGGTTCTTCGACTAGAAACTTGCCATCTAACTTTCAAGAAAAACCTAAAAACGTGGCTCTTCCGGCAAGCCTTTCCGGAATCGCAGGAACACTCCGACACCGGTCAAAGAGCAAAATAGCTCAATATAAAGTACTCGACCACCCATGTACCCTCAGGGCCCGAACACGCCTTATCTGGACAGTCCACTTGTTATGAAAGACCCCTTTGTTGATGCATTAGCTCACTAGCTCATGCTCTTCCCATGTTTATGCCCTTCAACAGTGCTCACTGTCACCTGTATACCCCAACCAGTACATTCCAACCTTACCTACCAATTATTTGTAGCTAATCTTATTATTTATTCATGTTATTTGACGAATTATTGTTGTCTATTTTATATTTAATATTTAATGAATTTACGTCTTTTGTTCAAAACTCTGTTTAATGTAACGCCTTACCCGCGACAGTTTTGTTCTATGGAAACCGACCTGATTTGATATTTATATCGAGAATGTCGGTATATAAAAACCCTAAATAAATAAATCATATTTTTCTATATAAACATTGAACTCATTATAAATTAAAGAAAAAAATATGTCCCCATAATATCTAACACAGGGGCTAATAAATGCATTCTTTGTTCTCAGTAAAATATATAGTCAACCTGGTAGTAGGAGAAAGTAAATGCAACTGTTTGATATTCTCCTTTTATTTCCTAGTAAAAATTTTATACAATACCCCATTTCATCTTTTCCTTACTTATAGTAGGGCAAGGGAAGAGGAAATACTTTCTAGCATCTGGAAGACATCACAGGCCCCCTAGGTTATACATTTTATAAATCTAGAGTATTGGCATATATGAAACCGATCCTTGTTTAGTATCCACATACCTGAAATCTTCTCAGTCGTGGTCTTGCTATCTTAATTCATAGCCTTGATTTTTGTGTGTGTGTACATCTGGTATGTGCTATACAAATCATGATGATGATAATAAGTGAAGCCTAATCATTATAAACAGGACCACTTACTGATTTAAAAGTCTGTCACACAGAAAAGACAACTTAAAATATTGTTTGCGTAAAGGAATAATCCAAATAATTATGAGCAGATGCGATACATGTTATTGGTTTGTTTTCTGTTCAGTAAATCTCTGTTTATAGATTATTTTACAGATTAAAATGTGCATTTCTGTTACGCTTTTGCATCTTCATTGTTGCGAAATCCTTTGAAAAGGTTTAATTGAAGTTTTATTTGGTTGATTTGTATGTGTGTATGGGATTGTTCTTTCTCACTGACTTTTTTAAAGCAGCAACAATAAAGCTGTACATAAGATTATAAAACTTCTGTAGACTATTATTTTCATTAAGATCCAATAAAATCATATTTCATATGCATAGATAGTGTGTTCCCGTATAAGTGAGAACCCATAATTCTGAGATTTTATTTTCCCTTCCACCTTGCCCATCATAAGGGCATTTAGTTGAAATATGCCTTTTATGATGATGATTGAGCTGCTTTTATGATGTTTAGGAAATGGTAAGTAGGTTTTTAGTTTGCTGATCTAGCTCGGTAAACATTAGAAGGCTGGTTAACATAATTTTTCATCCACACCTTTGGTGACTGAAGGTATGTTAATTAGCTTGGGCTTAATTGTGGTGATTACTAGGAGGCCTGAAAGTTGAATGGTTCCTTCTCTGGCATGCAAACTCTTGTCAAACAAAACATTATCTCCAGATTTACAATTGTTTAAAAAGTGGATTAGCTCCTACCCACAACCATGGTGGGATGAAAATTAGCTGCAGATGAAAGCAGGCAAAATATAAACATCCACCTTCTCATGGAAAAAAATCAGCCAAGGATGGATTTCTTTCCAGTACTTCAATGCCGTGAGGGCTTCATTCACCCAAATACTTTCTGACCTTTGCCGAGAAAATAATGGAGAAAGCCCAAATTGCAACTATCATGGGGAGATATTTGTTTAAAATAGATATATATATATCTATATATATATCTATATATAGATATATATATATATCTTAATATTTTTTTCTTGGATTAAAGATGCACATTCGTGTCTGTTTTATTGCTGGGCCAGGCTGGAAAATGAACTTGACTGTGAGTCTGTGGGTACCAATTCTACATGGCTCTTTGTGTTGTGTCTAGGGTCAATTATTGTTAAGGGCAAGAGTTCTGCTGGGGAAATCTCTATCTTTAAATGGCTGGGAACAACATTATCCTCACTTATTGAAAAATGCATAACTCTTCTTATGTCAGATGTTCACTGCCTATATGCTGCATATTTTGGGGTTTTGGATAGTTTAGATAGGGTACTTGAGATTTGAAAGGAGGGTAGCTGTTGGGAAATTAGAGGGGGGTTACGATTTTGGTTATTGGTGTGGGGGAGTCATGAGTTGTCTCACACCCCTTCTTTTGGTGGGACATGGATGGATCAGTGTACACTAAGTAGGTGAAACTTTATTTGCAGTTAATATTGTGCAACATTATTTACCTGTATCATTCACCTGTACTTATGATTGCTTATAGTTGCTGTCTTTAATTACTACTTTGTGCTAGTTGGTGGAAGCTGGAATAGATAGTTTGAATTTGGTTTTTAGATGCATATAAAAAAAAATTTCAGATCTCAAGATTTATTTAGACATTTTATATACCGTCATTCCATTAAATGATCACAACTGTTTACATAAGTAACATTCATAATTGTCAATCAGCAGATCTAGACAGTTTACCTATGTGGTATTTGTAAGCAGGGATTAACATTTCTTGAATGAAAATGCAATGTTCTAAAACATATTAGATTGCTTACTGACTGTCTAAGAATACAGGCAAAAATCTGGAAAATACAATAAATATATCTGTACATTGTCTTAAGATTCTTGTGTTCTCTCATGTTTTATTCTTTATACTTTAAATAAAATCTCTTGTCTGTCTTGTTATTGTAGTTCATTTCATTCTTGTGTTTTTAGGTTAGGTATTTTGCATTTCTGAATAGCCATTTTTACAACTCACATTTAAATCTTTTTCTGTCTGGTATCAGATGTAGCATCTCAGGTAGAGGGTTCCAAAGCTTTGGACCTGCTATGGAAAACATACAATCTCTTATTTGAGTCAGATTTGTACTTTGTATGGTAGGAACAGTCAACAGACCTTTATTTTGAGATCTTAGAGGTAGATTTTAAAAAAAAAAAGTGCATGCATCCATGTGCGCACGCTTCCTCTTAATTTGCTTTGCTAGCCACTGGGACTTCCCTCCGATTTTGTGCCAGTCCAAAATTCTGGTGAATCAGCTGTAACTGGCTGCTAGAACGGGTAGATGTGAATCAGTTATTTAGTCTTTCAGATAATAGAAAGATTAGGGGGCACTCCATGAAGTTAGCGTGTGGCACATTTAAAACTAATCGGAGAAAGTTCTTCTTCACTCAACGCACAATTAAACTCTGGAATTTGTTGCCAGTTAGTATAGCTGTGTTTAAAAAAGGATTGGATAAGTTCTTGGAGGAGAAATCCATTATCTGCCAGTAATTAAGTTAACTTAGAAAATAGCCACTGCTATTACTAGCAAAGGTAACATGAAATACACTTAGTTTTTGGGTACTTGCCAGGTTCTTATGGCCTGGATTGGCCACTGTTGGAAACAGGATGCTGGGCTTGATGGACCCTTGGTCTGACCCAGTATGGAAAAATTATAAAAAACTATTATGGAAAAATTATAGATTTACCATTGCCTAATTATTGTGTCCGTTGGTTCCCGACGCCCTCTCTCCGCTCTCCTTACCTCTTTGGTGCCTCCCTCTTCGCCCGCAGGAAGATTGGCTGCTGCGGCGGCCTTCTGCTGAAGTCCTCAGGCGTCCCCGGATCGGCTAGACGCTGCAACCCGCCATGTTTCCTGGAGGCCTAGAGGCGCGCACGCGGCGCAGCCCCAACTGAAGTACCGGCGATGGCGCGAACCTCAGGGGCATCCCCCTGAGATGACATCACCCGTGACGGATATATAAGGTCTTAGAATTTGCTAACAGATCGAGTTAGCAACGGGTTACTCTACCTTAGCTACTCTGCCTCCTCGGACTTACCAGGAGTACCCACTCCTCGGGGACCTTGCTCTCTCCTTTGTTTTTCAGGTGACAGTCTGGAACCGGTACTCGCTCCTCGAGGGCCCTCGTTCCCAGACTTGCTCCGTATTCTCTTCTGCCTGGAAGTCATCACTGCCAACTACATCAGTGAGTTACCATCGCTCTCTCAGAGCTTTCCCTGGAACCAGGAACTCGCTCCTCGAGGGCCTATCCATTCCAGCTCCTGGGCTTCTATGAGACATTGTGTGAGGGTTACCATCAGGTTCGGTACATGAACTCTGCATACCCTGCCTACTCACTAGATTTCAGTTTCTCTACAGCTCAGCCTCCAGGGATCGCTGTTCCAGTATCTGAGGGACTACAGCCCAGCCGGGCATTCCAGCTCACTACTGCCACCTCTGGTCGTTCAGTATACTGTCTAATAAAAGAACTAGTGTGTGTCTGTCTCCTAACTCTGAGCCTGACCGGTGGTCCCTCTCGGGATCTTCCTCTAGGGACGTGGTCATCTGCCACTGGTCCAAGGATCCACCCACAACTCTCCTAAATATCAACAGATTGCTAACTCCTAACACTAATATTGGAAATAAATGCCCTTGCTGCAAAGTTGGTATTCTCAACTTTTTTGAAATAGCCTGCATCGAGAAGCCATCACACTCCCTTAAAAGTACTACTAAGTTATATGACTCTTATATGAGGTGCATTTTGGTCTTACTGGTCAGATGAATACTAGATCAAGAGTTAGCAATCCCATTCTTTTGTTTATGAGAGCATAACTCAACTACTATACTATTAACAGGAATAAGTCCCTTCCAACACTGTGTATGTCGAAGATTGTCAGTGTCATTGTTTTGGCTAATATGGTTGGACACATAATGGTTTAAATCTGATTGTATTTGCTTCTGCTTTAAATAGTCTTATTTATTAAAACTTGATTACATGCTAACTCATCTAGCGAAGATATTCAATCATGCTACAATAATAAATAATCTGTTTTATAATCCTGTCATACAATCCTATATTCATCTCCAGCCTACCCAAAGTTATATCTTACAAATTAAACAACATCAAAATTAAGTAAAAACCTAGATAGCGTGGCAACTAAAATATTTAGGCTTGTGTCAAAATTCTATCATTGCAATTGGGTAAAAAGCCAGGGTTTTGTTTTTGATTTGTTTTTTTTTTTACTGCTTTTGAAACTTTAAATAATCAGCCTCTAATCTTACTATAAGTGGAACTTCATGCCACATTTTTGGCCAAATTAAATGCTGATGTCTAGTAGTTGAAAGACCCATTTTCAAAGGCCTGGAAGGGAGTACAAGGTCTTTCTGAGATGAACATAAAGGTCTCACTGGCTCATAAGGTTTTACTAAGGTAACCAGATATGTTAGTAACCTGTGATAAATGCATTTAAACATCAGTGGAAGAATTTTAAATTGTAAGCAAGCCTCAATAGGTTATCATGTAAAACATGAAGAACTGGAGCGATATGATTGATTCATAGTCCACATGACCAATCATGTTCCAGTGTTTTGGATCAGTTTTAACTATCGGAGAGTTGCTCCTGTTATGCTCGGGTAAGCGGTTTTAAAATAATCCAGTCTGCTACTGATTAATTGATGTACTAGCATCTTCATGTTGGCTGTTAAAAGGATGAAACTGACAGTGAAACCTATTAGGACTACACATGAGATTTGAGTTTTCATATTCAAATTACTAGACTTCTAACCACTTCCTTTGGAATAGGTGTTACATTCCCTACTTTAGGCAGGAATAGAGCTGGTCTTTCTCAGGGACTGATACACATACGGGTACATTATTAATTGGGCACACGCTCACCGCGCATATTTTCAAAGGGGTCCAGCCATGCGCATAACTCCTGTGTGCCAGGGAAGCACGAGCCGGCAGTCGGATGGCACATGCAAGTTGCTCCCCATGGCAGAACAGCAAAATCCCAGACTACTGAGGGATTTTCTTTCCCCTTTGATAAACCTTCCTGGGAAATTTTTACTTTCAGATCTTCTCCAGAAACAAGAATACTTCACGCTGTCTCAGATCTTAGCCTCAGTACCACAAGCCTCTTGACCAGGGGCCTCTATGGCTCATGAGCCAGATGTGGCTCTTTTGATGGCTGCATCTGGCTCGCAGACAAATCTTTAATAAAAAAGTAAAAATCTAACAAAAAACCCCACCCTCCTGATGGCCCCCAAGACCTCCAAAATTAATTTACTACAAACCCCCCCCCCTCCCCCCAAGACCTGCCAAAAGTCCCTGATGGTCCAGCGGGGGTCCGGGAACGGTCTCCTGGACTTGGGCTGTCGGCTGCCAGTAGTCAAAATGGCGCCGACGGCCCTTTGCACTCACTATGTCACTGGGGTCGACCAATGGCGGCGGTAGCCCCTGTGACATAGTAAGGGCAAAGGGCTGTCGGCTGCCAGTAGTCAAAATGGCGCCGACGGCCCTTTGCCCTTACTATGTCACAGGGGCTACCGCCGCCATTGGTCGACCCCAGTGACATAGTGAGGGCAAAGGGCCGTCGGCGCCATTTTGACTACTGGTAGCAGACAGCCCAAGTCCAGGAGACCGCTCCCGGACCACCAGGGACTTTTGGCAGGTCTTGGGGGGGGAGTCAGGAGGGTGGGGGGTTGTAGTAAATTAATTTTGGAGGTCTTGGGGGGCATCAGGAGCGTGGAGGGTTTTGTTAGATTTTTACTTTTTTATTAAAGATTTGTCTGCGAGCCCTGGACCCCTGCTGGACCACCAGGGACTTTTGGCAGGTCTTGGGGGGGGGGGGTCAGGAGAGTAGGGGGTTGTAGTAAATTAATTTGGTAGGTCTTGGGGGGGTCAGGAGGGTGGGGGGTTGTAGTTAGTATGGCTCTCACGGAATTACATTTTAAAATATGTGGAGTTCATGGCTCTCTCAGCCAAAAAGGTTCCCGACCCCTGCTCTTGACTCATGGGAATCTCAGTCCTCTGCTTCTCCAACAGCTCCAGGTCACTGTCTTAGGCCTCTGGTCCACATCTCCTCTGTAATTCCTCCCAAGTGTTTGGGGAAGCACCTTTCATAAACACCATCCCAACCCATCTTCCCTGAGGGAAGGCATCTCCTGGTCGCTCCTCAACTTGTGCACACCTCTAGAACCTCCCAGATCTGGAAAGTTCCTCATTTTAACCAATACACCATTAAACTGCATAGTAAGGCCTGAACTGCCTTATATAACATACTAGGATGTTTAGGATGTGCAGTGCAATCAATATGAGAATTAAAATCATATAAATTGATCAGAAATTTTTAGTGGCAGTGTAATTATTTGGGGGGAGAGGGATTGGTAGGACTATTTAAAGGTTAGACACAAGAATGTCTAAAATTCTGAATTAATTGAAAGAAATTTGAGTGTTTGTAAAATGGATAGATACAGCATACACACACACACAGCTATACAAACAAAGACGCCTACAGCACATAAGATATCAGGCAGGCTCTGCTCCTCTAACTCCCCTGTACTGTTTATGGGATTCTTTTACTGTCATTTTTTTAATAGAGATCTAAGAGAGTTTCTTTCATATACCGACAGGTGTGAGAGTGTATAACCTTTTCCTGTTTGCAACACTTAATTGAATTACTAAGCATTTTTCCTATAGTCGCAGAATGGGAGAAATGCCTTCGTAAATTGGGCCAAAAACATGAGGCAGTCAGCAAATGTGTGAAGACGTTTTACTTCCAAGCCTCCTGTCTTTGTTCTAGCCTTGTCACCAGTCTTCGTTCCAGCCTTCCCTTCAGTCCTTGTCCAGTTATCTTGCTCTTCGTCCTGCTGTCTTCAAGTTGTCTTGTGTCTTCATTTCAGTCCATCCACATTTCCTGCCTATTCTTGTTCTCGCCTGCCCGCCCTGCCTATCCATCCCTTCTCTTTTCCTTCAGATGGATACCTGGTTTGACCTTGGCCTGAACTCCGGATACAACTGACCACTGCCTACCTCTGACCATTGCCTGGACACTGAATACAATTGACCGGGCCCTGCCTTTGACCATTGTCTGGACCTTGGATATGACTGACTGCTGCCTGTCTATCACCATGGACCTACCCTTCTGCCATTGACAGAGACCCCATCTAAGTCCTGCTGGCCCAGGCACCCAAAGGCTCAACCTGAGGGGACTGAGGCTGGTATAAGTGAAGGTCCTGATGGGTCTCTGCCTTATCTGGGTTCACCTGCTGACGATGGGAACCTGCAGGGCTCCTCGCTGCATGTAGTGTCAATCCTGCTTCATCCCAAGGCTCCACATATACAACACATGTGCATGACCTGTTTTTATAGTGCTCCGCTGACCAATCCAGACAAACCTCTGTGGAGAATGCTTGACGTTAGCATGGGGCACATTTAAAACTAATCGGAGAAAGTTCTTTTTTACTCAATGCAAAATTAAGCTCTGGAATTTGTTGCCAGAGGATGTGGTTAGTGCAGTTAGTATAGCGGTGTTTAAAAAAGGATTGGATAAGTTCTTGGAAGAGAAGTCCATTACCTGCTATTAAGTTCACTTAGAGAATAGCCACTGCCATTAGCAATGGTAACATGGAATAGACTTAGTTTTTGGGCACTTGCCAGGTTCTTATGGCCTGGATTGGCCACTGTTGGAAACAGGATGCTGGGCTTGATGGACCCTTGGTCTGACCCAGTATGGCATTTTCTTATGTTCTTATGAAGGCATTGTCTGCAAATTATTGGATCCTAACCAGGGCTTACTCTAGGGACAATTTGGATTGTGGAGACCTAATGAGACCTAGCTTGTGTTTTGTGTTGGATTTTTGGACTTTATGGCTGTGGTGCAATTTCAAGTGCTGTAGTGTTTCTGCTCTTCAACTGCCAGTAAAGAATTTTATTTTTGAACAATAGCACTGGAATCAGAGTGGTGACTTTTTGGAGGGACTGCCTGGATTGGTGAGAAGAAAAATCCTAAGGGCCTTGAAAAACTGTTTTCTTTTCTCCCTGTGCAGGAATGCCAGGAGATCATGGAGCCAGCCGTGCCTGCCTCCAGAGAGCAATTCTTGCTTCTGAGGCAATTTTGGCAAAGAATTGTAAGTAAAATCAAAGCATAAGCTCTCTTGAGTAGGCACCAACAGCTAGCTTAATAAAACATGAAACTATCTGGGGGGGGGGGGGGGGGGGGGAAGGACACCTGCAGCAAAATAGGATGCCAAAGTTGGATGCAGAACGCCAAAATACATATGTTCAAGTGAAGCTGCCCACCCTGGAGAGCTTATGGTTTGATTTTACTTGCCATTCCTTGCCGAAATGACATTGCATGTGAGATTGGTGCTGTGCATCCCAACTTGTGGGCACATTCTATCATCCAAGTCCATTTGACAAGGAATGACAAGTAAAATAAAAGAATAAGCTCTCATGGGAAGGCACCTACAAAACAAAGCATAGGCGGTCTGTGTGGGCACCAACAACTGAACAGTACACATTTTAGCACTGTGCGCATACTGTGCAACTGTTCAGGATAACAAAGAATATCTGTGATTGGTGCCTGCCTAAGAGAGCTTACATTGGAAATGTAACTCCTGGGTCTGAGGTGGCATAAACTCACATATTTGGTGGCCAATGTTGTTGGTTGTTGTGCCCAGTGTGGTACTCCATCTCAGACCAAGGAGGACTTAAATTTCCAACGTAAGTTCTCTGGGGCGTGAAATCTCTGGGGAGGGCACCAGTATGCTAAAGTCAGGATGCACAGCACCAAAGTGCATACTAGTCAGCTGAAGGTGCCTTCCCCAGAGAGCTTATGTTTTGGTTTGCTGTAGATGCAAGCCCCAGAGAACTTAACACTGGAAATGTAACTTCTTTTTCATCTGAAGTGAAGTAAACTCACATTTCTGGAAGTGAAAGTTATTTTATTGCCGTGCCCAGTGTGATAGCAACAACTAGATGTTGTGGGCATGGACCCTTGAGCCTAAGCAGGGTTGATGCAACCTGCAGGGAGGAGTCCTATAGGTCCCTACAGTCAGGAGATGGATTGGGATGAAGCAGAGACCCAACTGGAGATTCGCCTTTAACAGCCCTCGTTCCCCTCGGGTTGAGCCTCTGGGTGCCAGGACCAGCAGGTCTTAGGAGGGGGCTTCTGCGGACAGCAGAGATTATTCGAAGTGATAGGGTTGGAGCAAATTGAGAAGTCAGGCCAAGGTCAATACCAAGAATCCGTCCTTAGGGAAAGGCAGACTGGAGAAGCAGGACAGGTGGGCAAAGAGCAACATAGGAAGCAAGGCACACTGAAGAACTGGATAGCTCAAGAAATGACTACTGAGACTGAAAGACAAGATATAAGGACCACTGGAACGGGAGATGAAGATACTGGGACTGAAGACAGGAATTGGAGATCACAGAGACAGGACCGCAGAGGTAACGCACACTACTCAGGCAGTAGGGAGACCTTTTGCCGAGGCGAGTTGATGTCCAAGAGCTGCCCTTTTATAGGGCAGTACCAGTGACATCTTCTTCAGGTGCTGTGGGACTTTTCTCGCCATGGTCCCTTTAAAGCCCAAGTAGAGACGTGCGTGTGCGCTTAGGAAAGACGCACCGCACAGGGGCCATCAGCGGCATCTCGCCACATCAGGAGACGGCTGTCGGCTGGGAGGAAGTCGATGGCGGTGTCCCACCGCATGTGTTGGCAGCGTTATGCAGCAACCCGGACTGGGCTGGAGGTAAGAGTGGCGGTCTGTGGGGGCAGCCTGCCGACTGCTGATCGCAATACTAGATGCTACCACATGGGCACAGCAATGGAATATCTTGGGTCACCAGAAATGTGAATTAACTTTTACTCCACCTCAGGCCAAGGAGCTAACAAAACACAGAAGGAGGTAAGTGCTTGAAGTTGAAAAGGGTGTGACCAAACTGGACTTGCATGAAAGACTGGCACTGGGCACCCTAACTTGAGCACAATCTCACATGCAAGGCCATTTGGGCAAGGCATGCCAAATGAAATCAAAGGGTAAGCTCTCTGGAACAGGCAACTATAGCCTTTAGGGATGCAGCGTACTAAAGTGCGTACTCTTCTGCTGTAGGTGCCCGCCCTGAAGAGCTTACCCTTTGATCTTTTATCATAAATACATAATTTTAAATTGTGTGCATGGATGGCTATGGTGGAGAGGAAGGCCAGGTACAAAGCTGTAAGATTCACTTAGGGCACCTAATACCCTTGTATTGACCCTGATTAGAAAAAGAAAACAAATGAAATGTTATTTAAAAAAAACAGGATGAGGAGGGGCCATCACAATAATTGTTTGCCCAGGGTAGCAATAAGGTTAGGGGTGTGTGTGTATTCTCTGCTCTTCCAATCCACGTCAATCTCAAGGTGACTGAAAATCAAACATTCCCAGGTATGGAGAGGGTGAAAGTTTTTTATCCTTATTAGTTTTATTGTATCAAAATATTTTTTTTTTGGGGGGGTGGAAATGTTTAAATGTTTTTTGGGAGGGTTTTTTAATCTTTGTTTTTCTTATTAGATGCTCTTTTTGTTACATGCTTTGCAATACTGTTTTTATTAGTATGGTTTACTATTATAATTGATTTATATTTCTTGATTTTGTTTTATGGGCAATGGTGATGTTTCTGTTTTTTGCATTATCTGAGTGGGAGGGGATAGGGAGCTGGGGAGCAAGACTGCTGGGGACTGGGAGGGTAGGAGAGCAAGACTGCTGGGGACTGGGAGAGGAGAGGGAGCAAGACTGCTGGGGACTGGGAGGGTAGGAGAGTAAGACTGCTGGGGACTGGGAGAGGAGAGGGAGCAAGACTGCTGGGGACTGGGAGAGGAGAGGGAGCAAGACTGCTGGGGACTGGGAGGGTAGGAGAGTAAGACTGCTGGGGACTGGGAGAGGAGAGGGAGCAAGACTGCTGGGGACTGGGAGAGGAGAGGGAGCAAGACTGCTGGGGACTGGGAGGGTAGGAGAGCAAGACTGCTGGGGACTGGGAGAGGAGAGGGAGCAAGACTGCTGGGGACTGGGAGGGTAGGAGAGTAAGACTGCTGGGGACTGGGAGAGGAGAGGGAGCAAGACTGCTGGGGACTGGGAGAGGAGAGGGAGCAAGACTGCTGGGGACTGGGAGGGTAGGAGAGCAAGACTGCTGAGGACTGGGAGAGGAGAGGGAGCAAGACTGCTGGGGACTGGGAGAGGAGAGGGAGCAAGACTGCTGGGGACTGGGAGGGTAGGAGAGCAAGACTGCTGGGGACTGGGAGAGGAGAGGGAGCAAGACTGCTGGGGACTGGGAGAGGAGAGGGAGCAAGACTGCTGGGGACTGGGAGGGGAGGAGAGAAAACTGCTATTGCTTTTGTTTCTCTGAGATGGGAAGTGGGAAGAATTTGATTTTCTCTGTCATTTTTGGTATATGTGCATCTAAATATTTCAATTTTTTTTTTAAAGTACTGGGAAAATGCCATTTTTATTTATTTCTCTGGTGTTTTACTGCGGGCAGAATCTGGCTTTATGGAGTTTCCAGTTCTGTTTTTGTCTTCATATTTCTCTTTCTAATTTGTAATAAATTATTCTATATTTGGGAAGGAGACAAGCAGTGTACTGTAATGAGTCTACAGTGGCGTGTGCAGGGCTGGAAGAAAAGAACAAATGTGAAATGTTTTTTCCTTTTTTTCCCTGATGGGCAGAAGTGGAAAAATTGGAAATTTTGGAAGAATGTAGAAATTTTACATCACAGTCCTTGACTCCCAGTCTCATTCTTTATCCAAGGCTGATTTTGTTTGCTTGCATTACCACAGAGGAAAGGGGCAAAGCAAACTCTATTGGTGCTTTGTCTGCAGGCAGGGAAGCTTTTGCTCCAGAGGCAGCTCACAATAGTCTTGTCAGTTCATTTCTTTTCTGGGGTTTGTATTAATGTGACTTTCTGTGACCGCAAGGAGGATGATTGGTAGGTGAAGGGGTGCAGGGGAGGCCCCACAAGTGCATTGGCCCCTGGGTGCCGGAGACCCTTGATACGCCTCTGGTTAAAGGGTCTTGCACGTGTCTAGTGAACGTTGTCAAAAGGTTCACCAATAATATCAGAACCCTGTGTATTTGAACTCGTGGCTGTATTGTAAAGCTTTATGTTGACCACTCATTGGAGCCTATGTAATAAAACTCATGCTAAAAAAGACATCATCATTCTGAGTTAGGCAGCCATACCAACAGGATGGCTGTGCAGTCCCTCTGCCAGTGAAGAAAAGAGGGGTCTCTAAAATAGTAGGTGGCCACTTCAGAGGGATGGGTAGGGGTAGCAATTTTGGATGGATCCCCAGAAGGAGCTTGCCAGAGGGAGGGGATTTGCTCTGGAGAGGATTCCTTAATCTTGCAGAAAGTGGGAAATGGGGTTGTAGCCCCAGTAGGGTCTTCCTCATTTCTGCAGTGGAAGGGGGGGGGAGGGGGGTGGCACTATGAATAGGGGGTCCAGAAGTGAGAGAGGGGTGTAGGGTCAATCTTTTTGGGGTAAGGATATGAATCCCCACTCCTCCATGTACAAGCCTTTTCACTTCAGGTTAGCTAGCATGGCGGATTTCAAAAGACATGAAAAGAAAGATTCCGCTATGTCAAAGGTGCTTATATCAAGTATATTTAGGTATGTATACAGCGACAGTCATATAGCGCCTCTTGCTGCTTACGGCTTTTGATGAAGCCTTTTAAAGCACTAGGGCTTTCTAATCATAGGTCACGTATACAAAAGTTCATATGTTCTCCTTATAGGAGCTATCAATGCACTTATCTCTAAGCAGTCATCCACAATGCAGCGATGCCTGACCAGGCTTAGAGATAAGTGCATTGATAGATTCTATAAGAAGAACACATGAACTTTTGTATACGTGACCTATGATTAGAAAGCCCTAGTGCTTTAAAGGGCTTCATCAAACGCCGTAAGCAGCAAGAGGCGCTATATGACGGTCGCTGTATACATACCTAAATATACTTGATATAAGCACCTTTGACATAGCGGAATCTTTCTTTTCATGCCAGTTCAATTTTTCTCACTATAGAAACATAGAAATGATGGCAGAAGAAGACCAAACGGCCCATCCAGGCTGCCCAGCACGTTTCACACTTTTTTTTTTCTTTTTTCTCATACGTATCTGTTACTCTTGGCTCTTAGTAATCTTTTGGTTCTATTTCCCTTCCACCCCCACCATTAATGTAGAGAGCAGTGTTGGAACTGCATCTAAGTGAAATATTTTTTGGGTATTAACTTATTTTGGATTTCAAAAGGCAGCATGTACAATAAAATGTAAAACTGGTCCAGGCCAAGGCTTTAATGAGCCATGGTTAAAGAGCGGATGAAGAGCACCCCACACTGTTTACCATATGACTTCTGAAGCCTCATTTACATGCAGATAGGCGCTAATTTTCACATGCCCTTGCTAATAGCATCAAACCTTGGTTAGCATGCTCATTAGGCCTTCCAAGGGAAAAAAAAGCATAAATCACCTTTCTTAAAATTGTCCCCCTGTATGTGGGTAAAAATATGGCTACAGTTCCACAGCCTCCTTACTTTTTCCCACATTGATGTGATGTTCCTGGGGCAGAGTTAGGTTGGGGGCGAAAACTACATGTGGTATAGGTTGGAAAAAAGTATCCACAGAAAAAGGTGTAAATCTCTGTAGGTTCTTTTCTCTTGGAAAATTTTCAAACTGTAAGCACACTCATGCTTTCACTTTGAAAACTGATGTGAAGTCCCTGAGTAAAAAAAGTATGCATAGACTTTGACCAATGCGGGCAGTTTGAAAATGTCTCCCTTAGTACATTGCATGCTATTTGTAGCTTGATGAAAGGGCCTTTGATATGCATGCTAACCTTTATTGCATTGGCTTCATTACTTCTTTTGTGCCTCTGCTATTAAACCCCTTCACAAGAAAAGTCCATGACAATCTCTCTTATTCAAACAGGAGCACAGATCAAAGCTATTTGCAGAAAAAAAAAAAAGAGGCATGTGAACCACTGGAGACTAAAGAGTTGACTTTGGCAAACTCGTTTCTTATTTGTCAGGATATTGGCATTTATCAGAAGCTTTATTCAAGTGAATGTCACTGAAAACTGCTGCATGCGTCATTGGAGCACTGCCAAATCTTTTCCATAATATTATTTAATGCTGAGATCCAAATGTTAGTGACCGTATCCTATTTGCATTCATTAAAAAAAAAAACAAAACCTGCAACACTTTTTATACATATGGAACATCGCTTAGTGAAGATGGGTGATGTATACCAGATAAACATTTTGGAATCCTTGCATTTTCAGAATGACGTTAAGTTAGCATGAGCAGGAGAGGTTCAGTTGTTATAAGCTGCAGAAAGAATCAATCTCGTCTACTGATTGGAGACCTCCAGTGATATCAGGTTTTGCTTTGTACATAAATGTCATGTTACGCAGATGGAAAACAAAACTTAGTGGAGGCACAAGATCTCTAGTACCCACAGAGGCTATAATGCTTAGACTCAAGTTTGCTTTTTGCTCTTTTTTTTTGGAGGGGGAAGTAGAAGGGGTAGGAAGATAGTTTTCTCCTGTTCTTCTAGCTCAGTTGAATTTTTATATTAACTTTGTATTATTTTTGTTAAGTGTTATGTATACCGCTTTGAGTACTTTGTTGGAAAGCGGTTTAAAATACGAATAAAGAAATGAAAATGTCCTGTACTGAGGCTGTGGACTATAAGTAGGGACCTTCGTTTTCATTTTATTTTTCTCTGGAAGTTATCAGTGTTTATTATGACAAACAAAAACAGGAGAAAAATCAATGGGAAAAATTATAGTCGGATAATTTAAAGCCTAACTGGCCATTGTTTGAATATAACCTGTTAGGCCTAAAGTTATCCAGCCTTGTGTGGCCGGATAACTAGCTACTTACCCGGATATCTTCCGAGAGAGCCAAAGTAAGTAGTGCCAGGAGCAGCAGAATGCCATTTTGGTTGGGGGGTAGCCACGCAAATAATCCCAAACTCCACCCCATCTCCGCCCCCAATTATCATTGGCTCACATATATTGGATCTGGGGAGGAAGGAGGATAGGGGATTTTGTGACTAGGAAGAGAGGAGATCCCAGAGGGAAATGAAGAAGGAATCTTGGACAGATAAGGGATGGAGGAGGACGGAGAAGAGGGATTCATGAACTAGTGATTTTCACATGGAATGCCGGTATATAAAACATATAAATCAAGGGAGGGGAGGAAAGAGGGGTCAGGAGTGGGATGGAGGAGGAAGGTGGGAAACAAGGGAGTATTAGAGTTGAGGTGGAAGAGAAAGGGGAGGGAAGATTGAAGAAGGAAGGAAGCCACAGCTCCCCATCACATATTCATACCTTCTTTTCCTTATTCCCCCTTCCAAAGCCTCTCTGATCTCTCCCTCTCCCTCTTTCACTTCCTTCCCCACCCAATCTCATCATTCATCCTGGTTCCCTCCCTCCCCCTCACTGACCCAGGTTCACTCCTGCTGCGATCCCCAGTTCTCTCCATCCCTCCCCCCACAATCAGGTTGCTCTTTCCCTCCATTCCCAGTTCACTATGTCCTTTCCCTTTGCCCTTGTGATCAGATCACTGCCTTCCTTAACTCAATCCCTTTCTCCCATAGTTCACGCCATTCCTCCTTCCCTTCCCCCATCTGCAGTTCACTCCATCCCATGCTCCTTCCCCATCCCCGCTTTCTTCATTCCCCAAACTCATGTTGCCCAGTCACTCGCTCTATGAGCCCTGGGATCCCATCACTCACCGCTGATTAAGCCAGAAGAAGATGAGACAGGAACATTGTAGCTTCTCCTGCCCTGCGCTTTGAATGATGTCATTCAAAATGTGACACTAGGGCTCGACGGGGGAGGAGGAGAAGGACGTGCCGCAGAGCTCCAGGCTTCTCCTGTTGCTGTTTAACATAATCAGCAAGTGTCCCCGTGCTGCCACCAATGTATTTTATGAAAAGGTCTCTCTCCGGTGGAAATGTGATAAGTGGGAGGGAGGAATCGGCCAAATTATTTTGGGGGGGTCATGCCCCCCCCCCCCCCCACCACCATCACAAATCACAACTCCTCTGGCAAGAACCCCCTTCCCAACCCCCAAAAATGTATTTTAATATTGCTGCTAGAGCTGGGCCTCCAGGCTTCCCCCTTCCATCCTGGCTAAGAATGAAATAAATGAAATCCCCTCTCACAAACAGCCACGCCCCAGGCAGCCACCTTCCTCCAGAAGCCCTCCCACGTACCTGCATCAGGGTCCCCTTGATCCATGCTGGGATCTCTGTGTTATGCAATCCCAGCGCTTCCAGCATCTTGGAGGGGAACTTCTTAGATGATAAGGAAAATTGTAAAATTAAAGGAAATCCAAAC
The DNA here is from genome assembly GCF_901001135.1 of Rhinatrema bivittatum. Classification (NCBI taxonomy): domain Eukaryota; kingdom Metazoa; phylum Chordata; class Amphibia; order Gymnophiona; family Rhinatrematidae; genus Rhinatrema; species Rhinatrema bivittatum. Next base: position 85,559,874 of record NC_042620.1, read on the forward strand.
TAGTCGCAAATGCAGATATAAGGTTCCGTGGCCCAATAGAGGCTGGTGCCAATTGATCTGGAAGCCCAGAGGAAAAGGAGGAAACAGCTGGGTCAAAAATACAATAATTAAATTAAAAAAAGAAGAAAATTATAAAATTACAATAGATGTAGTTAGAGCAACGCAGGATGCAGAAAAGGATGAGCTAAGGCCGGCTGCTTCTCCGCTCAGCTTGGGAACCAGTTGCAGAGGTGTAGCAGCAGTCTGGGGAGGCAGAGGTTGAGAGGGAGGAAAATGGAAAAGGGGGCGCAGGGGGTATATTGTGCTGTCAGAAGGATAGGGGGTGGGGGATTCTAATGAAACCAAAAACAAGACAAATAGGGCACAAAGAATCTCAAATGCCCATCAATTTTAGATTACAAAGACATTTTATTTGTAATAGTCTAGATGTATCAACAGATATTTCCAAATTCATAAAGGGTTGCATGGTCCGCCGAAATGGATCGTGTTTCGAAGCATAAACTGTGTCGGGAGGGACCCAAAATCACAATCTTGCAAGTGTTTAAACATAGAAAAATAGTCCAACTCCCAGAGTGCAATCGAGCATTTAGACTCCTGAATGCTCGATTGGATACTTTTGAGATTTTATTTAGGAGCCTCACTGAACTCCTGGGCCTGTCTTACACGTAGGGATTGGGGAACCCTGCATATGAGCCGCCCAGGGATAGGGAAGATGCACCCCTAAAGTGGTGACCTGTTGTGATCAGGGAACTTTGCTGTTAGTTTCTGTTCCTTATTGGGAAAAGAGCATTTTTGTTAGAAGATCCAGGAGGAAGATTTTTGGCTGCCCCTTCCTTCCTGCTAGGAGCAAAAGAACTGCTTTTTTCAAAGAGGTTCCTTTCCATCAAGGATCTAGAAGGGAGTATAAGAGGACTGTGTAATATCAAGGAGATCCTGAAGATCTGCTAACCGTGAGTAAAGAAAATAACATCACTGGGGACACACATCCATTGTTCACTACCCTGGGGAGAGAAAGAGAGGATTTACTCTCTGTGCCATAGACTTTGCTATTTTTGTCAGCCTGGAAGGGGTTATGCCCACGCTAAAGACCCTGCCCACCTGGGAGCTCCACTTTACCTTAATCCAAGAAGAGTGGGTGCCTCCCTTGCCCTGCTGTAGGTGAGTCCAGCACAGATAGAGGCTGTAAAGGAACTGAAAAGAGATTTCTCTGGTGCTACAGTTTGAGGTACATTTTAAAAGAGAGCGCGCGCGTATCTTATAAAATCCGGGGTCGGCGCACGCAAGGGGGTGCACATTTGTGCAACTTGCGCGCGCCAAGCCCTGCGTGCGCTGCCCGTTCCCTCCGAGGCCGCTCCGAAATCGGAGCGGCCTCGGAGGGAACTTTCCTTCCACACCCCCCCCCCCCCCCGCACCTTCCCCTCCCTCCCCCTACCTAACCCACCCTTCCGGCCCTATCTAACCCTTCCCCCTATCTTTATCAGAAAAGTTACTACTGCCTCCGGGCAGTAGTAACTTACGCGCGCCGGTGCGGCAGGCCCCGACACAGGCCGCTGTGTCGGGGCACTCGTCCATGCCCCCGAACATGCCCCCAATCCAAAACCACGCCCCTGGCCATGCCCCCGATCGCCCCTTTTTGCAAGTTCCGGGACTTATGCGCGTCCCAGGGCTTGCGCGTGCCGCCGAGCCTATGCAAAATAGGCTCGGCGCGCGCAGGGGGGGGGGGGTTTAAAAGGGTTACGCGCGTACCTTATGCGTGTAACCCTTTTAAAATCCGGCCCTTTGAGTTTTGTGACGTTCACCATCAGTGCTTAACATTGAAGCTTTTTGTTGTAGACACTAACCAAGTGGCTCCAGAGTATTTATCTCTGCCCTCACTGCAGCCACATCAGGGACAAACATCCTCCCCAGGGGAAACACAAGGGAATGTGTAAGAAAACCATCCTTGTCACAGCGGGACCTGAGAGGACTTCTTTCTTCTCCCAGTCCAGAGAATCCACACCTTGGGAAGTAGAGGAGGTACAAGAGCTAGTCAGGGTCCCTGCCCCGGAGAGTATAAATAACTTTATGGCCTCACCTGTGCTAGACTGACACACCGGGGTGGGATTACATTTGGCTAGAGTACTTTTACCTGGATATCTTTGCTGTTGGCCAGCTTACTGAATATTGGCCTGCTAATGTCTCTCCAACCTCAGAATCAGGCCTTTTGTCATATGCTATAGCAGATCTTGGTGACTTCACCCATCTTTCAAGTATCCATACAGTCAATAAATGTCATGACATTTTTTTTGGAGAACTCCAACTGTAAGAATTGCTCCTATATACCTCACGTGACAATATGTAAGGCATGCCACAGACCTTCATTAGCTACCACACCTGTTCTTTTTTGTTTCATAGTCGTAGGTCACCGTTAAATCTTCCAACCCATTTTGATTTCAAGGATCCAAAAGGGGTTGAATTAGCACAGGTTTGGCACTCTTCTTTTAGATTACTCATCCCGTTTTCCCCTTTGTTTGCCCCAGTATATTTCAATGGCATCACTTTCATTTACCATTGGAATTGCTTTCCCACAGAAATGCACAATCACCTGAAATGGAGGAGCGGCATGTTGGCAGTGCTCCAGTACAATAATATTTTGGTTTCAGTTGTTGCATGAGAATCTCTCCAGAAGGAGTTCTTGGATCCTGGTTTGTATAGTATTGCCAATTAATAAGCTATTTTCATCTGTAATGCAGCTTACTTTTCAAAGCAATTTGCCAAATGTGGTTTTCATCCTGATATTTCTTTGCTTTTCTTGTTTCATCATTTTGATTTAACCATCATAGGTTCCCGTTTGCTTATATAAGAAAAGAAGGAAAGCCTGTATCGCACTGAGTCTTATCATATTTTACATACATGTGTGTGTGTGTAGGGGGGGGGGTTATATGGAAATGGCATTAAACAAGGGCGACAGAGCTAAAAGCCAAAGCTTCTGTTGGCATAGTTACTAGTGACTGCTTGGAAACAGTTGCTTGGAACTGCATGGTAAACAATTGGTTGCAGTCGAAGACAGCTATTGAAATGTAGCTAACAAAACAAAGAAAAAAACAAGAGAAAAGCAAAAAAGAAGTCATGCTTACACCAGAGTGTGATTCTCAGGCTGAACTAGCCAAGGAATGCTCTAATCTCCTCAAAAGACACTGTAGCATCCAGACTAACTAGATCTGTAAGAATAAAACTAGGAATGGCCCCCATATGGAAGACCTGGATTGGATTCCCAGGCACAGCTTTCACTCCTAAGGTCAGCTGGAGCTGGGACTGGGGGTGCTGCAGAGACTGCATTCACAGTCCCGGGTGGAAGAGGGGCATATCAATCATTGCTTAATGCTGGTACCTACTGGCAGTGAAAACTGCAAAAAGACCAAAATATATATCAAATAAGAGGTGAACAATAACACAATTAAAGGATCAGTATCAGATATGAATATGTGCTTGTAGATCTAATCTACTGCCTCTCATCTGTAATGGGTCACAAGCGATGGTCAGAGATAAGCACTTAAGCATCATCTCATTTACCTGATCCTTATATTTCTATTGACTCATTTTTAAATATAATCACTTGCAAATAAAAAAAAGATCCTTTTAGAGAAATACTTAACTTGCAAAACGCCTGTTATGCTTGGCAGTCAGCGAAACAGGCATGCGGACAGCTGCCTTTACATTCCTTTCTGAGCCCATCTGGAGGAGTCCCGATGCTGGGGAAGGCCCTGAGGCAACACGCGGCAGGTTACCATGCTCAGCTTTGCCTCCAATGCCGATCCTCTTGTGTGACACTTCTGAGAATTTAAAGGGACTGCAACAGAAAAGGCTCCATGGCCCCTATTGATGACATCATCCAGGCTGCCCTATTTAAGGGCAGCCCCGTGTGCAAGATGCCTTGGCAATAGGTCCACTACCATTGAGAAGAGCAAGTTGCATCCGTGTCTGTTCCTGTATTCCTGGTTCGTGTTCCTGTATCTGTTCCTGTGTTCTGGCATTCCTGTATTCCTGGTCCTTGTCTTGACATTCCCTGATCTTCATTCCTGAGTTCTTGGTGTTCGTTCTCATCTTTGTCTTGTGATCAGTCTTCAGTTCTTCGCTGTCTTCTGTGTCTCCTGCCCTCCTGTGCCTCCCTACCTGCCTTCCCATCCTGTCTTTCCTTGGATGGATCTCTGACTTGTTTGATTCGCCTACCTCTGCCTCTGACCACAGCTTGACCTATGACCACGTCTGAACTTAGCCTGCCTTGACCTCTGCTTGACCCCTGACCACATCTGAATGCTGCTTGCCTTGACTACTGCCCATCTCAGACTACACCGGAACCTAGCCTATACCAAACCCTGGCCTGTGACTCAACCGTCTCTACGCACTTCCACCTTGTCAACAGAGGCCCACGCCTAAATCCTGCTGGCCCCGGCACCCGAGGGCTCAACCTAAGGTGAACGAGTTGGTATAGGTGAAGCTGCATTTGGCCTCTGCCACAGCCAGCTCTGCCAGCTGACAGTGGGGACCTGCAGGTTATGCCAACCCCACTTCAGTCCAAGAGTCCACACCCACAACAGATTGCCGAGGCCATGGACTCGGCAGATTCCAACACTCTCCAGGCCATTCTGGTTCTTGTGCAGGAACATCAGAGGTTTCTGGAACTCCTGGCAGCTTCCATGATATATCTCACCACCCAACTTTGCACAACCTTGGCTCCAGCTGCACCTACACAGCCTTCATCTGCATCACCCGCACCTGCTGGACCAAGTCACCCTTTCTGCACCTCCCAGCTCCACCCTGGTACTCTGGGTATCCAAAACAGTGCCAGGGGTTTTTAAACCAATGTTATATGCACTTCACCCTCCAAGTCGTACTATTTCCTGATGACTTCGTGAAGACAACCTACATACTCTCTCTCCTGGACAGCTAGGCCCTGGCCTGGGCCTCTCCCCTAGGGGAGCGTTCGAATCCTCTCTTAAGAGACTTGCAACAGTTTACTGCATCTTTCAAGACTGTCTTTGAACTGGGTCAGCTGGCCACCATGGGCTCCAACCTTCTGCATCTGTGCCAGGGCACCCAGTCTCTAGCCGACTATGCTATAGAGTTTCAAACCTGCAGCATATTCCTGGAAGGCCTCCTCCAGGATTAAGGATGAACTGGCAAGGGCTCATCAACCTGGCTGGGAGGATTGAACAACAGCGGGCCAGGAAGGTCCACCCTCCTCATAGGACCATCATGCTGGCTCCCCGCTTCCAGTGATTGCTGTCACCACCCCTCCTGCTCCACTCTCCACTGCCCACTCGGATGAGCCCATTCAGCTTGGCCATGGTCACCTTGCACCAGAGGAGACATACCACTGCCGACAACTGGCCTGTGCCTCCCAGTGACCATCATTGTGGACCACCAGGATTTCACCAACCTAGCACTAGTGGACTCCGGTGTTGGGGGAAACTTCATGATGAAAGAACTGGTGGACCATCTCCAGAACCCCAATGTCCCAGGGAAGTCCCCACTTAGTATTTACAGGGATCCTTTGCCTGGCCAGATTACCCTCACCACATCTCCGCTGACCCTACATATTGGTTTGCTTCATAAAGAACAGATAACATTTCATGTCATCTCCTGAGCCATTCACCCAGTTGGGCTGGGGCTTCCCTGGTTCCAAAAGCATTCTCCACAGTTTGATTGGGCCAAACTTCAGCTTTCTCGCTGGGGGCATCAGTACCATGACTTGTGTTTGGAACACGTGGAACCTCTGCTCAGCCTAGTACTGGCCACCACCCTCTTGGGCCTTCCTTTGCAGTATAGTGACTATAAGGACATCTTTTCTAAATGTAAGGCTGAAACTCTACTCCCCCATCTATTGTATGACTGTGCAATTGAATTACTTCCTGATACCAAGCCTCCATGGGGTTTAGTCTATCCTTTGTCTCTCCTTGAAACTCGAGCAATTTCAGAGTACATACAGGAGAATCTATAGCTTGGCTTTATCTGACTATCCTCATCCCCGGCAGGGTCTAGCTTCTTCTTTGTGGCCAAAAAAGATGGGTCACTCTGGCTCTATATCAAATACCATGGATTGAACACTATCGCCAGGAAAGATTGGTACCTGCTACCATTAATCTCTGAACTCTTTTACCAGCTCCAAGGAGCCAAGATCTTTACAAAATTAGATCTCTGAGGAGCTTAGAATTTGATCTGGATTAAACCTGGCAACGAATGGAAGACAGCATCCAACACTCAGGATGGACATTGAGTACTTAATAATGCCATTTGGGCTATGTAATGCTCTGGCCGTCTTCCAAAAATAATGAATGAGATTTTCCAGGATCTAATCCATGTCTGCATCATCGTATACCTTGATGACATTCTTATATTTTCCAAGGACCGCAACTCCCACCGGCACAATGGATGTCTAGTTCTACAGCAGCTGCGAGAAAACAACCTGTACGCTAAACTTGAGAAGTTCCTGTGAGAAAGGGAGAGTCTGTCCTTCCTGGGATATATATATTGTATCCTGGAAGGGTTTTCACATGGATCCAGAGAAAGTTAACAGCATTCAGGACTGGTCCCATCCTGTAGGATTGCGAGTCCTACAAAGGTTTCTAGGCTTCACCAACTATTACTGCCAATTCATCGCAAATTACTTGTTGATTGCAGCACCACTCACTGCCTTTACCCGTAAGGGAGTTAAAAATAGAGATTGGCCAACTGAAGCATTAGCAGCCTTTCAAGAACTAAAGGATGCCTTCTTTAAGAAATCCTTTCTTCACCAACCTGGTCACTACACGCCCGTTCATCCTGGAAGTGGACACCTCCAACTAAGCGAGCATTCGACCAAAGGGACTCTCCATCCTTGCTCATTCTTCTCAAACAAATTTTCAACATCAGGGCGCAATTACAGCATTAGGGACAGAGAACTCCTAGCGATTAAGGTAGTGTTAGAAGAGGGCACCATTGGCTAGAAGATGCCCCACATCATATTACTATATATATGGATCATAAAAACCTGGAACCTTCACCATGCCCAACGACTAAATGCGGAACAGGCTCGCTGGTCTCTGTTATTTGCATGTTTTGATTTTAAGATGAGTTCTCAGCCAGCTCTAAAAAATATTCAGGCACACACTCTCTCATAAGAACATAAGAAATTGCCATGCTGGGTCAGACCAAGGGTCCATCAAGCCCAGCATCCTGTTTCCAACAGAGGCCAAACCAGGCCACAAGAACCTGGCAATTACCCAAACACTAAGAAGATCCCATGCTACTAATGCAATTAATAGCAGTGGCTATTCCCTAAGTAAACTTGATTAATAGCCGTTAATGGACTTCTCCTCCAAAAACTTATCCAAAACTTTTTTGAATCCAGCTACACTAACTGCACTAACCACATCCTCTGGCAACAAATTCCAGAGCTTTATTGTGTGTTGAGTGAAAAAGAATTTTCTCCGATTAGTCTTAAATGTGCTACTTGCTAACTTCATGGAATGCCCCCTAGTCCTTCTGTTATTCGAAAATGTAAATAACCAATTCATATCTACTCGTTCAAGACCTCTCATGATCTTAAAGACCTCTATCATATCCCCCCTCAGCCGTCTCTTCTCCAAGCTGAACAACCCTAACCTCTTCAGCCTTTCCTCATAGGGGAGCTGTTCCATCCCCTTTATCATTTTGGTTGCCCTTCTCTGTACCTTCTCCATCGCAAGTATATCTTTTTTGAGATGCAATGACCAGAATTGTACACAGTATTCAAGGTGTGGTCTCACCATGGAGCGATAAAGAGGCATTATTACATTTTCCGTTTTATTAACAAGTCCTTTCCTAATAATTCCTAACATTCTGTTTGCTTTTTTGACTGCTGCAGCACACTGAGCTGACAATTTTAAAGTATTATCCACTATGGGGCCTAGATCTTTTTCCTGGGTGGTAGTTTCTAATATGGAACCTAACATTGTGTAACTACAGCAAGGGTTATTTTTCCCTATATGCAACACCTTACACTTGTCCACATTAAATTTCATCTCCCATTTGGATGCCCAATTTTCCAGTCTTGCAAGGTCCTCCTGTAATGTATCACAATCCGCTTGTGATTTAACTACTCTGAATAATTTTGTATCATCCACAAATTTGATAACCTCACTCGTCGTATTCCTTTCCAGATCATTTATATATATATATTGAAAAGCACTGGTTCAAGTACAGATCCCTAAGGCACGCCACTGTTTACCCTTTTCCACTGAGAAAATTGACCATTTAATCCTACTCTCTGTTTCCTGTCTTTTAACCAGTTTGTAATCCACGAAAGGACATTGCCTCCTATCCCATGACTTTTTAGTTTTCTTAGAAGCCTCTCATCTACCAGTTCACCTTTATCCACATGTTTATTAAACCCTTCAAAAAAATGAAGCAGATTTGTGAGGCAAGACTTCCCTTGGGTAAATCCATGTTGACTGTGTTCCATTAAACCATGTCTTTCTATATGCTCTAAGATTTTGAAATTGAGAATAGTTTCCACTATTTTTCCCGGCACTGAAGTCAGGCTCACTGATCTATAGTTACCCGGATCGCCCCTGGTGCCTTTTTTAAATATTGGGGTTACATTGCCCACCCTCCAGTCTTCAGGAACAATGGATGATTTTAATGATAGGTTACAAATTTTAACTAATAGATCAGAAATTTCACTTTTGAGTTCCTTCAGCACCCTAGGATGCATACCATCCGGTCCAGGTGATTTGCCTCTCTTTAGTTTGTCAATCTGGCCTACTACATCTTATCTCATGCATCTTCCAGGCTGAGGATATCCCAGAACCTCCCAGGCACATCATTGACCCAGCCAGGACCCTCCTAGCTGCTTCCATGACATTCCCTCCAGAATTGAAATGGTCCCAGAATTCCCATTTCGCAGGTCACCATGGACAGGCCCCGAACCCTTGCACTGCTTCTGTAATACTTTTGGTGGCCATAGGTGAAGCAGGATGTTAAGGCCTAAGTGGATTCTTGCCTTACCTGAGCACAGCAGAAAACTCTGTCGGGCTGACCCCTGGGGCTGTTTGTTCATTGTAATATTTTGTTTCTAAAGTGCTTTATATTGGGTGCAAAGATTTTTTTTTACCTCTTTTTTGTGTTTGAAGCTTATTAAGATTCAATACAAGAGGTATTTTAATCACTATAGTGGGAGTCTTACTGCAGTTTACCACATTAGCTAGAAATAGGGCTTAAGAAAAAAGTTTACTATAGTGAAATTGAGAATAGTGAATTCACTGCACTATTTTCATGTGTAGAGACTGCTGATAGCTGTGTGCTATAGTAATACTTAATCCTCAAATCCTTTCAATTTTAAGTACCTACTTTCTCTAGGCTAGCTCCAATACAAATAAAATAATTTTCTAGGGTAAATTCAAATAGAGGAAGCAGCCCAGTCATTTTTTTTTTTTTTTGCAATAAACAAAATAATTTTAGCCAACAATAGCAAATAGTAGTGTTATCCTGCTTTTAATATTGAGTTAGATCTGGAAAGAGCTACAGTGGATATTCTGATGGGGAGGGTAGTATTATACTGGACAATTTATATCTGTGGGCTGGTTGATGTCACGCAATCAACTCCATGTGCCTCCCTTTAGAAAACAGTACATTATTTTTTTTAGAGGGTTGGAAGGTTTAACATTTTGCTATTTATTTTAATTATTGTATTTTTGAACAAGCAGTTTCCTCCTGTTCCTCTGGGCTTCTAGATCATTCAGAACTAGCCTCTGTTGGACTACGAAAACATATGTCTTCATTTGCAACTATTTTGGGGTATTTCCCTTAATTTTATAATCTTCCTTAACACAGACATTGCAGTGATGTCCTTGGCTGGGAGCAGTTGTTCTTGCTATATGTTTAGGCAGTATTGCGGGCATGGACTCTTGGACCAAGGTAGAGTTGGCGCAACCTGCAGGGAGGAGCCCTGCAGGTCCCCATTGTCAGCTGGAGGAGCTGGCTGTGACAAAGGACAAAGGTCCAACTGGAACTTCACTTATACCAGCCCTCATTTCCCTTAGGTTCGAGTCCTCTGGTGTCAGGGCTAGTAGGGCTTAGGCTTAGGCGCGGGCCTCTGGTGATGAGGTGGAAGTCTGTGGAGATGGTCGAGAGACAGGCCAGGGTCTGGGGTAGGCTAGATTCTGGCATAGTCTGAATGAGTTCAGATGTGGTCGTTAAAAAGGTAGTGGTCAGTGGCAGGCAGAGTCCAGGCAGAGTCATAGGTCAGGCTGTGGTCAGTGGCAGGTGGAGTTCAGACATAGTTGAGTCAAGCAAGGCAAAGTCCAAATTAGAGATCTGTCCAAGGAAAGACAGAATGGGAGGCACGGGACAGCACAGGCGGGCAGGAGACACATAAGACACAGAAGAACTGAAGACTGACCAAAGGACAAACACCAAGAATTCAGGAATGAAGATCAGGGACTGCCAAGACAAGGACCAGGAATACTGTAATGCTGGAGCACAGGAACATGAATCAGGAACACAGGAACAGACACAGAGGCAACTTGCTCTACTCAATGGTAGTGGACCTATTGCCGAGGCATCTTGCACATGGAGGGCTGCCCATAAATATGCAGCCTGGATTATGTCATCAACAGGAGCTGCGTAAACTCTCATGCCATAGTCCCTTTAAATTCTCAGAAGTGTCGCGCTTGTGTGCCTAGAGAAGATGCTGCACTCGAGGACTGGCGTAGGAGGTACAACTGAGCACAGTGGCCTGCCACGTGTTGCCTCTGGGCCTTTTCCAGCATCAGGACTCCTTCGGACGAGCTTGGGGAGGAAGGTAAGGGCGGCAGTCCATGTGCCTGTTCCATGGACTGCTGAGCGCAACAGTACCCCCCCCCCCCCCTTTAAGCCTCCTTCCTGGAGGTCTGGGTTTCTTGGGATGCCGTGCATGAAACTCTCTTAGTAAGCTGGAGTCCAGAATGTTGGAAACGGGCTCTCAAGAATTCTCCTCGAGCTCAGACCATTTCCAAGAAAGGAGATATTCCCACTTCTTGCCTTTGCATCTCATGTCCAGAGTTTCTTCTACTTTATAGACTGTTGTCCTCGCTAGTTATTTCCTGAGGTTTTGGAGGTGTTCTGGTGGGCCAGGAGAGTATCAACGGCTTTAATCATGATATGTGGAACATATTATATATGCCCAAATTAGGGGGGTAGTTTGAGCTGGTAGGTTACAGGCCCAACTTGGCGAGTGATGGGAAACGATTTGAGATATCGTGGGGTGAAGCTCGTAGTCAAATGTGGTCTTCTCACCAGCTTGGAACTGAGTAGCAGGTCTTCTATGGGCATCCGTTGTCCTTTGGCTTTCTTTGCCACCTTTTCGATGAGGACATTGGTGCGGGTCCATAGATTCTCGAGTTCCTGGGCGAATAACTGAACTGCTGGAGAGGGGACCACTACTGGAAGAAATGGAGGGTGTAAGGGTTGCTTCAAATAAACCAGTTGGAATGGTGATGACCCCGTAGTGGCACAGATGTGGAAGTTAAGGGAGAACGCCGCCCAGGGTGAAAGGGAAGCCAAATTGTTCTGGTGCTCATTGGCGTAAGCCAGGAGGAAGGTCTTGAGTGTTCGATTAGTACATTCAGACTGTCCATTTCCCTGTGGTTGATATACTGTCATGAGATCTAAGGTGATATAGAACTTTTTACACAGTGAACGCCCGTATTTTGCCGTGAACTGTACTCCCCGGTCAGACATGATGTATTTAGGTAAGTCATGTAACTGGAAGACATGGATGGTAAAAGATCGTACTAACTACAGTGCAGATGGAAGACCCAGCAGTGGGACAAAGTGAGCCATCTTTGAGAAGTGATCAATAACCACCCAGATTACAGTGGCCCATTTGAAAGATGAAGATCCACTATGAAATCAGTGAACAACAAAGAGGTAAAAAAAATATTTGCACCCAATATAAAGCACATTAGAAACAAAATATTACAATGAACAAATAACTATGAACACAGAATCATATAATTTAAACAGTGTACAAATGTGCGATCTACTGCCTCTTGCTATGCAATGGGCAATAAGAGGTGTCAGACTTAACTTAAACTCATCCAAAAACATGGAGAAAATAATTCAGTATTTCCAATAACTTGAATAACTTGGCACATGAGGGGAACCCAAGATGATGGTGTGAATGGTAATACTCCTCCATTGCTCTCCATTTTCCTGCTTTTTTGTTGAAGTTTCCTCCATATGATGCTTCATAAATGGAAGGGGAAAGTGAGAGTTTTCCCTTCTCTAACCTCTATTCCCTCGGATCAATGAACTATGCCAGAGTATGCCATTTCTAACACCAAATTCCAGGTTTCAAGCCCCGTTAGCGAGGCAGAGGGAGGAGCTCTGTTCTCACTTGAGGAAGTGTCTCTCAGCCACCCAGTATTTGATCTCCACTGCCTGTGTCAGCTCTGACGAACGCTGTTGCTGCTGGGGCATCTGCTGATCTCATGCTCGCGCCTCGCAAGGAGGGAGCAATCAGCTATTCGTAGGAGTTGGGGGTGGGCCCTATGCCTTTACAGCCAAATTTGAGTCTTTCAGAAGAAAGTAGCATTTCCTGTTTGGATATCATTTCTTCAGGAGCTGGGACTAATTCAGCAGATGAGCAGCTTTCTTTGGGGGTTTCCCCTTTGTTATCTCGACCAACTGTGGTCACCCTAGACTCACTATGGGACTTGATAGCAGGTCTATCTCAAACATTTGGAGCTCAATCTCAAAGGGCTGAGACATTTTCCCTGAAACTGGATAAGGTTGCTGAAGACCATCAGAATATTCTACAAAAGCACTCAGTGACCTTACAATCTTTGGAGAGCACTATGGTTTATTGATGTTGGTGATTATATCCACGCTATCTATTGCCTCTAAATAAGTTTTTTCCCCTCTATTTCTGATTCCCCTTGCTCTTATTGGTGTTATTAATGGGAGAGAATAGATCTTTGTAATATATTACTGTCATAATTGTGTTTGTATTGCTTATTATGCCTCTCTCAATGTTTCTGTGCAAGGTTTGTCCTTTGTATAATTAAAAATTCAATAAATATAAAGTAAAAAAAAAGAACATCTTGTCACATCAAGCTTGGTGATGTCCAGCGATTCACCCAAGTTTGAAATATTGAATTTTTACTCCACATTTTTGAAAGTTTAAGATGACTTGTTATTTATTTCATGTACACACTTGGTTTTGAAGGTAGTGTTTTAGGGTTGTGAATCAACAGATGAATGAATTAAAGATGCCTCTGTCTGTCACCGCTTGTAGCCCATTACATTGGAAGAGGTGGTAGATTGCACTTTTGTGCCCTGTTTAAATTGTCTGATGCTGTGTTCATAGGTGTTTGTTCATTGTAATATTTTGTTTCTAAAGTGCTTTATATTGGATGCAAAGATTTTTTTTTACCTCTTTATTTGTTGTTTTTGAATTTTTGAAGAGGTATTTGCTTTTTGTTATACAGTTCACCTGCATCTTAATAGCTTATCATCTTAGCTATACCTTTTTGCCTGATTTTACTAGCATACACCAGAGGGACATGATTCACAGCTGCATCCGTACTCTATTAATTGCATCAGTAGCATGGGATCTTCTTAGTGTTTGTATAATTGCCAGGTTCTTGTGGCCTGGTTTTGGCCTCTGCTGGAAACAGGATGCTGGGCTTGATGGACCCTTGGTCTGACCCAGCATGGCAATTTCTTATGTTCTTATCATGTATCAGTTTGATATCTTATTCTTCTGATTCCAACATGGATTAGATGGGAAACCAGATTTCCTGGCTCCTGTTATGATGCCAAGGTATTAAGGTAGAGTTTGCTGCATGACCAAATGTGTACACAAATAGACAACAAAGACTTGGGCAAGCTAAAGCAAAAAATGGGAAAAACAATTGCACAAACTAAGGGCCTCATTTTCTAAAGTATCGCAGGCCTGCGATACTTTAGGAAATGAGGGGCGGGGGGCCGAAACGGGGGGCGGGCCTGCGCTAGCCGGCAGCGATCGCACCGTCGCGGTGCGATCGCTGCCAGTTTCGCACCCAATAGCGCCACCATAGGAGGTGTAGCTATTGGGAGCGAAATAGGACGCGAAAAGGTCCTTACCTTTCCGTTGTCCGCGGCGGCTTCGCAGAGTCGGCCCCAGTGACGCCCCAACTCCTCCTCTTCCGGGGCCGACTCTGCCCCCATTTTGGTATCGCACGCGAAAAGGGACATTTCGCGTGCAAAACATCCCTTACCGCGTGCGATACGTGTAGAAAATAAGGCCCTAAAAAAGATGTTTAAAAGTGCTATAGCATTTTTGCTCAGTAGTTCATTCTGGCTCTGAAAGCTCAAATATTATCTCTATATATAAAAGGCTTATGTCAGTTGGTCACACTGTTGTGTCTGTCTGTGACCACCAGGTTGTGCTGTGAACAGTGGAATGTGCACTGTGCAAAGATATATGCTCTGTTTGTGAAGCCCTGTCTTTCAGGCATCCCCCCAACACACACAGACACACAGGCTTTCTCTCTGTCTCTCATACACATACACAAAAACACACACACACGTTTTCTAAATTTCTTGATATATTAAAATAATATTTATCTTTTCAAGTTTTGTTTGGATTAGAAAATGTACATTAGTTATGAACCAGACATCCTGAGTAATGCCGAGTACTTTTCACTAATATGCTCTGACTGCAAAGCCCTGTCTCTCAGGCTCCCAAACACAGGCACAAGCATATACAGATAGGCACACAGACACACACATGCATAAATGCATGCACACAAAGACCCCTCCCCAAATACACATACACACACAGGCTGCCACACATGCAAACATACACTCAGACTCCCACTTATATACACACCCACATACACACAGGCTTCCACTCTCACACGTGCGTGCGCGCGCACACACACACACACACACACATATGGTGTCTTCTTCAGAACCCACCAGACCTCTTCTTCAGCCACTTTAGGATGGAGTCCTGTAGCAGCCCTCTCTCTCTTTGGCTTCCACACAATATGAACCATGGCAGTTCTCCTCTAGGCCTCTTCCTCTGGTGTCAGACAGCCTTGATTGCGTGAGCCTGAGCCTTAAATAGGTGGGCCATGACTCACCCAGGGTTACGCCATTGTCATGTATTGTGAACTGATTAAAGACAGGAAACAGAGAATAAGACTAACTGGTCAGATCTGTCAGTGGAGGATGGTAAATAATGCAGTGCCCTAGGGATCTGTACTGGAACTGGTGCTTTTTAATCTTCCTCTGCAACAATTACTATTAATGGTCTGTACAACTGGGCAACAAGAGACATCTAATAGAGTGTCAATGTAATTTATAGAGAGGTTCCCTAAGTGTCTATACATTTGTCATTTACTGAACAAAATGAAACAATATTTATTGTTTTCACTTTTGTTCAATTTAAAAAGTATTGCTATTATGGGTCAGAAAACCTCAGCAACACCAGGCAGCTTTTGCTAGTCATGATATAATTCACCCAAGCCAAGCTCTGAAAAATTTCCAGGTCTTCACTATCAAATTTAGTGAATAAAAAAAAAACATGAAAAAATTTTTACATCTTATGTTAAAAAAAATGCAGCTCTGAAAAGTCGTATAAACCTTTCTGCAGTTTTGTTTTTTTTTATTCACCCCACTCTGAATAGCACACTATATTACCAGTTTCCTATCCCTCTGCATAAGCCTCATTATGCCTTTTATGATACATGCCTTGGTCTGGTGACATCCTCCACATCTAATGCCAGTGTGGAGGAAAGACATAAAGCCAGGAATGCTTGCCAATTCTGTAAATCCAAAAATGCCCTGGTTTACCTTGTAAAATGCAGTTTGGGTCACATAACAATTGTAATCAATGGGAAAAAGGATTCTTTAAAAATAAAATTAGAAAATTTTTAATCTTCTGCTTACCAAAAATTATATATATCAATGAATATATTACAGATCACGTTCTAGGTTCACATTGGGGCATGCTGGGCCCCTATTAGCCAGCCTGGGGAGAATGTGCACATAACTGGGGACCAGGGAGGTGTTCGAGTGTACAAGTGTGTGTCTGGAGGGAGTGAAGGGGTGTGCAGGACTGGAGCAGAGGCGTACCACTGTCTCTGGTGCCCGGGGGGGAATGCATGTGTGGGGTCTCCCCTGCATTCCCCCCTCCCCACTCGTCCTCTTTGTGGTCACAGAAAGTCACATTAATACAAACCACAGAAAAGAAATGAACTGACAGACTATTGTGAGCTGCCCATGAGGCAAAAGCTTCCCTGCCTGCAGACAAGGCACCAATAGAGTTTGCTTTGTCCCTTTCCTCTGTGGTAATGCAAGCAAACAAAAACATCCTTTGATAAAAAAAAAAAAAAAAAAATGAGACAGAGTCAAGGACTGTGATGTAAAATTTCTAAATTCTTCCAAAATTTCCAATTTTTCCACTTCTGACCATCTTGAAAAAAAGGAAAAAAACCATTCCAAATGTGTTCTTTTTTCCAGAACTGCACACGTCACTGCAGTCTCATTACAGTACACTGCCTATCCCCTCACAGAATAATTAATTACAAATTAGAAAGAGAAACATGGAAACAAAAGCGGAACCGGAAACCTCAAAAGCCAAACTCTGCCTGCAGTAAAACACCAGAGAAATAAATAAAAATTGCATTTTCCCAGTACTTTAAAATAAAATAGAGATATTCAGATGCACATTTCCCAAAAATGACACAGAGAATATCAAATTATATTCCCATATCTCATCTCAGAGAAACAAAAGCAATAACAGTCTCCCTCTCCTACCCTCCCAGTTCCCAGGAGTCTTGCTGCCTCTCTCCTCCCAGTCCCCAGCAGTGTTAAGAACATAAGAGCATGCCATACTGGGTCAGACCAAGGGTCCATCAAGCCCAGCATCCTGTTTCCAACAGTGGCCAATCCAGGCCATAAGAACCTGGCAAGTACCCAAAAACTAAGTCTATTCCATGTTACCGTTGCTAGTAATAGCGGTGGTTATTATCTAAGTCAACTTAATTAATAGCAGGTAATGGACTTCTCCTCCAAGTACTTATCCAATCCTTTTTTAAACACAGCTATACTAACTGCACTAACCACATCCTCTGGCAACAAATTCCAGAGTTCAATTGTGCGTTGAGTAAAAAAGAACTTTCTCCGATTAGTTTTAAATGTGCCACATGCTAACTTCATGGAGTGCCCCCTAGTCTTTCTATTATCCAAAAGAGTAAATAACCGATTCACATCTACCCGTTCTAGACCTCTCATGATTTTAAACATCTCTATCATATCCCCCCTCAGTCTTCTCTTCTCCAAGCTGAAAAGTCCTAACCTCTTTAGTCTTTCCTCATAGGGGAGTTGTTCCATTCCCCTTATCATTTTGGTAGCCCTTCTCTGTACCTTCTCCATCACAATTTATTTATTTATTTATTTATTTAACGTCTCTTATATACCGATAGCCGTTCGCACATCGTATCGGTTCACAAAGAACAAAAAACTTATGGGCAGCGCCCTTACAAATAACAGATAACAATACAAATAACCGGGGAAGGAGGCAATGCAACTTAATAGGTCAATAAATATATCTTATAAATAAATTATATCTTTTTTGAGATGCGGCGACCAGAATTGTACACAGTATTCATGGAGCGATACAGAGGCATTATGACATTTTCCGTTTTGTTCACCATTCCCTTTCTAATAATTCCCAACATTCTGTTTGCTTTTTTGACTGCCGCAGCACACTGAACCGACGATTTCAATGTGTTATCCACTATGATGCCTAGATCTCTTTCTTGGGTTGTAGCACCTAATATGGAACCTAACATTGTGTAACTATAGCATGGGTTATTTTTCCCTATATGCATCACCTTCCACTTATTCACATTAAATTTCATCTGCCATTTTGATGCCCAATTTTCCAGTCTCACAAGGTCTTCCTGCAATTTATCACAATCTGCTTGTGATTTAACTACTCTGAACAATTTTGTATCATCTGCAAATTTGCTCCCTCTCCTCTCCCAGTCCCCAGCAGTCTTGTTCCCCAGCTTCCTCTCTCCTCCCCCCAGACCTCCCAGCCAGACTCATATGTAGTGCAATAATGCAAAAAAAAAAAAAAAAAATTACCATTGCTCATAAAACAAAATAAAAAAATATAAATCAATTATAATAAACCATACTAATAAAAACAGTATTTCAAAGCAGGTAACAAATAGAGCATCTAATAAGTAAAACAAGGACAAAAAATAAAACTTATAACAGTTCAAAAAAATCAATACAATATTTCAATACAATAAAACTAATAAGGATAAAAAAATTCCTCCCTCTCCATAGCTGAGAGCTTTTGATTTTCAGTCACCCTGAGATTGTCATGAATTGGGGGAGCAGGGAACACACACCTCTAGCTTTTTTGCTGCCCTGTGTGAACAATTACTGTGCTGGCCCCTCCCTATTCTGTTTTTGGTTTGTTTTTTAACATTTAATTAGTATTCTTTTTTTAATCAGGGCCAGTGCAAGGGTCTTAGGCACCTGAAGTGAATCTTACAGCTTTGTGCCCGGCCTTCCTCTCCACCACGGCCCTTTGTACACAATTTAAAATTATGCATTTTTAATAAAAGATTTTATATAAAAAAAGTTCTCTCAAAGTACAGTCTTTTGAACTAAAAGTATCACAAGAGTGTGTATATTATATTTACATGCATTGCTATGGTGTCAACCAGACAAACCTGCATTAAAGCTAAAAAGACACTTGGAACACACAAGCTATTAGGAATATTTTAACGCATGTTAGGTGTGGGCATGGTCATCAGAAAGCCATGAGCAAATTACATTTCAGTTACAATATAATAAAGCTCCCCATTCCAAAACAGCTCTAACTGCAAACATTATGCCAAGCTCTAAAACAGGAGTGGGCAATTCTGGTCCTCAAGGGCCACAGACCAGTCAGATTTTTAAGACATCCCTTATGAATATGCATAAGAGAGAGATTTGCCTGCACTCTGCCTCAATTGTATTCAAATCTATTTAAGAACATAAGAAAATGCATATTCATTAGGGATATCCTGAAAACTTAACTGGTTTGCAGCCCTCAAGGATCAGAATTGCCTACCCCTACTCTAAAACACTAATACTCCTATTAGGAAAACAGAACAAGCCAAGCTGCTATAGACCCTACATAAGAACTTGCCATACTGGGTCAGACCAAGGGTCCATCAAGCCCAGCATCCTGTCTTCAACAGTGGCCAATCCAGGCCATAAGTACCTGGCAAGTACCCAAAAAGTAAGGGGTAGATTTTAAAAACTTGCACTTGGGCGTCCATGTGCGCACGCTACCTGGCACGCACACATGGATGCCCGATTTTTTAACGTGCAGGTGCGCACATGTTATAAAATCGGGGGTTAACGCGCATAAGGGGGTGCACCCGCGGTCTTCACCCATTCCCTCCCAGGCCGCTCCAATTTAGGAGCGGCTTGTGACAGAACTTCCCTTCCCCCTACTCTATCCTTCCTACCCCTTCCCGCTCCCTAGCTGTATTCTAACCTCCCCCCATTCCTTTAATTTACTGTTTGTACCTGCCGGCACGCGATCCCCCAGCACAGCGGCAAATAGCCACTGTGCCTGGGACTTCTAGCTCCGCCTCTTTTTCAAAGCCCTGGGACATACGCACGTCGCCGGGACTTTTTAAAATACGCCTAGCGCGGTTACCCCCACCTACGCGCATAAGCATTTTAAAATCTACCCCTAAGTCTATCCCATGTTACTGTTGCTAGTAATAGCAGTGGCTATTTTCTGTCAACTTAATTAATAGCAGGTAATAGACTTCTCCTCCAAGAACTTAACCAATCCTTTTTTATACCCAGCTACACTAACTGCACTAACCACATCCCCTGGCAACAAATTCCAGAGTTTAATTGTGCATTGAGTGAAAAAGATCTTTCTCCGATTAGTTTTAAATGTGCCATATGCTATCTTCATGGAGTGCCCCCTAGTCCTTCTGTTATCCAAAAGAGTAAATAACCGATTCACATTTACCATTTCTAGTCCTCTCATGATTTTAAATACCTCTATTTTATATTTCCCCCCCCCCCCCCCCAGCCGTCTCTTCTCCAAGCTGAACAGTCCTAACCTCTTTAGTCTTTCCTCATAGGGGAGCTGTTCCATCCCCTTTATCATTTTGGTCACCCTTCTCTGTACCTTTTCCATCGCAATTATATCTTTTTTGAGATGCGGCGACCAGAATTGTACACAGTATTTAATTTGCGGTCTCACCATGGAGCAATCTAGAGGCATTATGACATTTTCCTTTTATTCACCATTCCCTTTCTAATAATTCCCAACATTCTGTTTCCTTTTTTGACTGCCGCAGCACACTGAACAGACAATTTCAATATTTTATCCACTATGACGCCTAGATCTTTCTTGGGTGGTAGCTCCTACTATGGAACCTACATTGTGTAATTATTGCATGGGTTATTTTTCCATATATGCATTACCTTGCACTTATCCACATTAAATTTAATCTGCCATTTTGATGCCCAATTTTCCAGTCTCACAAGGTCTTCCTGCAATTTATCACAATTCGCTTGTGATTTAACTACTCTGAATACTTTTGTATCATTTGCAAATTTGATTATCTCACTTGTCGTATTCCTTTCCAGATCATTTATAAATATATTGAAAAGTATGGGTCCCAATACAGATCCCTGAGGCACTCCACTCCCCTCCACTGAAAAAACTGTCCATTTAATCCTACTCTCTGTTTTCCTGTCTTTTAGCCAGTTTGTAATCCACGAAAGGACATCGCACCTATCCCATGACTTTTTACCTTTCCAAAAGCCTCTCATGAGGAACTTTGTCAGACGCCTTCTGAAAATCCAAATACACTGCATCTACCGGTTCACCTTTATCCACATGTTTATTAACTCTTCAAAAAGGTGAAGCAGATTTGTGAGGCAAGACTTGCCTTGGGGAAAGCCATGCTGACTTTGTTCCATTAAACCATGTCTTTCTATATGTTCTGTGATTTTGATATTTAGAACATTTTCCACTATTTTTCCTGCAGTGAATTCAGGCTAACTGGTCTGTAGTTTCCCAGATTGCCCTTGGAACCCTTTTAAAATATTGGGGTTACATTAGCCACCGTCTAGTCTTCAGGTACAATGGATGATTTTAATGAGAGTTTACAAATTTTTACTAATAGATCTGAAATTTCATTTTTGAATTCCTTCAGAACCCTAGGGTGTATACCATCCGGTCCAGGTAATTTATTACTCTTTAATTTGTCAATCAGGTCTACCACATCTTCTAGGTTCACCGTGATTTGGTTCAGTCCATCTGATTCATTACCCATGAAAACCTTCTCTGGAATGGGTATCTCCCCAACATCTTCAGTAAACACAGAAGCAAATAAATCATTTAATCTATCCGCGATGGCCTTATCTTCTCTAAGTGCCCCTTTAGTCCCTCGATCATCTAACGGTCCAACTGACTTCCTCACAGGTTTTCTGCTTCGAATATATTTTTTAAAGTTTTTACTGTGATTGTTTGCCTCTTCAGCCAAAACAGAAATTACACATTAGCAGAATACTTATCCTCAGTCACCCATGCAGAACAAAGACAGACTCTCACCAAATACAAAATAAAGTGACTATAATGGAAAAATGCAGATAAAAACTGAACTAGAAACCACAACAAGCCAGACTCTGCATGTCGTACACCAATGGAAAAACAGAAACATCACCATTCCTCAGAAAACAAACAATAAAATCAAGAAATATAAAGTATCAATCATAATAGTAAAACCATACTAATAATAATTATTTCAAAAACAGCTGATGAACAAAACATCCAATAATTAAAAAACTCATACATATATATTTTTAAATTTCCCAAACACGAATAAAATGATGTGCGCGGAGCAGGAGAGAGACCTTGGGGTGATAGTATCTAATGATCTGAAGTCGGCGAAACAATGTGACAAGGCAATAGCTAAAGCCAGAAGAATGCTGGGCTGCATAGCGAGAGGAATATCTAGTAAGAGAAAGGAAGTGATGATCTCTTTGTACAGGGCCTTGGTGAGGCCTCACCTGGAGTACTGTGTTCAGTTCTGGAGACCGTATCTCCAAAGAGACAGAGACAGGATGTGTTACGGCTACGGCTGCTGTGCAACCGCCTCACCACCAGGGGTCCCTCTAGTGCTGGCTCTCCTGGCAGGCCCAGTCCATCTCCCCTGTCCACTCTATGTTCTGGGCTTTTCCTTATAACCCTGCCTGACAGTTCCCTCGGTGCTTCGGCATCGAGCTCGCCTGGGCTCCCTGCTCTAGCCTTCCTTCCTTGCTTGCTGTGCATTTGTTCCCTGGACCTTGCCTTGCCTTGCCTTGCGCGGCCTTCGGGCCTCATTCCTTGCCTTGCCTTGCGCGGCCTTCGGGCCTCATTCCTTGCCTTGCCTTGCACGGTCTTCGGGCCTTCTGCCTTGCCCTGCTTACTGTGTGTGGCCTACGGGCCTTCTGTGTGTGTGTGGCCTACGGGCCTTCTGACCTGCCTTGCCCTGCTTACTGTGTGTGGCCTACAGGCCTTCTGTGTGTGTGTGGTCTACGGGCCTTCTGACCTGCCTTGCCCTGCTTACTGAGTGTGGCCTATGGGCCTTCTGTGTGTGTGTAGCCTACGGGCCTTCTGACCTGCCTTGCCCTGCTTACTGAGTGTGGCCTACGGGCCTTCTGTGTGTGTGTGGCCTACGGGCCTTCTGACCTGCCTGGCCCTGCTTACTGAGTGTGGCCTACGGGCCTTCTGTGTGTGTGTGTGGCCTACGGGCCTTCTGATCTGCCTTGCCCTGACCCAGCCTGAACCCAGACACTGCTACTTGCCGCCTGCCCTGACCCAGCCTGGACCCAGACACTGCTACTTGCCGCCTGCCCTGACCCAGCCTGGACCCAGACACTGTTACTTGCCGCCTGCCCTGACCCAGCCTGGACCCAGACACTGTTTCTAGCCTTTCCTGTCTCTCTCCACCTGGAGCCACCCTTCTGGGTGGTGTTTATGACTCCTGACCGGAGCCCATGCGTAACAGGATGGAGGCAGTCCAGAGAAGGGTGATCAAAAAGGTGGATGGTCTTCATAAAATGACTTATGAGGAGAGATTGAAGAACCTAAATATGTAATCCTGGAGGAGAGGAGGAGCAGGGGTGATATGATACAGACTTTCAGATACTTGAAAGGTTTTAATGATCCATGGTCAACAACAAATCTTTTCCATTGGAAAAAAATCAGTAGAACTAGGGGTCACGATTTGAAACTCTAGGGAGGAAGACGTAGAACCAATGTCAGGAAGTATTTCTTCACGGAGAGGGTGGTGGATGCCTGGAATGCCCTTCCGGAAAAAGTGATGAAGACTAAAACTATGAAGGATTTCAAAGGGGCATGGGATAAACACTGTGGATCCATAAAGGCTAGAGGATGGGAATGAAGAGAAGAGCCATGGGGTGGCTTGCTGGAATGGTGGCTACTACCTGGTGATTACTATCCTTACTCAATAAGCCTTCACACGGTTAATGCAACTCCAACATTGCTGTCTGCTTCAACGGCAAGGGGAAATGTGGAAAAGAGGATTTGCATTCAGACAACAACCAACAAGGACTGAACTACACAGTCTGGGTAAACAACTAAGTGTGGGGGTAGCTTGCTTATTGTGGCGGTTATTACCCTAAACCAATTAAGCCTGATACTTCGCTTTGAATGCATATACAGCATTGCTCTCTGCTTCAACGGCAGGGGGACATGTGGAAAAGAGGATTTACATTCAGATAATATCCAACAAGACATTGATCTGTGCAGTCTGGGTAAACCAGCATCAGTAGTTACTACCCTTTAATCATTAAGCCTTATGATTGACCTTTGATGCAACTCAACCATTACTCTCTGCATCATCGGCAGGGGGTGGCAGGAAATTCGAATCAAACAGTTACCAACAAGGGCCCTGAACTTGGTGGTCGGTGAAACAGATAAGTATGGGAAAATAAGTGTGGGAGCTTGCTGGGCAGACTGGATGGGCTTTTCTGCTGTCATTTCTTTGTTTCTATATGTTTCTATGTTTCTATAAAATATGTCAAAACTTCATATAGATCAAACACCCAATTAATTAAAATCAATAATAATAATAATGATAAAAAAAAATTGCTCACTCTCCATGCCTGGGAACTTTTAACTTCTGGTCAATCTGAAATTGTTGTGGAGAGGAAGGGAGGTGCACAAACTTTCTCCTTTCTCATATAAATACATATTCATCCTCTACGCAAACACTCTTTCAAAATTCACACATGCTCGCCCACATTTATACACTGGCTCCCTTTCTCTCTCTCTCAGGCACACACTGGATCCCTCTCTCTCAGGAATACAAACTCTCTGGCTCCCTCTCTCTCAGGCACACACAGGCTCCCGTCTGCTTTCTCAGGCAAACACATAAATACATGCTGGCTCCCTCTCAGTCTGGACCTGCACACAAGATTGGCACTGGTCATCGCAACTTGGGCACAATCTCACATGAAGGCCATTTGAGCAAGGCATGCCAAATGAAATCAAAGGGTAAGTTTAGTATCTGAGGACCCTTGGGCCGAGAAAGGATTGACGCTATCTGCAGGTTCCCCTGTCAGCAAGCAGACCCAGGCAAAGCAGAAACCAGTCGGGACCTTCACCTATACCAGCCCATGTTCCCTTCGGGTTGAGCTTTTGAGTGCCGGGGCTGGCAGGTCTTAGGAGGGGGTCTCTGCTGAGGGTGGAGGTGGTTGTTCTTGGATTGAAGCAGAGAGAGGTCTGTTATGGTTAAGTGTGTTTTGGTGGATCCTTGGGTGCTGTGGGAGATGACCACGCCCATGGGGAGGAGCCCCGTGAGGAGCCACAGCACTAGGCTAGACTCATAATGCACAAAACACAGTTCTTTTATTAAACAGCTTGAAGAGAGACACCAGAGGTGGCAGTAGTGAGGCAGTCTGGTAGTTGCAGTCTCAGGGTCCTCGGCAGAGGGAGCCCTTCTCTCCTTGATGACGATAGGAGGTTCCGCAGCAGGTTTCCCAGCTAGGAGATACTGTGGATGAGATAGATTGAGAGAGTACTCACTAGGTGTTTGCTGTTGGAATGTGTTTCCACCAGGTATGTTGAATAAGGTACAGGCACCGAGGCAGGAAGAGCAGGCACCTGAAATAAAGCAGAGGGCCCCCGAGGAGCGGGTACTCAGGTTAGCAGTTACCCCGAAGGGCAGAGAGAGAGCTTCCAGTGGCAGCACAGAAGCGGCTGAGTAGCGTAGACAAGAATGAATTTGAGTCCTTGCTAACTCAATGAGCTAGCAAACTAGTGAAGGTAGTGACATCAGCATGAGGGAATGCCCTTGAGGTTCGCGCCAAGGGTGGTATAAAGACATGGGTTGCGTGCGGGCACGCACCCTAGTAGGTACCTGGGAGGAGCAATGGCGAAAGGCTGCACCATAGCCATTCCGGGGATGCCGGAGAGGTCGGCTTGTAGACACTGTGGTAGCCATCTTTCCTAGGTAAGTGGGAGAGGTCGTGATTAAGGTGAGGCAAACGGGGCGAAGCCGTCTAGCACCGACGGACGCAACAAGATCGCATCGCTCAAGGTCAAAGTGCTGGTCAGGGCAGGTGGCGGTCAGGCATATCCGATAACAGGCAGTGGTCGGTGGTAGGCTGCATTCAGGGGAATCCAAGATCAGGCTGAAGTCAAACCAGGTATCCATCCAAAAGGGAAATAGGGATGGATATGCAGGGCAGGTAGGCAAGAAGAAGCACAGGCAGGTAAGAAACATGGAAGTCAAGGCTGTACTAAGGACAAGGCTGGATTGAAGACAAGACTGGACTGAAGACAAGATGCTGAAGATGAGGCTGTAACTGAAAACAAGGTTCAAACTGAAGACAAGACGCTGAGGCAATACGCTCTACTGCTAGAGTAGTGGGACCTGTTATTGAGGCAATGAGGCAGGAGGAACTCAAAGGTGAAATTTCTGATCTATTGGTTAAAATTTGTAACCTATCATTAAAATCATCCATTGTACCTGAAGACTGGAGGGGGGCCAATGTAATCAATTGTACCTGAAGACTGGAGGGGGGCCAATGTAATCAATATTTTAAAAAGGCTCCAGGGGCGATCCGGGTAACTATAGACCAGTGAGTCTGACTTCAGTGCCGGGAAAAATAGTGGAAACTATTCTCAAGATCAAAATCGTAGAGCATATAGAAAGACATGGTTTAATGGAACACAGTCAACATAGATTTACCCAAGGGAAGTCTTGCCTAACAAATCTGCTTCATTTTTTTGAAGGGGTTAATAAACATGTGAATAAAGGTGAACTGGTAGATTGACTGTATTTGGATTTTCAGAAGGTGTTTGACAAAGTCCCTCATGAGAAGCTTCTAAGAAAACTAAAAAGTCATGGGATAGGAGGCGATATCCTTTCGTGGATTACGAACTGGTTAAAATCCAGGAAACAGAGAGTAGGATTAAATGGTCAATTTTCTCAGTGGAAAAGCGTAAACAGTGGAGTGCCTCAGGGATCTGTACTTGGACCAGTGATTTTCAATATAGATATAAATGATGTGGAAAGGAATACGACGAGTGAGGTTATCAAATTTGCGGATGATACAAAATTATTTATTTTTATTTATTTTTATTTTAACAATTTTTCTATACCGTCGTTTGGTGGGAACCTTCACAACGGTTTACATCAAGGCACATAAAATGAGGCTAACTTCTCTTAAGTTACATAGGTGCCAATTTAGGGTCGGTAACATAGTTTGTAAATGATATAAATTGGTAAGTGTACTGAGTCATTTCCGATTCACATTCTTACTTAAATCAGAAGCGGATTGTGATACATTACAGGAAGACCTTGCAAGACTGGAAGATTGGGCATCCAAATGGCAGATGAAATTTAATGTGGACAAGTGCAAGGTGTTGCATATAGGGAAAAATAACCCTTGCTGTAGTTACACGATGTTAGGTTCCATATTAGGAGCTACCACCCAGGAAAAAGATCTAGGCATCATAGTGGATAATACTTTAAAATCGTAGGCTCAGTGTGCTGCAGCAGTCAAAAAAGCAAACAGAATGTTAGGAATTATTAGGAAGAGAATGGTTAATAAAATGGAAAATGTCATAATGCCTCTGTATCGCTCCATGGTGAGACCGCACCCGGAATACTGTGTACAATTCTGGTTGCCGCATCTCAGAAAAGATATAGTTGCGATGGAGAAGGTACAGAGAAGGGCAACCAAAATGATAAAGGGGATGGAACAGCTCCCCTATGAGGAGAGGCTGAAGAGGTTAGGGCTGATGAGCTTGGAGAAGAGACGACTGAGGGGGGATATGATAGAGGTCTTTAAGATCATGAGAGGTCTTGAATGAGTAGATATGAATCGGTTATTTACACTTTCAAATAATAGAAGGACTAGGGGGCATTCCATGAAGTTAGCAAGTAGCACATTTAAGACTAATCGGAGAAAATTATTTTTCACTCAACGCAGAATAAAGCTCTGGAATTTGTTGCCAGAGGATGTGGTTAGTGCAGTTAGTGTAGCTGGGTTCAAAAAAGGTTTGGATAAGTTCTTGGAGGAGAAGTCCATTAACGGCTATTAATCAAGTTTACTTAGGGAATAGCCACTGCTATTAATTGCATCAGTAGCATGGGATCTTCTTAGTGTTTGGGTAATTGCCAGGTTCTTGTGGCCTGCTTTGGCCTCTGTTGGAAACAGTATGCTGGACCTGATGGACCCTTGGTCTGACCAGCATGGCAATTTCTTATGTTCTTAGCAGATGAGCCCTTTTCTAGGGCTTTAGTGGTGACATTATCATCTGGTGACGTGTGGCCTTTCCCATCACTGGCCCTTTAAATCAAGGGTGATTGGACATGTGCACACCTAGGAAGGGGTATGTCAGCTGGAGCCAGCGGCGTTGGGCTGAGAGCAAAGTCAGCAGCACTGGGCCGCTTGAGGAGTCGGCTGTGTCAGGCCACATGCAGAGTTGGTAGCGTCTTGCCACATTGGAACATGGCGTACCGCCACATGGAGCTCAGGCAAAATGTTGGGAGCTGACAGGATAGGCCCGGCCAAAGGGATGAGTGTGGTGGTCCATGGAAGTAACCCACGGACTGCCAAATGAAACATTTATTTTATATTTGTCTGGATTCAGTTAGTACCAGTCACAGGAACCCTATACAGTTTCTTGACTGGTACTAACTGAATCCTAATTTTGGATACATAATGCTCCAAGGTTTTTCAGATCCTTATTTACTATCCTCAGTTCCAGGAACTTAGTAGTTCTGTTAGTTTTTGGAGAGAAACAAAATCTTTAGAACCATTGCATATTTTTCATTGCAGCTATGTCTAATGTATGTGATAAGAAGACAAGTTTTAAGTCTGCCATAAGGAGGGCAATAATCAAAGCAAAACTATCTATATAGTTTTACTTTGTTTATTCTGGCAAACCCTATGGATAAAAAGTTACTTGTAGGGTTTGAAGAAATGTGGGCAGTTTGATTATTGCCTCCTGAAAAGTCAGACACTAGAAATGTTGTAGAGAGATAAATAGAAAGAGCTGTGATCTGTTCTAGTGAGGACATCTGCTGGCTGCTGGTAGATTATCAGGGCCAAAAGGGAACTTGATCTATAAGATGCAGTTATGGATGCCAAGCTGCATATCCAGGGCTAGATATATTAAGGGGCCCTATATTTCAAGAAACACAACATTTGAAGTTGACTTGAACTAGGATTAGGAGAGGTACATGATATTTTGGCAGAGATGTTAGCCTCCTGCAGTAACCTAGCTCTTGAATATTTAACCATCTGCACTCTTACTTTCCTGGAAGGAAACCCCCAATATGGACACCTTGGGGGCTGTAACACTATGATTCTTCATTTGCAGCTACTCTATGATTTTATCCCATTCATATCCCATTCCTCCTCTATCTGCTCAGTCATTACAATATTAATCTTTAGCCAAGAACCAGATACAGATGTTCCCTGGGATATGTAGCATGTGTGCAACCTGAGTCTGACCAATAGGTGTCACCATTGCACAATGACTGGGACTCTCTCCCCAATGGCTTTAACTATTGTCTCTGCCTCATTCCCTGCCCTAATTGATCCAAGGAACAGAAGCCAAGTTTAGAAATCACAGCTATGTCTCCTCTATGGTAGTACACAGCATTGCCACTGAGCCATTGGGCTGGCCCTTTATATGTATTTTTAATATGTCTATCACAGTCACTATCAAGAAAAAGAACTTACCTAACAAAATAAGAGCTCTAAAAAGAAATAGTTACTGAGAACCCGTGCAATAAGTATAGCAGGTTGAATAAGGTCTCAAAATTTCAAATCATTTAACTTTTTGATGCTTAAAAAGGAACCTGTGAAATTGTCTTTTTTAATTTTACAGAGTTCACTTAAAAGTTATGTTTAGCACAGCTTGCTATTTCCAGATATTTTATTTTACAGCATACCGCATGTTTATCAGTGCTGCATAAAAAAAAACAGCATCTGTTCACATTTCCATCATTGTATATAATCAACTAGGAATCCAAAAATATTCTAAGGAAGGCACAGAGGTGACCTGCATGGAACAGCAGTTACAATCCTAAACAGAAAGCATGGGGTTAGCCTGCATCGAGCATAACATTTCTGCCTGAGGGTAATGTGCATGGAGCAGCAGTTACAATCCTAGAAAGCTTGCTGGGTAGCCTGGATGACCCATTTTCATCTTTTTCTGTTGTCATTTACTTTGTTACTATGTTTTGTTGTTATTTAATTCCATGCCCTCTGCATTTTGATGGAAGAAGCATTGTCAGAACCATTCTGCAGTGACAATGCATTCATCAACAATGGGAAGAAGTGCTGCACTAATATGTGTAAGCCCCAACAGAATTTAGCGATATATTTCTATGACACCTATAGAATATTACAGATTGTTATACTATAATGGTAGTAATGTACAGAATTTTCTGAAAGCAAATGAACAAAATGAAGAAACATCAGGACAAGATTCTGCATTATGGGTGACATTTGCAAACATTTTTACCTGTGGATTTACACCAACTTTCAAAGGGAAAGTATACGCATGCTTTTTCCTTTGAAAACTGCCAAATGTATAAAGTACTGATAGACTTTTGCACCAAGTTATTGTGCATGTAGAATTTGAATGAAAAATAACAGGCATGGATTTGAAGATATAATCTACACACTTTTTTCTGATCCTTCTTAAAATACCACCCAGGAATGCCTCTGTCAAATGCATCTGAAGAAAGAGAAACATGCATTTTCTCCTATGCTGAGCAAAATAGAAAGGTATAATAGTTGCACATCAGTGCCTGCCAGGAAAAATGGTTGAAACTATTATAAAGAACAAAATTACTGAACATAGATAGTCATAGTTTAATGGGACAAAGCCAACATGAATTTAGCCAAGGGAAGTCTTGCCTCTCCAATCTGCCACATTTTATGGAAGGCATCAATAAAGATGTGGATAAAAGTGAGGCAATTGACATAAAAGGTAGATTTTAAAAGCCTTGCATGTACAAAAATGGCCATTTATGCATGTAAGCGACCCAAGCAAGAGCTATGTGCATTTTAAATAGCTGGGAATGGTGCGCATACATTGATGTATGTGCAGTCAGAAAAGGGGCAGGGCATGGGTGCTCCAGTACTGGCTCACGTAGCCTCTAATTTTCCTCAGCCAGTACACGTAACATATGTTCTCCTTATTAGGTGCAGGGGAGGGGGAGAGAGAGAGAGAACCTCTTTGTAGGGCTCAGTCTGAGACTCTATATGGCCTTTTGATTCAGGGTGGGTTGGGATTAGGGCGGTGTTGTTACTGTTGCGTTTGTGCCTGTTCTCGCCCTCGCTCCACCCTCTCTACCTTTGTGGCGACTCCCTTCGGGTCTGACAGACAGATGCTGCTGCGGCTTCTCCTCGCCGCTTCTCCCCGGAATCCCCGGGCTGGCCTGACGCTGCAGATCCGCCATGTTCCTGATAACATAAAGGCGCGCGCTCCAGAGTTTGTACCAGCAAGGGCGCGAACCTCGGGGGCATCCCCCCATAGTGACGTCATCCGCTTCCAACTTAAAAGGTCTTTTGTTGCAACTACGAATCGAGTTAGCAAGGGGAATTCTTTTTCTGCTGCTCTGCCTCTACAAACTTACCAAGGGGTACCTGCTCCTCGGGGGCCCCGCTCTCTCTTCTTGATTTCATATTGTTAAGACGGGATCCGGTACTCGCCCCTCGAGGGCCTACGTCCCTGAATGCTCAGAAGACTCCTTACTGCCTGAAGCGATCGCAGACGTGAACACTGTGAGTTCTATTACAGATAGGAATTGGTACTTGCTCCATGAGGGCCTATGTTCCTAATCTCTGAAGACTCTCTTTATTTATTTTATTTATTTATTTAAAAACTCTTCTATACCATCGTTAAGTTAGAAAACCATCACAACGGTTTACAGCAAGGCATGATAATGAAAATATGAGTGGTATAGATTACAAATTAATCATGTGCCATCATAGTACGGTAACAATTTAATACATAAACTAAGACGTTATCGCAGGTAGAGAGATCGTGAGTCATGATTGCAGATAGGAACCGGTACTCGCGCCACGAGGGCTCATGTTCCTAAAACCCTTCAAAAACTCTTTTCTATCTCAGAAGCTATCGCATACCTATATCTGGCGCATTACTATTTCATATTGCAGATAGGAACCGTTACTCGCTCCACGAGGGCCCATGTTCCTAAAACCCTTCACAGACTCTCTTCTATTTTCAGAGGCTATCACATACCTATATCTTGTGAATTACTATTACAGATTGTAGATAGGCCCTCGTGGAGCGAGTACCGGTTCCTATGTTCCTAAAACCCTCCAAAGACTCTTCTATTCCAGAAGCCATCTCATACACAGATATTGTGAGTTCTTATTCCAGACTGCATATAGGAACCAGTACTTGCCTACGGCTCCTGTGCCTGAATATACTGAAGACTCTCTGTTGCATAGAAGCCATTACAGATATCTACAATTGTGAGTGTATCATCTACTACTGGTTATGTATCCAGCATACCTGTCTACTCACTACCTATAGTCTCTCTCTACAGCTCAACAACCCAGAGATCACAATTCCAGTATCGGAGGGACTTCAGCCCTGCCGGGCACATCAGCTCACTACTGCCACCTCTGGGGGTTCTACTTCCTGTCTAATAAAGAACTATCTGCGTTTGTCTCCATACTCCAGCCTAGCTGGTGGTCCCTCTCAGGATATCCTCCTGGGGGCACTGTCATCTGCCTTCGGCGAAAGGATTCACCTATTTCCATTAAGTGTTCATTCCTTACACTACTAGAGCGGTATCATACAGACTGCCATTCTGTGGGAGCCAACCCACAACAGATCATTAACTCCACCTACGGAGTATTACAAATTACTAGCTCCTCCCCTTGGGGGAGCAGCATTGTACAAGATTGTCAACTCCGCCCCTCTGGGGGAGCAGATCCATAACAGATTGCTAACTCCTCCCCTTTGGCGGGGTGATTTATTACAGTTACAGACACTTTCAAAGGTATACATTGTAAAATTAACCTCCATTAAAGAATTTTTGACCTTATAAGTGACGAAATGGAGTTCATTTGTACACTGCAGTCTCTGTTAACTGCATTGTACAAATCAACTGAGCTCCAGCTCCCTTCCTTCACACTTTTCCTCCTTGACCCCTTTGTTTTGTCCCTATTGCTCCTGTTTCACTGCCTTCTGAGCCCCTTGCCCACCCTCTCACACCTTCACAATATCCAGCTCCTTTTCCACTGCCTCTCATACTCTCTCCAGTACTGCAGATCATTCACACCCTCACGCATACTTTCCCCATCTCATCTAACACCCCCCCCCCCCCCCCCACTCATACTCACCCAACTGCAAAGTTCCTACTGTCTGCCACAAATGACTGCTCAGTCTTTGTCCCTGCTCTCGGCATCTCCAAATCCTTGTTCTGCACCCACCCCCACCCCTGCCACTTTTATCTCAGATTCCCTGCTCTCCCGAGTCCTAGACTCCCAGTCACTGAGTTCCTGCTCTTACCCCCTGGTCACAAAGTCCCCATTCTTCCCCTAGTCTTCAAGGCCCTATTCTTTCCCACTCTCCCACCACCCAGTGTCTGAGTCCATAAAGAACATAAGAACATGCCATACTGGGTCAGACCAAGGGTCCTTCAAGCCCAGATCCTGTTTCCAGCAGTGGCCAATCCAGGCCATAAGAACCTGGCAAGTACCCAAAAACTAAGTCTATTCCATGTTACCATTGCTAATGGCAGTGGCTATTCTTTAAGTGAACTTAATAGCAGGTAATGGACTTCTCCTCCAAGAACTTATCCAAACCTTTTTTAAACCCAGCTACACTAACTGCACTAACCACATCCCCTGGCAACAAATTCCAGAGTTTAATTGTGCGTTGAGCAAAAAAGAACTTTCTCCGATTAGTTTTAAATGTATTACATGGCATGCTAACTTCATGGAGTGCCCCCTAGTCTTTCTATCATCCAAAAGAGTAAATAACTGATTCGCATCTACCCATTCTAGACCTCTCATGATTTTAAACACCTCTATCGTATTCCCCCTCACCTGCTCTCTCTCCCTAGTACCCAAGTGATAGCCCTGCTCCCCCACTTCCAGTCCACTTCTCCCTCTGCTCTCTCACCCTTCCAGTCCATTCTTCCCCTGACTTCTCCCAAATTCCATTGCCCCAGTCTCCACTTTACCCTAGAACCCAATCTTGCCCTGTTCTCCCACCCGCAGAACCCCAGTTCCCACCTAATCTGTCCCCCGGTCCCCATTCCTACCTTTTTTTCCCACCCCCAAGTACCCTAGTCCCCACTCCCATGTGACAATGCCATTCTTCCCCTGCTCTCCTGGTCTCCCTTCCACACCTTATCTTCCCACAAATCCCCACATCTTTTGTTTGGCAGGCTCCCACTACAAATACAATACCTCTTCTTCTGACCCGCAGTTGAAATCTCAACCCTGTTTGAACTGTGGAGCTCTGTCTCTACGGAGCCCCACGTGGTTCAAACAACTGCAGCTTCTCTTGCGCTGCCAGACCCGCGATGGATTTGTCATTCATGCAGTGGACTAGTGATGCCCTTGAGCATTAGTGCCTATGGCCGAGGCCATATTGGCCATAGGCTAGCTATGGCTCAGCTCCTGATCGCTTTTCTTCTCCTCCTTCAGCCCCTTCTGCTCTTTTTTTTTCTGGGCAACTGGTGCGGTGGGGAAGGATGAGCGGCAAGAGGCCAAAAAAAAAAACCCAAAACAAAAAATCAGGAGGAGGGGAGAAGAAAAGAGGCAGGGTGAGGCAGCCGCTAGAGGAGTTTGGGGGGATGGCAGTTCTTGCCGCTTCCAAATTTTGCCACCTGAAGCAGCCGCCTCACCCTGCCTCATTATAGGGTTGGCACTACCTATCACTGTTGGAAAAATTAATAATACATTCCATATTATCCATCTTGTGAACATGCCCATCCCCCAGTCCATCCCATGCTCCATAAAGAGAAATCCCTTGTTTCCCAGTAAAAACATAAGCAGGAAATATATACATTTTGGAACAACCTCCAAATCCCCATACAATCAAATTGCTTGTGCCCCCCTCCCCCCAACATTTAGCAGAATGCATTCCCCACGATCACAATCAGGAAAGTGTCCCATAGCAAAATACATCATGACAACCTGTGTACCTGAATAGAATATTGAGACATTACCATGAAACATAAAGCAGGAGGCAGTTTTAGAATAGATAATCCCAATTTCCCCCCAACAGAAACTGATTCAATAACACATAATTTAACCATATATCCCTTATAAGATTGCCTCCCCACCTCACCCAGGTTTATTGGGAATTCTGCCTTGGTGCCAACTCTACAGCACCGAGGCTGCAGCTCCTGACATACCTGAGCCTATCTATACAAAATAACAGTTATGAGCCGAGTCTCCCTCCCAGTACCATAATTGCTCTTAATAATAATTAAAAAAAAAGCTGGAACAAAGAAAAAAAAAGTATGTTGCCCATAGTACGCAAAGACAAAAAAGCGCATAGCCCAGATGTCAGCTGTAAGATCCAAAGCACTCGTAGTCACTGCCATGCAGTCTAGAAAACAAGGAGGAGATATGGCAGCATTTGGTAGAAAGTAAACTCCATCGTGCCATCAGATAAGTCATATGGGGTTAGATATTACAAGAAAAGGCGCCATGTTTTCCAGCACCACAAGCTCCTATAAGAAAGTAGTCCTGAAAGGAAAGTTTCCCAGTGTTATAAATAGTTATGGATATGTGGGCCAGTGTAAGGAAGGAATGTGCAAGATAGGCAATATTATAAAAAAAAAAATAACAAGAAACAACAACAAAAAAAGGAAAACAAAATCCAAAAAAATAATTAAACAAAAACCAAAGTCTCCCTGATTCTGTCCATACTATTAGGGCAAGGCAAAAGAAAATCTTAAGTTGCTAAAAACAGATTAATAGGAAGTATTGTACTTTAGGAGTCTTACAGGTAAATTTTGAGAGGGAGGGAGGGAGAGAGAGACAAAATAACACTCTAAATATTTCCCACTGTAAAAGGGTTACTTTCAACTAAGGGTGGGTGAAAATCTACCTGTTACCGCAAAACACAAGGTCCCTCAGCCATGATCACTGGCACCCTTCACAATGGCTTACCCTCCAATATGCTGGGCTAGTGGCTGCAGTTGCTCCATTGTTATGAAGAAATTTCTGCAAGTCTTCCACTGCCTCAAAAAAGTGAGTTTTATCCTCTGCCACCACTTTCAGGCATGCTGGATAGAGCATAGCATAAGTAATACCCTTTTGCCACAAGGCTTTTTTATTCTCAAGGAAGCTTGCACACTTTTTTTGGAGCATCTGGGAGAAATCTGTAAAAAAAGAATATTCAGTGTTGCTTATAATATATTTCTTGCATCTGCCGTGCTTTATTTAGCACCCATTCTCTATCCCCAAAATTGTGAAACTTGAGGATAGCTTTCTTCAGAGGATGGTGGAGCCAGCACCTGATGTGCCCTCTCCAGCTTCATACTCACCTTTTTTGTTTCCAAACCGAGGTCCTTCAGGAGCCATTTAGAAAAAAGGCTACTGCGTTTTCTCTCTCCTCTCACTCGGGGAAACCAACGATTCTCAAATTCTTCCATTGGCCCCTATTTTCCATGTCATCTAGCTTGGCCTCTGTAGTTACCAGCCGATGTTTGAGGGAATTGATTTTTTTCAGGCTTCCATCAGCAAGAGCTCTAGGCCTTCCACATGGCCAATCGTTTCACTGAGATGCGCTGCTTGCTTCTGCACCAAGGACACTAATGCGATGACTTTTTCCACTACCACACTCAGCTTAGAATTGATGCTGGAGGCGAGTTTCTCAGAGAAGGATTTGAACATTCTTTGAAGCATTTTTGTGGTGTCTATAATTGTAGACAGCATAGGCCATTCCTCATTGAAGACAGAGTTCGACTCATGGCCTGCTCTCTGCTGCATTTCCCCCACTTTTTAAGCCCAGAGAGCCAGAAGAGATTTTTTTTGTGGCAGTCCTTACTCATTTTGAGGGGTTTAATCTACCAAATTACAAATATTAAGCAGAATATGTTGTGTGGACCAGGAGAGCTCTCCCTGTCTGCACCCTCTTTGGCAGATGACATTTAATGTGGGAAAATGTAAAGTGATGCATGTAGGGAAGAGGAACCCAAATTATAGCTACATGATGCAAGGTTCCACATTGGGAATCACCACCCAGGAAAATAATCTAGGCGTCATCGTGGGTAATATGCTGAAATCCTCTGCTCAGTTTGCAGTGGCAGCCAGGAATATAATTAAAATGCTAGGAATTATTAGGAAAACAATGGAGAATAAAAGAGAGGGTGTCATGCCTCTGTATCGCTCCATGGTGAGACTGCACCTTGAGTATTGTGTGCAATTGTGGTCATCACATTTCACAAAAGATATAGCAGAATTAGAAAAGGTACAGAGAAGTGCGACCAAAATGATAAAGGGGATGGAACAATTCCCGTATGAGGAAAGATTATGTAGGTTAGGGCTCTTCACCTTGGAGAAGAGACAGCTGAGGGGAGATACGATAGAGGACAATAAAATAATGAGTAGAGTTTAACAGGTAAACGTGAATCAGTTGTTTACGCTTTCAAAAAGTACAAAGACTAGGGGATATGCAATGAAGTTGCTAAGTAATACATTTAAATCAAATAGGAGAAAATATTTTTATACTTAATGCATAATTAAACTCTGGAATTTGTTGCCAGAGAATGTGAAGTGAACTGTTAGTGAAGCTGGATTTACAAAAGGTTTGGACAAGTTTCTGAAAGCAAAGTTCATAAGCCATTATTAAGGTGGGCTTGGGGAAATCCACTGCTTATCGCTGGGGTAAGCAGTATGGAATCTGTCAACCTTTTAAGATCCTACCAGGCACTTGTGACCTGGATTGGCCACTGTTGGAAACAGGATACTGGGTTTGATGGATTTTTGGTCTGACCCAGAATGAAAAATCTTATGTTCTTATATTCATATTCCCAAAGCTGACATCACTAAACTAAAAATAAAAAATATTTTTTTCTACCTTTGTTGTCAGGGCATTTTATTTTTTTAATCTCGTATCAGGTTGGAAGCTCTTGCAGTACAAACTACACTGGAAATGGTGTCTCAATGCTGGTTTATTAATCGATAAGGCGATAACTTAAACATTCTCCCTTTTATGATGTACTGCAGGTACAGATTAATAGGGAACTTCAATCAAGGTTATAAACACTCACAGTTGAGGTAAAGCTTAAATCCAGTCTTCATACGCAGTCCAGCTCAGTTTCTACAGTAATTCCTCTTCATGAACAACACAGTCAATAACGGAGACACAACTTCTACTTATAGGACTAACACAGCACTTCAAGATTTTCATATTGCATAGCATCAGTATACATAGGATTAGAAGTTTACAGGTCTTCCAAAGGAATCCCACACTGTCTAAATGCCAGGAACACCTTCCAGATGCCCCAGCATACCTTTTGAATCCCCTGAAGATCAATCTGAACAGGGATGGGGGGTCACATAAAAGGCTATCAGTAATCTCTGCCTGGAATCCTCAGAGCCATTCTGTGACTCTACATACAACATACCGGACCCTGGACCAAAGCCAACTGCAACACCTTTTGTCCTAACATCACATTAGACCTAGTCTCTCTTTTCCACTTTCCTCAGGTCTTGTCTTCTCCTAACTATTTTCAGGATCTTCTTTCCATTTTTTTGTTTCTTCTGCCTCTTCCTGTCTTCTTCACTACCTCCCCTACCTGTCTCTGGCATTGATCTTTCCTTTTCATCTCTGGTTTCTTCATAACTTTTTTCTGCCTGTATCCACTGATAACTGTAATACCTTTTCATCTCCCCTTCTGTCATTCTCATTTACTCAATCTCCCTCTTTATAACTCTCACCTATCTGCAAACTTTCTATCTCCCACTCCTCCCAATTTCATATCCACACTGTCTCCCCCCTTTCCAGTTCTCCAATTCCCTTGATTCTCTTGCTTATTCCCCAGCCTATTTTCCCCTATCACCCACTCCCAGTCCCCCATTTCCATCCTCTGTATCACACACTCCTCAGCCCAATCGTCAGCTTTACATCCCCTCACTAGCCCCAACTCCTTGTTTTACTCATCCTCTCCCTTTACCGTACTTTCATCTCCTACCCAGCCCGATTTCCACCCTTCCTCACCCCCTTCATAGAACCATCTGAGAGAGTATACACAAGAAAACCCCAGAATACCTTAAAGGTCTAGATCCAAAGATGTGGTCCGGTCCACCTTAAGTTTCAGACAAGAAGGAGTCATGGTTTGGGTGGAGCCTGCTGGGAAGGTGTATATCTAGCTGGGCTCAGAAAGGAATAGGAGGCCCCAGGGAATGAAGGAACATAAAGAAGGCCCAGAATGAGAGACTATATGTGTTCTAATAACTCTTTGTTTATAAGCTGCGAAGGTGTGCAGAGCTTTTTCTTGTTCATTGTATATTAATAAAAGTGCATGGAAAACCAGCCGGAGCCCAGCCTGCATCTATGCTCTGGCCATTCTGATCACACACAGTACCGCCTATGGTGTAAGAAGTGGAATCTCTGAGCTAAAGCTTGCATAGCCAGAAACCCATGTCAAGCAGCGGAAGAATTTTTTTTCTTTCCTGGTTCTTGGGGGCCTAGTGACAGCGGCTGCTGGGAAAGGTTCTTAAAACAGGCCAAGGAGAATAGTTACGCCTGGAGAGAGGGACTTAATAGTAAGTCAATTCTGAACAGGCAGGATTTTTTTTTTTTTCTTTTTTCTGTAAGAAAGGAAACTTGCTGTCTGGCGGTTCCAGAAGGAAATATTTGTGGTACTAGAGCTGGTAGGCTAGCATGCAGTGAGCCTTACGGGCCCTCATTGTGGGACAGCAGAAACCTGGGGGGGTGTAAAGACTCTGCTGTAGTGGCCGAGGTTGGTGGTGTAGAAGTGTAGTCGTGTATGTGACCAGGTCAGCAAGCTCTCAGATGAATCCTCAGGGGTGTGCAGCACAGCTCCCTCCTCCAAACCAGGTCTCCCTCAGGTATAGGGGCCCACAACTCACCCAGCAAAGTCTCTAAAGGTAAAGAGGGGGAGGCAAGGATAATAAAATAAAAAATGTGCTTCACTTTTAGTATACTAAAATGTATCTATTTTATTTTAAATACTTAGAACAATACCAGATTTCAGAGTCATCAAAATGTGCACATATATACGATATCTTTACTCTTCTCTAATTTAAATAAGCATGCTAATTTTTCATTATCATTAATAATAATTCTTTTTCATATATTGTTTTCCTTAGGGAAATTACTGTACTAAACAAGCAAGCAAATACAAAACAATTGTCAACATATTCAGGATGCATTTCTATTAGATAAGTATTCTCTTGTAAAACTATTTTATTATATTTCTTTTCAGAAGTTAATTCTCAATGTTTTCTTCCTATAACTATTAAGAATTGATTCTTTGTGTTCTTTTTCTTGTTTTTCAGGTCAAGACAAGTTCTCCTTGTTGGATTCAGGTAAGTAACTTTTGTGTTTTATGTATAGTCTTTTCTTTTTGTCTTTCCTGTTCTCTTTCTTTTTTTTTTCTTTGTGCCTAATAACTTGATGTGTGTTTATAAGCTCAGGCCTGGCTATAGTTACTAATGTTATTTTCTTTGTAATTAAAAACTTATCTGTAGTTTCTTCTGACTGTGCTGGCTAGTTCTTTCTTCTTCTCCTCTTTCCTCTTGTGGCTTTCTCTTCAACCTACTATCCTACAGGATGTTGCCAGAGGATGTGGTTAGTAGAGATGAGCTTCATTTTTCTGTGTGAGGTCGGGTTTCAGTTTGGGCGCTTTGTGAGAAAAATTTGTTTTCCCGCAGGTCGTTTTTGGTGAAACGAATTGGAAAAAATGAATAAAAAAAAAACACCCCAACCCTTCAAATTTACTTTATTACAACCCCCCTCCCACCATCCCGATCCCTCCCCAAGACTTACTAAAAGCCCTGGTGGTCCAGTGGGGTCCCGCGAGCGATGTCTCCCTCTCAGGCCAACGGGCCATCAGACCTGCCAGGAATCAAAATGGCGCCAGTGGCCCTTTGCCCTTACCATGTGACAGGGGCTACAGGTGCCATTGGTCGGCCCCTGTCACATGGCAGGAGCAATGGATGGCCCATGCCATTTTCTAAGATGGCACCGGACGTTCATTGCTCCTACCATGTGACAGGGGCCAACCAATGGCACCGGTAGCCCCTGTCATATCATAAGGGCAAAGGGCAGGAGCGAGTTGCGCGTGCTGGCACACAATCCATGGCACAGTGGGAAATGGCCGCTGTGCTGGGTGCCTCTAACCACGCCACACCCCACCCCCCTCCCCGTGGCCCCGGGGATTTACACGCGTGGCCGGGCCTTTGAAACTTGGACCGGCGTGCGTAAGCCTGGGATTTACATGCGGAAGGTTTTGAAAATTTACCCCTTAGTGTTTCACTTTTCAATGGGGCTATTCTCTCCCTAAATATATATCTAGATGGGTTCCAGTCTACTGTCCCTAATCATAATACAGTGTATTATGGAGCTTCAGACTGGATTGGGCAGTTGGTATTTTTTCCTTGTATGCCAGAATAACTATCAGATAATGTGAACACATATTAAGAGATTGTGGTATGCAGGGAACATTTTTTGGTTCAGTTCAGATTTTCAGTTCAGTTTCCTGTTTTGTTTGGTTATTTAGCTCAGATTAGAAGCTCATTCATTTCATTTAGGTCATTCATTTCTACTAAAGTCAATGTAGTAAGTAATACATCCTGGGTGGCATATTCAAAGTGCGTTCAGTGCTCGATCGCCAGATATCCTTGTAACTTAGTCAGATAAGCTATATCTGGCTAAGGGGGTCATTTTCCAAAGGTATCGCCCACAGAAAGGGGCTTTTCCCGTGCGATATCTAAATTGGGGTGGAGTTGGTGTGGCCTCGGGGTGGACTCCGCGACTACTTCGCTGATGGCGAAAAGGTTAGGACACTTTATTGCTGCCAGCAGCGCGCCCAATAGCGCCACTTTTCACGGTGGCGCTATTGGGTGCGAAAGCTGGCAGCGATCGCACCACAGAGGTGCGATCGCTGTCGGCTTTCGCAGCCCACCTCCTGCTTCGCGCCCCCTGCCCGTTACTGCTGGATTTTCTAAGGTCTGCAACCTTAGAAAATCCAGGCCTACGTTACTTAGCTGGCTAGACTTTCAATATCTACCCCTCATATGTTGTGATGGGACTATGCCCTCAGGCAGCAGGCTGTGGGAGGTAGCTGACCAGCCTGGATGTCATCACCATTAATTAATGCTCTTGCTGCTCAGGGGGTGTGCACATACCTGGGAAATCTGATTTCTTCCCTCCTGTTCCCTGCAGGCTGCCGGGGGAGGGGGGACAGAAACAGCAGAAGAGGAGAGGCTGGATTAGAGAGCAGAATAATTCGTCCTTTCTTTTTCTCTCCTTTTCCATTCCAAAATCATACCCTCCACTTTCCCTGCAGGACAATAGGGAAGGAGAAGCAAGAGGAAGAGAGGGGCTGGATTAGGGAGCAGAATGGGTCTTGCCTGTTCAATATGCTCCAATTTCAGCCCCACTACCTGCCCTCCTGTTCTTTGCATCCTGCCTTGGATGGGAGGGGCTGGAAAAGAAAGTAGTTACATGATGTTAGGTTCCATATTAGGAGCTACCACCCAGGAAAAAGATCTAGGCATCATAGTGGATAATACTTTAAAATCGTTGGCTCAGTGTGCTGCAGCAGTCAAAAAAGCAAACAGAATGTTAGGAATTATTAGGAAGGGAATGGTTAATAAAACAGAAAATGTCATAATGCCTCTATATCGCTTCATGGTGAGACCGCACCTTGAATACTGTGTACAATTCCGCATCTCAAAAAAGATATAGTTGCGATGGAGAAGGTACAGAGAAGGGCAACCAAAATGATAAAGGGGATGGAACAGCTCCCCTATGAGGAAAGGCTGAAGAGTGTTACGCTTGGGCTCCGGTCAGGAGTCGTGAACACCACCCAGCAGGGTGGCTCCAGGTGGAGAGAGACAGGAAGCTAGAAACAGTGTCAGGTTCCAGGCTGGGTCAGGGCAGGCAGCAAGTATCAGAGTCTGGGTTCAGGCTGGGTCAGGGCACAGTAAGCAGGGCAAGGCAGGTCAGAAGGCCCGTAGGCCACACACACACACACACACACACACACACACACAGAAGGCCCGTAGGCCACACACCAATAGCGGGGCAAGGCAGGTCAGAAGGCCCATAGGCCACACACACACAGAAGGCCCGTAGGCCACACACCATAAGCGGGGCAAGGCAGGTCAGAAGGCCCATAGGCCACACACACACAGAAGGCCCGTAGGCCACACACCATAAGCGGGGCAAGGCAGGTCAGAAGGCCCGTAGGCCACACACACACAGAAGGCCCATAGGCCACACACCATAAGCGGGGCAAGGCAGGTCAGAAGGCCCGTAGGCCACACACACACACAGACAGAAGGCCCGTAGGCCACACACTGTAAGCAGAGCAGGCAGGTCGGAAGGCCCGTAGGCCAGGTAAGAAAAGCGAGGAAGAAGGCCCGAAGGCCGCGCAGGACAAGGAAAGGAAAGGCCCGAAGGCCGCGCAGGGCTAGAGCAGGGAGCCCAGGTGAGCTCGATGCCGAAGCACCGAGGCAACTGTCAGGCAGGGTTATAAGGGCACACCCAGAGCATAGAGTGGACAGAGGAGATGGACTGGGCCTGTCAGGAAAGCCAGCACTAGAGGGACCCCTGGTGGTGAGGCGGTTGCACTGTAGCCAAAACTGTAACAGTACCCCCTCCTCAAGGCCTCCCCCTCCTCCTGGGTCCCATCTTAGCAGGGTGTACTCAAAAATGAAATCCGACCCCTCCGAGGGCAGCAACAGCTGGAGCAATTCAACAGGCTCAGATGGCTGAGTCAGAAAGTCTTTTAGTGGTACCAGTTTGAGCCCCTCCGGGGGTGGCAGCAGGACCGGTTTAAGCCCCTCCGGGGGCGACAGCAGGACCGGTTCAGCAGGCTCTTCTCGGGGTAGTGCAGCAGGCTCGGACCCCTTTCGGGGTGAAACGGTAGGCTGGAACACCTGCCCGGGTGTTGTAGTAGGCTCGGACCCTTCTCGGGGCGTTGTAGTAGGCTCGGACACTTCTCGGGGCGATGAAGCAGGTTCGGACCCCTCTCGGGGCGATGAAGCAGGCTCGAACCCTTCTCGGGGCGATGAAGCAGGCTCGGACCCCTTTCAGGGCGATGAAGCAGGCTCAGACCCTCTCGGGGCGATGAAGCAG
Organism: Rhinatrema bivittatum; assembly: GCF_901001135.1. Lineage (NCBI taxonomy): Eukaryota > Metazoa > Chordata > Amphibia > Gymnophiona > Rhinatrematidae > Rhinatrema > Rhinatrema bivittatum. The sequence continues at coordinate 85,603,759 of NC_042620.1, forward strand.
GTTCGGACCCCTCTCGGGGCGATGAAGCAGGCTCGGACCCTTCTCGGGGCGATGAAGCAGGCTCGGACCCCTCTCGGGGCGATGAAGCAGGCTCGGACCCTTCTCGGGGCGATGCAGCAGGCTCGGACCCCTCTCGGGGCGATGAAGCGGGTTCGGACCCCTCTCGGGGAGATGAAGGGGGCTTGGCCCCCTCTCGGGGTGATGCAGCAGGCTCGGATCCCTCTTGGGGCGATGCAGCAGGCTCGGACCCCTCTCGGGGCGATGAAGCAGGCTCGAACCCCTCTCGGGGCGATGAAGCAGGCTCGAACACCTCTCCGGGCGTTGTAGCAGACTCGAACACCTCTCCGGGTGTTGTAGCAGGTTTGGACCCCTCTCGGGGCGATGAAGCAGGCTTGGCCCCCTCTCGGGGCGATGCAGCAGGCTCGGATCCCTCTTGGGGCGATGCAGCAGGCTCGGACCCCTCTTGGGGTGATGTAGCAGGCTCGGCCCCCTCTTGGGGTGATGCAGCAGGCTTGGATCCCTCTTGGGGCGATGCAGCAGGCTTGGCCCCCTCTTGGGGTGATGTAGCAGGTTCGGCCCCCTCTTGGGGTGATGCAGCAGGCTTGGATCCCTCTTGGGGCGATGCAGGAGGCTTGGCCCCCTCTTGGGGTGATGCAGCAGGCTCGGCCCCCTCTTGGGGTGATGCAGCAGGCTTGGCCCCCTCTTGGGGTGATGCAGCAGGCTTGGCCCCCTCTTGGGGCGATGCAGCAGGCTTGGATCCCTCTTGGGGCGATGCAGCAGGCTCGGCCCCCTCTTGGGGCGATGCAGCAGGCTTGGATCCTCCCCGGGGCGATGCAGCAGGCTTGGCCCCCTCTTGGGGCGACGCAGCAGGCTTGGCCCCCTCTTGGGGCGACGCAGCAGGCTTGGCCCCCTCTTGGGGCGACGCAGCAGGCTTGGCCCCCTCTTGGGGCGACGCAGCAGGCTTGGCCCCCTCTTGGGGCGATGCAGCAGGCTTGGCCCCCTCTTGGGGCGACGAAACAGGCTCAGATGGCAGAGCAGCAAGGTTAGAAGCAGTGCACATAGAAGACACAGATTGCACTGCTGTGGGCTTGATACCCCGAGCCAAACTCTGAGGCTCCTTATTTTGTTTCTGGAGGAGCAGTTTAGAGAAGGCACAGGCAGTTCTAGGATGTCTAGGGAATGTGCTCGTTAGTGTCTCAACAGCAGCTGTGGGAAGCAGAGCCCTGCTAGAGTTAATCAACTCTCTCCGTTTGAGAGAAACCTGTTCCTGAGGCTCTAGCACTGGTGTCACAGAAACCTTCTTGGCCAGGTAAGTCCTGGGTTTTTCTATCCACAAACTGCCAGCTAAAATGTCTGTTTTAGTGGAGCCAGAAGCAGAATACCGGTTAGGAGAGCTGATTGTTTTTTCTAATGGAACAGCTGATCCTAAAGCAGAACAACGGGGGCAGGGTTTGCCTGGTGGTAACAGACACGGAAGACAGGAGCATTTCCACCACCCTGGATCGGGGACGCTGGATCGGGGACGCTCCAGCATCCCCAATCCAGCGACTCCGAGCGTGCGAGGCCTGCGCAGCCGGTGCCGAGACCCACCGGGGTAAGGCCCTGATCGCACCCTTGCCCCCGGCAGCCCCCAGCGCCGACCACGAGGCACAGAGCCGTGAACCGAGGCGCCACCCTCAGCCCTCCTCCGGGCCGTGAAGCAGCCAATCAGAGCCCGCACAAGCCGCCAATAGCAGCAGGGCCAGGAGCCCTTTAAATCGACCACAGCGCCTAGGCGTCGCACGCCGAGCGTCGCACGCCTAAGGAGCACGACAAAGGGGCCTGCCCCTTTGTCTCGCCCCTTCGTTGCAGCCCCGAGGAGCCCCGATCACCACCCAGGGAGTTCCAACAAACAAACAAAGGCCCCATGCAGACGACACCACCCACCTGCGCATAAATACAGCTAATTGAAACACCACTAACCTACAACCACATCTTCGAAGCCGAGGTTCAAGGAGGACCTTTTACAGACTGTTCAAATAGCCCCGAGACCAACGGTGAGTCAGTAACTATCGTTCACCTCTCTCGATTGGCTCCCCAAGAACTATTTGACTCATGTAACCTTTTTCCCTAGGATTTCTACCCACTATCTATTCTACAAGACTGTCTAAGAATATGCATATGGTCAACAATACCAGTTAAACCATAACATCAATTGGCCTCCTAATTTGCTATTCCCTATCCCAAAACAACAGTCTACCTATGCTAATTTTCTCCTATGCTAATGTCACCTGCTGATGTCTCAATTGTAAAAGTGAATAGTCTATGTTAATGGTGTCCTAACATCCCTACTCCCTGCAGTGAACAATATTACTACTCACTCCTATCATCCACCTACCATACTGCAACCCATCCACTAATCAGCAAGATGGGTTATCAACACATCCAACACATTCCCACCATTACACACTTCTACACTTCATATAAAGTGATCCGAGACACCTACCAAACCATACAACACAGATCACTTATACCCGTAATGGCCTCTCCCCTTACACAACTGATAGGCTTAATGACCTTCTCTATTCTACTTCTAAATGCTCAATCTATTGTAAAGAAAACCACCCTACTATATGACATACTTACTGACGAATCTCCTGACATATGTGCCATCACAGAATCCTGGTTAAAGGATACTGATACTGCATTAATTAACCAATTCCCCACAGACCTATATAGCATCTTCTCCATTCCCAGACCCAAAAAGAAAGGGGGCGGACTACTCCTTGCAGCCAAAAAGAGATTCAACTTCTCTCTTCAATCTACTCCCCCCCCACCTAAACTAGAGATCAGCATCTTTAGATCCAGCTCTCTCCAACTCTGTTTAATCTACGCCCCCCCCTGGCATCCTAGAAAAGAACCCCTCCCCCCTCATAGAATACATCTCTAAACACATAAACATTGCTAACCCAGCCATCATTCTCGGAGACTTCAATCTCCATGTTGACTGTGACCCCCTCTCCCCATCATGCGAAACCATATTGACAGCTATGAATGCCCTTGGTTTCAAACAGATGGTGACCAACCCCACACACAAAGCGGGTCATACCCTTGACCTTATATTTACCAACACCTTAATCCAAGCTGACCACCCCATCTGTACGCCCATTCCCTGGTCAGATCACTACCGTATAGATACATGGTGCACTATACAAGATTCCCCCCAAACCTCACAACCTACAAAAACAATCAGTTTCCGAAAACAGGCTAAAACCGAAGATATAATAGACGCCCTCTCAGAGGAACTACCTAACCTAGACCTTACAGATGCTAACTCCGCCACCTCTTCATGGTTCCAAATCACCACCAACATAGCAGATAAACTCTGCCCCTCTCAAACCAAAAAAATCAACTTAGAAAAGAATAACAAAAAACCATGGTATGTAAATGAACTTAAAACCATGAAACTGAATCTTTGTAAATTAGAAAAAACCTGGCGAAGGAACCGCCTCCCTACTACACTAACACAGTTTCGCACCCAATTACACGCATACCGAAAAGCCACAGAAAAAGCAAAAAAAGATTTCTATGCCACAAGAATCCATCAATTCCAGTTCAATCCACAAGCCCTCTTCCAATATGTAAACAGCCTCATTACATCTCAAGACAGATGTAATCCTGACAATGACGATGAAACAAAATGTGAGAATCTAGCATCTTACTTCCTCTCTAAAGTGGAAACCATTATGGCACGCTTCACAGCTCATTCTGGCTCACCAAACTCACCTACACCCAAAAACACCCCTATTAACTGCACCAATCAAAACACACAATCACACCCACACACGAAAAACCCAAACTCCTCACTATTGAACTTTGAAAACACATCTGCACTAGAAATTGAAACCACTCTCAAAAAAATCAAACCCGCCTATCACCCCTCAGACAACCTGCCTACCAAAATATTACTCACAAGCCCAGCTACTACAGCCAAACACATCGCAAACATACTGAACAAATCCATTACCCTAGGACAAGTCCCAAAGCAACTCAAGCACGCCATTATCAAACCCACTCTCAAAAAACCTAATTTGGATCCTAACGAACTAGCCAACTATCGCCCAGTATCAAACCTCCCTTTCCTCTCCAAAATACTAGAAAAGATTATCAACAAACAACTCACTGAATACATTGATGAACACAACATACTCTCCACATCTCAATATGGTTTTCGCAAACACCATAGTACAGAAACACTACTCATCACCCTCTCAGAATCTATACATAAAGCCATGGACAACGGACAATCCCACATACTTGCACTATTAGATATTTCTGCGGCATTTGATACCGTAAACCACCTCACACTCATCAAACGCCTCATGGAAATTGGCATTGCTGGCACAGCCCTACTATGGTTCCAATCATACCTTAGTGACCGAAGCTACAGTGTAAAAATTGGTTGTAACAAATCTAACCCTGTCAAACTATCTCAAGGAGTACCACAGGGTTCATCCCTCTCTTCTACACTATTTAATATATACCTCCTCCCCCTCTGCCAACTCCTCTCGAAACTGGGTATCCAGCACTTTATATATGCTGACGACGTGCAGATACTCATCCCTATTAATGATTCCATTGCAAACGCAATGAAGATCTGGAACTCTGCACTATCTGAGATAAATAAACTGCTCTCCGATAATTTCCTTGCACTCAATACTAACAAAACAGAGCTACTCATTCTCTCCCCTCCCAACAACCCTTCACGCAGTCTCTCCCCCACACCCTCACTACCCAGTTGCCCTCCTACTCTACTAGTCCGCAACCTTGGCATTATGATAGACGATCAATTTAATCTCAAAAAATTCATTTCAGCCACCATAAAAAGTGGATTTTTCAAACTCCACACCTTGAAGAGAATCAAACCTCTTCTTCATACCTCTGACTTCCGCACAGTTCTGCAAGCTATGATCCTGTCCAAACTTGATTATTGCAACGCTATCCTCCTAGGCTTACCAAAAAGTACCCTACAACCTCTACAGTTATTACAAAATGCTGCAGCACGCATCCTTACCAACACTCACCGTCATGACCACATTACTCCCGTCCTTCAATCATTACATTGGCTCCCCGTAGCCTCCAGGATAGTATATAAAGTACTCACGCTCATACACAAAGCCATTCATAACCATGACATGCAATGGTTCCCTGAACATCTCCTGCTTCACGCTCCGACAAGACCCACAAGAACGCATCACCTGGCCAAACTCCAGATACCCTCTCCAAAGTTCATGAAGCATACCACCTTTAGAGAGCGATCTTTCATCATCGCAGGAACCGCCCACTGGAATAAAATGCCTTCCCAATTACGCCAGGAACCTTGCCACAAAAAATTCAAGCACAATCTTAAAACATGGCTGTTCAAACTAGCATACCCTGACTAACGATTTGTCTCTCACCTAAGATATGACTTGACCGCCTAACCGACTGCCCACCTGACCCTCGCCCTTTCTTTTTTCTCTCCCTACCCAATTGACCCTCACCCTCGCTATCTTCTCTCCCCCCCTCCCAACCTCTTGAGGTCTTCTCCTCAACTTCCCCTTCCATCGTTCACTTCACCCTGCTGATTTTCCTGATTGCTTTATATAACTTTATTGTTGAAACTAACATGTACATTTGTATATATATCTCGTATTATCATTCCCTGCCCTATTAACCGCTACCTGTTAATGTTATTATTGTAAAGCTTGTTCCTAAGTTATTATTATTATTATTATTATTATTATTGTAAAGCTTGTTGCTAAGTTATGTTACATTGTGAACCGAGGTGATGTTTTGCAAACGTGCCTCGGTATATAAGAAACCATTAAATAAATAAATAAATAAATTAATTAATTAAATAAATAAATTTAAACATTCCTGATAGACTGAGACGTTCCTCTTATGACAACCACTGCATACCCAGTGTTCTTGGTCTGAGAGTTGACATGCAAGACAGTTCTTGTAACTGAGATAGTTCAAAGTCTGGCAACAAGCACAGACATAAAAACTTGGAGGCTGAGGCATAATGTGAGTAGAGGTAAAAGAAAAATTGGCTCACCGGTAGTACCAAGACCTATCTCTTCCCCTGGAAAATTGATGGCTTCGGCATACTGTTACGCTTGGGCTCCGGTCAGGAGTCGTGAACACCACCCAGCAGGGTGGCTCCAGGTGGAGAGAGACAGGAAGCTAGAAACAGTGTCAGGTTCCAGGCTGGGTCAGGGCAGGCAGCAAGTATCAGAGTCTGGGTTCAGGCTGGGTCAGGGCACTGTAAGCAGGGCAAGGCAGGTCAGAAGGCCCGTAGGCCACACACACACACACACACACACAGAAGGCCCGTAGGCCACACACCAATAGCGGGGCAAGGCAGGTCAGAAGGCCCGTAGGCCACACACACACAGAAGGCCCGTAGGCCACACACCATAAGCGGGGCAAGGCAGGTCAGAAGGCCCGTAGGCCACACACACACAGAAGGCCCGTAGGCCACACACCATAAGCGGGGCAAGGCAGGTCAGAAGGCCCGTAGGCCACACACACACAGAAGGCCCGTAGGCCACACACCATAAGCGGGGCAAGGCAGGTCAGAAGGCCCGTAGGCCACACACACACAGAAGGCCCGTAGGCCACACACCATAAGCGGGGCAAGGCAGGTCAGAAGGCCCGTAGGCCACACACACACAGAAGGCCCGTAGGCCACACACCATAAGCGGGGCAAGGCAGGTCAGAAGGCCCGTAGGCCACACACACACAGACAGAAGGCCCGTAGGCCACACACACACAGACAGAAGGCCCGTAGGCCACACACTGTAAGCAGAGCAGGCAGGTCGGAAGGCCCGTAGGCCAGGTAAGAAAAGCGAGGAAGAAGGCCCGAAGGCCGCGCAGGGCTAGAGCAGGGAGCCCAGGTGAGCTCGATGCCGAAGCACCGAGGCAACTGTCAGGCAGGGTTATAAGGGCACACCCAGAGCATAGAGTGGACAGAGGAGATGGACTGGGCCTGTCAGGAAAGCCAGCACTAGAGGGACCCCTGGTGGTGAGGCGGTTGCACTGTAGCCAAAACTGTAACAAAGAGGTTAGGGCTGTTCAGCTTGGAGAAGAGACGGCTGAGGGGGGATATGATAGAGGTCTTTAAGATCATGAGAGCTCTTGAACGAGTAGATGTGAATCGGTTATTTACACTTTCGAATAATAGAAGGACTAGGGGGCATTCCATGAAGTTAGCAAGTAGCACGATTAAGACTAATCGGAGAAAATTCTTTTTCATTCAACGCACAATAAAGCTCTGGAATTTGTTGCCAGAGGATGTGGTTAGTGCAGTTAGTGTAGCTGGGTTCAAAAAAGGTTTGGATAAGTTCTTGGAGGAGAAGTCAATTAACGGCTATTAATCAAGTTTACCTAGGGAATAGCCACTGCTATTAATTGCATCAGTAGCATGGGAACTTCTTAGTGTTTGGATAATTGCCAGGTTCTTGTGGCCTGGTTTGGCCTCTGTTGGAAACAGGATGCTCGGCTTGATGGACCCTTGGTCTGACTCAGCATGGCAATTTCTTATGTTCTTATGTTCTCTGTTCAGTGATATTCATTGCACCAGCCCTGTGTGCCCACGCCTAGCTGGGGAAGAGCACTGGGAAGAGGATGGGGAGGAAGGGAGAGCAAGCTGAGATCATGGAAGGGAAAGAATGCTGGAGTTAGGTTTAGGGATAGAGGTGAAAGTTCTGGGATCATCTGCAGAGGGGAGGAGATAAAAAGAGAGTGAAAGAGAATTTGTGATGTGTGTGGGTGGCATTACCACGTAGAGAAGGGCCTGTGAGTGGCCTCACTCACCAGACGCCGCTTCAGCCTTGCTGCCTCACTCTGCAGTGGGAGAGCCGCCACTGCCTCTGCTTTCTGCGAGGCCTCTTTTGCCTGGATGCTGCTAATACCCAATGCAATGGAGAGACGCTGCTGTTGCTTCTGCTGGTGTCTCCCCAGGCGCACATGATGGTTCTGGCTTTGAGGGGCCCGTGGTGGGAAAAGACCCCATGCACCCTTGGGTGATGTGATCCATAGCTGCCCTATATTAGGCCACTTCAGTCTTGCCTTCGGGACCTTTGCAATATCTATTAGTCTCTTATCCTGGTCTTCTGTCCTAGTCTGCTGTGGTTTTCATTTTCTGGTCTCCTGTGGTTTCCATGGTCCTTATTCTGTTCCAGGTCTCCTATTGTCTTGTCTATCCTGGGTCCATCTTTGCTGGATTAAGTCTTTCCTGTTGGTTTTAGAGTCTTGTTTCAAGTTCCTGAGTTTCTTGATCCTGAGTCCTGTTCCAGGTCTTCAGAGAGCTTGTTCTAGCCTGCGGTCCATCTTGGTCTTCAGTGCCCACCTGGTCTTTGTCTTAAGCTGTTGCCTGGTTCCTCATCATTGTCTGGACCTTGTCTTCAGTCTTCATCTGGTTCCTCGTCTTCCTCTGGACCTCTGTCTTCAGCCTGCTATGGTCTTCATCCTTGATCCTGGTCCGACCTTCTGTTTGGTTACACTTCAGTCTTCAGTTCCAGTTTGGTGCTTCTGCAGTCTCAGTTCCTCTCTTCAGTGGATCCTTGTCATCACCAAGCCCATGCCTAGATGCCTTACCCACTAGTGGCGTAGACCACAGATAGCCCCGGGATTGTTTTGGCCTCATCATGGCACAAGGGCTGACACAAAGCTGTGATCCAAAGGGCCTTTGGAGTAGCTGGAGGGCTACCCCCAGAGAACAGCCCTGGCTGTTGGTTCCCTAAGTGTCATTTACAGAGAGAGTGTCTGCTTATGCATCTGTATGTGTGTGTGTGTGTGTGTGTGTGTGAGTGACAGAGGAAAGGTGTGAATCAGTGTGTTCCTAAGTGACATTGCTTCCTCTGCACTATGCAACCCTCAGTGCCATCTGTATGAGTTGATAATGCTTCTCTGTTGAGCCCTCCTTTGCCATTGCAACACCTCCATCCCCACCTTCCTTGAGTCCATTTCATGCTGCAGCTCACCACCCAGAACTTTCCGCCATACCACCATTTTGCCCCTCAACAACTGGCTAAAAATAGGAGCTGTTAGATTCGTGGACCCTTGGGCCGGCTGAGACGGATGGTGATGCAATGTGGGGAGCCCACAGCAGACGTCGCAGCCGGGAGGCGGCGCTGGAGAGGTGGTCCTGGGAAGGCTTTACCACTGGAAGCCCAAGGTCCCCCCAGGAGGAGCCCGTAGGAATCCAGGTCTCTTGGACTTAGGCAAGATCCTCTGCGACTGAGGTCCTGAAGAGAGATCCTGAAGAGGTAGTCCAGTGAAATGGCTGAGCCAGGAGGTCAGAAGAGACTTCACCCTCGGAAGCCCGCGGTCCCCCCGGGAAGAGCCCGTGAGAACCCGAGCCAATGGGACTTAGGTGAGACCTCCTGGCAGGTGAAGAACCGGATACCTGTGCAAGGCAAGAGGTCAGGAGCCGGAGTCCAGCCAGGGATGGAAACTGAAGCCAGAGTCAGTGGACGAGCCAAGGTCGGAAGCCAGAAGTCAGAAGCCGGAGTCAAAGGCAGGGGCGGAAGCTGAAGCCGGGGTCAGTGGATGAGCCAAGGTCAGAAGTCAGAAGCCAGAGAGGTCAGAAGAACTGCAACACAACTCAGGAGAAAGAACCTCGTTGCAAGGCAGGGCATTGAGGCAGCTGCAGAGTTTAAATATCCCTGCAGCGACTGACGTTATCTCTAGGGCTGTCCTTCATTTCCCGCGCTGGCCCCTTTAAATCTGGAGCCCTCTACGCGTGCGTGCGCGCTAAGGGGGCGGGGCCAGGCACCGAGGATCTGCGGCGTCTCCCTCGCAGGGGGAACGCCACTCCCTCGCAGGAGCCAGGTCAGGCCTAGATGGCCGAAGAAATCTTCCAGCCGGGCCCTGAGGTAGGTTGAGGGACCGGGGCCCGGCCTGGGACCGTAACAGGAGCTTGTTCCCTTGAATGGCTCTCACCATCAATGTTGCTCTTGTTGCTGCCATTCAGTAGACATACTGTGAGCTACATGACTCTCATACATCAATACATCCCCTCTACAAGAGAGAGTGGGCAGTGAAATGTAATAAGGCTACAATGATATGTGAAGATCCAGGGAAGAAAATAAAAATAATTCAGAATATATGCTTTTTTCTGTCCCCCTCCCCCACCAAGGCCAGACATAGAAAACTCCTAAAGTTCCTTTTTGTGTTTGTATTATTGTGATTTTCTAAGACTTTAAGTATTGCTAGAAAAATAATGGGAGAGGAGGGTTCAAATGGAAGCACTGTTCCCAGGTACCAGAGACCCAGAGTACGCCATTGCACATTTTAGACCTGCCTACTCAAATTTGTATTTATTGACATAGCAAAAATGTCTTTTCATATAAAAGGACACCATATGAGAAGGGGTTTTCCAATACACTGCACAATGTATATATCAGTGAGACATCTAGTGAGTTTTTTGAAAGGATGTACCATTACAGGATAGACTGATGTGTGTCCTAAAGCCTAATTGTTGGAGAGACACCTAAACAGAGAAGAAAATTACCCCCCTAGTGCTGCTACAGGTTATCAGATTTCTGACTTAACCATACTACACTGGGTGGTGCTGCCTCAGAAATCTGTACCCAGGGAATCCATCCCCAGGGGGCTCAGAAGCAGAGAACAGTGAGCTGGGTGAGGACTGTGTACAAAAAGGGAGAAAAAAAAGCCTTTGCTTGCCATCACAGAGCTCCAGCAATGGTCCCAATGGAGTTTTGCTATTTGTGCTTTCATAGATACCAGACATTCTTAAGGTATTTTTGCACCTGGAGGTGGACCCTTGTCCTGAGGCAGTGAGGGCCCAGGAAGCACCTGCCACCAGGAGGCAGAGCACAGGAGGAGACAGAGGCTAGCTGGAGCTTCACCACTGGAAGTCTGAGGTCCCCCCGGGTGGAGTCCTTGGGGACCCGGGCCGCTTGGACTTAGGTGGGCCTCGCAGGGTCTCCCGGAAAGGAAGTATAGAGGTGTGCCCAACAGGATCATGGGTGCGCGGTCGATGTCAAGACTGGAGGCTTGGGGAATCAAGGAAGGCCAGAACAGTGTCTGCGATGACAAGGCTAGGAGCAGGGCCAGGCTCTTGGAGGCATGGTCAGTGATAGCAGGGGTCACATTCCAAAGGTTAGTCCAAGAGTAGTCAGCCAAAGCAGGGGTCAAATTCCAAAGGTCAGTCCGAGAGTAGTCAGCCAAAGCAGGGATCAGGTTCCAGAGATCAGACATGGTCAAGGAGGCAGGCAAAGGTCAGAATCTGGGCAGCAGTCAATGTAGTCAAGAGCAGGCAGAGGTCAGTATCCGGGCAGCGATCAGCATAGTCAAGAACAGGCAGAGGTCTGTACCAGAGAGTCAGTCCAAGGGGTACTTCGTGCAGCACCGAAGTGTAGCTTCAGAGTGCTTCAAAGCACCCTCACTTATCTCTCTTAACCAACACGCTTAACTCAAGCTCGTGTGTCCCCCCCACCCCCACCCACCAACCCTTCTCACCGCTAGTCCACTCCCTATCCACAACCCCTCATACCTCTAAACCCAAGATGTGCACTTTCTCCATCCCCACTATCAGAAATCTCTACAAAAACCAGACAAAACCCACTACCTTCTCTACTATCCAACAGAAGAGGCTGATTCCCATCTTGATCTCGCCTATCACTCAATTCCTCGGACTCTCTCTCTTCTCACTATCTCTTTGCAATGCACAATCTCTCACGAAAAAATCCCACATCCTCAACGACTATCTACTGGACTGTAAACCTGACTTATGCGCAATTACAGAAACTTGGCTGAAACCCACTGGCATAGCTTTAACCAACCAACTACCTACACAGCTCTATGACATATACTCAATCCCTAGACTTAAGAAAAGAGGTGGCGGTCTATTATTAGCTGCTAAAAAAGAACTAAGATTAGCCCTCCAACATTCAAACTCAGCATCCAATCTCAAATTCGCAGTCTTCAAATCAAAACAGCTTCAAATATGCCTTATCTACGCCCCTCCGGGGCTCCTAGACTCAGACCCTTCTCCCTTAATTGAACGCATAGCCAAACACATCAACACGGATGCCCCAGCCATCATCATGGGGGATTTCAATTTACACGTGGATGCTACTCCCCAATCTACCAACTGTGAAATTCTGCTATCTTCCCTCAATTACTTGGGCTTCAAACAAATCATAAACAGTCCCACGCACAAAACAGGTCATACCCTGGATCTAATCTTCATTAATGCAGGCCTAATTCTCTCCTCCATCCCTACATGCTCCCCAATTCCATGGTCTGACCATTGGATGATCACCTCAGACCCCTTCCCCCCCTTTCCCCAAAACCACAATTCAATTCAGGAAACCCTGCACAATGGACAACCTAAGCTCCCATCTCTCCAGAGAACTAGCTCATCTTGATCTCTCAGATGCGGACTCAGCCACTGCTTCATGGTTCAATATAAACAACAAGGTTGCAGAACAAGCATGCCCCTTAACAACCAAAGTAATTAACCCCTCTCTCGACAATAGGAAACCCTGGTACACACTGGAATTAAAGAAACTCAAAAAAGAATTAAGAAGCAGAGAACACAAATGGCGCAAAAATCCTTCATCAACAACCTTGGCCGCCTACAAATCCCTCATGCACAGTTACAGAAATTCTATCCTCCGCATAAAGAGAGATTTCTTCGCCCAAAAAATTAATCACGTCATCTTTGACCCAAAGGCTCTGTTCTCCTATGTTTCTGAGCTCATCAAACCCTCCCCTCCTACCATCCCAGTTGACCAAGCACAACTCAAAGCTACCGAACTCGCTACTTACTTTGACAAAAAAATCACCAACCTTTTAGCACCTCTCAACTCATCCAATCACCAGCCACCTACCCCTTACCCCCCCCCCCCCCCAACCTCCGATCATCAATCCTTGATTCATTCGAACCTACTTCATCTCTCAAGATAGAAACCTTGCTCAAGAAAATGAAACCCTCATTTCACCCTTCAGACCCTATACCCTCTAAACTACTCATCACAATCCCTAAAACTATGGCCAAGCCTCTGGCAGAAATCGTCAACTGCTCCCTATCACAAGGATTAGTACCAGACGCTCTAAAACTCGCCATTCTCAAACCATTATTAACTAAACCTAACCTGAATCGAAATGATCCCACCAACTTTCGACAATAGCCAACCTTCCGTTTATCGCTAAACTCATGGAAAAAATAGTCAACAATCAGCTCACAGAATACCTTGACGTGTTGTGGTTCTGGCCGCGAGCGCCGCGACCAGACCCTTACCTCCGTGCCCCTGGACCTGTTCCCGAGTCTGGAAGCCTGGTTTGTGCCCTGTTCGGCAGCGTCCCTGGTGGGGGCCGCGCCGCCGGGAAGCTTCCCATGGACGCCCTGCTTCTAGGCGTGCGCCACTTGGATGCTTTTCTAGGCCGTTTCCCGCCAGTGGTGACTCCACCCAGTTCCTGACGTCAGACGCCGCGGCCTTGATAAGCCGGCCACGGACACTCAATCTTTGCCTTGCAATGGGTTTACCTCTTGGTTCCCTGTTGCGTCATGCCCCGCAGTGAGCTGCCTTGCTACTCGCTCCATTCCTGCTTGCTTGCTACAGTACCTGCTTGGTTCCTGCTTGCCTGCTACAGTACCTGCTTGGTTCCAGTACCCAAGTCCTGCTACAGTTCCTGCCTGGTTCCAGTACCCGAATCCTGCTACAGTTTCTGCCCGGTTCCAGTACCCGAGTCCTGCTACAGTTCCTGCCTGGTTCCAGTACCCGAGCCCTATTACAGTACTTTAAAAATGGCGCGGGCCATCCAGTGCTCCTACCATGTGACAGGGGCCGGCCAATGGCATGGATACCCTGTCACATGGCAAGGGCAAAGGGCCATCGGCATCATTTTGATTAGTGGCAGCCGACGGCCCGGGAGCGGGAGATCGCTCCCGGGACCCCACTGGACCACCAGGTACCAGCTAATCCCTTAGCTTCCCCCACCCTCCCGACCCCCCAAAGTTTGGGGGTCGGGAGGGTGGGGGAAGCTAAGGGATTAGTTTTAAAGGGTCGGGGTGGGTTTAGGGGTTATTTTTGTGTGCCGTTTTTCCCGCTCTCCCCCAAAAAGATAAGAGAACCCCCACGAACAATATCATGGGGTTTTCGTATCGTTTTGGGGGAGCCCCCGATTTCTGACGATTTTGAAAATATCGATGATATTTTCAATCGTCCGAATCCCGATTCACATCCCTAATCCTCATCATCGCACAGGATGACAAAGATGGGGCAATCATCAAACCCACTACATCCCAAAAGACCAACACCTCTCAGGTGAGAGACCTCGGAGTAATTCTGGACAATCGGCTAAACCTAAAAAAATTTGTCAACAACACCACAAAAGAATGTTTCTTCAAATTACACATTCTAAAAAAGCTGAGAACCCTCCTCCATTTTCAGGACTTCCGCATGGTGCTCCAATCGATCATCTTTTCAAAAATCGATTACTGCAATTCTCTACTTCTCGGACTCCCTGCTAACACCACCAGACCCCTCCAGATGCTACAGAACTCCACCGCCAGGATTCTGAGTAACACCAGCAAAGGAGAGCACATCACTCCCATCCTTCGGAACCTTCATTGGCTCCCCATCAAATTCAGAATTCTCCACAAAGTCCTCATGATAATTCACAAATCTATGCACAGTCTAATCCCCCTCGACTTAAATATCCCTTTTCATCTCCACACATCTTCTAGACCAGTGGTTCTCAACCTTTCTAATGCCGTGACCCCGCAATACAGTTCCTCATGTTGCGGTGACCCCTCGCCCCGCCCTCGCCCCGTGAGGGTGGGGTGAGGGCGGGGCTTTGGTCATATGGGGGCGGGGTTATGGATGGGGTTGGATTTTAGTGCACACTTATCATTTAATTATGACATTTATAATGTGAATGTAACTCAACTCACCATAGGTTCTCACATGCATGGCACACTGACCCATGATCGTCACGGGGCTAGATGTAAAAGTACAGTTTGTATCCACAGGAACCCCCCTGACCCACAATAATGGATGTAAAGCAGAATTATGACATTCCCCATACAACTCACCCTACAAAAAAGATATTCTGGTTCTAGTGACATCTCAGTAACAGCAACTCAAACTCCTTCTATTTCCAGGCTCAATAGCCCTACTTATGAAAAGACAGCAGTTTACCACCAATGCATGTCCTCTGAGAAAACACAACAAATAAGACCGATACAAATGCTTACATGCTAGCAAAATATCTCATCTCGGTAACAGACACAGAACCGACCTAACATACTCCCAGGATCTGTAGTAATGCACATAAACTAATCCGCACACAGTTACACCTGTATTATGGAATACACTCAAACAGGAGCAATCCTATCTATGAAAAGGCAACACTACAAATATTAAATCAGGTCCTAAAAACCAATACACCTCTTATTAGGAAAACAGAACTAGCAAGCAGCTATAGATCCCCACACAGAAATAATTGTAAAACTATACTATACTAATAAGCAGAATAAATGTTTCAAAACAGCTATGAACATCCAACAATTAAAAACGCATAAAAACTATTAAACATTCTCCAAACACCAATAAAATATTTCAAAAAAGCATACATCACACAATTAAAATGGCAGTCAAGAAAAATAAACTTAAAAAGCCACCTTTACTTACCCCCTCCAGCAGCTCTCCTACTCCCCTTCCCTGCAGGCCGTGGCACTCACCAGAAGCAGCAGTAGAAGCTAAGCTCTATACTTATGGTCCTCTTCCTTAGTGCCCATGTCTCTCTCACACACACACCATACCAGTCATGCCCCCATGACCAGTTTCTGTCTCTCACACACCAATCATCTCCCAAACAGTCTTTGGCACACACACACCAGTCACCTTCCTGAACAGTTTCTCTCATGCCATACACACACACACACACACACACACACACACACACACAGGCTTCCCACTCCCGTGTTCTACTTACATATACGGGCTTCTCACTCTCATAATCACTTTCTCACACACACACACACCAGTCACCTTCCTGAACAGTTTCTCTCATGCCATACACACACACACACACAGGCTTCCCACTCCCGTGTTCTACTTACATATATGGGCTTCTCACTCTCATAATCACTTTCTCTGTCTGTCTCTCTCTCTCTCTCTCACACACACACACTCACTCACTCACCAGTCTCTCACTCCCATGCTTGTTCTCTCCACATGCACAGGCTTCTCATTCCCATAATCACTTTCTCTCTGTTACACACACACCAGTCTCTCTCATTTCCATGCTCACTCTCCACGTGCACAGGCTTCTCATTCCCTGAATCACATTCTCTCACATTCACACACACACACCAGTCTTTTTCTTTCACACACACCATCACCTTACCAAGCAGTCTCTCTCTCTCATGCATGCACACTCACCCTGGTTTCTCACTCCCATGCTTTCTTTCACCCCCACAACACCAGGCTTCTTACGCCCATGCTTTCTCACATACCCAGACTTCTCCCTTCCATGCTTTTTCTCTCTCTCACACACACATCAGTCACCTCCCTGACTAATGTCTCACACTCTCACACACACATCAGTCACCTCCCTGACTAATGTCTCACACTCTCACATACACATCAGTCATCTCCCTGAGCAATCACTTTCATTGTCTCTCACATACACACACACACATCAGCTCTCTGACCAGTCAATCACACACAGGCTGGCTGGCTGCTTCTCTCTCTTTCTCTCACTCACTTCCTCTTCTCCTCCGAGCACAAATGGGAGCTGCAGCAGCCTCGCTGGCCAAGAAAGAAGAATCCCATCGGCCGCGGGAGGCTCGTGCTGCTGTCTCCTTTCTCCATTACCGGCTGCTTCAACTGCTCGGGGGCCGATGCTGCAGCCGCCGCTGCTACTTTTTCGCTCGGCGCGGCTCTCTCTCCTTCCCGCGCACCACGATTCACTTCCTGTTCCGGGTCACGGGAGGGGGGGGGCAGGCGCAGGAAGAAGAAAAGGCCCAGCCGCGGGTGCAGGGCTTCTTCTAGCGCTGCTGCCGTTCCCGCTGGGCTTGAACGTGCTGACAGCCCGGCGGCAACGGCAGCGGGAGAGACCGGGAGCGCGCGACCCCTGCGTTTTGGGCTTTCGACCCCCGCCGGGGTCGCGACCCATAGGTTGAGAACCGCTGTTATAGACCAATAAGATCAGCTTACAAAGGCATGCTCTATGCTCCCCCAGCCAAGACCTCATTAAGGAAGCGCGCACTATTGACAGCGGGTCCTCCTCAATGGAATGCTCTCCCCCCCGATCTTCGTCTGGAACCCTGCCCGTTGACTTTCAAAAAAAAGCTTAAAACGTGGCTCTTCAGACAGGCATTTCCCGAATGAATGAACTCCCTCATACCTGTGACAAGAAAGGACGTTTATACTAACCCTTGTTAAGACACCACCCCTTATGACAGGCCCTATCACTCTCGAGCTCCTGATCAGCAGTATCTCCAACCCCCCCCCCCCCACTGCATATTTTCCTTCCTTCCTCTCCCTACCTTCCTCCCCCCCCCCCCCCCCCCCCCCCCCCCCCCCCCCCCCCCCCCTCCATAGAACTAACTCGGTATTTATCAAAGAAGAGGATGGGCCTCTCTGTTCTATTTGCTCCCATATTTTGTATTTAAATAAGTTAATTGTTAACAGTTTGGTATGTATCACCCCAGACCACAGTTTGGTGCAACCCCTGTTCTTTGTAATGGTTTTACAAAATGTTGTTTCGTTGTAAACCAAAGTGATGTTTCACTGTAAACCGATGTGATATGTATTTTACATGAGGGTCGGTATAAAAAAGTTCTAAATAAAATAAATAAATAAATACTATCCAAGGGAATTCTGGAACAGGAGGACGCTGGAACGAAAGGACTCTGGAACAAGACTGGAACAAGCGATGAGACACTGAGGCAAACTAGTACACACACTGTGTCGACCTGATTGCCAAGGAAAGGAAGTGCAGGCAGGAACTTCCTGATATAATGTGCTCAATCAGAGTGTGCCGCGGAGCCTGGACCTGCCCCTGGCTCTTTAAGGGTCCATGCGCATGCGCGCCTAGGGGCAGGGCCGACACCACAGAGGACGCCGAGCCCCATCGTGAGGCCTGGTGCGCTGAGGAAGGCCCGGCGACCGCCGCCGTGGGACGTCGAGGCCTAGAGGAGCTAGCTGCAGCCGCGGGAGAGGCCAACCCTGGACCTGCAGAGGATTTGGGAAGGTGAGCAGGCCCATGCGCGGGCCGAGCTCGGACAGGCGCGCAACAGTACCTCTCCTTGTAGGCCTCCCCCTACGCAGGCGAGGTTTCTCAGGGTGAGCCCTGTGGAAGGCCCTGAGGAGCTCCTTGTCTAGGATGTTGTGCGAGGGTTCCCAGAAGTTTTCTTCAGCCCCATACCCTTCCCAAGCAAGAAGGTATTCCCAGTGGCCTCGATGCCGATGGACATCGAGGACTTCCCTTACCTGGAGTGTGTTGTCGCATACTGTGGAGACCTGTGGAAGTGGAGGATCTCTGTGGGAAGGCCAGGAGAGCACGAGTGGTTTTAACAAGGAGTTGTGGAAAGTATTATGGATACCCATCGCACGAGGTAATTGTAGCTGGTATGAAACAGCTCCCACTCTTCGGATGACCAGAAATGGACCAATATATTTTAGTGCCAAGCAATGTTTCGTCTGTCGGTCCTAGACGGCTTCGCCCCATTTGCCTCACCTTATTCACGGCTCCTCCCGCTTACCTGGGAAAGATGGCTACCGCCGCATCTACAAGCCGACCTCTCTGGCGTCCCCAGAACAGCTATGGTGCAGCCTCTTACCATTGCTCCTCCCAGGTACCTACTAGGATGCGTGCGCGCAACCCACGTCTTTGTACCACCCTTGGCACGAACCTCGAGGGCGTTCCCTCATGCTGATGTCACGCCATCCGGGTATATTACCTTCACTAATTTGCTAGCTCGTTGAGTTAGCATGGACTCAAATCCATTCTTGTCTACGCTACTCTGCCGCTTCCGTGCTGCCGCAGGGAAGCTCTCTCTCTGCCCTTCGGGGTAACTGCTAACCTGGGTACCCGCTCCTCAGGGGCCCTCTGCTTTCTTTCAGGTGCCTTACAGGGAACAGGTACTCGCTCCTCGAGGGCCTGCTCTCCCTGCCTCGGTGCCTGTACCATCTACAACATACCTGGTGGAATCGCACAGCTACAGCAAACACCTAGTGAGTACCCTAACTCTCAGTCTATCTCATCCACAGTATCTCCTTGCTGGGAGACCTGCTGCGGAACCTCCTGACATTATCTAGGAGAGAAGAGCTCCCTCTGCCGAGGTCCCTGAGACTGCAACTACGGACTGCCTCACTACTGCCACCTGGTGGCTCTCTTCAAGCTATCTAAATAAAGAACTAATTTGTGTTTTGTGTAGTATGAATCTAGCCCAGTGCTGTGGCTCCTCCCCGTGGGCATGGTCATCTCCACAGCACCCAAGGATCCACCAAAACACACCTAACCATAACAGATTGCTAACTCCATGGATCCGGCTCAGCTCACCGCGTTGCAGGCCATTCCAGGCCTGGCCCAGCAGATCTCCAAACAGCAGACTGCGCTGGAGGTACTGACCACTGCATTTAATCTACTGCACACACAGATGAACTTGCCTTCCACCTCAGGTAAAGAAGCTAAACCGTCTGAGGTGACGGTCAAGACTACTGTGCCTCTAGCACCTCCTACCCACTTCTCAGGAGAAGTTTGGAGATGCAGAGACTTCATTAACCAGTGCTGCATGCACTTTGCATTACAACCTGGCCACTTTCCCACAGCCTATGCCAAGACCACCTATATCCTGTCATATCTAGACAGACGAGCATTGTCTTGGGCCTCTTTGCTGTGGGAGCGCGAGGATCCGATTCTTCATGACCTTGAAGGATTTCTCGAACTGTTTAAGTCAGTTTTCGATGATCCTGCCCGGTATACCATTGTAGGATCTTCTTTGGTTCACCTGAAGCAAGGGAACAAACCACTAGCTGACTTTGCTATTGAATTCAAGACACTGGCGTCTGAATTCTGGGACCCGAGATGCCTGAAGACCCTCTTCTTTGAAGGACTGAACTCCCGTCTGAAAGACGAACTCGCCGCTCATGAGATGCCTGAGACCTTGGCTGAACTAGTGAAATTTTCAACAAGGATCGATCACTGACTTCGTGACAAGGTTCAAGAGACCAAGACTCCAAGAAGACCCTTTCTGAGTGAAGTTCGAGTCAAGTCCACATCCAGGTCTGTTCCGTCGGTCCCAGCAGTCAGTGAAGAAGAACCTATGCAATTAGGCCGCAGCCATCTGACATCAAAAGAGAAAAGAACGCGGAAGAAATTGGGGTTGTGTATGTACTGTGGACAAGCTGGTCATGCTGTCCAAACTTGCCCTATATGTCCGGGACTGGCAGACCTAAGTCCTGCGGGAGGACTCTTCTTAGGTCTCACCACTCCCTTAATTTGGCCTTACGTTTTTTATGAGGCATTGTTTAACAGGAAAAGGTACTGAAAAAGGAGAGTGCTTAAACCCACCACCTCTCAGACCACGGCCATCTTGGCTTCTCACAGCAAATCTTCTGAAAACGCTCTCAAATTTAGTTAACCTAATACTAATAGTGTGTAAGCAACTATTCTTAATACCGTTCATCTAGTTTGAAATAAAACAATGTCAAGTAATATCTACAAATCACTTTCCTTTCCCTTGCTACCAAATAATAAACTATCTGTTTCAGTGCTGCTGGATATGTACTTTTCTTCAGATAACGAGTACAAGAAAATGTCCAGCTACCTGAAACTTCTTTCCTTTGTTATGAGCAGCCAGCTAGAGGCTGAAGTTAGGTTTCACCTCATGACTACATCTCTGTATCTCTCTCTCTATTATTTAAACAAAAACATCTTTTTTTTATACTTAATTATAAAGGTTCATTAGTATTCAATCCTTTGCTTCTCATTGGTCTCAGGCAAGCATCACCCACCCAAGCTCTGATGCAAATTCATCAGTTCAAATATAAATAGCATCTTCATGGAAATACAATTAAAATAAATTCTAGTGTCCATTCTTTTCGTAATGTCCACTTGGTGTCAATGTAGTCAAAAATTCAGATCAGTTTGATCAAGACCTGTTTTTTTTAATAAGGGTTGAATGGTGGCCATTTTGAGTGGGCCTGAAATAAAACCCTCAGATAGTGAGAGATTAATTAAATGACTGAAAGGTGAATTTGAAAACCCATGCGCAGGCGTCCATGTGTGTGTGGTTCCCGGGGCGTGCACATGGATGTGCCAATTTTATAACATGCGCGCATTGCATAGGGCCTTCCCCCATATCCCTCCAATAAACGAGCAGACTGGGAGGGAACTTCCGAAACCCCTTACCTACCCTGCCTGCCTTTTCCTCTATCATCCCTAGCCCCTAAAATCTCCCTAACTAACCTTTTTTTTTTCTGTTTTGCAAATTACCTGCTCTCCGGAACAGCATTATGTTGCACAGATCCAGCAATCCCAGCATGTGCGGCAATGGGACAGTGCCTTAATGGCGCTGTACCAGCCCATGCCCTGCCCACGCCCTTGGCCTGTCCCTTGACCGCCCCTTTTTCATCACGCCGGTGTTTGGTGCATACTGGGAGATACGTGCATGGCTATAGGCCTTTGGAAAAAGCCTGTGGTGCACACCGTGTGTGCGCCACGGTGTGTGTAAAGCACACACCGGCCTTTGAAAATAAGCCCATTATTGAAGAAGCAATAACTTCTCTGGCTACTTTTAAGACATAAACCCTGCAGATGTTTAGCGGGCAATTAGAAGAATTTATTGCTCCTATAATACTTGAAATTTCACTACGTGTGGATAGTTCAAATGAGTCCCGTTTAGACTCAATCTTATTAGTATCATCATAAAGTCTCTTTGAATGTCCTTTAAATGACATCAAAATTCTTAATTTCAAAGCTAAGGATTGCATAAAAGCATCACCATCAGTACTGCAAGAGTCACTGGGATGATCATTGGAAGATAAAGATGTCAGTTGTTAACAATGCTAAACAGAATTTTTGGGTTATTCCCTGCTGCCTGAATCAGTGAGGAATGATGCTGTTTTTTGACAATCAGATACCGAGTCTGATATTCAGATAATAATTATTTATAAGCGTTTACATTTTTTATAGTTGGAAATTTACAGCATTTTCTTTTTAATCTCCTCAATGATTGTCTCATAGATCTTAATTCAGGAAACATCGATTTATGACAGGCCCTTGGTTTCAACTTAATGGTCTGAATTGGTGACAAGCTATCAAGAACATTTTATAGTATCTCATTCCAAGTAGTGACAGCCGATTCACAGTCTAAACAGGGGGTTAAGTCTAACTTATCATTCATCATTTGGCAGAATAGATCTATATCTATCTGACCTCGTATTGTAATCTGTTTTTCATCTTTTGTGGGAATATAACTGATACCACACAACAGAGCGAGATCTCAGTTAAAAAATGGCCAGACCAATAAACTGGTTTAGAAGACCAGTAAATATGTGAGAACCTACTAATGAGGAGTTGACAAACACAGGATCCAAATTGTTGCCAACAACATGAGTCAGTCCAGTTAAAATTTTGTCCCATCCATGGTTTTGCATAATATCAAGGAAAACATCACATCCAGCAGAGCGAGGGGATTTATTAACATGCAGATTAAAGTCTCCCAAAACCACAGTGTTATTCAAATTTACACTAGATTTTAGTAATTGTTCAAAAAAAGATGAGGAATTGTGTTCCATAAGACCAGGGGGAACAAATACTAGACACACATTAAAAGTCCTTGAGGACAAAATCATCATCTCGCACTGAGAGTCAATACCTTAGCTGGATAAGCGCCCAAATATTCATTTAGTCGGATAACTTCTGAGTTAGCCAGCTAAATGTTTCTGAATATGGACCTTTTTAAAAATTGTCCTTATAAACCTAATTTGGTGAAAACTTGCTGTGCTAAATTAAATATATAAAGCATGTGCACTTTTTTTTTATTCCTGGACCATACTGTGCACTTTTCCAACTGGGATTTCTATATTTTTCTAAGAGAGCTAAGCATGTTTCAGACATGAAGCAAAGAGAACAGTGGGAACTACATTGTGCTTAACAACTAGATCATTGCTTCCTCCTTTTTAGTATCATAAAAGAGCGACTGAACAATGCGATAGCCAGACGTATAATTTTTTAATGATAGGCCTTCACTTTCTCGCCATAAAGCTTAGTTATCCAGAGCTTTCCTTATTCTGGAGAACTAGTAAAATGATATATCCCATACCTTTGCCTGTGACTGTGGCTCTCTTCTGTGTCCTTGTCTGGATCCCCCCCTCCCCCACCTCGCACCACCTCCTAGTTCTCTCTGTTCTGTCTCACACTAAGGGCCTAATTGACTGAGGCTTTCCCCCCCTTATGGGGGGAAAAACTACTGATTCGGGCCACAAGTATACAACTTGTATTTAGTATTGATTATCACTATTAATAATCAAATTGCTAATCACACTAAGCAAATGTCTGTACTAAGCTATTGTAAACAGGAAAATTAAGGGTTCAAGTTATTCAAATTTGTTTTGACTTCTAATGAGCAAATATATAACAGGGAGTGGGCAAACCTTTTTTTTTTTTTTTTTTAAAGAGGGCCACATTACTGGTGCTTATTAAAACAGAGGGCTGGAGTCCTCCATAGAGCTCTGTGGGGAGGGGACAGGGAGGGGGCATTACAGTGCCAAGTATACCCCACAGTGAGAGGACCAAAGCAGCAACCATGCCAATAAAAAGAACAATTCCACACAATTAACAAATAGAATAGCATCAAATAGTTGAAAACTCATATGAAAATGTTTCAAATACCCATAAAATATTTCAAAACAGACACATCAAATAATACCCAATAATTAAAACTAGTAAGGATTTTTAAAAATGTGCCACTCTCCATACCTGGGAACCTTTGATTTCTAGAAGCCCTGAGATTGTCATAGATTAGCAGGCAGAGAGGAAGGGAGGTGGTGGTGGTGGGGGGGTTGTTGCACACATGTGTGCTTTCTTTTTCTCACCCACACATACTTTCCCTCACACCCTTATATACAATGCTCTCACCCACACACACACACACACACACATGCAGCCACTCACACTGACTCCCTCCCTCACACACACACACACAAATTCACTCACTTTCACTGGCTCCCTTACACACACACCCCCAGACAAGCACCCATTCATTCTCAAACATATACACAGACCTCCAGGCAGGTTCCCATTCATTTTCACACCCACACGCAGACCCTCGATGCAGGCACCCATTCATGCACACACACACACACAGGCCCCAGACAGATACCATTTATTCTCTCATACACATAAACATAGACCCCAGGCAGATTCCCATTCATTCTCGGACACACACACATACAAAGCAGCTTCAGAACCTCTCTTACTCCTCTGATGCCACCTAGACCGCTGCCACATACCAGTTGGGGAGGAGCCGATCCATCATCCACAAGCCCGCTTTGCTGCACCTCCTTTCTGTAGGCGCCACGGTATTAAAAATTTGCTGGTGAGCACTAACTCCAGCGAAAGTGCTGCCCTTGTGAGTGCTTAATACTGCAAAACCTGCAAAAACGACAGATGAGCTCAGTTTTCCCGGTGTTGCAGATGCACAGTTTCTGCACTCCTGGTGAACTGAAGAGGCAGGCCTCTTCTTTTCTTCGCCACAGGTGGGATTGGGTCCACCAGCAGCCTCTTGGCCTCTTCTTCACTGCCGGTGGGATGGGGGTCCACCGGTCGCCTCTTGGGCCTCTTCTCTTCTTTGCTGCTGGTGGAATTGGGTCCACCAGCAACCACACACAGCTGACTGCAGCTAGATGATACTCTTCCTCTTCCTGCCCCATTGGGAACATCACCTCCAGTCATCAACAAAAGCCTGTGATGTCAGGCCATTGTTGACCAAATTACATATGCACTTTAATTGCACTAATTAGAGGGATCTATTAAATATTCAACAAAGTCAATTCCACTTGAAATCACCTCTTAATGTATATTCTCAACCTAATCTTTAAATATATAAATTCGATTCTATAATATCCAATACTGGATTAACCATAAATTTAGTATCCTTATATCAATAGTTCATACAAATATGTGCACAAAGTACATTTTTAAAGAAGGAGAGGAAAGTTTCATACTTATGATCTTTTATCCCCACCACTGGGTGATCCTTTTATGTTGTGATCATTAACAATCCACCTCCAAACATTTTTTTATATTTTTATATATTGCATGAAGAAAATTAAAAAAAAAATTTTTTTTAAATGTAATTGTCAGCAAAGCCGATACAATCTTGTACTTCTAAAGTGTCACTCCGCAACAAGCCAGTTGTAAATATCCTGGTTTCAGCAAAGCCGTTTCTAACACAAGATTGCATCGGCTTTGCTGATAATTACATTTGGTTGAAACCAGGATATTTACAACTGGCTTGTTGCGGAGTGACACTTTAGAAGTACAAGATTGTATCGGCTTTGCTGACAATTACATTTTAAAATGGATGGTCCCAAAAAACAAAGAGGTAGGCGATCTAAAAAAGCCGTTAGGAAAACAAAAAGGATAGATGCCTGGGTCTTTTTCCTTTTATGAGTAGAGACCTATTGTTGGACGGCGCGGTGCAAGGCGCAATGAGATGATCCATTATATCAAGTATTCACGGATTCGATTGAGACAAGAATCATCACCACTGCGGTTCACCTATAATTAATAATAGGTTATGAGTTTTGATCCACATCACTTAAAACAACTTTTTTGAGTCCAAAGAGTGTACAAGCCCCTGAGGCAGTAGCTGTGTAAGCTGCGAAACTTGGCCAATGTCGGGCAATATATTTTAACACGTCTCTACTCCAATAAAGAATTGAAAAAGGCCAGGCATCTATCCTTTTTGTTTTCTTAATTACATTTTTAAAAAAATGTTCTTCACGCAATATATAAAAATATAAAAAAATGGTTGGAGGTGGATTATTAATGATTACAACATAAATGGATCACCCAGTGGTGGGGATAAAAGATCATGAGTATGAAACTTTCCCTTCCTTCTTTAAAAATTTACTTTGTGCACATATTTGTATGAACTATTGATATAAGGATACTAAATTTATGGTTAATCCAGTATTGGATATTATAGAATCGAATTTATATATTTAAAGATTAGGCTGAGAATATTCATTAAGAGGTGATTTCAAGTGGAAAGGCCATTGTTGATGACATTGTTGCAATGTGCTTGTGGGCCAGAAATAATGGGGCAAATTGAGGAGGAGGAGGGTCAGAAAAAATCTGCCATCGGGCAAGGTTTGGCCTACAGGCCATAGTTTGCCCACCTCTGCGCTATAGCAACTGTCATAAAGAAACTATTCACAAAGTACTAGGCAAGAATAAAAAGTATTCATCATGGTCAAACAAAACATTTATAGCACACAGGAAGAGGTACCTCCATTTGCATACTCTTCAGTTTTTCTGCGATATGCAGGGCTTTTTTTTAAAATATGGGATGGAATTATTTTTATTTGCCAAAGTCTATGAATATATTTCTGCTGAAAATTTTCTACATTCCAAATTTGTATGAATTGAACCTACTGGAGTTTATATTCAGGCATTTTGCTTTTCAGTTTTCCTTAGCTTAAAGGTGATTGTAGAGTATATTTGTACTTTGACAAAGAATTTGATCAGCAGTGCTGAGCATTAATTATTGCTTTGTCTAGAATGGCATAGTAACATTGATTTATCTTTTCTTCCAGTTTGCCCTAACAGGATGAAAGCTTTCGCTTGCCTCATTCAGAAAGAATTTGACCTTGAAAAAGATGCCAAAGACATAATAGATATTTATCTTGGAACAGAGATATTTTATGTACAAATCTGCACCTGTGTTCTCTTTTGGTGTAAGTAATTAAAATAGAGAAATTACTACTTATCTGCTGATTTCCTTTCCTCTAGTAAAGGAAGGTTAATCCCAATGAGTGAGTTATGCATCTCTTCCAGCAGATGGAGACGGAGCAAAAGCTATGTTATGGCTACATAGTCACGCCTTGACATCAGCCTGCCAGTATTCTCTGGAAAAGCCAAACTGTAGACAAAGCTGATTATACTTGAACATTATTATCCACATGTTTCTCAACCAACAGGAACACCGAGTTCAGCCCAAAGAAGGAACATATCTAGAAAACTGCATAGCTCGCCTGAAGAAAGGCTAACCACAAATGTAAACATCAGTAGCCGAGGGCAGTTCTGGAATTGACCTGCCCTTACTAGAGGAAGCACGGTTGCTTACCTGTAACAGGTGTTCTCCTAGGACAGCAGGATGTTAGTTCTCCCATGTATAGGTGAAAACCTTTTTGGGGATAAGGTCAGAGATGCGGTAGTTGAAGGATCACCATGAAACCCTTCAACAATTCTCTGCTAGTGCTTCAGATCCTCCATCCTCTGTAAGGAAATTTTCCAGACCAAATTCTAGGAAGTCCTTTTATCAGCAGTGGAAATTTTACCCCCGCCGTCTCTCGGACTCGCACGCCCCATGCTAGCTCCAGGGGCTGCTCCCGTCAACAGCGAGTGCCTAGACACCAGCCAGCCCCCCAACAGGCCCCAGCTACAGGCTTTTGACTGGAAGCGAGGGAGCATGGGTCAGCAAGTTATACCCCTGATGCTAGATCCTCCAGTGGGAGGCAGACTTCTTTACTTCGCCCATCACTGGTCAACCATCACTTCGGACTATTGGGTCCTTACCATAGTTCGCAAGGGGTAATCAACTAAATTTCAGAAGGATCCCAGAGGACTCTCCCCCATGGCCATCGTGGGATTCATCTACCCAGCAGGTCATACTTCGGACAGAGCTATCCATCCTTCTCACAGTGGGAGTGGTAGAGCCAGTTCCTCATCCTCAACAGGGCCGAGGATTCTATTCGAGGTACTTCCTCATACCAAAGAGGACTGGGGGCTTGTGCCCATTCTCGATCTCAGGGCATTGAACAAATTCCTCAGAAAAGAAAAATTCAAGATGGTTTCTCTGGGCACTCTGATTCCCCTCCTTAAAAGAGAAGACTGACTCTACTCCCTCGATTTCAAGGATGCCTACATCCACATTGCCACCTTCCCCGAACACAGAAAGTATCTTCGCTTTGTGGTAGGGAAGGCTCACTACCAGTACAGGGTACTGCTTTTGGTTTGGCCTAAGCTCCTCATGTCTTTACCAAGTGCCTGACTGTGGTGGCAGCGCATCGCAGGTGCCGAGAGTTGCACATCTTCCCATACCTAGATGACTGGTTGGTCAAAAGCAACTCCCGCTTAGGGACGCTGGACGCTTTGGCCCTGATGATGCAGGCGCTGCAATTTCTGGATTTTATCATCAAATATCTGAAATCTCACCTCTGCCCATCTCCCCAGCTAGACTTCATAGGAGCCAGGCTGGACACAGCTCAATAAAAGCGTTCTTGCCCCATAATCTGGCCCTTGCTCTATCTTTGTTGGCAACCTTCGTGCGCAGTAGTCGGAGTTTAAGTGCCTGCCTTCTGCTTCGCTTGTTGGGCCACATGGCAGCCTCAGTCCATGTTACCCCATTAGCCCACCTTTGCATGCGCAAAGTGCAATGGACGTTGCGGTCACAATGTGGCAGCAGGCATCCCAGGACTTCAAGGCCCGTGTCTCCATCACACAACCTCTGAATATCTCTCTGTCCTGGTGGCAGCATCTCTCCAATCTATAGCAGGGGATTCCCTTCCAGGCTACTCCACCTCAAGTGGTACTTACCACTGATGCCTCTGCTCAGAGCTGGGAAGCCCATGTGGTCGGCCTCCACACGCAGGGCCACTGGACCCCTCAGGAAGATCTCTGCCAGATAAACTTCTTAGAGCTTCGGGCGATTCGCTATGCTCTCTGGGCATTTTGAGACCGGTTGTCCCACAAGGCAGTCCTGATTCGGATGGACAATCAAGTCACGATGTGGTATATCAACAAGCAAGGAGGCAAGGGGTCAATCCTCCTCTGTCAGAAAACGGTACAGATCTGGTCCTGGGTTCTGTCGCAGGGGATGTCTCTGTGAGCAGCGTACCTGCCCGAGACGCTGAACATGCTGGCAGACCGCCTAAGCCGTTCTTTTCAGCCACACAAGTGGTCCCTGAATCCAGATATGGCAGCCCGGATTTTCCACCGGTGGGGAACCCCAGATATGGACCTCTTTGTTTCCCTGTACAACTGCAAGGTGAGCAATTTTTGCTCCCTTTTTGCGTGGGACGGCCATCCAGCCTCTGACGTCTTTACCCTTCACTGGGGCACAGGTCTCCTGTACACATACCCTCCTCTTCTGCTCCTCCTGAAGACTCTCCTGAAGCTTCAACAGGACCAAGGGACCATGATCCTCGTGGCACCCTACTGGCCCAGGCTGGTTCCCTCTCCTTTGGGAGCTGTTGATCAAGGATCCCATCAGACTGGGGACCATGTCCGACCTGATAGCTCAGAATCAGGGCACCCTGTGCCACCCGAACCTCCGGGCATTAGCCTTGACAGCTTGGATGTTGAACGCCTAGTCCTTCAGCCCCTGGACCTCTCAGAAAACATCTCCCAGGTGCTGGTGGCTTCCAGAAAGCCTTCCACTAGGAAGTCTTACAGGTTGAAATGGAAGAGGTTCTCCGTCTGGTGTGAGGGGCATGGTTTAGATCTATTCACATGCCCCCTTCCCAGGTTCTTGGACTATTTGTGGCACTTTTCCGAGTCTGGGCTTAAAACCACCTTGGTCAGGGTTCATCTCAGTGCAGTTAGTGTGTACCATCGAGGTGTTGCTGGCACACCCATATCGGTTTTGAGGGGTCAGCTTCAGGGGAACAGGCTCTTCATACTTTGGATTGCAAGAGGGCTTTAGCTTTCTATTTGGAATGCATAGCAGGTTACAGGCAATCCACTCAACTCTTTGTTTCTTTCGATAACAATAGATTAGGAGTTGTGGTGGGCAAACAGATTCTATTTAACTGGCTAGCGGACTGTGTCACTTTCTGCTACGCACAAATAAGCCTTCAGCTTGGAAGCTGAATCAAAGCTTACTCTGTGAGGGCCATGGCGATGTTGGTAGCCCACCTGCGGGAGGTTACTGTCACCGAAATTTGCCGGGCAGCGACATGAGGCTCCCTGCACATGTTCACTGCCCACTACTGTTTGGACAAGGATGGTCAACAAGACAGTGCCTTCGGCCAATCTGTCCTACGCAATCTCTTCCAGGCTTAAACCCAGCTCTTCTTACCTCAGATTCCTTGGTTGGAACCAGGCCGTCTCCCTACTGACCAACAGCGCCACAGTTGTTGATGTGCCTGTTGGCACCTTGTTCGGTACCTGTTGGTCTTGGTTGTTGCCGGGAGCAGCCTGGAGCTTGGTATTCACCCATCTGTGAGGACTACCATCCTGCTTGTCCTAGGAGAAAGCGCAGTTGCTTACCTGTAACAGGTGTTCTCCTAGGACAGCAGGATGTTAGTCCTCAGGAAACCCGCCCACCATCCTGTGGAGTTGGGTTATCCTGTGTTTTGTTGTTTTATCTTTTTGCTCGTATTTTTTTCTCTATGTTATGAGACTGACGGGGGACCTTGAATGGACGCATGGATAGTGGCATGCTGGGCATGCTCAGTGTGCCAGTCAAAGCTTCTAGAAACTTTGATAAAAGTTTTCCATGCCGGGCTCAATCTGATGATGTCACCCATCTGTGAGGACTACCCATCTGCTTGTCTTAGGAGAAAGGAAATTATCAGTCAAGTAGTAATTTCTCCTTCCTCAGCATTTGAGCAGGTCAATCCCAACGAATGGAATGTACCAAAGCTAATTTCAAAAAGGGCGAGAGGCTAACAGCATTCCAGTCAATACTGCCCTCACAAACGCAGCGTCCTCCCTAGCCCTAACATCCAAGTGGTAATGCTTGGAAAAGGTGTGCAAAGATGACGATTTTTCTGCTCGGTAGATTTCAGCAGGCGACAACAAATGAAGTTCCGCCCATGATACCGCCTACCCCGCGCTGCGGACCACTACCGGAGCTACCATGCACAAGAACTACCAAGAAGCAAGTATTTCCCGAGTTACCCCGCTTTGCGGACCACTACCGGAGAATCCATTTCAGATCTTCCTACTCAAGGCCTGAGTTTGCAAACCCGCTCCTCAGGTTTCTCTTCACTGTATAATAAATATATCTCTGACTTCTGTGTCCATCACTGCTGAGACCCCACCTGTCTGGAGAGTCCCACAGGGCTCCTCCCTGTGGGTGGAGTCAGCTCTCTCCATGACCCAAGGGCCCACTAACCAAATTCAAGTATAACACCCAGTTACCGCACAGCAAGAGAGAAGAAGAGTTGTAGATCAGGTCTAGTACTCACTCCTTAGTGTTGCAGTAGAGATATCGTGGTAGCAGCAGTGGAAAATCGGAGCAGGAACACTGAAGGGTGCACCCCTCACCCAAACTTAAAGAGCCTGCGGTGCGCCGGGGCCAGTGGGCCCGTCCAGGTGTCTTCAATCACCAGGATTATTTAAGGCAAGCTCTGACAGTCTTTGCAACAGGCTCTCTCATTCCCTATTGCCTCCAGGTGACCCTTCTCATTCCTTAGTCCTTTTACCTCTGGATTGACTCTCTCTGAACTTCGACCTCTGCTTCGCCTGACCACGCCATTGACTCTCTCCGAACTTCAACCTCTGCTTCGCCTGACCATGCCATTGACTATCTCTGTGATCAGACCTCAGCCTTGCTTGCCACAGCCTTCAGATTGCCATCATCTCAGACTCAAGCCTGTTCTTCAACGACTCTTCAGCTTACTCCCTAGACGTGGTTTACTCAGGCTTTGGCTTGCTCTTGCTTGAGTGCCCCTGTCTGTCTCCGTTCCATTGGCGCCCGAGTTTCCAGGACATTGCCCTGTTCAGAGTACGACTGTATCTTCTTCCATCTGCTGTTTCTGGGCTGAATCAGACTTTACTTCGACTTCACACCGAGGCCCGCCTAAGTCCTGATGGCCCCAGCACCCAAAGGCTCAACCAGCGGGGAAAAAGGGCTGGTATAGGTGAAGCTCCAGTGGCCTCTGTCTATCAGCCCACTCCGCCTGATGACGGTGGGGACCCATAGGGTTGCGTCGACCCCACCTCGGCCCAAGGGTCCACCTCCAATGCAACAATTTTGGTATTCATATGTACGGATGCTTGTAGTTCAGCCACAGGCTACGGAATCAAGCGGTTCACGTGATGTCGGACAACCATATGATAGTGGCCTACATAAATTGCTAGAGTGGAACCAAGAGCTAGCAAGTGTCACAGGAAATTGACCAGCTGATGAAATGGGCGGAAGGTCATCTGCAGATGATCTCAGCCTCGAACATTGCAGGAAAACACAATGTAAGAGCGTACTTTCTGGGCAGGGAGAGTCTCGATCCAGGAAAGTGTGTGTTGTTAGCCGTGGCATTTCAGCTGATTGTGGTTCGCTGGGGCCTTACGTTCCGAGATCTGCTAGCAGCTTCTCAAAATGTGAAGGTTCCTCGCTTCTAAAGTTCCAGGAGAGATCTGTGCTCCCTGGGAATACACGCTCTCGTACAGGTCTGGCCAGAAGACAGATTACTTTTTTGCCTTCCTCTGTGGCTCTTGCTGGGCAGGATAATTCGCTAGATCAAAGGTCACAGGGGGCTAGTACTCCTGGTGGCGCCAGAGTGGCCCAGGCATTCTTGGTATGCGGATTTGCGGTGACTCCCGGTGGAGGCCCCCCTTCGTTTTCTGTCGACATGAATCTACTTCAACAGGGACCGGTTCTTCATGAGGATCCGATTCGATTCTGTCTTATGGTTTGGCCTTTGAGAGGGTTTGCCCGATAAAGCATGGTTATTCCTCTGCAGTGATTGCCACTTTACTCTGTGCTCGCAAGTTCTCTACTTCCTTGGCTTATGTGGGGTTTGGAGAGTTTTTGAGGCCTGATGTGAGGAGTGGGGTCGTCTGCCTCATTTAGTTAAGATCCCTCTCATTCTGGATTTTTTGTAGAATGGATTCAATAAAGACTTGGCCCTTCCTTGAAGGTACAGGTTGTGGCTCTTGCCTGTTTCAGAGGCCTGGTGAATGGTGTTTCCTTGTCATCTCATCCTGATGTGGCCCATTTTTTGAAGGGAGTGAAGCACCTTCGGCCTCCCTTGAGGTTACCAGTTCCATTGTGAAGTTTAATTTGGTGCTGGATGTTTTGGTGGGCCTTTTGTTCCAACCATTGTGTAGCCTTTCCTTATGGTTGTTGACTTTGAAAACTGTGTTCCTTCTGCGCATCGGATTTCTGAGCTGCAAGACTTGTCTTGCTGGGAGCTGTTCCTTCGGGTAACTCCAGGGATGTTACAGCTGCATACTGTTCCATCCTTCATGCCCAAGGTAGTCTCGGACTTTCATTTGAATCAGTGTATCTCTTTGCCATCCCTGGATAAGGTCAGGGATGCGGAGGAGTTTTGCCTTATGCACTCCTTGAATGTTAAGCATCTTGTCGTGCAGTATCTGGAGGTCTCTGAGTCTTTTCAAAAGACGGATTGCCTGTTTGTTCTCCATGGTGGGAGTAAGCAGGGTGCTCCAGCTTTGCGGGCTAACATAGCTCATTGGATTAAGGAAGTGGTCACAGTCACATATGTGAATGCTAGAAAGCCATTGCCTACTCAGGTTAGGGCTCATTCCACTAGGGCTCAGGCAGTGTCATGGGCAGAGGTTAGTCAGTTGTCTCCCGTCGATATCTGCCAAGCTGCAATGTGGTCTTCCTTACACAATATTTCCAGGTTTTATCATCTGGATGTGCAGGCCCGGGAGGATGTAGCCTTTGCACATATGGTATTGACTGGACTGTGGGCAGCCTCCCATCCACTTGGGGAATAGCTTTGGTACATCCTACTGGTCCTGAATTCATCTGTCTACATGCTAGGAAATGGAGAAATTACTTACCTGATAATTTCATTTTCCCTAGAGTAGACAGAGGGACTCAGCTTCCCGCCCTCAGCTGCTGCATGAGTGTGTCAATAGTACTCCTGTGGGGCTCTGGGTCCCAAGGAACTACTGGTAAATGTTTGTCCAGTCCCTATCTTGGGGTACCTAGAATCTTATGTGAGTTCAGAGTGTTACGCTTGGGCTGAGTTCAGGGGTAGTGAACACCACCCAAAAGGGTGGCTCCAGGTGGAGAGAGACAGGGATGGATGGAAACCGTGTCTGGGGCCCGGCTGGATCAGGGCAGACAGCAAGTAGCAGTGTCTGGGTCTAGGCTGGGTCAGCGCAGGCGGCAGTTAGCAGGGTCTGGGTCCAGGCTGGGTCAGGGCAGGAGGCAGATAGCAGTGTCTAGGTTCAGGCTGGGTCAGGGCAGGCGGCAGATAGCAGTGTCTAGGTTCAGGCTGGATCAGGGCAGGCGGCAGATAGCAGTGTCTAGGTTCAGGCTAGGTCAGGGCAGGAGGCAGAGCAAGGCAGGTCAGAAGGCCCGTAGGCCACACACACACAGAAGGCCCGTAGGCCAGACACCGTAAGCGGGGCAAGGCAGGTCAGAAGGCCCGTAGGCCACACACACACAGAAGGCCCGTAGGCCACACACCGTAAGCGGGGCAAGGCAGGTCAGAAGGCCCGTAGGCCACACACACACAGAAGGCCCGTAGGCCACACACCGTAAGCGGGGCAAGGCAGGTCAGAAAGCCCGTAGGCCACACACACACAGAAGGCCCGTAGGCCACACACCGTAAGCGGGGCAAGGCAGGTCAGAAGGCCCGTAGGCCAAACACACACAGACAGTAGAGCAGAGGGCCCGTAGGACCGCACGCACAGTAAGCAAGGCAGGGCAGGGCAGAAGGTCCGAAGACCATACACAGCACAAGGTAGATGGCCCGAAGGCCGCGCAAGGCAAGGCAAGACAAGACAAGGTAGAAGGCCCGGAGGCCGCGCAAGGCAAGACAAGACAAGGTAGAAGGCCCGAAGGCCGCGCAAGGCAAGACAAGACAAGGTAGAAGGCCCGAAGGCCACGCAAGGCAAGGCAAGGCAAGACAGAAGGCCCGAAGGCCACGCAAGGCAAGGCAAGGCAAGACAGAAGGCCCGAAGGCCACGCAAGGCAGGGCAAGGCAAGACAAGGTAGAAGGCCCGAAGGCCACGCAAGGCAAGACAAGGTAGAAGGCCCGAAGGCCGCGCAAGGCAAGGCAAGACAGAAGGCCCGAAGGCCACGCAAGGCAAGGCAAGACAGAAGGCCCGAAGGCCACGCAAGGCAAGGCAAGGCAAGACAGAAGGCCACGCAAGGCAAGGCAAGGCAAGACAGAAGGCCCGAAGGCCACGCAAGGCAGGGCAAGGCAAGACAAGGTAGAAGGCCCGAAGGCCACGCAAGGCAAGGCAAGGCAAGACAGAAGGCCCGAAGGCAAAGCAAGGTCAAAGGACCACACGCACAGCAAGCAAGGAAGGCTAGAGCAGGGAGCCCAGGCGAGCTCGATGCCGAAGCACTGAGGGAAGTGTCAGGCAGGGTTATAAGGGAAAGCCCAGAACATAGAGAGGAGAAGGGAGATAGACTGGGCCTGTCAGGAGAGCCAGCTCTAGAGGGACCCCTGGTGGTGAGGCGGTTGCCCAGCAGCCATAGCCGTAACACAGAGTTTATGGATGGTTGAGTACAGTTCTGGTTATCTGTTTTAATCAAGTTTTTTGCTAGTTTGTTCACAGCTGTTTTTGAAGAGAATACTAGCAGGCGGAGGTCACTGCTAGTATTGTGACACCAGCTTGCTCCGTCTCCATCTGTTGGCAGGGGAGCATAAACCCATTGATCCTGAGTCCATCTTTCTACACTAAGTAAAACAAAATGATCAGATAAGTAATTTCTCCAATTTGCTTTTTTGGCCACTGGTGCATACTGAGTTGAGGATTTTAATGTGCTGTCCACAATAACTCCAAGGTCCTTTTCCTAGGTGGTGACTCCTAACATGGAACCCAGCATTGTGTATCTATAGTTATTATTTTTCTCTATGTGCATAACTTTGCAGTTGTCCACATTAAATTTTATCTGCCATTTACATGCCCAGTTCCCCAGCCTCACAAGGTCCTCCTGCAATTCCTCACAATTTGTTCATGATTTAACTACTTTGAATAATTTTATGTCAGCTGCAAATTTGATCGTCTCCCTTGCTGCTCCCTTTTACAGATTATTAATGAATACATTAAAGAATACTAGTCCCAGACCAGTACAGATCCCTGAGGCACTCCACTATTCACTTCTCTCCATTGGGAAATCTGATAATTTAGACCTACTGCCTCCTAAATGCAGCAAAGTTAATATCTATAGGAAAGCACATTTTTTCACACAAGAGCCATCTGTTATGGGAGTCTCTGTTTAGTGGACCCTTGGCCGACCTGCTGGAGACTGGGAAAGGTGGTCAATGTCTCTAATGAATAGCAGGCCGGGAGGCAGATGTTCAGGCAGGACGTAGATGCTCTTCACCCTGGAAGCTGGTGCTCCCCCGGGAGGAGCCCGTAGGAGTCCAACCGCTGGGACTTAGGTGGCTTCACCCTTGGAAGCCGAAGCCCCCCCGGGAGGAGCCCGTAGGGGCCCGGCCACTGGGACTTAGGCGGGTAGTAGATCAGGACAGGTAACTGGAACCAGACTAGGACAGTAGCAATACTGTAACTGGGCTCAGGTTCTGGAACCAGGCAAGAACTGTAGCAGGATTCGGGTACTGGAACCAGGCAGGAATTGTAGCAGGATTCGGGTACTGGAACCAGGCAGGTACTGTAGCAGGCAGGCAGGAACCAAGCAGGTACTGTAGCAGGCAGGCAGGAACCAGGCGGGTACTGTAGCAGGAACGGAGCGACGAAGCAAGGCGAGTCACTCCGGGGCACAGCGCAACAGGAAACCGGGAGGCTAACCCATTGCAAGGCAAAGACTGGGTGGCCGTGGCCTGTTTATGAAGGCCGCGGCCTGTTTATGAAGGCCGCGGCGTCTGACGTCAGGAGTTGGGCGGAGTCACCACTGGTGGGAAATGGCCTAGAAAAGGGCCCAAGTGGCGCGCACGTGCGCCTAGGAGCCGGGCATCCAAGGGAGACCTTGCAGCGGCGCAGCCCCAGCGGGGACGCCGCCAAACAGGCCGCAACCCAGGCCTCTGTAAGCGGGAGCAAGTCCGGGAGCCCGGAGGTAAGGGCCTGGCTGCGGTGCTCGCGGCCAGAACCGCAACACCACCTCCCATTTTTAAGCTTTCTATGCTCACTCTGAGATCTTTACAATGGTAATATATGGGGAAAAAAAGCAGCAATAAGGAGAGAAAATTTACAGGATACCACTTTGCCTCTGTATTTGTATCATTTTGCTCATTCCATGAATGGAAGGATTTTGTGAACACTCTTAAGCAGACTGCATATGCTATTTATTTATTTATTTATTTAGGGTTTTTATATACCGACTTTCTTGATATATATATATCAAATCAAGTCGGTTTCCAAATAACACAACTATCGCCGGGGGGCGTTACATTAAACAATAAACATAATATTGAACAGAGTAACCTTAAACAATAAGTAAGGTCGTTACATTAAACCATAAACATAGTATTGAACAGAGAACGTGTAGGGTTACTTTGAACAATCAATAAGGTCCTGATGGTCCTGAGGGTATTAGGTTGGTGGTGGACTTTAAATTGCGCTATTTTGTTCTTTGACCTGTGTCGAAGTGTTCCTGCGATTCTGGAAAGGCTTGCCGGAAGAGCCATGTTTTAAGGTTTTTCTTGAAGGTTAGATGGCAAGTTTCGAGTCGAAGATCTGGCGGAAGTGAGTTCCAAAGGGTGGGCCCGGCTGTGGAGAGTGCTCGTTTAGCCAGCGAGGTTTTAATCGGGGGAGTGTGTAGAGAACCTTTGTAGTTATATCTGATAGGTCTTTTTGATGTGTGAAGGCGGAGTTGCGAGGTAAGATTTAGGTGGGCGCTTCCCATAATATCCTTGTGGATCATTGATAGTGTCTTGAAGGTGATTCTAGCTTTTATGGGAAGCCAGTGGAGGTAGTGCAGAATTGGAGTGATGTGGTCTCTTCTGTTGGAGTTGGTGAGTAGCCTCGCCGCGGCGTTTTGTACCATCTGTAAAGGTTTTATGGATGATAGCGGAAGACCTAACAGAAGGGAATTGCAGTAGTCTAACTTGGACAGTATTAAAGACTGGACTACTAAGCAGAAGTCATTGAAGTGAAGGAGTGGTTTAAGATTTTTTAATACTTGTAGTTTGAAGTAACATTCCTTAGTTGTGTTGTGGATGAAAGATTTAAGGTTGAATTGATTGTCGATGCGCACCCCTAAGTCTCTGACTGAAGGTGAGTGGTTGATAGGTGGATTTATGGATTGTGTTGAGTTTTGGACGTTGAAGAGTGTGTGGTTTTCATCGGGCGAGATGATGAGGATTTCTGTTTTATTAGTGTTGAGTATAAGGTTGAGGCTGGATAACAAGGATTTGATGGTTAATAGGCAATTGTTCCAATGCGCCCAGGTTTTTTGGAGTGATTCTGTGATGGGAAGAAGTATCTGAATGTCATCGGTGAAGATATAGTGTTTTAGCTTGAGGCTGGAGAGTAGGTGGCAGAGCGGAAGCAGGTAGATGTTAAAAAGGGTAGGAGAGAGTGAAGAACCTTGAGGTACTCCTCTGGTTGATTTGATAGGAGGTGATTCTACATTATTTATCTTGACTTTGTAGTATCTGTTTTCTAGGAATGATTGAAACCAACTGTGGGCTTCTCCTTGGATTCCTATGTCCGAAAGCCGCTCGAGGAGGATTTCATGATTTACGGTGTCAAATGCGGCGGATAAGTCAAGAAGAGCGGGGAGGTACGATTGTTTTTTTTCAAGGTTGAGGAGGATAGTGTCAGATAGTGAAGTTAATAGGGCTTCTGTGTTTTGTGATTTCCTGAATCCAAACTGTAAGGGGGAGAGGATGTTATTCTCCTCCAGGTAATCAGACAGTTGTTTGTTAACAAATCTCTCCATTACTCGTTTTTTTTTTAATAGAAAATTTTAATAGAAAATTTTAATTTTAATAGAAAATTACTATTTTCTAAACATGGGCCATATTAAAAAAAACACGCTGGTTGCTGCACTTTGTATGCAGCAGTAAAACATGTTCTCCTATTTGTGACACATTTTTTATTTTGTTATGTGCAAGAGAACTTGCTGCTTCAACTTTTGGAAATACTAGTGCGACTTCAAAAAAGCTGTACTGTTAAGAGAGACACAACTGTCAAGAGTAAATCAGACCTCCAGTATGATTCATACTGTTAGGTTTGAAAGTACTTAAAATAAATTCAGAAATAAAGGTTTCAGATTATGCCATTCTTAGAACATTTCCAGTTTCCATTAAGAGAAAGTCTTGCTAACTGAGACAAATCTGGAAAAATTCTAAATTGCATACTTATGACCACATGATGGCAGTATTGTTTCAGTTAACAAACAAATGTAATACAGAATGTACAGGGAAAATTAGATCTGAGACTCATCAAATAACTTTAGCCTTAGCCTATCCAAATATCTCTACTCACAAATAGCAATTATTAATAGGGCTGTAATGAACAATCTCAATTTTTCCTTTGATAAACAAGTTAGGAAAGAAAAATTCATTCCTAGGGTTCAATTTACTAAGGATTTTTCTCATAGGCACTGAATGCAAAAAGCCAATAGAAACCAAGGTCCATGCATCATATTTTTGGGCACAGTACAAACTTCTAAGATGGGCCTCTTCCCTTGCCCCTTGCCCACGCTGCCCCTTTCCCCCCTTCCCCCCTTCCCCCCCTTCCCCCCACAAACGCACACCATCCCACAAATTAAAATCTCATAAATCATGAAAGAAAAATTGCTATTTTAATTCTAAAATTATTTTTTACTTTGCTATTTTAGAACTCTTTTTGTTAGACCTAATAATGGTAATTGTTCAATGTTTTGATTTTTTGTTCTACTGGATCAACATGACTGCAAATTTGACCACTTGCCATTTTAAGATTATAACTGCCACTCCATACAGGTTACCAAATGCTTTCTCTGAAGCATAGTACAATCATATCACTCCTGTTTTTGGCTGTAACTGCTGCTCCATGCAGGTTTCTTCAATTCTTCATTACTATTTTCTTGCCAGCAGGAATCCTCTGAATTTGTATTTCTCCCATGCTTTTTTGACTTCCATTGCTGGTTTTGTCTCCACCTCCTCTGGGAAGGTATTCCAGGCATCCATCACCATTTTCGTGAAAATATATTTCCTGACATTGTTCTTCAGTCTACCCCCTTTGAACTTTACATTGCGAGTGTGAGGCCCTGTTGAGCAGTTGATTCTGCCCACCAGCAGAGAGCCTCAGTGGGCGATTTAGACTGTCTATTTATCCTCCCAACTCTATGGCCCACACTTCTGGGTCTTATTCCCGTCTGGACACAGTTATATTTGAGGCTCACAGTTTGTACTTTGCAAGAGCTTGGTCCTGTGTTTGGTCTTCATGGCCCTAGACTTGCTCAAACATTTCATATTCTTGGCTATGTGCAGCCAGTCCTTCTATAGTGGTCCCACACTGTATAGCACCCACTCAAGTTCATGGGTACCTGGCTGCCAAGGGAAAGGGGACTGCACAAGGAGAACCCTCACCTATCCCTGTGGTATAAGAGGGCAGGGGGGGGGGGGGCTTGCAGATTATTATATAAAAATTGGAAGAAGATGAGTGTTGTGCCCTTGAAATGTAGCCCCCTTTTTTCACACCTTATTCCCTAGATCAGGGTACAGCAGCAAAAACTCACCACACTGATATAACATTATACTTGTAATGGAAACTTGCAAGTAGAAAAAGTAAATGCAGTAGAGAGTAAAACATAGCAATATCCATATACAGTAGTAATAGAAGAACAATAATAATATTGCTGAGAGAGGGCAGACTGGAGGTTTTTCCTTTAAATAAACAGTGTGAATAAACACAGTAAAGATTAGCAATTGGTACTGCAAAAAGCAATTTGGCAACTTGAAATGTGCCCCATGCAATGCAAAAATAACACCACAGTCAAACAAACCCAGGTATACAGGTACCCCGGTATACCTAGAAAAAAATCTGTTCACCCACTCAGTCTCTAGCCCTATATGCGTGCACATATCAAAACAAAATAACACAAGGGGAAAAAAACAGGGGGGGAAAAAAAAAGGAATCCACAGAATATAAGCTGTGGAGCCCTTGATGTGTATAAGCAGGAGATCAGTATGAAATTTCAATGATACTGTGGCAAAAGGAATGTTTCTCCCATTCTTGTTCCTGGCTATGCACACTTTTCTTAAACTGTTCTACAACAAATGCAACCTGGTTTCCAAAGGCTTGCAAATGATTTTGGGTCCTGAGGCTTGCTTTTACATAGCTGGGCACAGGAAACAGTGTTCTAGCTGGCTGACCATATAGGGGGAGTCTATATTTAGCCTGAGCTGGCTTCCCAGCAGTAATGCTGATCAGAAAGCTATCTTCCTATGGGAACAATTCTTTGACAGTTTGAAAGTACTCTGTACCGGAGTTGATGGAGCCGCCTCCTTGGAACCAAACAGGTGCTCCATCTTGTCCAGGGGGGCGCGACAGCCTTTGGGGATCATCTGTGCACAGCTGGGATACTGATGGACATCATGGGAAGGCCCGAGACACAGGGTGCAGATGTCATGTGGGTCCATGATGGACATAGTCGTGGACACTCAGGGCATTTTTGAAAACTGGTCACCATTGAAAAAAGGGGATGGTGCACGGTTGGTGGCCAGTGGTCACGGGAGGAAGATACTCGGGAACCAACCACAACAGTGCGAAAAAGTACCTACCGAATGCTGGAGGAATTGAATCGCGATGGGGGCCCCAGAGGTGGGGAAAAAAAAACTGAAGAAGATGTTGAAAATTCTTCCATGAGGAAAAAGTTAAGAAGAGCTCCACCAACTGCGAGGCAACAGCATCGCAGAAAAAAGGAGACTGAAGGAGGACCCCATGTGGCTATGGGGTTAATAGCATCACGGAAAGTATTCCATGATGGGCTCCATCTGATGATGTCACCCATCTGTGAAGACTACCATCCTGCTTGTCCTGGGAGAATTCCCAGTG
The DNA here is from genome assembly GCF_901001135.1 of Rhinatrema bivittatum. Lineage (NCBI taxonomy): Eukaryota > Metazoa > Chordata > Amphibia > Gymnophiona > Rhinatrematidae > Rhinatrema > Rhinatrema bivittatum. Next base: position 85,645,885 of record NC_042620.1, read on the forward strand.
TATAAGCTCCTGGGATTGGATAGTATCGGAAGATCTCTGAGTAAAACTCTTCTTCCCTTCAGCTGGCCATACTCCGATACTGATCTCTTGGATCACAGGATACCGCCTCGGTTTCTTTTTCTTCTCATCTCTATAGCACAACTGTCTCCTTCCTCTTTGTCTATGTAGCCTCTTCAGCCACTCCTCCTCTCACCACCAGGGAAAAATCAGCTTGGAGCCCATGTTTTTTTTTCTTTGTACACAGTAGATGAATCAGCTAATCTCCTCCCCTCTTCTTGTGCTGCTGAGCTTCTACTGGCTCTCAAGAAAATTGAGTTCCCTTCTTCCCTGCAGACAACCTAATCTTCTCTGGGCAAGCTAAACAATCCAACCCTTTCCGAACTTGTTAACCTTGCCAGTGCTGGTACTACAGTGATACAAGGTGCTGCCAGTAAAAACAGGACTTTAGAAACACATAGACAGTTCCTTTGGCAGTTTTTTTCTTCTTTGGCAAGAGGGGACTGCTGACAGGTTTTGTTTTTTTTTAATATTGTTTTTATTTGGTTTTTACATAAACAACAACATGAGCATAATGAGAGTAGAATAGACAATTTGGCACTACTACACAATGTGATCCCGCCTGTACATCAGACAGATACAATCTGTGATTTTACAGTGAGCCATGTGTAATGTGCTAGGGAGGACGTTCTCTCCCTTAGCTCTGGGTGCCTTGGTCCCACATCTACCGGCATCGCTCACCTTTGCACAGGTTGTTAAGTGCCAAACTTTCTTAGGAAAACATGAGGCACAGTGTAATAGTTCAGAGTAAACATCTTCATTGCACTGCTCAGTCTCTACACCAATGTAAGCTCATGGGGGCTGGGACCTGAATTATAGTACCCTGCCACAACTGCTTGTGGGCGCCTTCATATTTGTTCATTTATTTAATTTATATTTAATTTTTCAAGTATTTCAAAGCAGATTACATTCAGGGACTGTAGCTATTTCCGTATCCCGAGTGGGCCTACAATCTAAGGGCCTCATTTATTAAGTATTTTTCCCATAGACACAGAAAAGGAGAAAAGCCTTAGTAAATCAGGCCCTAAATTTGAATCTGAGGCAATGGAAAGTGACATGACTTGCCCAAGGTCATAAGGAGCTCTAACTATTAGGCTACTCCTCCACTCCAGGTTTGGGTCCTACCTTGTCTTAGTGTGTGCCTTGTGTTTCCTGTTCCTGTCCAAGTGCTGCCAACTGCCAACACCTGACGGTTCAACCTGAGGGGATGGTGGCTACTGCAAGCAGAAGATGCCCTGCCCGCCATTCTTACCTTGTCTATGCACCACCTGCTATTGGCTTTGGGGGTCAACCTCCGACTGACCGTGCCATCACATCAAGCTCTGGCCAAATGGACCCCACAAAGTGTGGTCTGATTTTTCTTGAGTTCAACTCATGCCTGTCCAGGTATTTGTCATGACAAAGTTTTGCAATTTCAAAAGACTCATATCAGAATAGTAGGAATTTTGATTTTGGGAACCTTGGCTTTGTATTGCAGTTTAAGAAACCAGGAAAGTGGATCTGTAATTTCTGCTTTGTCAGAAACATTACTGTTTGTGTGGCTTGCCAATACCCTTGTCCAAACACGAGTGGTTTTGTAAAAGCTATCAATCATCCGTCTGAATTTGTTAGACAGTTTTGTGATTGTAGGCTATGCTTTGAGAGAAATGTGGAAATTTCTGCAAATTGTGTTGCTTCTCATAGTCTGAATCCAATTCCTGCACCAGTGAATCCAGCACCAGCTATCTGTATAGTTCCAGCTCCTGTTCCTGCACTGATGAATTCAGCGACCACCTCTGTACAACTCCAGCTCATGTATCTGCTCCAGTGAATACAGTGCTAGCTTTTCTAGTTACTCCAGATAAAGTGGATCCTGTGAAAGCTCTAACAGACATCCACCAAGTCCTATATTTGGCTATCTTGAAGGAACCTGCCACAGCCACCAGGATTCCAAGGCAAGAACCTGTATCATGCATCTAGCCCAGTTTTGAGTCAGCTCCAGCACCAGAGATTCTTCTCATGGTCACTCCAGTAACTCCATGCCTGGCAACTCTGGCTATGGTTCCAGTTGTTTCTCCAACTCCAGCTCCTGCTCATGTCATGTTAGTGACTCCAGGTCCAGCTGGAAGTGTCCTAGTGGCAGCTGTTCTAGAGACTTTAATTGCAGCCATTCCTGATTTCAGGCCAGCCAAGTAAGGACCCAATTATAATCCCACCTCTATAGGAGCTTTCCCTCCATGTGGAGCGTATGGGATCAGAAGGGTCCTTGGGGAGTGTTTGGAATCCGCCCCTTTTAGTGGGCGTAATGTGAGGCCCTGTTTTTGCCTCCTGACAGCAGAGGGCCTCACTGGGTCTCTTAGACTAACTGTTTAATCCTCCTAGCTTTATGGCCCATACTTCTGTTTACTCCTAGATTGCTTGGTGTATCCAGAGTTCCTGTTTGGTTCTAGTTTGCTTTATGTAGCCAGTCTTCCTGCAGTGGTCTTACACTTCTGTGGGCACCTTTGTGTCTCCAGGTTTTCCTGCAGTTGCCTTGCCCTACTTTTGTGAGCACCTTCATGTCTCCAGGTTTGGGTTCTAAATTGTCTTTGTGTATGTCTTATATTTCCTATGTTTTTTGTCCAAATCCTGCTAGTTGCCAGCATCTGAGGGTTCAACCTGAGGAAAAGGTGGCCATTGTCCTAATGCACCACCAACTCTTGGCTTTGGGGGTCACACTTCTGGCTGACTATAAGAAAATGCCATACTGGGTCAGACCAAGGGCGCATCAAGCCCAGCATCCTGTTTCCAACAGTGGCTATGCTGTCACAGAAAGCCCTAGGTTCTAGATCTTCCTTTCCATTGAAAAATATTTCCTTGTGCATTATTCATACCTTTCAGATATGTGAATTTCTTTATCATATCCTCCCTCTCTCTCTCTCCCCTCTCAGGTATATATATTTAGTTCCTCCAGTCTCATTTCATATGGTTTATGATGCAGATCCCACACAATTTTGGTTGTCTTTGGTTTCTGGAATTCCTTCTGTCAATTTCCAAAAAGGTCATTGGTCTCTAACTGGATTATAATATCAAGGTCAGAGTCCTTTCTTCTCTGGTAGAACTAGGAATCTGGGTTGTATTCCTGCTAGCTAAGGACACTGATAGGTATTTAACTTTTTTGTTTCTCTTTAACTGTGTCACCAACTTAATACCTTTTGAGTCCCCCTAGCAAAAATAATTTTCTGTTTTGGGATGTTTTGACAGTGCATTTTTGTTTTTGTGTGTAGTAGGTATCTGTCTTTCTTCAACTTTAATACCACATCACATGTCATTTCTGGACCATCATCTGTTTCTAAGGCTTTGAAAGCATTTTGCATGGGTATCATTTTGGGGGAGGGGAAGAGATGTCTGTCAAAAGTTTTATCTTTCAAGAACCAATTGTGACCCATTTATTCTTGTTCTTTTGGGATCTCAAAGCCTCCAGATGGTCTGCCTTAGGACTAGACCACAATAGTTATTACACTGAATAATAGTCAATGTATCAATTATATTCTATGTGGAATATCAGTATTGTATTAAGGAATCCTAAAAAAATCCCTTAGATTATTGCTTATTTTAATTGGGCAATATTTGACACTCACCCTTGGAACAATATATAAGAAACATTTTTTTCATTGCAAAACAATTTATTCTCTCCCCAGAGTCAGTTTCTTTTGCAAGTTCATTCTTGATAGGCAAAATATCCAGGTGGTTTAACCTTTTTTGTCTCATAGAATGTCTGCAGTTTTTGATAAGCGCTAGCTTGCTAAAACATTTTGTTTCTGCTAAAGTCATTGGCAATATTGGAAAAAAATCTGTAAGGCTACACACACTTCACTAAAAATTGGATGCAATTATGTTATGTAAATACACTTTTCACAGAATTATAACTGGGGAACAATTGCTACCCTAGAATGAACAAGCAATGTCTCATCTATTTGTACTACAAGAAATGGCATGCTAAGTCTAAAACTTAATCAATCCCCAAGTTTCTACCAAAATATTAGCCAGTCCCAAAATTTGAACAAATAATTTCAATCCTTTTCTCTGAATACTAGTTCATGTCATTGTAATTCAAGGGATTATTTCATGAGAGCCAAAAGAAAACTTTTTCTTTAATTTAGGTATCACAGAATAGATGCTTTTTGTCTTTGTTTTACATATTTATGCACTAGGCACAATACAAACTCTAAGTGGATCAATATTTCAAGGCTATATAAGAGGAGCATGCCCTCACCTAATTATTCATAGTTTATTTAAAGACCAAAATGATTTAATTATTCATGTTATCCATGATGCTACAGGCAGTCCATTTTAATTATCATGAACATGACTAGCAGAAATTTAGCATTTTAAATAATTTCCTCTTATTTGATATCTATTAACATATCAATGCAACACTCACATCCCAAATAATTAGCATTTTGAACTACCATTTCAAGTACAATCATCACTTAACAATGTCTAAAGACTCAAACCTAATAAGGTAGGTTTGGTGGAGTGGATGATTCAGAAGCTGAAGCAAATTAATGCTCTTTTGCATGCACTATTGTCTTATAATCAGGACAAAATATATGATCACAGTTCTATATTTCTAATAAAAATAACTTCTGATGGAAAAGTAATCAATATAGGCATTTGATCAGGATATACCATATACGTTTGCTAAAGGAATGTGTTGACATTACACAGTTTAAAAAGTTGGATACTGTGATAAAGAAATCATTCTGACGTACAGTTTTAAAGCTTATTTATTTTCAAAAATGGATTTCTTTAGCACAACAGTCTTTTCTTTACTGACATTATATCTTTGAATGGTTTTACTCCAACCACTGCACACTCCACCATACCATGATATTATACAATAAGCTGGCTGTAAGGCCTCATGGAGGATTGGATTTAAAGCTGTCAAGTTACAGATTGAGGGATTCCAATCAGCAAAATACACACTAAATTTTGAAATAAGCACAGAAAGTGCTAACTCCAGCAATTTAAATACTAATAGATAATAGCTCTTCTTTTTGTATAGAATCTGAAGAAATATTGAATAAAATAAATTAAACAAAGAAGTGTTTGCATTCAGGCTTAGAGTTAGAAATAGGCAACAACCTAGGGTACCTGAGCTGAAGAGGAGCCTGCTCCTGCTTGCCATAGGGCACAGTAACAGTGCTACTTCAGTGAGATTCTGGATACCCCGCCCTCCTTCTCTAATCTTTGTGGAATTCCACGCCTCCCCAATTTCCCCCATTCTCCAGTCCAGCCTATGAGTGCCATATCTTACATCTGACTCTGCCTACATTTATAATTTTAGTCATTTATATTCTTGATAACTTGAGAACCTTAAATATTGTCATGTGAGAATACAAGGGCGAGCTCATGAGTATGTTTATAACCAAATAAAATATCAAATCTAATATTCAGAATGGTGGTTCTAATTAAGGCCTCAGTATTGCAATAACACTTCTAAACTATGAATTTAAGAAGTTTAAACTATAGAAATGTATTAAAAATAGCTTTTACAACATATACAAGACTGCAAAGATTTCAATTATAATGAGCTTGAAATAATACTACATTTTGAAAACAGTGGATTCCATGTCTCTCCTTGGAAGTGTTGGTGGAGAAATTGTGGGTAAAATCTCTTTAGCATATGGTGTATTATGAAGTCCAGCTTCTCGAAGTGCCATCTCAACTCTGACTCTGCAGTCTGAAATGATCTGTTTCAAAGACAAAGGTACATTAAAATATTTTGGATATTTTTGTATTTAAGTTTTCCCAAAATAAATATTTTCCAGTCATATAGGCCACTCTTCAGCAACGTTCCTGATTCATGTAAATGATTACATCTTTCATAATTCATAAAGAATTTGGTTCAACTTGGGAGCTATTTGGTTTTATCAAGTGGAGATTTTTTGCATACCTCAGAATAAGAACATATGAAGAACTGCCACAGTGGGTCAGATTAAGGGTTCATGAAGCCCAGTATCCTGTTTCCAACAGTGGCCAATTTAGGTCACAAGTACCTGGCAGGATCCCAAATAGCAGATAGATCCCATGCTCCTTATGCCCAGGGATAAGCAGTGACTTTCCTCATATGTACTTGGTTAATAATTTGTCCAAACCCTTTTTAAACCCAGCTATGTTAACTACCTTTACCACATCTTCCAACAATGAATTCCAGAGCTTAATTATGGGTGGAGTGAAAAAATATTTTCTCAGATTTGTTTTAAATTGTGTATATGAAACATCTCTATGACTGACCACATCATCCTAGGACATCTCTATGACTGACCACATCATCCTAGGATTAGACAAAGGACAAGCCTTCCTTCTGATACTACTCGACCTATCGTCTGCATTTGACACGGTCAATCACTCCCTTCTCGTCAACCAATTATCAGCCATAGGTATCTCAGGCACTGCCCTATCATGGTTCAGAACCTTCCTCAGCAACAGAGGTTATAAGGTTAAGATTCATAATAAAGAATCCTCTATACACCCCGCATCAGTAGGAGTCCCTCAGGGCTCATCCCTGTCTCCTACCTTGTTTAACATTTATCTATTACCCTTATGTAAACTTCTCACTGACCTCAATCTCAAACATTTTCTCTACGCTGACGATATTCAGGTCCTGATCCCCATCGAAGAGTCGCTCGCTAAAACACTGTTGCACTGGGAATCCTGCCTCCAAAATATCAAACAACTTCTTACAAGTCTCAACCTGATACTAAATTCATCAAAACAGAACTTCTACTCATCACACCAGAAAACAGCTCCATCTCATACACCCATCCCACCGTACCAAACACCACACAAGTGAGAGATCTAGGAGTTCAAATTGACAATCACCTAAACCTGAAAGCTAACATCAACAAAACCACCAGAGACTGCTTTTATAAGCTCCAAGTGCTGAAAAGAATACGACCCCTCTTCCACACACATGACTTCAGAACAATCCTACAATCAATCATTTTCGCAAAGCTGGACTATTGTAACACCATCATGCTTGGTCTCCCTTCATCACACACCAAACCATTACAAATGGTCCAAAACGCCTCCGCCCGTATACTCACCAACACCAGGAGAAGAGAACACATAACACCTATCTTGATGGACCTCCATTGGCTGCCCATCCACTTCAGAATAATCTACAAGGCCATTCTCACCATTTTCAAAAACATCCATCAATTAGCCCCAATCGATCTACATATCCCCCTCCAATTACACCATTCCACAAGACCGAAAAGAGATGCTTACAAAGGATCACTTCAAGTACCTCCAGCCAAGACTACCAGACACATCACGCTCAGAGATCGGGCATTCTCCACAGCCGGTCCAACATTATGGAACTCCATTCCCCCGGATCTTAGAATGGAACCCAACATCTCAACATTCAAGAAAAGACTCAAGACGTGGCTGTTCACGCAGGCCTTTCCTAACTCCAATTCCATCTAACTTCCTTCTTTCAACACGCTCCGCTAGCATTAGCGTTAATAGCCACCTCTTACAATGTTATTTATACTTATATATAACTATCTGATCTTCATTTCCCTTCTCATTCCAAGTTATTGTTTTCCTTGTTATATGTAACTGCTTTTCTGCACTATTGTTTAAATGGTAAAGTTTATTATAATTACACCCCTGTTTCTTGTGAACCAGCATGATGGGACCACCGTCTTGAATGTTGGTATATAAAAAAGTTAAATAAATAAATAAATAAATAAATAAATATAATAAAAACAAGTTTGCTTACCGTAAACGTTGTTTCCGTAGATAGCAGGATGAATTAGCCATGCTGTCCTGGGATCTGTCAATCAGGTCCGGGAGGCGGAGCTTGATAAAGCAGAGGATAGATCTTTGTTCCCTCTGCGGCTGCGCGTGGGTTCCCGCGCAGGAAGTACAGATTCTCCTCAGTCTGTGATTAAGCAGTGGTAGATTGAAAAACAGTTGATTGCCAGGGAGGAGGGTGGGTCAGCATGGCTAATTCATCCTGCTATCTACGGAAACAACGTTTACGGTAAGCAAACTTGTTTTTTCCCGTCGATAGCAGGGATGAATTAGCCATGCTGTCCTGGGAGTTCCAAGCTCCCAATCACGTTCAGTGTATCCTTTTTTTTTTTTTTTTTTAACGTGAAATGGTTGTGGCAATCACTTTGTCTGAGCTGTTGCGGATTGTAGGATTATCTGACCTAACATCGTATCCGCCGTAGCTTGTTGATCCAAGCAGTAATGTGCTGTGAAAGTGTGAAGCGATGTCCAAGTCGCCGCCTTGCATATATCTATGGGCTGAATATTCCTGAGGTGAGCCCACGTGGTGGATAGGGCCCGCACCTGGTGAGCCTTAGGTTTTGGAAGTAATGGTAAGTTCTGTTTGTTATAGCAGAATTGGATGCATTGGATTATCCAGCTCGATATGGTCCGCTTTGTGACCGGAAGTCCAGGCCCTTTAGGGTCAAAGGACAAAAATAGTTGAGATGGTCGTGATGCAGCAGCCGTTCTATTTCTGTAATAAGCTAATGCTCTCTTACAATCTAGGGTATGTAGTAATGACTCGCGGTCATTGGCATGCGGTTTTGGAAAAAAGGTTGGTAAGTCAATAGTTTGATTAATATGAAATTGTGACACGACCTTTGGCAGGAAGGAGGGATGCGTCCTTAGTACTACCTTCTGATGGAAAAACTGTAGGTATGGTTCATAATGAACCAATGCCTGTAGTTCGCTTACACGCCTCGTTGAAGTGACTGCGACCAGAAATACTACTTTCCAGGTTAGGTATTTTAAGTGTGCGGATTCCATAGGTTCGAATGGAGAACACATAAGTTGTTCTAATACTATGTTGATGTTCCATGGAACTGCCGGTTTCTTGGAAGGTGGTCTAATGTGGAGCATGCCCTTGAGAAATCGAGCAAGAAGAGGATGAGCCGCTATTGTTACATTATTAACTGGCCTATGGTAGGCTGCAATAGCGCTCAGATGGACTCGAATGGATGCTGTTGCTAAGCCCGCTTCGTAAAGGGTGTGCAGATAATCCAGTAATTGTTGTGGTGTGCAATCCACGGGAGAAATCTGGTTCAAAAGACACCATGAGGTATATCTCTTCCACTTGTAACTATAGTTTAATCTAGTGGAGGGTTTTCTGGATTCGAGAAGTATGAGCTGTGCCCTCTGAGAAACTTCTTGTTGTGTTAGCAACCACCTGTCAGCCTCCAGGCTGTCAAATGGAGGGAGGAGTGTAGCGGATGGAGCAGGGTTCCTTGTTCCTGAAGTAGAAGGTCTGGACGATTCGGGAGTCGGATCGGATCGTCCACTGAAAGGCAAAGGAGGTAACTGTGCCATGGTTGGCGTGGCCAAGCTGGGGCAATGAGTATCATTTGTGCTCTGTCTGCTATGCACTTTTGTATGGTCCTGGTAATCAGGGGAATCGGTGGAAAGGCATATAGTAGGCCTGAAGACCACGTGATCAGAAAAGCATCCTGCGCTATCCTGAGCCTGCTGGGATGGATGGAACAAAACTTGGGAAGTTGCGTGTTGTGTTCCGTAGCAAACAGGTCTATTGTCGGAGTTCCCCACTTGTTGAATATGTGGAGTGTTACTTCTCCGTTGAGGGACCATTCGTGGGGATGAAATATACGACTTAATTTGTCCGCTCTTGTGTTTGCTATTCCTGGCAGATAAGTAGCCTGAAGATGGATGCTCTGTTTTTGAGCTAGGTGAAAAATCTGCAGTGTTTCTCTGCACAGGATCCAGGAGCCTGAGCCCCCCTGTTTGTTTATATAAAACATTGCTACTTGATTGTCCGTATATACCATGAGTCTGCGGCCACGCAAGAATGTCTGGAATGCCTGCAACGCCAGGCGAATGGCTCGCAGTTCCAGTAAGTTGATCTGCAGGGATTGTTCTGCTAACGTCCATAATCCCTGCGTCTCGTATACCTCTAGATGTGCTCCCCAGCCTTTTCGGGAAGCGTCTGTCGTGAGGACTGTGTTGTGTATGGGCTGTCGAAAGAGAGCCCCTTCACTAGGGTGGATGGAAGGAGCCACCAAGCTATGTCCCTGAGCATTTCCCTTGTTAAGAGGATTGATTGAGTGAGAGGCTGCGAATGCTGTTTCCACTGTCGTTTGAGTCCCCACTGTAATCTTCTCATGTGTAATTTGGTATTCGGAACAAGGAAATTGGCTGCTGCCATGTGGGCGAGGACTACTAGCACCTGACGTGCCGATGTTCTCCGCTTTGTGCGTAACTTCAGTAAGAGCTGTCGTAACTGAAGTTGTCTGTCCTGCGGCAGATATGCTCTGGTTCGCGTAGTGTCCAGATATGCTCCTATAAATTGGAGTTGTTGCGTCGGTTGTAAGTGAGATTTTTGGAAGTTGACTACCAACCCCAATTGTTGCAAGCATTGTAGGATGCGATGTAGGTGAGAGTTGAGCAGTTCTCGGGTCGGAGCTACTACTAGCCAATCGTCCAAATAAGGGAAGATTGTCATTCCCTGTAGTCTGAGGTGAGCCACCACCACTACCATGCACTTGGTGAACACTCTGGGTGCAGCTGATAACCCAAAGGGGAGTACTCTGTACTGGTAATGATTGTGCTTGTAACGAAAGCATAGGTAACGCCAGGAAGAGGGGTGCATTGGAATGTGGGTGTATGCATCCTTCAGGTCGATTGAACACATCCAGTCGTTGGTCTGCAAGAGTGGAAGGATTGACTTCAGGGATACCATCTTGAATTTTTCCTTTATCAGAAATTTGTTGAGTTCCCACAGATCTAGGATCGGACGTAGGCCGCCTGATTTCTTTGGGATGAGGAAGTATGGGGAATAGAAACCTTGGTTGTGAAAGTTCTTGGGAAGAAGTGCTATGACCTTTGCTTGACAAAGAAGGGATATTTCTTGTTGAAGCTGTGGGTGAGTCCGCAGCTGGTCTGGAGAGGTGAATTGTGGAAGGTGAGGCTTTGACTGAAAATGTAGATGATACCCCTGACGTACAATGTCGAGAACCCATTGGTCCGATGTTATATGTTCCCACACCTGTAGACGAGCTTGGATTCGTCCCGGCGGTAGTGATGGATGTGGTGGTGGCATTAGATTCAAAAAGATTGAACCGGCTTAGCTGCTGCCGGTTGTGGTTGGGTTTGTTGGCGAGGCGCACGTTGTTTGCCCCTTCGTGGAATTTGAGCCGTGTGCTGGTTAGTTTGTGGTCTTTGGTATGTAGAATACGGTTGAGCACGGTATCCTTGATAAGAGCGATATGGACGACGTCCATATGACGATCTGCGAGGGTATGGGTAGCCCCGTCTGGAAGATTGGTAAGGTTGGTGTGATTGTAGCGACTGTACCGCTAATGCTGCTTCCTTTAGTTTTCCCACCGTCTCTTGCAGTTTGGTGCCGAAAAGGTGTTCTCCAGTGCATGGAAGGTTAGCGAGTTTTTCATGCACATCCTCTCTAATAGAGCTGGAACGTAGCCACGCGGTCCTACGCGCCGCTATGGCTGTGGCCGACGCTCTTGATGAAGTCTCCATTTCCCTCGTACATGGAACGTAGGAGATGCCTTGAGCATTCCTCCATATCATGAAGTGTTTGTGGTAATTTCTCCGCTGTTGTGGAGAGGAATCCTTTAGTGGCCTGTATGCACTCGTACATGTATTGAATCATGTAAAATTGGTGGTGGATGATACGAGTAGTGAGCATTGAATTTTGATAGATTTTCCTACCAATTTCGTCTAGGTACTTAAGGTCCTTATTGGGGGGATATGTGGCATGAAGCTTTTGTTTTCGAAATCGCTGCATTGCCGACTCCACCACTACTGACTCGTGAGGTAGTTGAGGGAGCGTGTACGGAGCTTCCTTCTTTATACGGAACTTAATATCTGATTTCCTAGATACTGCCTGCAGAGAGAAGGGAGTTTCCCAACACTTTAACATGAGTTTATGCAGGAGATCATGCGGCGGAAGGGTGGTGGGTTCCCCCGGTACATCAAAAATTTTTAGCAGTCCTAGGGTCTCTGCTCTAGGGTCAGGCTCCTTTAGAAATTGTAAATGGAGGATGTTCGCCATCTTTTCTAAAAAGCGAGGATATGACAAGTCCTCCGGAGGTGAGTATGGTTCCGGTTGAGTGTCTGGAACATCCGAGGGATACCCTGTGGATGAAGAGGGGGACTCAGCCGGTGATTGGAAGTGTTCTGATGAGGTCCAATGATGTGGAGAGGGTTGTGGAGTGTCCCGATCAGGCGAGGTTGGTGTATCATCCCTGTCAGGCGATGGGGGTGTGTCTTCTGATCCCGGTTTTGTGTTCCTGGGATCCTTCCCCAACTTGAATGATGATTCCAATGTGCTATAAAATCCCGCCAAGGATTGGGATAGTTGCCAGAACGCATCCTTGGTGGCTTTTGTCATTTCTGGTCTATGTTGGCTAGTACTAGGTCCAGTCGCACCTTTTGGTGTGCTGGAGGTCTTGGATGGAGAGGATGCCTGGGAGGAAGTCACATAAATAGGGGAATGTGATCTCCGTGACCTGGATCGTTTGGATGATCTGGAGGTGGAAGGGCTGACTGCCCTGTCTTGTCTGCGTCGATGGTGAGCTTCCCGTACATGCGTAGAATGTTTTGTTTTTGAGATAGTTGAGTCATGGGAAGACTGTCTCTTGTAGTCCCTAGATTCTCTGGAAGGAGATTTCCTACTACGTTTGTGGGAATGCTCCCTATGATGTTTTGAGAGGGAGTACAATTCTGGACGTTTTCCCGTATGTTCCGTGACAAACCTTCCCTCTGGGCATGTCAAGTTCTTTCCTGACTCTCTGTCACTTTTGTAGGAAGAGTCAGGTGAGGCAGGGAGTGGTCGCTTCTTTGGACGTGTTTTTGACCCCAACTCGGAGGTTCTCTTCTTATGTACTCCTGTCTTGTGTGAGGCCGATGGAATTGGTACCCTCTTTGTAGTTGATGTTTCTGGTGAATCAGCCCTGGAGCCTGGCTCCCGCGCCGTTGTCGGCGCCGTCGTCTCTTGCGCTGGTATGGGTGCCGGTGATTCCTGTACTTTCGACGGCTCCGATATCTCCTGCGCCCGTGTCGGCGCTGGCGTTTTAGTCGGCGCCGAAAGAGACGGCGCGTGGCTGGATTTTCCCCGCGCCGAGTAAGTAGATGTCTTCGGCGCCGTCTGCTTCGGAACTCTATGGTGGGCCGATTTTGTCTTGGCCTGGTGTTCTGATCCCGGCGCCGTACGGTGTTTGGAGATCGGCGCCGTTGAACTTGGCGCCGCCTCGTGACGTATCTTCGGCGCCGTGAGTGTCCGCGCCCCTGGACTCGGAGCCATCTTCTGCGCCGACTCACTCCGTGGAGTTTCCGGCGCCGTCTTATGTACTTTCTTATGCGCCATGTCTGCGCGCTTGTTTGGCGATAGGCCACACTTCGAGTCTCTGCTCGAAATACTGGGCGCTCCATGCTTCTCGGGAAAAACAGAGCCCTGTTTCCCTACCTTTTTGTTACTGGGGCGTGAGGTGTCCGACGACGCCGTCCTTGGAGCAGAATACTTTAACTTTTTCACCGGGCCCGGTGAAGAGTGTACCTCAGAGGGGTCTGAGGTACTTAGAAGTTCTTGTAAGCGATACACTCTTTGTCGCTTGGCTCTGGGAGACATTTTGGAGCAGAATTCGCAGTTCGGGACATCGTGGCTACCGCCGAGGCATCGGTAACACCGGTCATGGCCATCCGTGACCGACATCACCTTACCACAGCGGCAGCGCTTGAAGCCCGATTTTGACATTCTGAGGAGAGTGTTGGCTCCGCGTGCGATCCCGCGCGCGGAAAGAACAGACTGAGGAGAATCTGTACTTCCTGCGCGGGAACCCACGCGCAGCCGCAGAGGGAACAAAGATCTATCCTCTGCTTTATCAAGCTCCGCCTCCCGGACCTGATTGACAGATCCCAGGACAGCATGGCTAATTCATCCCTGCTATCGACGGGAAAATGGAAAATTAATGATCTGTAAATGTAGTTCTTGGAGGATAGAACACAGGTCTGAGTTACCTGTTTTTCTGAATATTCCATTATGTTTCACAAATAAGGATTTTAATATATTTTAAACTCAAGGCAATGGCAGTAGCCCAGAAAAGGACTAGATTCCCTATCTGTAAAACTTCTCTGAGTGAGCTCGCTGTTTTTGGTTCAGATACATTTGCCAGTATTAAAATGTTGACAGCTAAGTCCCTTATTTTTATTCCAAGTACTTGTCTTTAGTAGCTCCAGACAAGCTAATAAACAGAAGCATCCTGAGTCAAAGGACTAGATTGTGTTGACTTCAACAGAAGTAATTTCCTCGATTCTTCTGTGGTCAAGAAAGAAAAGGTATGCTTTGGTGCAATCCTTTGATTCAGTGCTCAGTTTGAAGGTCAACACCCATCAAGTGTTCATAAAGCACTCAGCATTTCATGGGTTGGGTAGAATGGCACATCTAACTTATCTACTTAATGACACATTATAAAACAGGTTGAATGGAATAGATATTATCTCATTGCACAAAGTAACAGCTGTCACAGTGCAATAAGTAAGAATACTAAGCATCAATCATAAACTGTCTTGTAAGCAGAAGCCCAAGACCTACAACAGTTAGGAGCAAAAGTGCATCACTTTCTACAGAAGATGAATGATTAGTCTCCATGCTTTAAACCAAGAAGGGAAAAAAACTCACTTTCTATGCCTCCATAAGTATAGGTAAATAGTAGCATAAAGAAAAACATATGGGCTGGATTTTAAAAAGGTTACGTGTGCCGGGCCTATTTTAAAAAGGCCCGGCGACATGAGTAAAGCCTCGAGATGCGTGCAAGTCCCGGGGCTTTACTAAAGGGACGGGGTGGGGGCAGGGCAGGGGCGGGGCCAGAGGCCTCCGACACAGTGGCCATTGCCGCTGTGTTGAAGGAGCATGAGGTGACAGACTGCCGGCAGGCGCAAAAGGTAAAATACAATTTGGGGGGGGGGGGGGGCGGGGTTAGAGTAGGGCTAGGGGAAGGGGTGGGAAGGTCAGGTTAGAGGGAAGGGAACGGGGGAAGGCAGTGCGGCTCGGCGTGTGCAAGGTGCACAATTGTGCACCCCCTTGCGTGCACCGACCCCTGATTTTATAACTTACGCGTGCAAGTTATAAAATCGGTAGATTTAAAAAAGGTGCGCCGGGTAGCCGCACACCTTTTTACAATCTACCCCTATATTTGTATGGAAGCCAAGTGGCATGATCTTGGCCTCCAGTGTACTTTATTAATGCTAATATTGAGAATATGAAGAAGTGTGGGACTTTGCAAAAAGCCCAAGATATGTTCTTTGCTTTTCTTTCCCAGGGCAGTCATTTGAAATTGTCTGCTGTGATGATAATATAGTTGATCTAATAAATGTACATATGTCAACATTTCTGAAGCAAGTAGGTGGGTTTCCTCCCAATACCATGGAAAAACAGATTCAAAATATTTTAGTATAAAGTTTTACTATGCCATATAGAAGAAGCATATAGCCCATAATTGTAGATTTATACAAAACAGTATATGCATTAAATACTAAAAACATGGTAAAAAGTGAGCAATACCACTCTTGTCTGATCCCATATAAAGAGATCATGAGGTTATCTCATTTACTCAAACTTTTGTAATTGCTTTTGGAGTAAAGATTAAGCATTTATGTTAATTTTCATTATCCAGTGGGTCTAAGATGCATTGCCTAATATTTTTTGGGAAACTTGTTTTTCAATTTCTATGGTACAAGCTGCTGCAAGTTTCTTATATGATCAGTTTGAAATCTTTACAAAGAAAGAGCCTTATCTGCTTTTATTCTAGATGGATGCAGTGAGCATGTCCTTCTATAGGATGTTTCTATTGATTTACATGTAAAGAAAGCAAAATTGCTTATCTTGTAATAGGTGTTATCCCAGGACAGCAGGATGTAGTCCTCACATATGGGTGACATCATTGATGGAGCCCTATTGCGGAAAACATTCTGTCAAAGTTTCTAGAAACTTTTGACTGGCACTCTGAGCCCACTGAGCATGCCCAGCATGCCATAATATTCTCTGCCACAGGGGTCTCCCTTCAGTCTCAGGACAAGCAGGATGCTAGTCCTGGGATAAAGCAAAATTGCTTACCTTGTAATAGGTGTTATCCCAGGACAGCAGGATGTAGTCCTCACGAAACCCACCCGCCTCCCCGCGGAGTTGGGTCCGATACGTTTTATTATTTTATTTTTGCTAAAGCTTATTGCTACATACGAGACTGAAGGGAGACCCCTGTGGCAGATAATATTATGGCATGCTGGGCATGCTCAGTGGGCTCAGAGTGCCAGTCAAAAGTTTCTAGAAACTTTGACAGAATGTTTTCCGCAATAAGGCTTCATCAATGATGTCATCCATATGTGAGGACTACATCCTGCTGTCCTGGGATAACACCTATTACAAGATAAGCAATTTTGCTTTCTTTACATGTAAATCAATAGAAACATCCTATAGAAGGACATGCTCACTGCATCCATCTAGAATAGAAGTATATGTGAGGCAGCCGAAGATCACAGTAGGTTGGATGTAGAAGGAGTTGGGATTAAACTGGAAACAAGTTCTTTAAGACAGATTGTCTGTAGGCTGAATCTTGTCATCCTTCTTTGTCCAAACAGTAATGAGCTGCAAAGGTGTGAAGAGAACTCCATGTTGCTGCTTTACATATGTCAAGAATTGGCACTGACCGATAGTGTGCTACTGAGGTTGACATTGCTAAGAACATAAGAACATAAGAAAATGCCATACTGGGTCAGACCAAGGGTCCATCAAGCCCAGCATCCTGTTTCCAACAGTGGCCAATCCAGGACATAAGAACCTGGCAAGTACCCAAAAGCTAAGTCCATTCCATGTTACCATTGCTAATGGCAGTGGCTATTCTCTAAGTGAACCTAATAGCAGGTAATGGACTTCTCCTCCAAGAACTTATCCAATACTTTTTTAAACACAGCTATACTAACTGCACTAACCACATCCTCTGGCAACAAATTCCAGAGTTTAATTGTGCGTTGAGTAAAAAAGAACTTTCTCCGATTAGTTTTAAATGTGCCCAATGCTAACTTCATGGAGTGCCCCCTAGTCTTTATACTATCAGAAAGAGTAAATAACCGATTCACATCTACCCATTCTAGACCTCTCATAATTTTAAACATCTCTGTCATATCCCCCCTCAGCCGTCTCTTCTCCAAGCTGAAAAGTCCTAACCTCTTTAGTCTTTCCTCATAGGGGAGCTGTTCCATTCCCCTTATCATTTTGGTAGCCCTTCTCTGTACCTTTTCCATCGCAATTATATCTTTTTTGAGATTGCTCTTACTGAATGTGCCTTTACTCGCCCTTGGAGAGGAAGGCCTGCTTTTTCATAGCAAAACTGTATGCAATCTGCTAGCCAGTTAGAGAGAGTATGTTTACCCACTGCTTTACCCGGTTTGTTTGGATCAAAAGAAACAAAGAGTTGAGTGGATTTCCTGTGGACTGCAGTGTGGTCTAAGTAATATGCTAGCGCACGCTTACAGTCCAAGGTATGTAAGGCCCGTTCTCATTGGTGAGAATGAGGCCTTGGAAAGAATGTGGGTAAAACTATGGATTGGTTCAAGTGGAATACCGTAACTACCTTGGGGAGGAATTTTGGATGTGTACGGCGAACCACCCTGTCATGTAGGAATAGGGTGAGTACTTGACAAGTGCTTATAACTCACTAACCCTTCTAGCTGATGTAATGGCTATAAGGAAGATAGTCTTCCATGTGAGAAATTTTGGATCACAGGAAGTCATGGGTTCAAAAGGAGAACGCATGAGTCTTGTTAAGACCAGATTCAGGTCCCATTCTGTGACTGGTGGCCGAATTGGTGTTTTAAGGTGAGTTAAACCTCTCATAAACCTACTAACAAGAGGTTGTATGGATATTGGTGCATCTCCCATCTTGTTATGGTAAGCTGAGATTGCACTTAGGTGTACTCTGACAGATGAAGTCTGGAGACCAGAGTCTGATGGCATAAATAGTCCAGCAGAGAAGTTGTGGGGTAGGAGAAAGGGTCAATGCTCTTTTGCGTGCACCACAAAGTAAACCTTTTCCATTTCGAAGAATAATTCTTTTGTGTTGAAGGTTTATGTGAAGCTATAAGCACTTGAGAGACATTGGTTGAAAGATTGAGTGGTTGTAAAATCAAGCTTTCAACATCCATGCTGTCAGGGATAGGGATTGAAGGTTGGGATGGCGCAACCGACCCTGATCCTGAGTTATGAGAGCAGGAGCTACACCCAGGCGAATTGGTTCTCTGATCGAGAGGTCTAGAAGTATAGGAAACCATACTTGTTGAGGCCAATATGGGGCTATGAGTATCATGGACCTCTTGTCCTGTTGTAGCTTCACTAGAATTTTGGTTATGAGCGGTACTGGAGGATACGCGTATAGAAGGCCTGATTTCCAAGGGCGAGCAAAGGCGTCCTTGGCTGGCTGGTGTTTCTGTCTGTGCAGAGCACAGAACTTGTCCACTTTGTGATTCAGACGTGATGCAAAGAGATCAATTGTTGGTTGCCCCCAATGTTGAAATATCCTGGTCGCTACTAAGGGATCCAGGGACCACTCCTGTGGTTGGAACTGACAACTGAGGCGATCTGCAACTACATTGTGGTTGCCCACTAGATAAGT
The DNA here is from genome assembly GCF_901001135.1 of Rhinatrema bivittatum. Taxonomy (NCBI): domain Eukaryota; kingdom Metazoa; phylum Chordata; class Amphibia; order Gymnophiona; family Rhinatrematidae; genus Rhinatrema; species Rhinatrema bivittatum. The sequence goes on from NC_042620.1 coordinate 85,664,601, forward strand.
GGCTCAGAGAAACATGGAATTTGTCAGGGCCCAGTCCCAAATCTGTGCGGCTTCTTGACAAAGGAGATACTAGTCCGTACCTCCCTGTTTGTTCAGGTACCACATGACTACTGTGTTGTCCGTTTGAATCAGAACAGTCTTGTGTGAAAGGCAGTCCTTGAACACATGCAGCGCATAACGTATAGCTCGAAGTTCCAGGAAATTGATTTGAAATGTCGCTTCGAGTTTTGTCCAAGTACCTTGGGTCTGGAGATTGTCTATGTGAGCTCCCCAGCCCAAGGTGGATGCATCTGTAGTTAAAGTTATCTGTGGGACTGGTTGTTGGAAAGGTAGGCCCTTGCGCAAGTTGTCCTTGTTCGCCCACCATAGTAGAGATAAATGTAGCTGGTGGGTTACTTGAATTGGAGAGTATAGTGGTTGAATGGCTTGGATCCATTGTGACTTTAAAGTCCATTGGGTTATTCTCATGGCTAGTCTTGCCATAGGAGTGACATGAACTGTGGAGGCCATGTGGCCTAGTAAAGTTAGAAACTGATGAGCTGTTGCTTGTTTCTTTGAGTGTAGCGAGTTTGCCAATAGGGAAAGTGTGTCTGCCCAATCCTCGGGTAGAAAAGCTTTTGAAAGTATGGTGTTCAATTCTGCTCCTATGAATTGAAGCAGGTGAGACGGAGTTAGATGGGACTTTTGATAATTGATGAGAAAGCCCATGGAGTGAAGTAGAGCAATTGTTCGACTGAAAGAAGCCAGAGCTCCTTGTTGAGATTGACTTCTGATGAGCCAGTCGTCTAGATAAGGGAAGACATGGACACTTTCTTTGTGTAAGTGTGCTGCTATTACTGCCAGGCATTTTGTGAATTCTCTGGGAGCTGAGGCAAGTCCGAATGGTAGTACTCTGTACTGGAAATGCTGATGACCCACCAGGAAACGCAGATACTTGCGATGAGGAGGGAAGATTGGAATGTGAGCGTAAGCATCTTGTAGGTCCAGAGAACAAAGCTAATCTCCTGTTTAAAGAAGTGGAAGCATGGTGCCTAGAGAAACCATCCTGAACTTTTCTTTCTTCAGAAATTTGTTGAGATTTCTGAGGTCTAGGATGGGACGTAGGCCTCCGGTTTTCTTTGGAATGAGGAAATAATGGAAGTAGAATCCTCTGCCCTGCTGAGTCCGGGGCACCGCCTCTACGGCTCTGGCTCTCAGAAGGGTGGATAATTCTGCTTGTAGATGAATTATGTGATTTTTGCTTAGTGGAAGAGGTTTTGGAGGAGAATCTCTTGGAATTGAGAAAAAATTGAGTTGGTAACCTCGAGATATTATTGAGAGCACCCATTGGTCTGTTGTTATCTGTACCCAATGGCTGTAAAAGGAGGAAACTTGGCCTCCAACTGGTAGATCCGGTTGTGGGTTATGGAGATGGCTTTGGTCTCTGGTGATGGCCTCAAAAGCCTGCAGCCGGTCCCGTCTGCGGTGGAGGTTGAGGCCTAGCAGCTCTAGGTTATCTGGGTTGAGATCTTTGCTGCGGACGAGAAGATCTGCCCCTTGATGTTAGAGGGTAATAACACCTCTGCCTGTAGAAAGGCCTTCGAGATTCCTTCCTTGGAGGACGGCAAGATGATGATGCAGCAGAATCTTGCGGAACTGACGACAGTTGGCGCAAGGTTTCTGTATGTTCTTTCAACTGGGCCACAGCATCCTGCACCTTTGAGCCAAAGAGGTTGTCCCCTATGCATGGCAAATCAACCAGTTTTTCCTGGACCTCAGGTCTGAGGTCTGAGGCCTTCAACCATGCCCAGCGACATGCACTTATTCCTGAGGCCGCTACTCTAGAAGCAGTTTCAAAATTGTCGTAAGCGGCTCGGACTTCGTGCTTTCCAGCTTCAAGACCTTTGTGTATTATGGCTTGAGCTGCTTTTTGGTACTGCTGTGGTAAAAAATTTGAAAGATCTTGCATCTGTTTCCACAGATTCCTCTGGTATTGCGTCATATATAGCTGATATGACGCAATCCTTGAATTGAGCATGGCTACCTGATAGACTTTCCTGCCCAAGGAATCCAGGAATCTGTGATCCTTCCCAGGAGTGGAGGAATGAGGTCTTATTCTCTTAGACTTCTTTTGTGCAGACTCAACAACAACTGATTGATGTGGCAGTTGTGATTTTTGGTATCCAGGGACATTTTGAACTAAATAAGTGGTGTCCACTCTCTTGTTTATGGATGGTACAGAGCATGGATGCTCCCAGAGTCTGTGCTGTAATTCTAACTGTACTTCGTGGACAGGGATGGCCAAGACTTCTTTTAGAGGGTCCACGAACTGTAGGACTTCCAACATTTGTTGTCTTGTGTCCTCTTCTGATACCAAAGTAAATGTTATGGTGTCTGCCATATCCTTAACAAAATTCGTGAAGGATAAATCTACCGGTGGGGATTTCTTCCTTCCTTCCAGAGGAGAAGGGTCAGACATAAAACTCTCAGAAGAAGTATCCGTATGTCTGTCCTCCCAGGAATCATATGGGTCTTCTCGACATGGAGAAGTGGGAGAAGATCTTGGTGGCCGAAATAGCCCTGAAGGATCTGGCTGTGGATCATCAAGCGGTATCCATCCAGGAACGTCTTCATGTGGTTTGGCTGGAATCGGTTTTGGTGGTAGAGCACTGATGATTGCGTCAAATCTGTTCATAAGAAGCTGAAATAACACTAATTCTGGCTGTCCTGGGGCCCCAGGCACTGGCATCGGCATCGACGGGACTGGTTCCGGCATTGGGCCGGGTATCAGTGATGGTAGAGGCATCGGCGTCAACGGCAGCTTCAGTGTCGGTGCAGGCAATGGCTTCGGTATTGGTACCGGTATCAGTGAAGGCACCGGCATTGGGGGGAGCACCGGCATCGTGAAGGCACCGGCATCGGTGATGGCACTAGCATCGGTGTGGGCACCGGCATCGATGCGGGCACCGGTATCGACGTCGGAGAGGGCATCGATGGTCGATGGTCCTTCAATGCTTGGAGCACCGCTTGACGGATAAAATCTGTCAATTCCTCCGTGATAGCTGGTGCAGGCAGAGCAGCTACACGTGGTGGTAGTGGAGGTGTTGTTGGTCCTTCCACAGGGCCCTGTGGAGGTTCGAAGATCAGCACATAGAGAGGAGGTAAAGGCCTCGGCGTCAAAGGCCTCGGTATTTCTTGAAGTTGAGGCCGTTTTGCGGTCAATTTCTCTGGGGAGTGAAGCACCTCCGGGATCGATCGGTGACTATGCCGATGGTGATGCTTGGTCAATGTTCCGCCGCTGACCTCGTCGATGCCACAGATGGGGTCGGTGATGAACAATCCCCCGAGCCTTCCGGACAACGTTTTTTGAGGATTAAATGTTTCAAAACTTCAACCGGAGACAATTGAGTGGACGTTGATGGGGAAGGCAAAATTTGTAGTTGGAATAAATGTTCCATCTTTTCTTGTCGGGCCTTTCGACCCTTCGCGGTCATCTCAGCGCACTTTGGACAAGATGTTACATTGTGCGTTTGACCTAAACAAAGGACACACTCGAGGTGTGGATCTGTAATGGACATAGTCCGATTACAGTTGGGACATTTTTTAAATCCCGTGGCCATATTTTCCTTGACAGCCGTCTATGGAAATGAGAAGAAAAAATAGTTTTACTCGAGAATAAAATGAGAGAAAAAATACTCACCAGCCGGTGGTAACACGGGAGACCCCGATATGGGAGAGAAAGAATTGTTTTTTAATCTAATTTTTATTCAGACAGTATGTGAGAAAACTCACACAGGCTCCTGCTCCGCGATGCCAACAGCAGCGCGGAAAAACGAAGACTGAAGGGAGACCCCTGTGGCAGAGAATATCATGGCATGCTGGGCATGCTCAGTGGGCTCAGAGTGCCAGTCAAAAGTTTCTAGAAACTTTGACAGAAAGTTTTCCGCAATAGGGCTCCATCAATGATGTCACCCATATGTGAGGACTAGCATCCTGCTTGTCCTGGGATAAATTATAAGTATGTGAAAGTCCAGTTTATTATGAAATCATTTGCTTCAGAACAATGCATTGCATTTTATAACTTTATAGTCAGGTACTTGGAAACTGGCTGAGATTTAAAAAGAAAGATTTGGGGGTTGGCCTGTTGGCTCAGTGACAATGTTGCACACTACCATGCAGATGGCCTAGATTCAATTCTCAGACTCTGCTCCCTGGGCTAGCTGGAGTTGAGGATACTGCAAAGTCAGCATTCACAGACCCTGAGGTCAAGGGAGTCTCAGCCATTGCTCAATGATATCTAGTGGTTAGATCCAGGGTCTGTTTTCGATAGAGCTGCAGTCTGTGGCTCCTGGATGAGGACTGTTGCTGCAAAGACTGGGCTAATTGAGTAGAGAGAGAATATAAAACAGGAAAAGAAGACTCAGATAGTTGTGAATGAAGGTTCATGGTGCCATAATCCAAATGAGGCCAGTTCTAATTGAGCTAGAAGCTCAAAGGAGCAGGAGAAAACTGCTGAGCCACGAAAGGAAAAATTTGTTCAAGATTTAGATAACAACAAAATACCTTTAAATTAATTAAAGGCTGAAAAATTAGCTAGCCACATACTTGCAATGAACTGAGTATTTTTGTAATGTCAGGGTTTGCTTATTTTCAAAGAACTTCATACAATATATTTAAGTGAAAAATATTTATATTCAAAGAACATAATAGTACCACTTTATTAGCTAGAAAGCAAAGTAATCCAGGTCAATGGAAACCCCCAAAAACGGTCAAATGAAAAATGACCCACCTATAATATTCTTAAAGTGGCATTTAGTAGTTTTGTTTAGTTTATGGTAGACAGACCTGATTGTTCTCAAGTAACAAGTAAACATACATATAAATATACTATATACTTCGTTTTATATATATATATATATATATATATATATATATATATATATATATATATATCTACCTTATAAATGGCCTGTGACCGACGGCCCGCAAATGCGCAGTAGAGCGCAGCTCTACTGCGCATGTGCGGGCAAGGATGTCGATCAGAAAAAAAAATGGCGGTGGGGCCGCAGGAGCGGGAGGAGAAGCAGCGGCGCCGCTTCTCCTCCCCAGATCTGCCGGCAGATCTCGGGGGGGGGGGGGGGGGGGGGGTGTCACTCCCGCGCCCCCCCCACCGAGATCTGCCGGCAGATCTCGGGGGGGGGGGTGTCACTCCCGCGCCCCCCCCACCGAGATCTGCCGGCAGATCTCGGGGGGGGGGGGGTGTCACTCCCGCGCCCCCCCCCACCGAGATCTGCCGGCAGATCTCGGGGGGGGCACTGCCGCGCGCGCGGGAGTGACCCCCCCCCCGAGATCTGCCGGCAGGAGCGGGAGGAGTTAATGGAGCCGGGTGAGGGTTGCGGGAAGTCGCGCTTACGGCGCCGGGAGGAAATGGAGGTGGGTGGAGGGAGGGAGGGAGAGGGGGACTGAGTGAGTGGGAGGGAGGGAGGGAGAGGGGGACTGAGTGAGTGGGAGGGAGGGAGAGGGGGGACTGAGTGGGAGGGAGTGAGGGAGAGGGGGGACTGAGTGAGAGGAGAGGGAGGGTGGAGAGGAGTGGGTGGGGGAGGGGGGTGGTGAAGAGTGAGGGGAGAGAGAATGAGGGGGAGGTGAGAGACAGAGGGATGTAGCCCGTTTTAACGGGCTTTACGGCTTGTATATATATAAATACATTTACCTGTTTTTCACTGTAGGTATTCAATTTATATAGGGGTTTTTGAAGAAAAAAATCTTCATTTCCTATGCCCATTCTAGCTTTAGATGCTTTTGTGTCACCCATCATTCTAACCGGATCAAATTCTGCAACAACAGCAACCTAGACAAAAATAACACAATGTTTACTACTGGGTATATGTGGAACAATCATTTTATTATAACATCTTTTTGTTTCTGGATACATAGTTTCAGAACATGTTTAGAACATAAATAGAATTAAGTATATTTTAGTAAATGAGAATTTTATGTGATTAAATATATTTTATGTTTTATTTATTATTTACAGAACATTTAAGAGTTATGCCCATTTCTAGCTCACAATAAACACAGATAAAACTCACAGAAAAAAAATACACATAAGAATAACAATAAAGAAATAAGTAAATAAGATCCACAATCAAAGTGGGACTAAAAAAATTAAAGCAAAAAAAAAAAACCAAAGTCACAAGCATAAACAAATGGCACAGCAAGCAACCTCAAAACACCTTTCCCCAAAACTTCATAACAGAAGCATATCCTAGGATATAAATCATGGATTCAAGCAACCTCACCATCATAGGAAGTCCGTTTAGAATCTATGAACACCTTCAAATGCTTAGGGTATAAAAATGTATACAGTATCTAGTACTTTGAAATTCAATCAAATACTTACAAGACTATCTGTTACGCTTGGGCTGTGTTCAGGTGTAGTGAACACCACCCAAAAGGGTGGCTCCAGGTGGAGAGAGACAGGGATGGCTGGAAACAGTGTTTGGGTCCCGGCTGGGTCAGGGCAGGCGGCAAGAAGCAGTGTAAAAGTCCAGGCTGGGTCAGGGCAGGCAGCAGTGTCTGGGTCCAGGTTGGGTCAGGGCAGGCGGCAGGTAGCAGTATCTGAGTCCAGGCTGGGTCAGGGCAGGCGGCAAGTAGCAGTGTCTGAGTCCAGGCTGGGTCAGGGCAGGTAGTAGAAAGACAAAGAGCCCGAAGGCCACACACACACGTACGGCAGAGCAGAGAGCCCGAAGGCCACACACACACACGCACGGCAGGGCAGAGGGCCCGTAGGCCACACACAGACACAGGGCAGAGGGCCTGAAGGCCACACACGGACACACAGTAGAGCAGAGGGCCCGTAGGCCACACACGGGCACAGAGCAGAGAGCCCGAAGGCCTCACACACACACACAGCAGGGCAGAGGACCCGTAGGCCACACACACACACACAGCAGAGGGCCCAAAGGACCGCACGCACAGTAAGCAAGGCAGGGCAGGGCAGAAGGTCCGAAGACCATACACAGCACAAGGTAACGCAAAGCAAGGTAGAAGGCCCGAAGGCACACAGCGCAAGGCAAGGCAAAGCAAGGTAGAAGGCCCGAAGGCCGCGCAAGGCAAGGCAAAGCAAGGTAGAAGGCCCGAAGGCAGCGCAAGGCAAGGAAGAAGGCCCGAAGGCCGCGCAAGGCAAGGCAAGGCAAGGCAAGGAAGAAGGCCCGAAGGCCGCGCAAGGCAAGGCTAGGCAAGGCAAGGTAAGGAAGAAGGCCCGAAGGCCGCGCAAGGCAAGGCTAGGCAAAGCAAGGTCCAAGGACCACACGCACAGCAAGCAAGGAAGGCTAGAGCAGGGAGCCCAGGCGAGCTCGATGCCGAAACACTGAGGGAACTGTCAGGCAGGGTTATAAGGGAAAGCCCAGAACATAGAGTGGACAAGGGAGATGGACTGGGCCTGTCAGGAGAGCCAGCTCTAGAGGGACCCCTGGTGGTGAGGCGGTTGCACAGCAGCCATAGCCGTAACACTATCTAAGAAATATTTGAACGCAATGGGCAAGAGCCCCCTGGTGCAAAGCAGTAAACTCTCTATGTTGTTACTATGTAGTTCTAGACACATATGGAAATACATATATACATATTTTTTCTATTTAAACCTTTTATTGAGATATATAAAATTACATCAATAACAATTCCATAAAAACTGTAAATATACAAATATTGTAAATAACATAGTTAGAAGTCTCATATATAGGGGTAGATTTTCAAAAAACGCGAATAGGCGTACTTTTGCTGGCGCATCAGGCGCAAGCAAAAGTACGCTGGATTTTAGTAGATACGCGCGGAGCCGCGCGTATCCACTAAAATCCTGGATCAGCGCGCGCAAGGCTATGAATTCTGTATAGCCGGCATGCGCCGAGCCGCGCAGCCTACCCCCGTTCCCTCCGAGGCCGCTCCGAAATCGGAGCGGCCTCGGAGGGAACTTCCTTTTGCCCTCCCCTCACCTTCCCCTCCCTTCCCCTACCTAACCCACCCACCCGGCCCTGTCTAAGCCCCCCCCTTACCTTTGTTGGGGGATTTACGCCTCCCAGAGGGAGGCGTAAATCCCCGCGCGCCGGGACGCAACCTGGGGGCGGGTCCGGAGGGCGCGGCCACGCCCCCGGGCAGCCCCAGGCCGTAACCACGCCCCCGGGCCCGCCCCCGAAACGCTCCCAGCACGCCCCCTAAACACCGCGACGACCGGGCCCGCCCCCGACACGCCCCCCTCGGAGAACCCCGGGACTTACGCGAGTCCCGGGGTCTGCGCTCGCCGGTGAGCCTATGTAAAATAGGCTCACCGGCGCGCAGGGCCCTGCTCGCCTAAATCCGCCCGGATTTGGGCGGATTTAGGCGAGCAGGGCTCTTAAAATCCGCCCCTATATCGTTATTCATCTCTTAATATTTTTCTAACATTTTTATGTCCACAGTGCTACACTAATCACACAATCATACATCCATACACTTTCATGTATCAGCAATATCTTCATATACAATGTGTCCTGCTGGTGGCTGAAGGGGATCGGTAAGTATTGCTTTGAGAAATTTTAGAACTTAAAATGTTTTGGGGAGAGGTAAAATATTGGGGTATATTCTTTAGTGTGTGTGTGTGTTTGTTAATAAAAGAAAGCCAAAAGGTAGGTAATAGCCTAGAGTTGTGTATACTTAAGTAAAAAGGTTGAAAAAGGTCAGTTACTCACCTTGAAAATGTGTTAATAGTAGTGTGAGTGATTTGAGTAGATGCCAACATTTGTTAAACAGAATAGCAGCGAGTCACTCATGCTAACTGAAGTATAAATCACTAAAGGCATTGTTTTGTACTAACTTGCCTTAGTAGCAGAAGATATATTGCAGTGAAAGAGCTCAGTAATCCACAATTCAGTGGCAATCACTGTAGCAGAATATCCATTCTTCAGCAAGCAAACCCTCTCAAGGGCCATACTTAACACTAAATCAAATCAGATCTTCAAGAAGAAAAGGCCCCTGCCTCAACAGATCTCTGTGCACCGGAAACCGGAGAGGGAGACTACTACCACATACCATGGTCTCCTGAGCCAATCTGGTGCCAATCTGGTGCCACCAAAAACATCATCCCTCTGTGACTCTCGACCCTCTGAATCATTCTGCACAATGTTGTTGGAACGCTTGAGGCGTTCCCATCTCTGGGATTTCATGTACCCTTAGCCACGACGCAACCGCAGAGGTTCCCCGCACAGATTGATTGAAGAATCAAAACGAAGACTCTGGCGAGGCCTGTACCGAGGCACGCCTTACACAGGAAAGGCATGGACCACGCCCACTGAACAGGTTAATAGGTAGAGTTCATTCGTATGGACAGAAGCAGAGGCAAGAGATTCCGAAGATCCGGACAGGATTCAGGATTAGGAGAACTGCAGGATCCAGGAACTCGAAGTAAAAGGCCCAGCGAGGAGCTAGAGTGAACTCGGAGTATGGAACCTGAGCTTGGGAGAATAAAAGCCGGAATCCTCAGAAGGCTTATGCTGCCATTGCAGAGGACATCCGCATCCTTGAAGATCAGGGCATGTAGAGATCCAAAGAAAATGACATCGGGACTTCAGGAACTCTGAAGGACGAAACATCAGGGACATCAAGATCTGGATGGACAAAGACATCAGGATAATGGACATCAGGACTTCAGGAATTCTGAAGGACGAAACATCAGGGACATCAGGATCTGGACAGACAAAGACATCAGGATAATAGACATCAAGACTTCAGGGGCTCTGAAGGACGAACATCAGGAGAAAAGAAGGTCTGAACATCAGGAACTGGACGAACGAAGACACAGGATCTGACGAGAGACCTTTGACGAAGATGAAGACGAGATGAAGACAGAGGGTCAGGCAAGAGACCACAACGAAAACGAAGACATGGAATTCCAACATGGAACAGAGTGCCAACAAGAAGCAAGATAGAAGAGGAGTCCTAAGGAGGATTGACTCCTTAGGATTATAAGATACCCGCGTAACCCCCAAAAACCTACCCCTGCGCGCGCCGAGCCTATTTTGCATAGGCTCGGCAGCGCATGCAAGCCCCGGGACACGCGTATGTCCCGGGGCTTCGAAAAGGGGCGCTCCGGGGGCGGGGGCCATGGGCGAGGCCGCGGTCTGGGGCGGGGCCGAGTACTCCGGCACAGCGGCCTGTGCAGGGGCATGGTGTGCCGGCAGCCGGCCAGCAGGTGTAACTTTTGGAACAAAGGTAGGGGGGGATGTAGTTAAGTCTGGGGGGTGGGTTAGATGGGGAAGGGAGGGGAAGGTGGGGGGGGGCCTTGGAGGGAACGGGGAAAGCCATCGGGGCTCCCCTTGGGCTCGGCGCACGCAAGGTGCACATATGTGCACCCCCTTGCGCATGCCGACCCTGGATTTTATAACATGCGCGCGGCAGGTGTACATTTGTGTGCGCCGGGTAGCGCGCACAACTGTACCCCGCGCACGTAACTTTAAAAATCTGCCCCTTAGGGCCTGATTTTAAAAAGCATTTACTTTCGTAAAACTGGATTTTACTTGAGTAAATGGGCTTTTGAAAATTGCTACACTATATGCCATTAAATTGTCCATAGGATTTACTTGCGTAAGTGCACTATATTCAAGTAAATGGCTTTTGAAAATTGCTATGAAAGAATGTTACATTTACGTGTGTAACTCCTTTGAAAATTACCTTCTTTGATTACACGCTAAGCTGTATCTTTGCAGATAAGGAATAGCTATCACCCCACCCCCATTTCTTAGGTCTTCTTAATTCAGAAAGTAAAATACAAGTTTTTTTCTCTTTCCGTAAGAACTTGTTCAAACATGCATAGAACATTTTAATATCTGATCTCTTCACTCAACATGATAACAGTTATATAATATACAATATGTTTGGAAACAATATCATTTTAAATAGTGCACCTTTACCCATGAGGGATAAAGGTAAATATTTCCACATTTCCATTTGCACTTTATCCAGAACCATTTTAATATTGATCTGATAGATGTTTGATAAATGATTAGGAATATGTAGCCTCAGGGGCATAGCATCCATAGTGAACAGTGGTGCATGGGCACCACCAACTTTAAAATGGGGTGTGCCATGCATCACCAACTTGGGAAGCTATAGTGACTTCCCTGGCTCTCCCACCAGAACAGTGCTGCTGACCACAACCACTAATGTTCTCTCTCTAAGCTGCATATGTGCACGGGAAAAGTTCCCCACTTGCGCACCGATGTGTGCTTGTGCATAACTTTTCCTGTGGGTGTGCTCAGCTCGTCCCCCTCCCAGTGCAGGAAACCTGGCTGGGCCGTGGCGACCCCATCTTGCCACAGCCTGAAGTGAAGAGGAGGACAGCGAGGCTTTGGTGGACCCCAGGCCACCATGGCCCGAAGTGGAGGCCAATGGGGCTTGAGTGAAGAGGAAGCTGGCAGGGTGCAACCTGAAGCGAAGAGGGGTGTTTGTGTGTGTATGTCTGTGTGAGCACCTGTGGGTATGTGTATATGTCTGTGAGAGCCTGTGTGCATGCATGTGTGTCTGTGTGAGAGCTTGTGTGTCTGTATGAGAGCCTGTATGTGTTAGAGGCTGTGTGTGTGTCTGCATTAGAGACTGTGTGTATATTGTGTGACTGTGAGAACCTCTGTGTGCGAGCATATGTCTGTGAGAGCTTGTGTGTCACTTAGAGAAGATAAGACCATCGCGGAAAGATTAAATGATTTCCTTTTCTCGGTGTTTACTGAAGAGGATGTTGGGGAGGTACCCGTACTGGAGAAGGTTTTCATGGGTAATGATTCAGATGGACTGAACCAAATCACGGTGAACCTAGAAGATGTGGTAGACCTGATTGACAAACTTAAGAGTAGTAAATCATCTGGACCGGATGGTATACACCCCAGAGTTCTGAAGGAACTAAAAAATGAAATTTCAGACCTATTAGTAAAATTTTGTAACCTGTCATTAAAATCATCCATTGCACCTGAAGACTGGAGGATAGCTAATGTAACCCCCATATATAAAAAGGGCTCCAGGGGCGATCCAGGAAACTACAGACCGGTTAGCCTGACTTCAGTGCCAGGAAAAATAGTGGAAAGTATTCTAAACATGAAAATCACAGAACATATAGAAAGACATGGTTTAATGGAACAAAGTCAGCTTGGCTTTACCCAAGGCAAGTCTTGCCTCACAAATCTGCTTCACGTTTTTGAAGGAGTTAATAAAAATATGGATAAAGGTGAACCTGTAGATGTAGTGTACTTGGATTTTCAGAAGGCATTTGACAAAGTTCCTCATGAGAGGCTTCTAGGAAAAATAAAAAGTCATGGGATAGGTGGCGATGCCCTTTTGTGGATTACAAACTGGCTAAAAGACAGGAAACAGAGAGTAGGATTAAATGGACAATTTTCTCAGTGAAAGGGTGTGGGCAGTGGAGTGCCTCAGGGGTCTGTATTGGGACCCTTACTTTTCAATATATTTATAAATGATCTGGAAAGAAATACGACAAGTGAGGTAATCAAATTTGCAGACGATACAAAATTGTTCAGAGTAGTTAAATCACAAGCAGATTGTGATAAATTGCAGGAAGACCTTGTGAGGCTGGAAAATTGGGCATCTAAATGGCAAATGAAATTTAATGTGGACAAGTGCAAGGTGATGCATATAGGGAAAAATAACCCATGCTATAGTTACACAATGATAGGTTCCATATTAGGTGCTACTACCCAAGAAAGAGATCTAGGCGTCATAGTGGATAACACATTGAAATTGTCGGTTCAGTGTGCTGCGGCAGTCAAAAAAGCAAACAGAATGTTGGGAATTATTAGAAAGAGAATGGTGAATAAAACGGAAAATGTCATAATGCCTCTGTATCGCTCCATGGTGAGACCGCACCTTGAATACTGTGTACAATTCTGGTCGCCGCATCTCAAAAAAGATATAATTGCGATGGAGAAGGTACAGAGAAGGGCGACCAAAATGATAAAGGGAATGGAACAGCTCCCCTATGAGGAAAGACTAAAGAGGTTAGGACTTTTCAGCTTGGAGAAGAGACGGCTGAGGGAGGATATGATAGAGGCGTTTAAAATCATGAGAGGTCTAGAACGGGTAGATGTGAATTGGTTTTTTACTCTTTCAGATAATAGAAAGACTAGGGGGCACTCCATGAAGTTAGCATGTGGCACATTTAAAACTAACTGGAGAAAGTTCTTCTTCACTCAACAAACAATTCAACTCTGGAATTTGTTGCCAGAAGATGTGGTTAGTGCAGTTAGTATAGCTGTGTTTAAAAAAGGATTGGATAAGTTCTTGGAGGAGAAGTCCATTACCTGCTATTAATTAAGTTTACTTAGATAATAACCACCGCTATTACTAGCAATGGTAACATGGAATAGACTTAGTTTTTGGGTACTTGCCAGGTTCTTGTGGCCTGGATTGGCCACTGTTGGAAACAGGATGCTGGGCTTGATGGACCCTTGGTCTGACCCAGTATGGCATGTTCTTATGTTCTTATGTAAACAGGCTCTCACAGGTACATGTACACACACAGGGCCAGATAATCGTACCTATGCGTGGGCATAGACTTGTGCGTGCAACCTGGCGCGCACAAATCTACGCCTGATTTTATAACATGTGCATGCAGCCGAATGCATGTTATAAAATCCGGGGTCGACGCACGCAAGGGGGTGCACACTTGTGCACCTTGCACGTGCCAAGCCCTAAGGAAGCCCCAATGGCTTTCCCCGTTCCCTCCGCCCCCCCCCCCCCCACCTTCCCCTCCCTTCCTCTCTCTAACCTGCCCTCCAGCCCTACCTAAATATCCCCCCTACTTTTATTTTTTTATTTACGCCTGCCTCTGGGCAGGCGTAGATGGTGTGCGCTGGCCGAGTGGCAATGGAGAGGCCTCTGGCCATGCCCCACCCCTGGTCCGCCCTGCCCACGCCCCGCCCATTTTTTCAAGCCCCGGGACTTACACGCGTCCCAGGGCTTACGCGCATCGCCGGGCCTATGCAAAATAGGCTTGGCACACACAGGAGCGGGTTTTTGGGGTTATGCGCGGAATATACACACGCAACCCTTTTAAAATCTGCCCCACAGTGTATATGTAAGGAAGAAAGAGCTTGGGTGTGAGAGAGAGAGGGAGTGTGTGTGAAAGCATTGGCAGGTGTATGAGAGAGGGAGTGTCTGAAAAAATGAATGTGTTAATATGTTTGTGTGAGTGAGGAAGAGAAAGAAGATAGTTTGTGTGGCCCTACCTCCTCTAATGCAAGATAATCTCAGGGTGATCGGAAATCAAATGATCCCAGGTATGGAAAGCAGATTTTTTTTAATCCTTATTAGTTTTAATTATTGGGTGTACTTTGATGTTTCTATTGTTAAATGTTTTTTTTTTATATTAAAACATTTAATTATTGGATGTTTTATTCATCAGATGTTTTGAAATATTTTATTGGTGTTTGGGAAATATTAGAACAAATGTACACAAGATTTTTTAATTGGATGTTTGTCAACTGTTTTGACATTTAATATTTTTATTGGCATGGTTTTAATATGAATGATGTTTTTGTTACGCTTGCTGCCTGCGGCAGCCCCGCAGTACACCCTCTCACCTTTCTAAGCAACTTCCAGGCTCCAGCTCCCTGTCACTTGTGGCAGTGGGCCGCCGGCTCCAACCTCGGGCTCCCGCCAGCGCCTCCGGCTCTGCTCCACTTCCTGGGACTCTCAGCCAGCATGCCTCCATCCGTCGGGCCTCTCCGTGGGGTTCGCGGAGAGACGCCACCAACAGCGCCATGCCCCTCCCCAAGCTCACGCGCGTGCATCAGTAAACCTTATAAAGGGCCTGCGGTGGGACCCTGGCCGCAGACCCGGATGCTGATGTCAGATCCTTCAGCGTATATATGCTCAGGCCTCGCACCATAGCATTGCCTTTGCAACAGGTCTCCTCGGTTCCCTGTTTGGTTCTGAGTACTCGTTGCCTCCGTGCTTCCTTGATCCAAGTTCCAGATTGTCTCCAAGTTCCTGATTCCTCGTTTGTCTCATCTGTCCTTTAATTGACCTCCTGGTGCCGACCTGTGCTACATCCGACCTTACCTGCCTTCTCCAAGCCCGACCTCTGTAACGTCCGACCTTGCCTGCCTTCTCCAAGCCTGACCTCTGCTACGTCTGACCTTGCCTGCCTTCTCCAAGCCTGACCATTGCTATGCCTGACCACGTCTGCCTTCTCCATGCCTTGACCATTGCTATGCCTGATCACGTCTGCCTTCTCCGTGCCTTGACCATTGCTACACCTGACCACGCCTGCCTTCTTCGTGCCTTGACCATTGCTATGTCTGACCATGTCTGCCTTCTCCGTGCCTTGACCATTGCTATGCCTGACCATGCCTGCCTGCTCCGTGCATGACCATGCTACGCCTGACCACACCTGCCTTCTCTGTGCCTTGACCATAGCTACGTCTGACCACGCCTGCCTTCTCCGTGCCCTGACCATTGCTACGGATGACCATGCTATAGATTCCTTTGTGTACAGAGTTCTACGTTGCTTGCTACACCTTCCAATTGCCGCCAGCTCTCATTCAAGTTCGACAGTGACACCTCTGTCCCTATCCTCTGGACTTGGACTCCTAAGGCTCCGGCCTTTCTTTGCTCAAGCACCTTCAGTCAATCCTCGTTCCTTGGTGCTTGGGTTCCTGTACTGGGACCAGTCTTGGATAGAACCTCGCCACCTGCTGGCTGCTGTCTCTGGGCTGAACTACCTGCCTTTGACGTCCAATCTCGAGGCCCGCCTAAGTCCTGCCGGCCCCGGCACCCAAAGGCTCAACCCGAGGGAAACGTGGGCTGGTATAGGTGAAGCTCCAGTGGCCTCTAGCTTCAGCCCACTCCACCTGCTGACGGTGAGGACCCATAGGCCCTCACCTGCAGGTTGCGTCAACCCCACCTCAGTCCAAGAATCCACCTCCAGCTGAGCAATTTTATATCTGATGATGTACAAATTCTATTACCAATCACTGAATCATTAGAAAAAACCTTGGACTACTGGAACTCCTGCCTGCAATCTATAAACAGCCTTCTAACAAGCCTCAACCTGATCCTGAACTCAAGCAAGACGGAACTCCTCCTCATCACTCAAGACGGAAACTACCCGCTGCCCAATACCTCCACCGCAAGCCTACCAGTTTTTTCCCCACAAGTCAGAAACTTAGGAGTCATCATGGATAATCAATTAAATTGCAAATGCTACATCAATAACACTACAAAGGACTGCTTTTACAAACTTCAAGTCTTAAAACGCTTGAGACCTCTCCTCCACTTCCAGGACTTCCGTACAGTGCTACAGGCAATCATCTTCTCAAAGATTGATTATTGCAACTCACTTCTGCTCGGCCTCCCCGCCAATACCATTAAACCCTTGCAGATGCTGCAAAATGCCTCAGCTAGGATTCTGACCAAGTCCAAAAAAAGGGACCACATCACACCCATCCTGATCAGCCTGCATTGGCTCCCAATCAAATTCAGAATCTTGTACAAAGTTCTAACAATCATCCACAAAGCCTTTTACAACACCACCCCACTGGAACTCAAGATCCCTCTTCGACCTCGCCTACCTTCCCGATCGATAAGATCGGCGTACAAAGACACCCTCCAGGCCCCCTCCATTAAAACCTCATTAAGAAAGAGAGCCCTCTCCTCTGCTGGCCCATTGCATTGGAACTCTCTACCTCCAGATCTCAGACTCGAAAAATGCCCAATCACCTTCAAAAAGAGACTCAAAACCTGGTTGTTCAATCAGGCCTTCTCGCAATTCTTGTGATCGGTCGACTCAAACAGGATGCTATAGAAGAACTCTCGTTCGCTAGTCTTATCTCCCGCCTTTTGCAAACAAGCTTAAATTATCGCTCCACTCCCTAGCCCCTATGCTTTTCGTTTTAAGCACCTTGTTCTTTATCTTTTCCAGCTCGCCGGTTAATGGCTCTCTAATTTCTCCCTGGTTAATTTTCAGGTTTTTTTTCCAAGTTTGTCCTTCCTTGTTTAATGTAATGCATACACCTTATGCTCTGTTTTCGTTCAATGTAAACTGAAGTGATTTGTAACCTGTTACAAGAATATCGGTATTAAAAAAAAAAAAGTAAAATAAATAAATAAATAAATATCTCCAATTTTATTACTTGATGTTTTGAGAGGAATGATGATGATGCTTCCATTTTTCCATTGTTGCACTGCAAAACACAGTTGGGCTTGTAGTTTCCAATTCAGTTTTTGTTGGCACATTTCTATTCTGTATTTGGTGAGGGTCTGTCTGTATTTTAAAGGTCCAAGTTCTTGTGTAACTTTAATTCTTGCTGTGAAAATGACGGTACTTATCATTGGCTTTTACGGCATTTCCTCATTTCTATTTTAAACTGAAGTTTGCTCTTTATTAATTTCACTTGCATACAGAAATCAGTTTTGAATGTTCTTGCAGAAAATATTTTTCTCATTCACATATTTTATTGTAACTGCTGTTAGTAGATTAGGTGTTTATTTTAAGGGATTAGTGAATGTTCCCTCTAAGGATTGGGTTGCTGTAAGCATAAATTTGATAGGCTTTTTGCATCAAAGAAAGTAGTGCTCACAGGGTATTGTAAGAGGGTGTACTGTGTTCTAAGGCTCATAGCAGCAGCAAATTTTCTGGTGCACCAACTTCAGCAGTCACCTTATGCCCCTGTGTAGCCCCAAATTCTTTGAACAATCACCTGCCCTCTGAAACAGAAATTCACCAACCCATCCACCTTGAGGTGTACCATATAAGGAGAGAGCTTCAGGTTTCTGAAAATGTATCACCAGGCCAAATGAACTAAGTATGTTTTGTATCACAAGGCAGGACTGGGGGAGAGGGTGCAAGGCAGAAGTTTCACCTAGGGTGCCTAATATCCTTGTACTGGCTCTGCTTGGTGTCTTGGGGTCCTGTTACCTCTGCTGCTGATGCCAGCCAGCAAGTTTTATAAAACTTTGATGGCAAACTACAAAGTTAGAATAAAAAATAGGATGAATTGCTTCCCCTTTTGGGTTTAACAGAAATCAATAAAACGAATAAGCTCCTGATCTGGGCATCTGAACCAAAAATCCAAACTGAACTGAAAATTTTTTACATACGTATCCCTAATAAATGCAGGTAAAATGATTTTTATGTGCATAAATCAATTTGAAAATTGACCTCTAAATTGAAAGGTTTATTTTCCCATATGAAAATGCCAAATATATTGAAGTTAGAAGAAAGCACCTGCTGCCTCAGGACCTCAAGGCGTTTTTGTCTTTCTTCTTCTTCATGTATCTCTTGAAGAACTTTTTCTTTTTTCTCCATAAGACGTTTTTCCAACAACGCCTGTCTAAAAATAACCCTTTAAAAATAGATAGATATTAAGTGAATGAGTAGATATAATAAAATGTACATGTGAATTTATGATTAAACTTTTTCTATGAGATATATTAAAATGAAATTACTTGTACTGTTCACTTTCTGCTAACAGCATCTCCATGGAGTCTCATACATGGGTCATATAAGCTGCATGATGTGCTTCACTAAGGGGATGTCTGAAATGCATTCATTCTGAGTAATCACTGAAAAGGACTTGTACAGTATAAACAAGGAGAATGAGCTGTGCGATTCCACTGTGGCCATTGTCAGAGAACAAGGATTTCAGATAAGTAATTTATCTTTCTAAAATAAGCAGCATTAAAGGAGTTACACAATGGGACTAGATAGCTAAAGGTTTCAAATAAAAAGGGATAGGAACAACAATGCAAACAGGAGACAAAAAGTACTAAATGTTTTTCTGTGAGAGACCTCTCATTTTTAACTCTTTTGTTTGCTTTTTCTTTTCAGTGAAAATGAAAATACAACATGCAACAGAAGAAAGGCAACCCAGGAAATGGACTAAAAAAGGCCCTAGGATTGTGATAAGTTGGGCTTTATCCTTTGAAAAGACTTAATTGCACCAGTAGGTCAAATCTTGAATCCCAGTTATAGGTTGTGTTAAGGTAATAGTGTTTTGTGAATGAATGAATGAATGCTATGTTGCAGCCTTTCAAAACTCTTCTAATGAAGTAGACCTCAGATTGAAAACCGGTGTTGCCATTGGGCAAACAACATGGGCTCTGACGTGCATTTCTAAGGTCAATCCTGCAAGACAATAATAATGAGAAATGCACTTTGCTAGCCAATTAGACAGTGTATTTTTCCATCAAAACTCCAGGTCTGTTGGTGTAAAATAAAAAATCACAGAAGAAGAGGAAAGGTGCAATCTCATAAAAAAGACTGTCTGCTGTTGCATTTCAGAAGAAAATAGCTTTATTGAAGCACAAAATAAACTTCAAAGAAGGCATTAACTGATAAATGAAAGTTGCCAAAGGAAGCACATCCCATCCAAGACACCAGGCATGTTTTCCTACTATGCTGTCTAGGGGGGGGGGGGGACAACAATCTAAACAATCAATAGAAAATAAAACAGTCAGCAGACAGAATATAACAAAGCACACAAATGCACACAAGAAATATTCAGTATTGTTTATACTGAATATTTCTTGTTGCTATAATTTCTTGTACTCAAATTGTTTATTTGAGTACAAGAAATTATAGCAACAAAGAAAATAAGAAAATGCATAAATATAACTCTCACGAAACACATTTGGCATAGATGAATAAAGTAATTATACTAAGAAACTTACAAGGCTGTAAAGTATCAGTAACAAAATTTAACAAAGGGCTATAAGCAACCAGACTGAGGAATAAGCTGACCTTTAAACAAAGGAAAGCTGCCAAAATGTCACAGGGGACCTGGAACCACTCAAAAAATAGACATGATAACCAAGAGGAAAAAAGGAACCTAAAAGGCAAAAAGCTACATATCAGCAAACTACTTTATTTCACAGTTCAGACCTGACAGTTGTAGAATATTCAAAGAAAAGATCCAGCACTGTTCATGGCACAACAGTTGTAGGGCAAAATTACCACTGTAGGTGCAAGGTGAACAGAGCTCTATAAAACGTAAGGTCTTAAATAACATGGTCAAATTGAATCCAGTGGAAATCAAGGCAGCCTCGAATCTAGAATGATGAATGTTGCTACATTGTTCATAAATCCGAGTCTTAACCTTATGTAGAATCTTACCTACATAAAGTAATGAACAGGAACAAAGAATAATGTAAACAACCTCACACAAATCAGTATTGATCTTCAAAGGGTAATG
The DNA here is from genome assembly GCF_901001135.1 of Rhinatrema bivittatum. Taxonomy (NCBI): domain Eukaryota; kingdom Metazoa; phylum Chordata; class Amphibia; order Gymnophiona; family Rhinatrematidae; genus Rhinatrema; species Rhinatrema bivittatum. The sequence goes on from NC_042620.1 coordinate 85,684,805, forward strand.
ACCAGATTGAGGCTGCATAAAAATAGACAAGTAAGGGAAAAAGTGCAGGCAAGACATGCACCGTATGGTTGACCAGTGACAGTGCAAGAGAGAGCTAAATTACCCCTAGATTCATCAAAAAGTGTAAATAATGCATTGGATAACAAAAAGGGGCGTGTTCATGGAAATTTTTGAATTACTGCTTCCCATCGGTAGTTTCCCCCAGTGTGGTAAACTTAGCACAGGGTGCGCTAATCCCTTATCTTGCACTAAGTGAGGAGAGAGAGACTCTGGGGAGGGCCTCCCTGTGTGCACCTATTTGTATCTCTATAGGAAGGCCATCTAATAGCTCGAGGTGAGGTGTTGGTGGTGGTTTAGGTTTAGGGGCCAGTTTCGCATGTAGAGTTAGATTTACGAATAGCACAGTACACCTTGGTGAAGATTTGACATCATTTGGAGTGAGGAAAGTCTCAAAAAGATGAAATTTCTACTATGTTCTCTCACCCTAGCTTGATGGTAGCTAGGGTGAGATAACATAGTACAAAATTTCATCTATTTTTATACACACACATATATATATATGAACATATTTCACCAATGGTATGTCCAAAAATCATAACAAACTGATAATGAAATAGATGTCATCCACTCAAAAACCTTACAGAGACCGTTTTGTATTTCACATCATGATATATGAATTTGGCTCAATAGCAAGTCCCCATGACTTTTTGGTTTTTACTAGAATAGAAAAAATATTTCCTTGTAAGCTCAACCAACCTTACATGCAGTGCAGACCCGATTTTGTACAGGACATTCAAAACATTTGTATGTTAAACCGCAGGATATTCTCTCATTAACAAAAGTAGAGCTGGGGCCAACAAGAGTTATTTTTCTCAGAAAACAAAGTCACCAGGTGATATATCTGACAAAGCTTTAAACTGGACTACTCAAGAAAAATAGATACTTGTAATATTCTCTAGAGATGTGAATCGTGTCCTCGATCGTCTTAACGATCGATTTCGGCTGGGAGGGGGAGGGAATCGTATTGTTGCTGTTTGGGTGTGTAAAGTATCATGAAAATCGTGAGCCGGCACACTAAAACCCCCTAAAACCCACCCCCGACCCTTTAAATTAAATCCCCCACCCTCCCGAACCCCCCCCCCCCCAAATGCTTTAAATTACCTGGGGATCCAGCGGCGGTCCGGAACGGCGGCGGTCTTATTTCTTGCTCTACTTAATTTTTTCCCTAATATATTTCATTAGCTTAGCTCCAGCTGAGTTTGCCCAAAGGTGGCTAACTGCACTGTTTGTGTAAGACAGGTTTATCCAACTCCCGTGTCCCGCTTCTCTTAAGGAAATCAAAGCTGCATCTGTGCTTTAAATTACCTGGGGATCCGGGAGACCAGGCTGCTGGGCCCCCCTTCCAGGACCGGAACAGCCCTGCCATACCCGGACGTGAGTGGGAGGAGCCGCGAGCATTTACATCGCCGCGGCGGCGTTCGGAGAGCGGAGACCAGGCTGCTGGGCCCCCCTTCCAGGACCGGAACAGCCCTGCCATACCCGGACGTGAGTGGGAGGAGCCGCGAGCATTTACATCGCCGTGGCGGCGTTCGGAGAGCGGAGACCAGGCTGCTGGGCCCCCCTTCCAGGACCGGAACAGCCCTGCCATACCCGGACGTGAGTGGGAGGAGCCGCGAGCATTTACATCGCTGCGGCGGCGTTCGGAGAGCAGAGACCAGGCTGCTGGGCCCCCCTTCCAGGACTGGAACAGCCCTGCCATACCCGGACGTGAGTGGGAGGAGCCGCGAGCATTTACATCGCCGCGGCGGCGTTCGGAGAGCGGAGACCAGGCTGCTGGGCCCCCCTTCCAGGACCGGAACAGCCCTGCCATACCCGGACGTGAGTGGGAGGAACCACGAGCATTTACATCGCAGCGGCAGCGGCGCACCACCGCCGCCGGCGCACCACCAAAGCCGTGCGCACCTAAGGGGTGCGCACGGCTTTGTCCGGCTTAGTCCGGACTAGACGGACTGGAGGAAGGAACCACAACATCTTGGACTCTATGACTGAGAACATAGGAAAACAGGTACCAATTTAAAACTTTGCTTACTGGTTCTTGGAAAAATTTCTAAAAAGTTTTGAGTATGCCAGCGAAAAGAAAAGGGAGGGTAAGGGTTTTTCCCTCAGAACCCTTACCTCCCCTTCTACAACTAGAAATAGATTGTTTTATGACACAGCTACAAAAGGAGGAACCCAATGAATCCTTTAGAGGCCTCTCGGAGGGAGAACGAGGGGCCCCTCAGGAAGAGGCATCCCTCAGTCCTGACTACCGACCGTCTCCATTCCAACGTGGAACAAACGGAGGAGCCGCAACTTTACCCACTGAAGAGGTGGAATTAAAGGATGCAATTGAGGGAGCAAGCCCCGTTTTGAATTCAGGAATGAGAGGAGTTGAGGGAATATCTCCCATAGTAGGAGAGACCTCAACAAGTGTTGAAAGAGCACAACTAAGATCCCTCCAACCTGATACTCCCGAGGAAATACGCCCAATTACACCTAGGCCGGAAACGGTCACTTTGGGGGCTATCTGGGACTTGGTGAGTGGCTTGAATGCCACCGTGAACAGACTCGAAGGGAAAATTGATAACGTCTCCTCTAATCTACAACAACAGGTTTCTAATACACAAACCCAAGTAATCGGACTTACTGCTAGAGTTGATGAAATAGAGAGGAATGTAAATACTGTTCAATCTGTTAGTAATAAGATGATTAGAGATTATTTAATTTGTTCTAAACGCCTAGAAATGCTTGAAAATAATGCTAGACATTTAAATGTAAGGATTATAAATTTCCCAAAAATCATAGGTGAAACTGTATATGTTTCCTTAAAGAGATTTTTGACTGAGATACTTGGTTTCTTGGAAAGTGATATTCCCTCTGTTAATTCCTGTTTCTTTGTAAAGAAAAGATCTTCAGACCCGGTAGTAACTATTCCAGAGAACCTTACAGGCTTTCTGGAAGATTCTACTTTACAAGTTCTTGATAGAAACACCTTGATAGTATCATTTATAACCACCAGTGATATTGCTAAATTAATGAAGAGTTACTTTCAAAAATTTCCGGTTTCATATATGGGACAAAACGTAAAAATTTTTCCAGACCTTGCACCAACTACTCGCAGTAAACGCCGAGAATTCCTGGTTTTAAAGCCCAGAGTTACAGCCCTGGGTTTTTCTTTTCTTCTAAAATACCCATGTCGTTGTATAATTAAGAGGGGGAATGAGCTTTTTAGTTTTACTTTGGTTGAACAATTGAGCCAGTTCATTGTGGCTAGAGAACCAATTACCTCTTCCCCAGTAATACCCTAAGAAGCCAGGCAAATATAACTAAAACTGTGAAGTGGTACCTATTTCTGGGAAAATTTCACCTTTCTATTTTCTCCATTTATCCGCCCTAATGATTCTCAGGTGTAGTATTTAATACTCCTAAGGAAAAATTTCAACTAATTAATAATGATGGAAATTTCAACAAAAGATTGAGTTATATGAACTATTTGTATATTTTTTTTTTCCTTTGTTTTTTTTTTTTGTTGAAATGAAGAATTTACATTACATATCAAATGATTTATTTGAGTGTAAATTACTATGTTAATAAATGAAAATTATAAATAAAGAAGTAAAAAAAAAAAAAAAAAAAAAAAAATTACCTGGGGATCCAGCGACGGTCCGGAACGGCGGCGGTCCGGAACAGCCTCCTGCAATTGAATCGTGTTGTCTTCAGCCGGCGCCATTTTCCAAAATGGCGGCGGCCATAGACCAACACGATTCGACTGCAGGAGGTCGTTCCGGACCCCCGCTGGACTTTTGGCAAGTCTTGTGGGGGTCAGGAGGCCCCCCCAAGCTGGCCAAAAGTTCCTGGGGGTCCAGCGGGGGTCCGGGAGCGATTTCCTGCCGCGAATCGTTTTCCGTACGGAAAATGGCGCCGGCAGGAGATCGACTGCAGGAGGTCGTTCAGCGGGGGTTCCGGACCGCCGCTGAACGACCTCCTGCAGTCGATCTCCTGCCGGCGCCATTTTCCGTACGGAAAACGATTCGCGGCAGGAAATCGCTCCCGGACCCCCGCTGGACCCCCAGGAACTTTTGGCCAGCTTGGGGGGGGCCTCCTGACCCCCACAAGACTTGCCAAAAGTCCAGCGGGGGTCCGGAACGACCTCCTGCAGTCGAATCATGTTGGTCTATGGCCGCCGCCATTTTGCGCCGCCATTTTGGAAAATGGCGCCGGCTGAAGACAACACGATTCAATTGAGGGGGCCGTTCCAGACCGCAGCCATTCCGGACCGCCGCTGGATCCCCAGGTAATTTAAAGCATTTGGGGGGGGGGGGGGTTCGGGAGGGTGGGGGATTTAATTTAAAGGGTCGGGGGTGGGTTTTAGGGGGTTTTAGTGTGCCGGTTTTCCTGCCCTCCCCCTTCCCCCGATTTACGATTTTTTGACGATAAATTGGGGGAATTGGTATTGTATCGTGGCCCTAACGATTTTTGACGATTTAAAATATATCGGACGATATTTTAAATCGTCAAAAAACGATTCACATCCCTAATATTCTCTGCAACTGATCATTTTTTGAAATCCCCCTGAAGAAGAGTGAGGTCTGGTAGTTTTTAATTCATGTATGTTTTGCATTGGGTTGCTCTTTAAATTATGATATATGATTCAATGTATTTTGGAATGCTTTGTATATTTATAATAAGTGTTACATTGAATTTTTCCCTCATACATGTTTTCATTTCACATTATAGATGTGTAAGTATCTCAACAATTTCAATGTTAACAAACAGTACAGCTCCCTAAGCCCTCTTTCAGCTCCTCCTTATACTGCAGTGAACATATCAATCGTGTACCTCTTCCAAACATATATTATCTGGAGCCACAAGCTATAACTCAGCCAGCCTAGCTGCTGAGGTCACCAACTATCTGCTTACACTCTTTAAAAGTGTTGCTTATTGACTCAAGATGTGGTGCTCTGCAAGCTCAGCTCTCACCTTCAAGTTGTTAGGATTTGTGGGTTTGTGGGCCCTGGGCCAAGGTGAGAGATGGTACCGCCCATGGGGAGGAGCCCTGTGAGCCTCATCGTCAGGAGGCGAGGTCTCAGCTGCTAGGTGTGCAGGTCAGTAGGTACTGGAGAGAGAGCAGAGAGAAAGGCACTGCCCGCAGAGCGGGGAGTGTAGCAAGAAAGTCACACAGACACAGGAGTGCCACAGGGGTGTGTGGAGTGGTGTATACCCAAGAGAGAGGATTCCTCTGTAGAGATGATATGGCAATGATCCGCAGAGCGGGGTACACTGGTGAGGGTCCTCAGTAGAGATGATACGGTAATGGTACGCAGAGCGAGGTACACTGATGAGGGTTCCTCAGTAGAGATGATAAGGTAGTGGTCCCAAGAGCGGGGTACACCGATGAGGGTTCCTCAGAAGAGAGAATACAGTAATGGTCCGCAAGCGAAGTACTTACAGTGGACGTAGTGATGGTTCTAGAGGGAGCCCCGGGGAACAGGACAGGTAGCAGTCCTAGGCGACAGGCCCTCCGAGGACTGATAGCCAGAGACGAGGAAAGGACCCCCGAGGAGCGGGTACCCAGGACGTCTCTCGCCGAGGAAGCAGGAGATGGAACGGAAGGTCTGTAGTGAGTGAAGCGGATTCAGCAATGAAGGAACTCGTTGCCAAGTCATAGGCAGACAGGGCCAGCCGGCTTAAGAGTCCATGGAGAATGACGTCATCCAAGGGGGACGCCCCCGAAGTTCCCGCCATGACATGTATAAGACTGGCCCAGAAGCATGCGCGTGCGCCTAAGGAGCTCTAAGGGCAAGATGGTGGTCGGCAGCGTCCACACCATCCAGGGAGACCTGGGAACAGTGGTGGGCAGGTCGGCGATAGCTGGCGGAGGCCACAAGTCTTTCTAATGGAGTCAGTGCAGTGAGGCAAGAGGTGAGCAACAGCGGTCGCAGCCGTCTGCGACAGACAGGCGTAACACAAGTCAGAGGGTTGAATAGGAAATGTGCCTAGAATTGTCCATTTAGTTGGGGTCGGAGGTAAGAGGATAGTGGATAGCACTAGGTCATGTTTCCATACAGATATGGAAGCAACAAAATAAACACCATGTACCTGTTTACAACTAGAAAGGCACGCCCTCTATGTGCAGACCATAGGTCCAACTATAATATCATGGTACATACAGCAAACAGATCCACCTATCTTATAGTGCACTGGTCCACACTCCAGACTTAGTGCTCTGGAGCCAAGGAGTGATTCAGGCTCTTCTCTGTGGGCATATGTGCCCTCCATCATTATAACAGAAGGATCAGGAATAGCCACACAGACTATATGCCATTTAGAAACACTGAGACAAGGTATCTTATAGACAGTGCTGGTCTTGTTGGGAGGAGCCATCTCCACCACCCCAGTCTCAGCTGATTTGAAAATGGTGGACAACACCATCCACTCCGCCACCATCAAAGTCACTTTGGTGTCTGCCCCCTCAGCTCGCACCCGGGCCTACTTCTGCTAGACCACACGTCACAGATCATGCCACTTGTGGCAAATTCGCCCACACTCCTGCTATTTTTGACTTTTGCATTCACCTCGTGGCGGATGCGCTCCCATATTTGATCCTTCTGGTAGGATCCCACTTGCTTGGGCTCAGCACCACAGAGAACAATATGAGTCTTCATCACTTCTTTGACAAGGAGGTTCAATATCCCTTGACAGAAAGTTAGGCTTACGCATATGGCCTGGATGGTCCCGAGACATGGTGGCGATAAAAAAACAAGAACCCATCTCCCTTATTTTATCCCCACAAAGGCACGTAGTGTGCGTAGGCATATGTGTACATGAGCATAATGTGCATGTATATACGTGTGTGACTGGTCAGGACTTATATGGGTAAATGTTATGTGCATAAAAAATTAAAATAGAAAGCATTTAACCACATGTATATGGTTGCTCACATTATTGCACAATCTTACCTGCATTACATCTATGGCCATGTAGTGACGGCAATTACCAAATACTACGTTAAGGCCACTTCAAATACTTCAGAACACAGCAGCTAGAATACTAACCGGAAAAAGGAGGAGGGACCACATAACCGAAACCCTAGCGGAACTACATTGGTTACCGATTGAACACAGAATTAAATACAAAACCCTATGTACCATCCATAAACTAATTCATGATGAGAAATCAGACTGGCTAAACACAGCATTACGGGTACACGTCCCACACAGAAATCTTCGATCAGCAAATAAAGCACTCCTAACCATCCCTTCAATTAAAACAGCAAGACTAACCCAAGTGAGGGAAAGGGCCTTATCATTAGCAGGACCCACAATTTGGAACACAATGCCTCCAGAGATCAGATTACAAAGTGATCTCAAGGCATTTAAGAAAAGTTTAAAAACATGGCTTTTTAAACAGGCATTTTACAAGGAGACGGGAGAATAGAAATTATTCAGGAATAAGCAGATAAGCACCGACACACAGTACTTAGGACGATACAGTAGTCTATGAACCCCACATCACAACTAGCATATTGATAACACTATGTATGATAAATTTACCCGTAAAGGTACTTTCAATACACTCGGTCATGACCCACTTCTCTAAAAATTATTTTGTCTAATGATATATTGTAACCGAACCTTTGACGGCACCTGTTAGAATGTACTATAGTACACTTTTACCTACATTAAATATGTGCCTACATGTAAACCGTTGCGATGGTATATAACTTAGTGATGGTATAGAAAAGATTTTAAATAAATAAATGTCAGGCCCCCCCCCCCAAAGCTATCTGGGGTTCCTAATTTAAACAATGCTATTGCAGATGATGCATTTCCACTCAATAGCCCATTGCCTGATAGTTGACTTCCTGCAAATTAAAACTTTTAAATAAGTTTTAGGCCTGAGTGTCTATCTGTATTCAGTATAATTGGGTGAAGAGTGATAATTTAATTGGAATTCTAACTATATGCATCTTTTCTGCTACTTCACTTGCCACCACAGTGTTCAATTGGTGAGAAAGCTATGTGAACCACACCAGCAAACTTTCTGTCTCTATCAGCAAATACAACTTCTTGTTGGAAATATGTGTCTCCTAACCCTTTATCACAGAATGGTGTCCCTTCACATATGCAGCCCACCTTGTGTTCTCTCCAAGTGTGTGCTCCTTCCCTTTCCTCTTTAAAATGTTAGGATATGAAAGAGATGATGCCAATGACACTTTATATCATCCTCCAGCTGTGAGGCTTGATGTCAGGACTGGTTTCAATCTGGGAACGGCCTCTCCTTGCTTTTAACCATATATGGAAGAGCTTCGGGTGTGCAGATCACAAGACCAGCAAGGAATGGCTGTTGTAACAGGCCATCAAAAGTTCTGAAGGCTGCATAGCTTACTCCTCCAGTATGGTACAGGTGAACTGGGAATGGTAGGTTCTTCACAGCTCTTGTTTTAGTTGCTCACTAAAACAATTTCTTATTGTCATCCATCTGCTGTATAGTTAGGCCTTTGCTTGAAGACAAAGCTTTGTTAGGCAGGACAGAGGTAGACTGTATACTGTTCCTTTATTGCAACTAGGCCTACCTAATAAATGAAAACCAAACTGTTGCATTGATTTATTGTCAAATATGTCATTCAGGGGATATTGAGTGTACTTTATGCACCTTTACTAATATCCTTACAAATGCATCACAGTAAGACCGCTGGCAGATGAGAATACAATATGTGTGGGTTCAGGGAGAGACAGACAATAGGGAGAAAGGTGCTGTGTGTTTCCTCCTCTAATACCTCTTAAGCATGCATCTGCTTCCTCAGTAATCACCACTTATAATTGCCTGTGCTTCAGATTTCCACCATTTCTATAGTGGATCTATGGTTTCTAAGTGTGGTACCATATCCCTGGACTACTGTTCCATGTTCTCCCTTTGTTGTGAGCATGAAGCCTTGGACTGAAATGAAGTTGACGCAACCTGCAGGGAGGAGCCCTGCAGGTCCCCACCGTTGGCTGGTGAAATTGGATGAGGCAGAGGCCGAACTGGAGCTTCATCTATACCAGCTCACATTCCCTTTAGGTTGAGCTCTCAGGTGCCGGGGCCAGCAGGTCTTAGGTGGGGACCTCTTCTGAAGTCCTGAAGATCCATAGGTGAGGTAATGGCGAACAGGCGAGGTTGAAGGCAAGCCAGGGTCAGGGCAGGCGGCAATCATGGGAGATCTGATGGTCAGGTAGTGGTCAGTGGCAGTCAATAGTAGATCCAATGGTCAGGTAGTGGTCAATGGCAGGTGTCAATCAAGAGAGTCCAGGAAACAAGCTGAGGTCCAAGCCAAAGATCTGTCTGAGGAAAAGTGGGTCAGATGGCCAGGGCAGGAAGATGAGGAGAACCATAGGAGGCAAAGCAAACAGACCACAGAACAGGACCACAGAACTGAAGACAGACCACAGGGGCTGACGGACAAGATGAAAACCACGAGGACTGAAGACCTGGATGAAGACCAGAACTGAAGACATGGAAAAGACAAGAAACTGAAGACATGGAGAAGACCAGGAGTGCTGGAGAAATGCTGAGGCAACTTGCACTACACAATGATAGGAGATCTATTGCCGAGGGAAGTTGCAGCTACAGTGCTGCCCTCTTATAAGCCCTTAGATAGACATCAATAGGGGCTGCTGGGGGGGGGGGGGTGTTTCTCACCCCGGTCCCTTTAAATTCTGGGCTGAGGTGCACACTGTGCAGAAGTGGGCAGCGAGGTCGGCCACAAAGGAAACAGTGACAGCGTCCTGCCACGTACGTTAGCAATAATCAAAGGCATGGTGGTTTTGGCCAGCGGCCATCCGCCACGTTGAAGGAGACATTGGCAGTGAGTGAAGGTAGTGGGGACCCAGGCAAGAGGTGAGAGCAGCAGTTTGTGGAGTTAGCCCGTGGTGCACCAAACGTAACCCCCTTCTTGACCATTTCACTATCACCCTAAATCTTGTTCCCTCTAATCACTCCCATGACCTAAAGCATAGAAAAAAACCCAACCTATTGTCTTCTTCACATTTCCCTCTGATGTCTTGTCTGTTTTCCCCAGCCCCCTTCCCCAGATGAACTATCCTTTTTTCATTCTTAACCTCATGATCACCAGCAACATAAGCAGCAGGACCTGGTATGGTAGTTTGAAAAACATGTAGACCACACACCCAGATTAGCTAAAGTCATGGTGCTGACATGTGTTAACTTCCTTCAGAGCTGCTGAGTGAGAAGAAAGCTATCCCTTGATATCTATGATCTATCCTTTGTTGTTTGCAACACTTTATAACCACATTCCTCTTCTGGGCCCAGCTATGCAGAATGAAATTGTGGAGAGGGGGAACCTGAGGTAAGTGCCTGAGGAATAACACCCCTTCTGCTCTACATTTTAAGCATGAAAAGAAAGTGTGTGAACTGACATCATGGCTATTCCCACACCTAAAAATGCCAGAGAGGTCAATATTCAAAGCCTTTTAGAGTTCGCCATGTAACTCCATTTAAATAGTTAGCTTTGATTATTAACCAAATGGAAAAAGTAAACATTACACAGTTACACATAGACAAATGTGTTAGAAATTTTAACTTTTTTTTTATTTAAACAAACTATAATGTTTTTAAATGTTTAAAATGTTTGAGACAGAAAAAAAACATTTGGGACAGGGGAGGGAAAAACTAGTGAGCATGCCACAAATCAAAAAATAAAACCCCAGGGAGTTAGGGACACCTGCAAACCTAGACTTAGGAGGGTGAGCAGGGTGGGTGGAACCTGGCTGCCAGTATTTGGGCTGCTATGGTCAGGCGCTGTATTGTCTGACTGTGGACGGTCAACAACCTGAGCACCCTCCTCTAGTGTGCCTATGTTGCCCTCTGCTCCTCCACCACCGGCCACATCACAGGATAAAATTCATGCCTTGTAAGAGACTCATCATCAGGAGCATGTGGCCTTCGATGATTATCCTCTTGGCTGCTGTGGTGGGAAGGATGGCAGAGGAAGCAGAGAGGAATGCAGGCCTCCTTTGGCCAGCAAAGGCTGGCCTGTCTGGGTTTCCTGATCCCTAACTTCCTAGGCAAACCAGGGAAGAGATCCTACATGGATGGGGAGAGGGTCTGTAGCTGGTGGCCCTGGGTGTGCCTCTTGGGGGCAGTGGGGGTGGGATCACGACCTCATCTTCCCTTGGTGGTGGATGAGGTGGGGGAAGGAGCATCCTGTTCCTCCCTTAGTAGAGGCTGCTGCTATTTCTGCGGACCTGGGGCTGGGACCTCGCTGTCGCTGTCTGCACCATCTTCTTCCTCCTCATCTGAGGAGGACGATAAGGAATTGTTTCCTGTGAAGACAAAAGCAAGTGTGTGTCATGTTGTGAGCTCACATGCTGCAGAATATGATGTGTTGGATGAAAGAAATTGCCTTTTAAGTGTGAGGTGAAGGCAAAGGGGAGCATTGTAAAGTATGGGACAACTCAGTCATCAAGATGCTGGCTTCCATATTGATAGGTGAATAGACATTCTGGCTATCGATGTGAGCAGGATGTAAAGTGATGGAGGCTACTATTTGCTAGGGGGCGAGGGTTACAAATGTGCGATAGGATTGACAGTGACTGCTAGAGGTCTACGTAATAAGACATGTAGAGTCGTGATGCTACACATTGTTCTTTTTGACCAGATCCCTGTTGTTTACATGGAAATCCATGTTGGAGTGGGAGACAAGTCCCTGAAAGCATGGTAGCTAGGCTAGAGGGTGTCTTTCCTAAACTATTTCAGCCTGTGAAAGAGAGATGTGTGAAATAGGATTAGTCAAGGCTGAGCCACAGTGTGGCAGAGCTGTGGATTAGTGTGGTACTTGACACTGAGAGGACATAGATGGAGCTTGTTGACAATTCACAGTTGGCCTAAGGAATATCTTACCTCCAGCCCCATCCTACTGTGCGCACAGCCAATCCATCCAGTTAATATGTTTCAGGTGCAGCTCCCAGGCCTTCTTCTTCAAGTCTTTGATCTATAGGGCAAAAAAAAGAAGATGCTCATTAATAGTATTATGTTAACTGTCAATGTGAGTAGCACAGTGGTATCTTACTATGGATTGTTAATTGTTGAGATGTGAGTAGCTGTAGGATACTCAATCCCCCCTGGCAGGCCTCTCCACCATGCCCAAACCCCTCTAGCTCCCCTTAGTAGGTCCCCCACGGACAGCCTAACACTCACCACCCCATTATCCCCATTCTACATACCCCAGGTGGGTAGGAGGCACCATGGTTGAAAGTGGTTCTCAGCTTCTGCCAGGCATTTTTATTCTTGCGGAAGTCCCAGTGGATCCCCGGAACAAAACAGAGATTGGCTTTGTTAGCCACCACCAGGGACACCAGTCATTGGACATCCCTGGAGGTAAAATTTGGCTGTCATGCAGGTTGCAACATTTTTTGCAGTCCCATGCCCCTGCAGATCCAGAAGTCCTGCGTCACTGAAGTGGGAGCATAACTAGCTTCTGTACATGAGTGCACAAAATGAGTTATGCACGCACCTATGGGCGGAAGAGACATACATATCCTTGTGTGTGTCTATGCATGCATTTTCAAAAGTATGTGCATAATCTGGCATGCCAATTAAAATTCCCGCCTTTCACTGCATGTGCCCACATAAATGTGTATGTGCGCACACGCACGCTCATTTTAAAACTGACTTGTAAGGTAGTAGTTAACATATCAACTGAAGTATGATTTACATGCTCTTTAATAGATATGTAGATCAAAAATTACATTAGTCCCAATAAGAGATCTAATAGCTGATCAAGAATATGTCCATTCCATCTGCATAGCCATGGAAATACACTGTCTCAGTTGCATGGCATCTAAAAATCTTTGAAAACTCTTTGAAAATATTTTTAGGTTTGCAAGCTAAGTGGATTTTAAGATCGCTAATAATCAATATCTTGTTAGAATGTACTAATAAACTCATGAAGATGTCAGTAAAAAAAGTAAGGTCCTTACTAATGAATTCTGGAGGACAATAAAGCAAGGAAAAAATCCAACCATTAAATTTCACAGAAAGGCTCTCACATCCTTGACCAACTGAAATAGAAAGCGGCTTTAACTTAAATGAGAAAAATAACACCTTCAACCATGCTTACCCTCCCACAATTGCTGCATATAAGAATACTCCAAGGGACAAACTAGATTTAATAAAGGAAAGGTCAATATCAGTTAGCCAGGTTTCTGTTAGAAATAAGAAATCAAGTGAACTATCAGCTAGATAAGAAGAAACAATGTTCAACTTTTTCATAACTGAGAAAATGTTAACATAAGCCATCGAGAGATTACATACCATCAATGTAGACTTGGACAGAAAGGTAACACAAACAGGAGATGCAAGAAATTTAGGCCAATAATTAAAATTAGAGTAACATTAAAGGAGGTTGAATACCTACCCTGCCCAGTAAGTACAGAAATATCTGTTATATCAGGTGCAAAGGGGACCATTCAAAGTAAAAGCAAAGCTACCAGCAAAGGGGCAGGGCTTTTTGCCATGGCCCTTCACCAGCAGCCTGCCTGCAGGCCTATTCTTTTGAACAGTCCTGTGGGATCCAGTTGATGATGATGCTGTTGGTGGGAAGAGCTACCCTGATCCTCTGTGGAGCAAGCATCAGGCTGGGAGAAACAGCAGTCTCAGGGCAGAAACAGCGCTTGAGCGGGTAAAGTGCTTTGTACAAATAGCAGCAGGAAGCTAGCAGACAGAACAGTGGCAGTTCTTTTGAATGGTCCCGTGGACTCCAGTTGATGACAAAGCTGCCAGTGGGTGGAGCTGCCTATGTCCTCCATGGAGCAAGCATCAGACTGGGAGAAACTGTGCAGTCTCAAGGCAGAAACAGTGCTTGAGCAGGTAAAGTACTTTGTGCAGAAAGCAGCAGGAAGCACTGTTTAGATTCGAATTTACGAACATTGGCGCAAAATTTGTCATTCTAGGTTAGAGGCTCCTTTGATTAAAATAGTTTTCAACTGGCAGGTCTGAATTCCAAAACTGAGTGTCTCGCTTGTATGAAACTTTTTGCCTTTTAGGTTACTTTTTCCGATTGTTTATTGTATCTATTTTTTGATTGGTTCCAGGTCCCTCTGCAACATTTTGGTGCCTTTCTGTTGTTTAAAGGTTAGCTTGTTCTTCAGTCTGATTGCTTTAAGCCCTTTGTTAAGTTTTTTTTACTGATTACTGCCTTGTAAGTTTCTTAGTATAATTTATTTATTCATTTGTGCTGAATGTGGTTCGTGAGAGTTATATTTATGTATTTTCTTTGTTGCAATAATTTTTTGTACTCAAAGAGACTGATTTTAAAAGCGTTGCTCGTGCAAAAATGCCCACATTCGTGTGTATATGGGCTGCGTGCGAGCAATAGGGATTTTAAAAAGCAGCAAAGGATACACGTATATACCAGTGTGCGCATCAATAATAAGAGGGTGGAAAGGGGGCAGGGCATGGGAGGATCATGGGCATTCCAGGACAGGGTTAAAAATTCCACACGTGGGTCCGTATTTTAAAACCAGAGACTGCTCTGTGCAGCGGCTTATTATCCACGTAACTTTACTGCTGCTTCAGATGAGCAGCAAGTCTGAGGTCTCAAGTTTTAGGGCTTACAGGAGAGGGTGAGGGGTCTGGGTCAACTGGGGGGCATTCAGGATAAATGTTCAGAGAGGCCTTGAAGACCTCAATATTAATTGGGCAAACTGGTGGTCTAACTGGAAAAACTGGGTTGCCTTGCACGAGAATGTTTTAAAATCTGCCTACATACAATCCAGCAAAGTCCTAGAAATGATATGCGAAGTACATTTTCTCATGCAATATCTTAAGATTAGGCGCCTACTTACTCGCAGGAGATGTATTTTAAAACATACGTGCGCAAGTGCGCGCACGATTTAAAATGGCAGTCTATCTCCGCTTGCTCGCCGATACACACATGTAGAGGCACAAGCACACTCCTTTTAAAATTAGCCTGAAAATGTTTATATTGAGTATTCCTTGTGTGCATTTGTATGCCTTGTATATTCTGTCTGCTGACTGTTTTTTCTCTTGATTGCTTAGATTTTGACCCCTCCACCCTGGTCTTGAGATAGCGCATTAGCAAAAAATGGTTCATGTTGGGGATGGGGTGTGTTTCCTTTGGCAACTTTAATTTATCAGCTGTCTTCTTTGACAAAGTTTGGTTTTGTGCTTCAAAAAAGCTTTTTGCCTCTGAAACTCAAGAGAGAGATTGCACCTTTCCCCTTCTTCTCCAATTTTCAACAGATTGATGCTCCTTTTATAAAAAATAAAAATATAAAAAGGTGGATGGACTTAATAAAGGTTAAGTCAGCTCAGATAGTAGGCCACATCTCTCTTAGAATTCAGTTTATGAAGTGCAACTTCTCACTTAAAAGTGAGAAGGCAAGGAAAATGCTGAAAAAGAAACTGACAGATTAAGGGTCAAGTCTGACTCCACTTTAGCAGGAACTTAGTATGGATGTAAAGAGTCTCTCTATTACGATGACATTTAGAGCCACATAAAGGGCTTCTTCCATTTTCTTTCTATGAGAAAAATGATTAGTGCATTTAATTTTTAATATAAGGTAGACAAGCCACTAAGGCCTGGAGCTCACTGATTACAGGCTGAAGTCAGAACTACTAAAAATATGACTTTCCATGTTAGAAACTGCTTTCATACGAGTTCATGAGGGGAGTTTTATCGTCTGGGTTAAAACCATATTGATGTCCGATGACACTGCATGGGAGGCTTCAAATGAAAAATGTCCAATATAAACCTTTCAATTAAAGGCCTGGCAGAATCTGAGTTCTTTTATACAAAGTGGAGGCAACCCCAGTTGCAGCTGCATGAAGCCTCATGAAGTTGATTTTTTATGTCAGTTGCTAAGAAATGCAGTAGTTTTTTTGGTGTGAGACAAAACTACCTATTTCTTCCTTCTTTTTAATGCTGTAAATATAAAAAGAAAATATAAGTACCACATGGAAATAATGTTTAAATGCCCTGGCACGCATTAGAGAAAAAATAAACATTAAATTTTTGGGCCTCTGCCTTTTACAGTCTCTGTCTTATTTCAGCAGGGTTAAAATAGCTCATAGGAAATGGAAATGCTTTATCCCTTACTTCAGGGAATTAGTAAAGTTCAAACAAATACAATAGCATTATTAGTTCTTTACACTCAGTCACAAGGCTAGGAACGGATTTATCCCAGTCTTTGTATTAAATTAGAGAAGTGAGTATTTCTACTGGTAAGTAAGCAAATATTGTCTCTTATAAGAAAGTAACATAACAAAAGGTCTATCAGACCAGCCTGTGTCTTTTCACAGCAGGATTGGAAGGCGATGAGCAGTTCTTTTCCAGATTTGGGAATAGGCATGGGCACTGCTTCCTATGTCTGTGCCTGGATCTTCCAACTCCTGGGACCTTTCAAACATAATCATTAGGTTGAGTTAACCTGATTAAAAATAGCTGCAGGATTTTTGTGACTGCCTCACAAAACAGTCATTCCTCTGCAGGTAAAACTGAACATATTTAAATTGAGAGAAAAGAGAAAAAAAAATCTGAATGATCTCTGGCATTTCCATTATTATACGTCAAAAATAAAGTTCCTAAGTCCTCCTTAAGCTTCCCTTTCATATTAAAATCAAATCCAAATCAATGAGCAGAAGATGACCCAGAACGGGAATTTCAAAAGGTTTAAAATGTGCTTAAACTGCTGCTTCAGCTCCTGGTGTCTTTGGCAATTTGTTTACAAACCACTGGAAGGACTGTGATACCTACAACAATTCATCCCACTCTGGGGTGATTTGTACTATAGGTATGAAAAGGAAATTTGTCCACAGTGGTAGAATAAGTGATACAAGGGTCATGTGTAGCTCCTTTATCATACGGCTCATTTCATATCAACAACCTACACAAAGCAGCTGCCACCCCAGGTACCTTCTCTTCAGGCCACCACTGATGGCTCTTCACCTCAGCGTCCTGAAGACGTATATGATTTGCTTTAAATATTCTGTGATGGGTTATTGTTGATTAATGCTGATATTACCACTACGTTCATGAAAATCAACGATATGTCTACTATTTGTAATGTACGTGATTTAAGTATATTATGTATGTTTTATTACTGTAAATCTCCTAGACCTATTTTGTATATAACGATCCCTTCTTCTTTTCCACTATTAATTTATGCATCAGTGTTTTTAATGTTTTATTCTCTGTTTGATTTTTGTAAACCGTTATGATGGCTGAACTGAATGTCGGTATATAAAACTAAACAAACAAACAAACAAATAAATAAATAAATTAAGTATATTATGTGTATTATGGGCCGGATTTTAAGAGGTACACGCAGGTGGACATTTGTGCGCGAAACCCGGCGCGCACAAATGTACACCCGATTTTATAACATGCGCACGGCAAGGAGGTGCGCAGGGTCAGCCGCACAGACTTCCCTCCGTTTCCTCCGAGGCCGCTCCGAAATCAGAGCGGCCTCGGAGGGAACTTTCCTTCTGCCCACCCCACCTTCCCCTCCCTTCCCCTCCCTAACCCCCCCCCCACCCTACCTAACCCCCCCCTTACCTTTATCTTATAAGTTGCGCCTGCCTCCGGGCAGGTGTAGGTTGCGCTCGCCGGCCAACGGCCGGTCCACGATCCTGGACAGCAAATGGCCGCTGTGCCTGGAGGCTCCGGCCCGCCCCGCCCCTTTTTTCAAGCCCCCGGGACATACGCGCGTCCCGAGGTTTGCGCGCGACGCCGGGCCTATGTAAAATAGGCTTGGCGTGCGCAGGAGCGGGTTTTCGCGGTTACGCGCGTAACCCTTTTAAAATCCACCCCTATGTATATTATGTATGTTTTATTACTGTAAACTGCCTAGACCTATTTTGCGATAGGCGATTAACAAATTTTAATAAAATGAAAATGAAATGAAATGAAAACTTCTGTCACTACTGGATTTTCTCACCTCGGGTTGCTACCACCAGTTCTGTTACGTTAAGCTTATAGGCTACTTCTGGCACTAGGCCCTAGCATTTCATATGGCTTAGATCAATAGAGATTCCATTTTCCAAAAATGCCACAGGACCAAGTGTTCGGCATGTTACAGGCTCACCAATGGTTAATAAACAAACCACCAGAGCAGTGATTCTCAACTCAGTCCTCTGGACACCTAGCCAGTCAGGTTTTCAAGATATCTACACTGAATATGCAAGAGGTAAATCTACATGCACTGCCCCCACGTATGCAAATCTATCTCATGCATATTCGTTGTGGATATCCTGGAAACCTAACTGGCTAGGTATGTCCAGAGGATGGGGTTGAGAACCAATGCAGCAATAAAAAGCGAAACAAAACATGTACTCAGAAGGGAATTTTAAAACTTCTTCAGCCCTACCTATGCTTTCTCTCTTAATGGCAATGGGGGAGAGATGATCTGAAAGTGATTATACTACAAATAGTTATTTAAACCTTTAATAAATACTAATAAGTATTTCTTAAACCACAAACATAACAGCAAGCCATTATATAATAGGATTTTGTACTGTGGATTTTAAATGTGGCTATGACTAGTAACAACTCAAAATTCTCACAAGAATTGTATGTTTACAGTTGACATTCAGTAATGCAACATAATTTTTCAGTAGCTAGGACTGTTAGAAAAATTATTTTCCTTTTATTGATAAAAAAAATAAATAAAAATGTGCCCCAAAAATATTTATTGGATAAATTTGGAAAACAAACTTTTTCTTTTAGTCAATATGACTTGGAATAACTGATTGTGATTTAGCTACTTCATTCATGAAAGTTTACTTTAACCCAATGTATCTGACTGTATGTTCTCTTTTATATTTCAGCTGTCCTGATAATTCAGGGTACATGGAGCGTAGCACAATTCTGTTTGTTACAATCTCTTTTTTCACTTCATAGCTTTACAAAAAATTGTTTTACCTTTCTCTGTCCTTCATTGCCTGCTCAGCCATTATTTTCCCCAGTTCTTCCAAGCGCTCTACATCTTTCTTTTCTTGTTCTTCCCTCTTTTGTTGTTTTTTTGCATAATATGTTAGTATCTGGAGTTTAAATGATTAAAACACAAAAAATGAAACAAACTAGCAAGTGTGCAGTAATGAAGCAAAACCAGCCAGGGGATGCACTTAGAAAAAAAAAAGACACTTCACAAGAGTAAATTCAACTCCAATCCTAGCCATCTTAAGCCTCTGAGCACTACCTGGGCTGTAAATGCAGTACATGTTGGGGCCAATGCAATACAGTACGCTCAGCCGAGGAATAAGGGGCTTAGCGCCTCTGCAACGAGCATCCAACACTGAGTGAATCTAATAGCGCTCATCACATGCAAATGCATGTGAATGAGGCTATCAGGCATTCACTCCCGATGAAAAGAAAAATGTGCGTCTAGGACGCACATTTAGCGATCAGAAATTAACGCCTGCCTGGAGCAGGCGTTAAGTAGGAGGAAAAACAAAATAAAATAAAGTTAATAAAAAAAAAAAAAACACCGGCAGTCGGATGCATGAAATGGACGCTCAACTGACAAGCATTCGTTTCCTGAACCCCCTGGCTGTGTGACTGTGTGGCGTTTAGGAAAACCGGACCCCGATAAACTCGGCGTCGGTTTTCCTAACCGGTGGATGGCCGACGCCAATCGGGTTCTCGTTAGCAAGGAGGCGCTAGAGGCACGCAAGCGACCCTAGTGCCTCCTTGCTAACATGACCCCCTAATTTAAATATTGCATGGCACCCCCAAGGGGGGTGCCTGGATGCGCATTAAGAAAGCGGGCGCTGTCTGCACAGTGCCCGCTTTCTGCCCTTATTTATTGCACCGGCCCCTTTGTGTGGCTGGGGTGGGGAGGAACACAGATCTCTGCCATTAGTGAACTGAATGACTGCTGTTTTAATACATTCCAAATAATGCAAGTTGTGGCTATCAAAAAATATTCCAAGAGCCTTATTTACCATGGATTTTCCTTATCTGCACAGAATATGAGAAAATCAGTCTCTGTAGGCTTAAAACATGCAAAATCATTTTGGCTGTCAGACGGTACATAAATAATATTCAGGTTTTGCCAAATAGCAATTGTTATATATAAAAAAAGGATATTCAAAATATATGCAGTGCAAAAATATATTCACACATGGAGGCATGGAGGAGGATCAACTGCTATAGGTGCTCGATTTATAGGTGCTTTATAGGTGCTCTACTCTTCCCCATAAACACACATTTACCCAAATACACTCTCCTTTTATTCACCTCCTGCTGTCCTCTGACATGATTATATTTGCTCCCACTCCAGGTGGTCTCAGATTTGTAGCTCCCCATAAGAGTGATTTTGACATTTTTCAAACCTTTCTAATACTTGGGAAAAATAGGAAAACTGCTGACAACCAAATTATTTCTTTCGCTCTATTACATAAAGTCTCTAAAATAGCAAATTTCCCTTATTTTTAAACAATAGCTACCTTTCCCCAAGCACAAGCCACTTGTAGGACCTGATTTGCAAAGCCATTTATGCACATACAACTGTTTTAAGCCTGTAAATGGCTGTTATAAAACAGCCCAGGGCTCAATGCGTAACCCACTTCTGTGTGTACTTTTACACTAAGTGGGAAGAGGCGTTCTAAGGGGCAGGGTTTGGGTGAAATCTGTACAAGTTGCGCCCTCAGTACAGCAGATGTAACGTTCTGAGAGTTATTTTGTGCGTGTGTACCAAGCCACTTACCTTAGAAAATGTCAAATTGAACTTACACGCCTGAGTTTGCTTTTCAAAATTCACTGTAAAGTCTGTATATATAGGGGGCAATTTTCAAATGGATTTACCTGCATAAATCTAGTACATGCATATAAATTGTATTTTGAAAATTACCTGGGGTGGGGAATAGTGTGGGGTAAATATACACATAACTCAATTACACATGTATTTTCCCACATATTCACAAAAGGTGTTCCATGAGGTGAAGTCGGGGAAGGGAAAGCATTTACGCACATAGGGCGAGATTTTAAAAGCCCTGCGCGCGTATATCCGGGAGGATTTACGTGCGCCGGCACGCGCGAAGCCCTGGGATGCGCGTAAGCCCCGGGGCTTCGTAAAAGGGCAGGAGGGGGCGTGTCTGGGGCGTGCCTGGGGGTGGGTCCGGGGGCGTGGTGACGGTTCGGGGCGGGCCGGGAGAGCGGTCCCGAGTCCCCCGGCACTGCGGCCTGTGCCGGGGGATGCGAGGCAGCGCGCTCAAGTTACGCCTGCTTCAAACAGGCGTAACTTGCCCAACAAAGGTAGGGAGGGATGCGGAGGGAACGGAGGCAGGCTGTGCGGCTCGGCGCGCGCAGGATGCCGATTTTGCGCAGCCTTGCGCGCGCCGACCCCGGATTTTATAAACTACGCGCGGATCTTATAAAATCCGGCGTACTTTTGAAAGATCTACCTCATAGATAGTAACTTTAAACAGGCACACGGGCGCACATGTGTGCACGTTAATCGGCCTGCACCCCAGGGACATGGCCATTTTATAACATATGCGCGTATATGCGTGCATGTAATAAAATAGCCTGAACGAATGCACGTGTGCACTATTTTAAGTGGACACGGTCCTGTGTAGGCAAATGCTGCTTCTATAGCATAAGTGGGAGATGTTACAAACCCACACGTGCCAACTCCATTACCAGTTTTCCCAGATAAGGGATAGGACCTCCAATCTCCCTAGTTTAATAGCCTTCCTTGTTAGCCCAACCCTTAAAACCCTGCCGATCTATTTATCTTTATTTTATTGCATATGTTTTCCTTAGCAGAAGTAAAGTTAAGCAACAGGAGACCCCAGTGCACACCTGTATTCCTAAATATTTACATGCTAATTTGAAGTTAAATCCAAGAACGCCCATGCCCTGTCCAAACCATGCCCACACCCTGCCCCTTTTTGGAAACTTTCCATATGATGCGCGTAGTAGGAGATACACACACACTCGGGTGGCTTTTAAAATCAGCTCGACTCATGCCGGCCTGACATATTCACCACATCTCCTGGTTTTGGCGTGCACCGACCTTTTAAAATTCACTTGATACTTTCGATTTTTGAAAGTGTGTGCTTAGATGTAAATGCAGAAAGTTGCAATTGTTTCGGAGTGCAATAAAGGGTAGATTTTTAATACATGCACACCCGCGTCCATGTGCGTGCACTTCCGGCACACACATATGGACGAGCCTATTTTATAACATGCGCGTGTTGGCGCGTGCACGTATAAAATCGTGTGGCTGTGTACACATGCGCACCGGATTTTATAATCTGCTTGCACATGTGCATGCGGCGCGCGCAAGGGGACTTTTACAAACTCCGCGCAGCGACGCAATCCGGGCTATCCAATTAAGGAGCGGACTGGGAGGGAACTTCTTTAACCCCCCCTCCATAACCTTCCTTTCCCTTCCCCTCCCCCTCTCCTCCCCACCTCCTCAACCTAACCTACCTGGCCCAAATGTTTTTATTTATTACTTGCTGCTCCTCCCGAGCATACACTTCACCAGGACAGGGGCTAATGGCCATTGTCCCGGGCGGCCTCCATCCTGCCCCATCCCTTCCCGCCCCACAGCCTGCCCCCTTTTCAGGGCCCAGCACTTATTTGCGAACAAGGGTTTATGCATGTGGCTGGGCCCATTTGAAAATTCGCCTGGCACGCATAAGGCCCAGGCACATGGGTAAACCTTGGGATTTACGCACGCAGGGGTTTTAAAATCTACCCTTCAGTGTATTTTGAAAACATGGGCTAAAATCACTTTAGTGCTCCACAGGATGTTTGAAAATTACCCTCCCCCCCCAATAAGGTATGCCCAGACTTTCCCCAAATGAACACAATCATAAATTTACCTCCTTAAGTGCTAGTAGTGGCACATTTTCCATGGAAGACATGGCACTTACCTCTCAAAAAAGAGAGAAGCACTTTGGCACACATAAGGCCCAGGCACACGGGTAACCCCTGGGATTTACACACACAGGAGTGCTGGAATCTCATCTACAACATTGCACATCATCATCTTAATCGAAACATACTTTTCCTTAATTCACATTTGTACTCCCTCTCTCTCTCTTACACCCATACACTCAGTCACAGCTCACACATCTTTTTACATAAACGCAAACTGATAATATCATAGCGGCATCTCACATGTGCACAAGGCTCCAGACTGATTTGTACAGGAGATGTACCTTAACCCTGTGGCATGTTCCTGGCAACTCCCCCTTCCCGACCTGCAGCTATAACCCAAGTCCATATCAGGAACCCAATCCCATTAGGGCTCAGAAGGCTAGAAGAGATGGGGGAATGAGTGGGATCAGCCTGCATCACTTTCAGTGCTGCAGACCCCTTTGAGAAATTCCTCCCCACCCACCTATGTCATTTAATTCTTAACCTGGGTTATACCAGCTCAATGCAAATTTTGTAGTCTACCAACCAGCATGGTGAAGTACCTGAGCCAAGGAGTCTGCTATAAAATTACTCCTATAAAGTGAAGCAGCATTTTACCTGCAGGACCGACTGAGATGATGTAATCCAGGTCAGAATCTATGCTTTTTGAAAGGATCTTATTTAGAAGACTGTCATGGAGAAATGTCTGCCTTGAAGCCAACCAGACAACAGGTTTGTAGATGCAATGTACCATGGTTGTGGAATCAACTATCAGCAAAATCTTTTGTCTAAGGACATAGAAACATAGAAACATAGAAATGACGGCAGAAGAAGACCAAACAGCCCATCCAGTCGCCCAGCAAGCTTCACACTTTTTTTCTTCTCATACTTATCTGTTTCTCTTGGCTCTTAGTAACCTTTTGGTTCTATTTCCCTTCCACCCCCACCATTAATGTAGAGAGCAGTGTTGGAACTGCATCTAAGTGAAATATCTAGCTTAATTAGTTAGGGGTAGTAACCACCGCAATAAGCAAGCTACACCCATGCTTGTTTACCCAGACTATGTAATTCAGTCCTTGTTGGTTGTTGTCTATATATAGATCCACTTTTCTTCATTCCCCCTGGCGTTGAACAGAGAGCTATGCTGGATATGCGTGACGTATCGGTCTTCCTCCCCTGCGTTGAAGCAGAGAGCTATGCTGGATATGCGTGAAGTATCGGTCTTCCTCCCCTGCCATTGAAGCAGAGAGCTATGCTGGATATGCGTGAAGTATCGGTCTTCCTCCCCTGCCGTTGAAGCAGAGAGCTATTCTGGATATGCATGAAGTATCAGTCTTCCTCCCCTGCGGTTGAAGCAGAGAGCTATGCTGGATATGCGTGACGTATCGGTCTTCCTCCCCTGCCATTGAAGCAGAGAGCTATGCTGGATATGCGTGAAGTATCGGTCTTCCTCCCCTGCCATTGAAGCAGAGAGCTATGCTGGATATGCGTGAAGTATCGGTCTTCCTCCCCTGCCGTTGAAGCAGAGAGCTATGCTGGATATGCGTGAAGTATCGGTCTTCCTCCCCTGCCGTTGAAGCAGAGAGCTATGGCTGGATATGCGGTGAAGTATCGGTCTTCCTCCCCTGCCGTTGAAGCAGAGAGCTATGCTGGATATGCATTGAAAGTGAAGTATCAGGCTTATTTGGTTTGGGGTAGTAACCGCCGTAACAAGCAAGCTACTCCCTGCTTTTTTGTGAATGCAAATCCTTTTTTCCACATTTCCTCTTGCCGTTGAAGCTTAGAGCAATGTTGGAGTCGCATTAACCGTGTGTATGTTTATTGAATAAGGGTATTATCTTCAGGTAGTAGCCGTCATTCCCGCGAGCCACCCACACTTCATTCACGTCCTCTAGACTTTATGGATCCACAGTTGTTTATCCCACACCCCTTTTGAAGTCCATCACAGTTCTGGTCTTCACCACTTCCTCCGGAAGGGCATTCCAGGCATCCACCACCCTCTCCGTAAAGAAATACTCTTCCTGACATTGGTTCTGAGTCTTCCTCCCTGGAGCTTCAAATCGTGACCTCTGGTTCTGTTGATTTTTTTCCGACGGTTTATGCTGGGGATAGAGGGAGCTGAAAGACTATTTATTGGGTTTAGTGAAGATTTTATGGGAGGCCTTTTGAATGTTGGTGGATGAGGATTTGTGGAGGATTGAAGGTTGGCAATATGAGGTCAAATGGTATGGGGAAGTATGTGGCTTGGTCAGGGACATATGTTGGGAGGAAGTAAGAGGCCTGATCTGTTGAGAACAGAGTCTGGAGATTCAGTCCTAAGCAGCTACTCATATTCTAGAATCTAGTCTAGGAACTGATTTTACTATAGGTTTTATGGGTTTTTTTGTGGTTTTTTTTTTATGGCAAATCATTTTTATTCAAATATCCAAGGGTAACAAAAGATTCAGATATGATAAATAATTTTGTCTGTTACATACCACATCATTACAAGACCAACATAATAACAGCAGCATGCTCATCCCCCCCTCCCATCCCTCCCCCCCCCCCCCCGTTTTAGCACTGAGAAGGCAATAGAAATGCGTAAATGAGGTTCAAACAACGAAATCTAGTAATTAGAGACTAGAAAATGAGACTTGCAATCCAGAAATGAAGATGAGGAGATGATCACCCCCAGACAGTCAGATATCTAATCTACTGAGAAATTGATTCTTAGAGTCCTGAGGTAAAGTTAGAATGTAGGGCATTCAGATAGAGCTTAGGGCTCATCTAATATTAGGGGACAAATGCCTGGTGGATAAAGTTTCCATTGTGAGAAGGTGAAGGATAGAGGCATGCCCACCCTGCCATGGAAGGACCAGTTGAAACTCTCTATTATGAGAGTATAGCTTTGCTGGCCAGTAAAAATAATTTTGTAATCCATAGTGTCTGTGTAGGTTTCCCCCGGTATGTAAGTGGAAATATGCCAAAGAGTGCCACCTAAAGGGGAATAGGGAATCTTGTGGCCCAGGGACCTCGTTGGTATAAACGAAAACCTGCTTCCAAAAAGGCTGTAGTACAGGGCAGCTCCACAGAGAGTGGCCCAGATGTGGTCCTGGAGAATGACATTTTAATACAGTCCTCCCGCCCGGAATACTTGATGTTGTGAGATAGAATATTTTTGTAGCGGGTTTCCTGTAGTAGAATGTTAGTGGCTCACTCATGGGGTTAATACCACAGCGGTTTTGAACCTCTCCGGGGTAAGGTGTCCTGCACGAGTTCTTGTTGCCATTTGATACATATCGCATCCAGAACCCACTGTTTATGAGTAATTTCCAAATATTTGTAGTAAAACGAAATGGAATGTTTTTTGGGAACGATCGAGATCGAACCAATCATGCAGAAAGTTCCACTTAGGATTTGTAATGTCCAAGTTCCTCAGTGCATGAATGTAAATATCTGGCTTGATGATATTGAAGAAAATCAGTGGATGGGATTCCAAGAGATGACACAAAGTGGAAAAGTCCAGTAGCGTGCCATCGGCCTGTACCAGGTGATCGATGCAGTAGATCACCTGGTCCCCGGAAACGGGAAGCCTCCAGACCTGCAGGGAATGCTTTGTTACCCCGAATGGGAGAAACTGTGAGACATTCCAGGGCAGGGAGGTTTTCTTGAGGAGCCATTGCCACTTTGCCTGAGTGGTTGGAGTAGAATGTCTGAACTGTTAAATGGTGTCAACGTCGCGTTCGGTAACATGCAGGGCGTATCTAAGTGAGAAAGGGTGCCAGGAATTGGCTTTCAAAGTGAGTGTTCAGAGAAAAAGGATGGTTGGAGAGCCAGTCACTAATATGTCTCAGATTAATAGCATGATTGTATAAACTTGTAAATCCGGGAGGTCGAATCCCCCTGCCGTAATCGGCCGCCATGAGAGTTTTTTTTAATGCCAACCTTGGTTTTTTGCCTCTCCAAAGAAATTTCATCACCGTTTTCTGGAAGGTGGACAGGGTGGCCTTGTTGAGACTGATCGGGAGAACTCCTAAGACATACCGCCATCGTGGGAGCACTGTTCATCTTCAACAAATGTATACGCCCATTCCAGTAAGTGATAGTGGGAGATGTCTCAGGATAATAGCGAAGTTTCAGTCTTGGCTTGCAGGTTAGGGATGTTAGCGCCATACAGGTCTTTGATATCGTTAGGTAGTCATATACCTAAATATTTTATTTTCTGTTGAGTCCATTTTCAGAGGAAATTCCCCACCCCAAGGAGAATGTATGTTGGGCCCAATTACTAAAGTTTCAGATTTGTCGAGATTCAGCTTTAAACCAGCATGAAGGCCATAGTCAGTTATAATCTGGAGAGCTATCGGAGAGAATGGTTGGATTTGTCAGATGGAGCAAGAGATCGTCGGCAAAGGCCGCCGATTTAAACGTGTGGGTTCCTATCGTTATCCCCGTTACTCCCTCCGTATGTTCTAGTGTTCTCAATAGGGGATCTAGAGTGAGAACAAAGAAGGAGAGGCAACAGCAGGCAGCCCTGCCTCATCTCCCTGAATAAGGTGAAATCCTGTGAGAATCACCGTTGACCCAAATATTTGCCCTAGGGGCATTGCAAATAGTAGATAGCAAGGAAAAGAAGGGACCCTGGAAACCATAACATCGTAGAGTTTTCAATAAGAAAACCCAGTTAATCCTATCAAATGCCCTTTTTCGGCGTCAAAGCTTACAAGGAGCGAATTTAGGTGCTTGGACTGAGAATGGGCTATCGAGGCCAAGGACCCTGCGGAACATTATAAACTGCTTGCCGTCCCAGGACAAATCCAACTGAGGAGCAGAAATGAGGTTAGGTATAAAGGAAGATATTCGATCAGCCATAATTTTGGCCAAGAGCTTGAGGTAGCAATTAATGAGAAGAGATAGGTCTGTATGAGCCCAGGAGTTCCGGATTGTGGCCTGGTTTAGGCAGGACTACTATGGTGGCTCTTGTTGGCATGCCATGCCGGGCAGTTGACTAAGGATAAGGTTGTCATAGACCTTTTGGATAGGACAACAAATTTAGTCCCCAACATTTTAAAAAGCTCATTAGTCAGGTCATCCGGTCCTGGGGCTTTGCCTAGCACTGCAAACTTAATTGCTACCTCTAACTCAATTTTCCCCTCAGGTGCATTTAAAAGTTGCAGATCCTTCTCAGATATCTTAGGAAGGTTGATATTAGCAAGGTATACCTAAATAGCTGTTCGGTTACATGGATCAGCCATGTAAAGGGTTTGGTAATATTTAGTGAATATCTCCCCAATGTCTTGGTTGGATGTTTTAAGATGGCCTTTGTCATTTTTTAAAGCCTTAACATATGAGTTTCCGCCCAATTTTTAACTAAACCCGCCATGAGTTTTCCCGCCTTATTTCCAAATTGAAAAAGTTGGTATTTATAATAATGAAGACTTTTTTGGGTCTTTTGTTGAATATGTTCATGTAATAGATTTTGAACTGAGTAAAGATTGGCGCGTTTTTCTTTGGTGGGCCGGGAGATGAGCGACTGTTTCATGTATTTTCAAGCCTTTTGTTCTAATGTATACCGGTATGATGTCCCCACAAATACCGGTATATAAAAGTTTCTAAATAAATAAATAAAAATATTGCATACTCGGAGATGAGATGCAGTAGATGTGGTCTGTGTGTGTTATCCTATGCCATCCTTGAGTGTTTGGTTGAAAAGCCATGTTTTGAGTTTTTTTTAAAAGCTTTAAGGTTTTCTTGTGAGCTCAGGTGTTATGGTAAGGAGTTCCATAGATTCGGGCCAGCAATGGAAATGGCTCTATTTCTTGTGGAGGACAGTTTGGCTAGCGGTAGTGGTGGCACTTCTAGATGTAGGTGACTTGTTGACCTGGTCGTGCGTAGTGACCTGTGTACATGTATGACGTTGTCCAGAGCTGTGTTGTTGGCTTTATGAATTGCATTGTGTAGAATTGTTAGAACTTTGAATTCTATTCTTTTGTCTACCGGAAACCAGTATAGATTGTTGAGTACGGGGGTGATGTGGTCGGATCTCTTTTTACCCGTTAGGACTCTGGGAATTGGGTTTAGTAGGTATCTACTAAACCCAGTTGATGGCAGAGAAATTGCAAGCCCCTCGTGAAATCCAATCAAGACATTGGTCTGGGCGGCTGTCTATAGAATCTAAAACTGTATTGAAATCTCCGACGACAAAAAGGGGAAGGTGAGAATTAGCGTGAAGAATATTAAATATCTGATTGTAAAAAACTTGAGAGTATGTGTTAGGAGCATATACATTCCCCAAAAGGATAGTTTTCCCATAAAGTTCGATCTCTAAAAAAATATATCACCCCTCAGGGTGAACTTCAGAACTCTTTAATAGGTTTTATGTTTTTGGATGGTTTTATATGGTTGTCCTGTTCCGATTTCTGAGAGTAGTGTTTTGTGTTCTCGTCTACTTGATTAAACTGTTTTTGTGTGTTATGATTGATGATAATTATACTTTTGTATTTTTTACAGATTGCAACTCACCTTGTAAGCATGGTGTGTTAGGTGAGAAAAATCAATACTTCCAAACATGGATGAAGTAAAGCAGGAATAAAACAATCAAATGAGAGTCATTCTGCTATAATGTAGAGCAAACCGGTCGAACAGGTACCCTCAAGCCAGTCGAGTTTTCAGGATATGCATAATGAATATGCATGAGATTTATTTGCATGCACTACCTTCTGTGTATGCAAATATTTCTCATGCATATTCATTAGGAATATCCTGAAAACCTGGTTGGCTGGGTGGGCCCGTAGGGCCGGTTTGAGTACCTCTGATATAGAGGACAGGATATAAGGAAGCAACATTATGACATTAAGCTCAAATAGCACTTGTGGGCAGAAGTCCAGCAGCAGGTAATTCAAAGACCTCAGGAATCCAAGCAGATAGCACAAGAAAGCCTGCTCAGCCAGACTGAACACATAGCACCAGAACAGGTCCAGCAGCCCCTTGATCACAACACTCCACTGAAGACTGAACTAGTAAGCAGAAATCCAGTCAATGTCAATTTACTGCAGGAAATCCTTTCCCTCATAGGGGCCAATGCAGTAAAATGCATACTGAAAACGGGCGCTAGTACTGAGCGCCAGTTATCTTAATGTGCAAGCAGCCACATCTCCGAGGTGCCCGATGCAACATTTAAATGAGAGGCAGCGTTAAAAAGGCCAGTCTCCATCCCGCCCCATCCCTCCCAACCCAGACCATGCCCCTGGCCCGCCCCTTTTTCAAGGTCCGGCTGTGCGCATATCGGTGGTTATGAGCACAGCGCATATCGGTGGTTATGTGCACGGCGCATAAGGCCCAGCCACATGCATAACTGCCGGTATTTGCACACGTGGCCCTTTGAAAATTAGAGCTTAATCTCCAAACAGGACATTGGTTAGTCAGCCAAAACATCAGCAGATGAGCATCAAGCAAATGCCTGATTGTCCCTAGCTTTGTTTTTTTATGCATGTCCTGGAGGCAGCATCTTTGCATAAAAGCATGGGCATCTTGCCTACCTCTTCCACTTTTATTTTCTATTCTTAAAATAATCATGAAAGATTACATATGTAAGAAAACTATTTTATATTAAAATAAGAAACCCAGAAATAGATTCCAAAATCCTTATATTAAAGTCCATCAGTTTAGGAGAAGATCAAACTAAACAAATGTTGAATAAAATAACATAGCAAGGAAAATAAGAAAAATAATCATACACTCTAGAGAAAATCTCAGAATGGAAATAACAGTATCATCAGCTATAAAAAAAAAGTTAGAGAAATATATAAATGTTCTAAAAACATTTTTAGAGATCAAATAATTCTAAATCAAATTTAACTATTCTAGATCGAGATAAATGTAATTTGCATTAAACAAAAGTCCCCAAAGTTTTATATTAAACATTTGACAATAGATAAGAAAACATCTTAATACTTGCATCTTCTAAATATAATTGCTCTTTTTTAAATTATATTTTATTCAAGTGTCACAACAAGCAATACCTCAAGTTAACATCTGAAAATTTACTATAAGTACAACGCTGTATAGAAAAATATATCAATATTTATTAAAGCAGTTCCTTGCAGTAGTCACACTAGAACATTTTGATTTTAAACAAACCCACATACAATTCCACCCTAACACAAATCAATACCACCCAGCCCTTACATTCAGTCTCCTTCTCTTCAACACGTTGTTCCCCACAGAACTATTGTGTGTATTTAAACAACATTTCTAATGGTGCAGCTATTAGATGAATGCAATCAGTGAAATATATTAATTCTTTCAAAACAATTTTCAGTTCTTCAGATATAAAGTGTAAAATGATTTCCAAGCTAGCACATACTCTTTTGTGATTTTACAGTGTTCTACTATATATTCAGTCTTTCCATTTGCATCTCATTAACCATAGGCATCACCCACATAAACAGCTCCAGAGCATCTCTACTTATCCACTGTAACAGAATGCACTTTTTGGCTATTAATAAAGCTATTAATACAAAATTTTTATACCCTTTTAAAAGATGTGCTAACAATATCACTACCTCTCAACATTAGCAAAGCATTAAATGGAAGAGGAAAATTAAATATTTTATCAACATTATCTATAATGCTTCTCCAATAATTCTGTAATTTATTACATAGAAGACAATTATGCACTAATGATCCACCATCAGCTTCACATTTGAATCATAATTCTAAACCTGATAGTTTCATTTTCACCCTCTTCACTTGAGCTGTGTAGGCAGAATATAAAAATCTGAATTACATTTCTTTAAGCACTACCTCTGTAGGCATGACATGAGCATTCACAAAAAGCCACCTGATGTCTGATAAAGATATTGCTTGATCTAATTCAGTTTGCCAGTAATTGCCTAATTGTTTCTAATACTTCTAATTTGTACTTATCCTTTTTTCATTTTTTCAAACACCAACATAAAGTGTTCTAATTTGACAATCTGGCCTCTAAGTTGATCAATAAGCCTTCTTTTAAATTTGAGGACAATTTTGAAGCAATTAAAAAACACATAGGGCCAGATTTTAAAAGGGTTACGCACGTAAATCCTATTTTAAAAAGGCCCGGCGACACGCATAAATCCCCGGGACGTGTGTAAGTCCCGGGGCTTTGCAAAAAAGGGTGGGGAGGGGGCGGTGCGGGGTCAGGCTCCCGGCACAGCAGCCATATTTGCTGTTGTGGCTGGATCGCACTCCGGCAGTTGGCCTGCGCGCGCAACTTACTTCAGTCCCAGGGCTGAAGTAAGTTTGGAGATAAAAAAAACAAAACGTCAAAGGTAGGGGGAAAGTGTGGGGGAGGGTAGGGGAAGGGAAGGTGGGGTGGGGGGGTAGGAAAGTTCCCCCTGCGGCCGCTGGGAGGGAACGGGGGAGGGCAGCACAGCTCGGAGCAGGCTCAGCGTGCACAAGGTACACAATCGCGCACCCCCTTGCGCACGCCGACCCCGGATTTTATAACATGCGTGTGCCTGTGCGCGCATGTTATAAAATCGGCTTAAATGTGCACGCCAGTTAGCAGGCGCACATGTACACCCGCGTGCTCTTTTAAAAATTTACTCCATAGAGGGCAAATCTGAAAGTGGCTGGGGAGTGGAGACTACAGGTCTAGCCCCACCCATGGACTTAGCACCTGCTTGCTTACAAGTACAAAGTCCATGCAGGAACTTTCCCTTCACTTCCCTTCCCAACCCTAACCCTGCCCAACTTTCAAAGCATGGCTAAAAGTTTGTATGTTGTGAATCAATGCACATACTTTTAGCTGTTTTGAGAGGAGGGCAGAATTCTAGCCACATTAATCAATATCAATGCAGACAAATGCTGGCAGAAATTGTTCTCATACAGGGCAATTTCTAAAATCCATTTACAGACAGATATATTGGTTATTTGAAAACTGGCCCATCCTTAACTGGTGTAAATTATTCACATTATATCGGCATTGAGTGGAGATGATTCTAGGGGTGGGCTAAACCATCCCCTCTGTTCCCCTCAAATATCTTGTAAAGGCCCTGTTAGGCCATGCCTTTCTCACCTCCAACTCCTTAAAATATTAACAAGACCACCCCTCCCTGTCCTGGTATATCGTAAATTATAAATCAGGTTGCTCCCCTCCCTTCCCTCCCACCCACCCACCCACCTGTCTGGGTGGGAGCAGGGGAAGGGTCTCTTGATCCCAACAATCTAATTTAAGGTATGGGAAGATCGGGAGGGTCAGGGAAAGGGGATGGGGGTATAGTGATATGGTAAACCCTTGAGGGTGGAAAGGGAGGGAGCAGCCTGATTTATAATTTATGATACATTGGGAAGGTGGGACTTGTTAATATTTTAAGGAGTTGTGGGATGAGGGTATGGCTCGACAGGGCCTTTACAAGATATTTGTTGTGCTGGAGGTGGACCCTTGGACCGAGGTGGAGTTGATACAACCCGTAGGTTGGGACCTACGGGTCCCCACCGTCGGCAGGCGGAGTGGGCTAATGAACAGAGGCCAGCTGGAGCTTCACTATAACAGCCCTCATTCCCTGTGGGTTGAGCCTTTGGGTGCCGGAACCGGCTGCACTTAGGTGGGGGCCTCTGTATGTGGTCAATGAGGAGATCGAGATCAGCCCAGAGACAGCAGGTGAGAGATGGTACAGTCTTACACTGGACAAGTAGAGTCCTGGAGACTCGGGCGCCAAAGGAATGAAGGCAGACAGGGGCACCCAAATAAGATCAGGCCAAAGCCTGAGTAGACCAAATCCAGGGAGTAGGCTGAAGAGGTGTCGAGGAACAGGCTTGAATCAGGGCTGGCGGCTATCTGGAAGCACTGGCAAGCAAGGCTGAGGTCTGATCACGGAAATGGTCAAACGTAGTCAAACGATGCTGAAGTCTGGGTCAGGAGAGAGTCAAAGGCATGGTCAGGCGAAGCAGAGGTCGAAGTTCGGAGAGAGTCAACGGCATGGTCAGGCGAAGCAGAGGTCGAAGTTCAGAGAGAGTCAACGGTGTGGTCAGGCAAAGCAGAGGTCAAAGTTCGGAGAGAGTCAACGGCGTGGTCAGGCGAAGCAGAGGTCGAAGTCCAATGAAGCAATCCAAAGGTGAAGAACTCAGGAACTTGAAGAATAGCCTGGAGGCAGCAGGAGCAAGGGAACCTGTTGCAAAGGCAAGCTCTGACTGTCAGAGCTTGCCTTAAGTAGGGCCAGGCGAGTGACATCATCCGGGGGGGGGCCAGCAGTCCTAGCATGCGTGCCTGGGGAAACCCAGAAGGAAGAGGAAATTGGTGGCGGTATCTCGGCCACGATACAGGCCCAGAAAGAGGATGGTGGCGGCGTCTCCACCATGCTGCGAGGCCGAGGGCTTTAGGTAGGACCGAGCAGAGGAGGGCAGCACCAAGGGCACTCCCTCTGCATCGCAGTGGTAGAAGGAGAAAGGCCGGCCATGGGTTCCATGGTTGGCCGATGTAACAATATTTTTGGGGGAAAGGGAGGGAATTGCCCGCTGTATTTATTTAATTGTTTTTCATTTTTGACAGCGCTACTTAGCTGGATATTTTTTAAAGATATCTGATTACGTAGCAAGTTATCTGGCCAGCTTAGCAGGATAACTCAACCCCTCCCCAGAACACCCCTGAAATGCCCCTTTCTCTGATATATCTGAAAATGTTTTGTCACCTTGCTTTACTTCTTTGGCAGTCCTTTTTCTGCTTGATCTTCATGTTCCTGACTTCTTTCTTCGTCTCCCTCAGCTTCATTAGATATTCTTCCCTGTATTCCTCTTTTTGGGATCCTTTATACTTCTTGAATGCTGTTCGTTTTGCCTTTATTTTTTCAGCCACCTCCTTTAAGAACCAGATCGGCTTCTTTTTCCTCTATTTTTGTTTACTTTTCTAACATATAGATTTGTTTCTTTTGCAAAACTCCTTTTAATTTAGCCACTGTTGTTCCACCTCACTCATTTTCTCCTACTCTTCCAGTTCTTCTTCCAGGTACATCTCTATTTTGACAAAGTCTGTATTTGTGAAATTCAAAACTTGGGTCTTCATGTGACTTCTCTGTATCCTGTTCATGATATCAAACCATACTGTCTAATGATCACTGGTGCACAGATGGACACCTACCCGGACAGAGACGTTATCTCCATTAATGAGCACTAGGTTGAGTATCATATCCTTCCTCATGATATCCATTACCATTAGTTTAATCAGAGCTCCTTGAAGGACATCCATATCTTTCTACTTCTTGTAGATTCTGCAGAAGGATACTCCAATCCACAACTGATATAGACAGAAGTGGACATAACTTATCTCACCCACCAATTAATATTTAATATGAAACAATGTTACAGTATTTTGATGGCACCTGTTTAGTTGATATAATTTAAGACATTTAAGCAACATGATGTTATGTGCTTTATTGTGAACCGTTGTGACGGCATCTAGCTTAATGACAGTTTAGAAAAGAATTTAAATCAATCAATAAATAAATAAACTGGCAGATTAAAATCTCTAACAAGCTACACTTCTCCCTTCTTCCCACTTTTTGGATGTCTTCAGTCAGTGGGAGCACTGAGAGGAGAGGATCACCTTGCTGGTGGCTGAAAAGAATCAGTAAGTTTTTGCTTGGGACATTGTCTTTTTTAAAAGATTTGAGGCAAAGTTAACTATTTGGGAATATTATTTAGTGTGTTTGGGTGTTTGTGCTTTTAATAGTCAGTAAGGCAGTGAATAAACAAGTTAGACTGTTTGTATTTTTAAATAGTCAGTCAATAAGGCAGCTAGTAAGCAGTAGGTAGTGTGTTTGTTTTTAAAAGTCTGTAAGGCAGCTAGTAAGCAGAACTGAGTGTTTGTATTTAAAAAACAAAAACACAAACAAAAAAAAAACAAACCCCAAAAAGTAGCCAGAAGCTAGAAATAAGCTAGGAGCAGCGTATACCTAAGTAAAATGGTTGAAAAGTTCAGTTTAGTTACTCACCTTGGAAAGGTGTTGAGGTAGTGTAATTTGGTTTGAATAGGTACCAACATTTGTTAATCAAGAGAGCAGTGAGTCACTCTGGCTGACTAACTGAAGTTAGACTGTTCCACACGCAGGTCACCAGAGGCAGGCAGAGCTCCGGAGTCTCAATGCGTGGATGAG
This sequence comes from Rhinatrema bivittatum, assembly GCF_901001135.1. Classification (NCBI taxonomy): domain Eukaryota; kingdom Metazoa; phylum Chordata; class Amphibia; order Gymnophiona; family Rhinatrematidae; genus Rhinatrema; species Rhinatrema bivittatum. Next base: position 85,720,847 of record NC_042620.1, read on the forward strand.
ACGATGGTGCAAGAGGGATTCAGTTTTGTTAGGAACTGGGGAACTTTTTGGGGAAGGGTGAGTTTCTTCTAAAGGGATGGGCTCCACCTTAACCAGGGTGGAACCAGACTGCTGGCGCTAACCTTTAAAAAGGAGATAGAGCAGCTTTTAAACTAGAACAAAGGGGAAAGTCGACAGTCGCTCAGCAGCACATGGTTCGGAGAGAGGTATCTTCAAAGGATACTAATGATGCATTACAATTAGGGCATCCTGACAGTGAGGTTCCAATAATTAGAAAAGTAGTCTAAGTGCCTGTAACTAAAAACTCAACCTGAGCTAAAAAAATTCTAACTTATCCCTATCAGTTAAAAAGCAGAATGAAAATACAAACAAAAAACAAACTTTGAAATGTTTGTATGCTAATCCCAGAAGTCTAAGAAGTAAGATGGGAGAATTAGAATGTATAGCAGTGAATGACATAGACTTAATTGGCATCTCAGAGACATGGTGGAAGGAGGAAAACCAATGGGACAGTGCTATACTGGGGTACAAATTATATCTCAATGACAGAGAGGAGCACCTGGGAGGCGGTGGTGAGGTGCTTTATGTCTGGGATGGCATAGAGTCCAACAGGATAAACATCTGCATGAGACTAAATGCAAAATTCAATCTTTTTGGGTAGAAATCCCTTGTGTTTGGGGAAGATTATGGTGATAGGAGTATACTACCGTCCACCTGGTCAAGATGGTGAGACTGACAGTGAAATGCTAAGAGAAATTAAGGAAGCTAAACAAATTGGTAGTGTGGTAATAATGGGAGACTTCAATTACCCCAATATTGACTGAGTAAATGTATCATCGGGAGACACTAGAGAGAAAGTTCCTGGATGGAATAAATGATAGCTTTATGGAGCAATTGGTTCAGGAACCAACGAGAGGGAGCAATTTAGATCTAATTCTCAGTGGAGAAAAGAATTTGGTGAGAGAGGTAACGGTGGTGGGGCCGCTTGCAATACTGATCATAATATGATCAAATTTGATTTAAAGACTGGAAGGGGGACAGTAAGCAAATCCACTGCTCTCGTGCTAAACTTTCAAAAGGGAAACTTTGTTAAATGAGAAAAATAGCAAAAAAACTGAAAGGAGTAGCTACAAAAGTAAAAAGTGTGCAAAAGGCGTGGTCATTGTTAAAAAATACCATCCTAGAAGCACAATCCGATGTATTCCACACATTAAGAAAGGTGGAAAGAAGGCAAAATGATTACTGGCATGGTTAAAAGGGGAGGTGAAAGAAGCTATTTTAGCCAAAAGATCTTCATTCAAAATTGGAAGAAGGATCCAACAGAAGAAAATAGGATAATAGATAAACGTTGGCAAGTTAAATGTAAGACATTGATAAGACAGGTTAAGAGAGAATTTGAAAAGAAGTTGGCCGTAGAGGCAAAAACTCACAGTAAAAACCTTTTTAAATATATCCGAAGCAGAAAGCCTGTGAGGGAGTCAGTTGGACTGTTAGATGATCGAGGGGTTACAGGGGCACTTAGAGAAGATAAGGCCATTGCGGAAAGATTAAATGATTTCTTTTCTTCGGTGTTTACTGAAGAGGATGTTGGGGAGGTACCCGTACTGGAGAAGGTTTTCATGGGTAATGATTCAGATGGACTGAACCAAAGCACGGTGAACCTAGAAGATGTGGTAGACCTGATTGACAATCTTAAAGGAGGTAAATCACCTGGACCGGATGGTATACACCCCAGAGTTCTGAAGAAACTAAAAAATGAAATTTCAGACCTATTAGTAAAATTTGTAACCTGTCGTTAAAATCATCCATTGTACCTGAAGACTTGAGGATAGCTAATGTAACCCCCATATTTAAAAAGGGCTCCAGGGGCAATTCGGGAAACTACAGACCAGTAAGCCTGACTTCAGTGTCAGGAAAAATATTGGAAAGTATTCTAAACATCAAAATCACAGAACATATAGAAAGACATGGTTTAATGGAACAAAGTCAGCATGGCTTTACCCAAGGCAAGTCTTGCCTCACAAATCTGCTTCACTTTTTTAAAGGAGTTAATAAACATGTGGATAAAGGTGAACCTGTAGATGTAGTGTACTTGGATTTTCAGAAGGCATTTGACAAAGTTCCTCATGAGAGGCTTCTAGGAAAAGTAAAAAGTCATGGGATAGGTGGCGATATCCTTTCATGGATTACAAACTGGCTAAAAGACCCTGAAACAGAGAGTAGGATTAAATGGACAATTTCTCAGTGGAAGGGAGTGGGCAGTGGAGTGCCTGAGGGATCTGTATTGGGACCCTTACTTTTCAATATATTTATAAATGATCTGGAAAGAAGTACGACAAGTGAGGTAATCAAATTTGCAGATGATACAAAATTGTTCAGAGTAGTTAAATCACAAGCAGATTGTGATAAATTGCAGGAAGACCTTGTGAGGCTGGAAAATTGGGCAACGAAATGGCAGATGAAATTTAATGTGGACAAGTGCAAGGTGATGCATATAGGGAAAAATAACCCATGCTATTGTTACACAATGTTAGGTTCCATATTAGGTTCTACTACCCAAGAAAGAGATCTAGGCATCATACTGGATAATAGGGATGTGAATCGTTTTTTGACGATTTAAAATATCGTCCGATATATTTTAAATCATCAAAAATCGTTAGGGCCACGATACAATACCAATTCCCCTGATTTATCGTCAAAAAATCGTAAATCGGGGGAAGGGGGAGGGCAAGAAAACCGGCACACTAAAACACCCTAAAACCCACCCCGACCCTTTAAATTAAATCCCCCACCCTCCCGAACCCCCCCAAATGCCTTAAATTACCTGGGGGTCCAGCGGCACACTAAAACACGGCACACTAAAACCCCCTAAAACCCACCCCGACCCTTTAAATTAAATCCCCCACCCTCCCGAACCCCCCCCATGCCTTAAATTACCTGGGGGTCCGTAGCCTTAAATTACCTCCGTAGCGGCGGTCCGTAGCTAAATCGGGGGAAGGGGAGAGCAGGAAAAGCGGCACACTAAATCGTGTAGTCTTCAGCCGGCGCCATTTTGCAAAATGGCCGCCGCAAAATGGCGGCAGCCATAGACCAAAACGATTTGACGCAGGAGGTCGTTCCGGAACCCCGCTGGACTTTTGGCAAGTCTTGTGGGGGTCAGGAGGCCCCCCCCAAGCTGGCCAAAAGTTCCTGGGGGTCCAGCGGGGTCCGTGAGCGATTTCCTGCCGCAAATCGTTTTCCGTACGGAAAATAGCGCCAGCAGGAGATCGACTGCAGGAGGTCGTTCAGCGAGGGTTCCGGACCCCCGCTAACGACCTCCTGCAGTCGATCTCCTGCCGGCGCCATTTTCCGTACGGAAAACGATTCGCGGCAGGAAATCGCTTACGGACCCCCACTGGACCCCCAGGAACTTTTGGCCAGCTTGGGGGGGCCTCCTGACCCCCACAAGACTTGCCAAAAGTCCAGCGGGGGTCCGGAACGACCTCCTGCGTCGAATCGTTTTGGTCTATGGCCGCCGCCATTTTGCGGCGGCCATTTTGCAAAATGGCGCCGGCTGAAGACTACACGATTTAGTGTGCCGCTTTTCCTGCTCTCCCCCTTCCCCCGATTTAGCTACGGACCGCCGCTACGGAGGTAATTTAAGGCTACGGACCCCCAGGTAATTTAAGGCATTTGGGTGGGGGATTTAATTTAAAGGGTCGGGGTGGGTTTTAGTGTGCCGTGTTTTAGTGTGCCGCTGGACCCCCAGGTAATTTAAGGCATTTGGGGGGGGGTTCGGGAGGGTGGGGGATTTAATTTAAAGGGTTGGGGGTGGGTTTTAGGGGGTTTTAGTGTGCCGGCTCATGATTTTAACGATTTTCATGATACTTTACACACCAAACGGCAACAATACGATTCCCTCCCCCTCCCAGCCGAAATCGATCGTTAAGACGATCGAGGACACGATCTCTACTATCTCTACTGGAATAACAGATTGAAATAGTCGGTTCAGTGTGCTGCGGCAGTCAAAAAGCAAACAGAATGTTGGGAATTATTAGAAAGGGAATGGTGAATAAACGGAAAATGTCATAATGCCTCTGTATCGCTCCATGGTGAGACTGCACCTTGAATATTGTGTAAAATTCTGGTCGCCACATCTCAAAAAAGATATAATTGCGATGGAGAAGGTACAGAGCAGGGCAACCAAAATGATAAAGGAATGGAACAGCTCCCCTATGAGGAAAGACTAAAGAGGTTAGGACTTTTCAGCTTGGAGAAGAGACGGCTGAGGGGGATATGATAGAGGTGTTTAAAATCATGAGAGGTCTAGAACGGGTAGATGTAATCGGTTCTCTCTCTCTTCGGATAATAGAAGACTAGGGGGCACTCCATGAAGTTAGCATGTGGCACATTTAAAACTAATCAGAGAAAGTTCTTTTTCACTCAACGCACAATTAACCTCTGGAATTTGTTGCCAGAAGATGTGGTTAGTGCAGTATAGCTGTGTTTAAAAAGGATTGGATAAGTTCTTGGAGGAGAAATCCATTACCTGCTATTAATTAAGTTGACTTAGATAATAACCACCGCTATTACTAGCAATGGTAACATGGAATAGACTTGGTTTTTGGTACTTGCTAGGTTCTTATGGCCTGGATTGGCCACTGTTGGAAACAGGATGCTGGGCTTGATGGACCCTTGGTTTGACCCAGTATGGCATGTTCTTATGTTCTGTCCAGTTTGTTTGAGATGGAGGCCTGTAGATCACACCAGTAAAAATGGAAGTACCATCTTCTTTTTTTTTTTTTTTTTTTAGGACAGTCCATAATGCTTCTTCTCTACCCCCGATCTTTGCAAGTCAGTTGCTGGATATTGTTTTTGACATAAAGAGCTATTCCTCCCCTTTTTCTGTCTGTTCTATACTTCCTAAACAGTTATAACCCGGGATGGCCATATCTCAATCATGGGAATCAGTGAACTATGTCTCCGTAAGAGCAACAATGTCCGCCTCCACCACTAGGGCCTTCAGATCTGGAATTCAATTGCCCAGACTATGAGCATTTGTGGTCAAAGACTTTCCAGCTGTAGATAGATTGATATAAGGATATCTATATATAGATGTTGCATTTCTCGGCTGCAGCAGGCCCACGGCTGGCTCTACTCACCCCCGATGCCCGAGTCCTGGACCTGGCCCACCTTCCCTGGCAGCGGTGGGCAGCCGCCTCCGCGCTCGTGCTCTGCCTGTGCTCTCAGGTCCCTCCGGTGTCCCTGAGGTCTCCTCCGGTCCTGGCCGGGCCTCCCCACATGCGTCTTGGGGAGATGCCGCCACCTCCTAGTTTCTGGCCTGTACGCTTTAGGTGCGCGTGTGCAACTTCCCTGGCTTTAAAGAGACCATGGCAGGAAAGCCTCCCACGGCCCCAAATGATGATGTCACTCAGCCTCCTATATAAGGCTGTCACCGCCATTCAGACTTTGCCTTGGCAACAGGTCTCCATGCTTTGTGGTGTGCTTCATTGCTGTTCGTTCCAGTTCCTGTTCCAGCGTTCCTGAACCTGTCCCTTTGTTCCAGTACCTGTTCTAGCATTCCAGTTCCTGTTCCTTGCTCCACTACCTGTTCCAGCTTCCTGCTCCTTCTACCCTTTGGACGGATTTCCCTGGCTTTGACCCTTGCTCAGACCTGACCTTGTCTCCAGGCACCTTCTCTGACTTTTCTGCTTGAACCTGACCTTGTTTCCAGCCACCTTCCCTGACTTATGCTTGAACCTGACCTTGTCTCCAGCCACCTGCCCTGACTTCTGCTTAAACCTGACCTTGTCTCCTGCCGCCTGGATCCTTGCTTGGATGGGGTCTCGTCTTCGGCTTTGCCTGCTTATGGTTCAGACAACTTTGTTCTTTACCGTGCTTCCTGCTTCAGTCTGTCTGGACTTTGGAACCCGGGCTCATCCTCAGTTCTGCCTGTCTTGTGGTCTGGGCTTGCCTCTGCTCCAGTCAGTTCGACCTTGCATTTTGCCTCTCCACTGTTTCCTGGCACCCCGCCTTGGGCATCTGCTCCGGGATCAACCATGCGGAGGCCCACCTAAGTCCAGCCCAGGTACACAAGGGCTCAACCTGCGGGGAATGAGGGCTGGTACTGGTGAAGCTCCAGTTGGCCTCCGCTTCCCGTTTGGCCTCACCTTCCGACGGTGGGGACCCGTGGGGTCTTCCCCGACAGGTAGTGCCAATATCACCTCAGGCCAAGGGTCCATCTCCGCAACAACAGAAACATACTATATCTGTAAACATGGATTTTTGTTGATTTCTATTACTATCAGAATAATGTAATTTAGTTATCTTACTAGAAAAGATCCATCAGGCTCCTAACCCATTCTCTCCTTCCAGCCAAATTCTTTAATCTTCTGTATACATACAGTTTCTTCCTTTCCTTCCCACCCCCACTTCTTTGTAGCACTTAGGTACAAAGATTTACAGTTTAGACAGAGATGTCAGGTGATCTAGTCCAAGGAGGGTGATGTTAGTCCTGTACTGAACTTCTTCATGTATTATATTACCTGCAGCATTGATTTCAAATGGTAGAAGCAGGGATTACAAGTTCCACAATGCACTAGGATATGCATTTTAAAAAATCTGGAGCGGCTGCGCCACAGCTCCTTGAACACAGTAACATAGTAGAAGATGGCAGAAAAAGATCAATTGACCCATCCAGTCTGTCCAGTTATTCGTTCACACTGCTAAGATACATCCCATCTGCAGTGTAACGGTTTAGAAGATGACGCTTCTGATCCAGGACAATCTTTTTTTGTCTTCTTTCTTGGAACGCCATCATTTTGGGTAGATGAGCATACAAGATCCCCTCTTAGTTCACTCTAGCATCATATATTTCTCATGTCTAACCACAAAGATCTTTAATAATCTCAATAGCCAGCAATACTAGTGTAGTGTTGCCCAAACATCTGGCCTCCTAGGTCCCCTGTTTAGCATGTTAGACAGATCCAATTATATGAATGCCTACATTTCTGCTAGGTCTTCTAGTTATTTCTATATCTGCCAGACAGATCTAGCTAATACGTTGATTCTATCATCACAGCTTGATCTAACTAGCTACCATTACTAGTCAGCCTCCTAGGCACCCTATAGCCTACTACACAGATCTGGCTATGTGAGAAACAGTGTTTCTGCTAGGAATTTATTTTTCTGTACTTGCAAACTACCAGACAGATCCAGCTGTTAGTTGCTTCTACCATTGCTGCCTACCAGACAAACCCGGCCAATCACCTGGATAACCTGGCAGTTTTGTTCTGGGTAGAAAAGATTTAAACTTTCAGTATAAGCCTTTCTCATTCAGTCCTGCATAAGTCCATTGAATCTGTCCCTGCTGATATCATCACTATCAAATTTTCTATATTTGTTTTTGGAGAGAAATAGCTAGGTTTCTGCTTCATCCCCGTTTCCTTCTGCCATTTGCCTCACTCTCATGTTCAAGACTTCAGTTAACCTTCTTTAATAATGCTTAAAAAAAAAAAGCTCTTATACTGAGGATATATCTCCCAGGGCTACTGCCGAGGAGGGAAGGATTAGGTTGGCAGTCAGTTGTGTGATTCGATTATTAGGAATGTTGAGAGCTGGGTGGCTGGTGGGTGTGAGGATCATCTCGTAACAGGCCTGCCTGGTGTGAAGTTGGCAGACCTCACGTGTCACCTAGATAAGATTTTAGACAATGCTGGGGAGAATCTGGCTGTCATGGTACATGTGCGCACCAACAACATAGGAAAATATAAAAGAAAGTTCTGGAAGCCAAATTTAGGCTCTTAGGTAGAAAGCTGAAAACCAGAACCTCCCAGGGTAGCATTCTCCGAAATGCTCCCTCTTCCACATGCAGGTTCCCAGAGGCAGGCAGAGCTCCGGAGTCTCAATGCGAGGATGAGACGATGATGCAAGGAAAAGGGATTCAGTTTTGTAAGGAACTGGATAACCTTTTGGGGAAAAGGGAATCTTTTCCGAAGAGACAGGCTCCACATTAACCAAGGTGGAACCAGGCTGCTGGTGCTAACCTTTAAAAAGGAGATAGAGAAGCTTTTAAACTAGAACAAAGGGGAAAGCCGACAGTCACTCACCAGTACATGGTTTGGGGGGAAGTAACTTCAAATAATACTACTCAAGCAGGAGAGTTAGGGCATCCTAACAGAGCGGTTCCAATAAAGCAAAAGTAGTCCATGTGCATATAAGTAAAGAATCACCTGAGCTAAAAGATTCCAAATTATCCCTATCAACTGAAAAGCAGGCTGTTAATACAAACAAAAAACATACTTTGAATGTCTGTATGCCAATGCCAGAAGTCTAAGAAGTAAAAATGGGAAAGTTAGAGTGAAAGCAGTGAATAATGAGATAGTCTTAACTGGCATCTCATTGACATGGTGGAAGGATGAGAACCAATGGAATAGTACCATACCAGGATACAAATTATATAGCAATGACAGAGAGGAACAACTTGGTGGGGGATAGAGGGGCACTTTATGTCCGGGATGGCATAGAGTCCAAAAGGATAAGGATTCTGCAAGAGACTAAAAGTACAATAGAATCTTTATGGATAGACGTCCCACATTTTGGGAAAGAGTATAGCGATAGGAGAATACCATCCACCTGGCCAAAATGATGAGATGGACAATGAAATGCTAATAGAAATTAGGGAAGCTAACCAAGGGCTAGATTCATCAACTATCGCATGCAATAGGAAGAGGGGCATGTTTTATGATATGACATTGCGATAAGTAGGCTATCTTAGCACAGGTATTACCACAGAGTGCAATAGCTTTTTCACACTTTGCAGTAATACCACAATTATTGCAGTTCCTACCTGCAACACACTGGAGAGAGAGAGAGAGAGACTAACTATAAGGCCCAGCTAGTAGCTAGCTATTTATATCTCTATAGGAGGTCCACCTAGTAACTCGAGGTGAGGTTTAGGTAGTAGTGTAGGGGTTAGGGGCCACTTTGACATGCAGAGTGAGATGTATGAACAGAACAGCACACTCTTCTGAAGATTTGAAATCCTTCGGAGTGAGGAAACTCATACAAAGATGAGATTTGTACAATGTTCTCTCAACCTAGCTTTATGTTACCCAGGTAGAGAGTCCATCAAATCTCACAAGAATGTACTTGTTACGATTCCTCCTGTAGCTGCGCCACAGGAGGCATCTCACCTTTCTGGAGACCACTCCGAAGCCAGGGCCTCGCCTGAGCAACTGTCCGGATCCTGCTCCACAGCCTGGGAGGCCTTCGGTGTTGTTCGGGGGCCTACTCGAGGCCTGCTCCACTGCAGCCTGGATGCTCTGGTGTGGGCAATGCCCTTCTCCTAAGGGGCACGCCCGGGCTCCTCTCCACTCTTATAGAGCCAGCGAGGGATGGCCCATCTGGACTCCTCCCAGGGAGATGCCTGCTCCTGGGGTATAAAAGCTTTGCTCCAGCACTCATGCTTTACCTTGCATTGGAGTTACACGTCTCTGGATGTCTCCTTTTCCAGCGCTCCGTCAGGCCTTCGTTTCTGTTTCAGCTTGGTGACCGGTGTCTTGCACGTCCTGATGTTTCATGATGTTCCTTGATGTTTGTTCCTGACCCTGATGATTTAACCTGCTTTTGACTGCTGGAGTGCAGTAACCTATATCAGACTGCCAGTAGGCAGCCTTCTGCTTCAGACTGCCGGTGTGCAGTACATTACCCTGGACTGCTTGGTGCAGCATATTTCCTTTCCTGTGCTGGCTTCGCTCCCGCGGAGGTGGGACAGGGTGGTCCATGACCAGACCAGTCGTACTGGCTGTTTAGGGTGCCCTGAGGGATCATCAACATCTCACCCTTCCTACTTGTTTGAGTCTACAGTCTATGGTTCCCGAGTCTTCATCTATAGCTTATTTCTAGCTTCTGGCTACTTTTTTTTTTTTTTTTAAACACTCAGTTCTGCTTACTAGCTGCCTTACTGACTGACCATTTAAAAATACAAACAGTCTAACTTGTTTATTCACTGCCTTACTGACTATTAAAAGACAAACAATAAACCCACTAAATAATATTCCCAAATAGTTAAACTTTGCCCCAATACTTTTGAAAAAGATAATGTCCCAAGCAAAAACTTACTGATTCCTTTCAGCCACCAGCAAGGTGATCCTCTCCTCTCAGTGCTCAGCCAGACTTTGTCTCCAGGCTGAAACTGAGGTGCCTCTCGATGGTGAGCATCGTAGATCTTTTTTGCTTTTCCTGTCCTGCCTTGAGGAGCAGGTCCTTCGTTCGCTTCCAAAGCGAGATAGCTCTGCTGCAGTAGCCTGTGCGACAGGAGAAGCCCACTGATAAAGGAATGGCAGAGGAGGAAGCGGCTGTCGTCCATAGATGAGTGGAAGGGAGAAGACCCTGTAGATGTAGCAGGATGTTAATTGATAGCAAAATTCTGCCAAGGCAGCAGTTCTGCCCAGTTACTCTGTCTTGAGTTAACGTAAGACTGTAGAAACTGTTTAAGAGTTCTGTTCATTCTTTCAGTCTGACCATTAGACTGAGGGTGGTAAGCAGAGGTCAAGTCCAAGTAGATATCAAATTTTTGACATAAGGCTCTCCAGAATTTGGCAGTGAATTGTACTCCTCTGTTGGACCAGAATATGCTTAGGGCATTCCATGGAGGCGAAAAATAGTATGATGAAGAGTTTCACTAACTCCACAGCAGAAGGTAATCCTGGTAAGGCTACGAAATGTGCCATCTTAGAGAAGCGGTCAACGGTGACCCAAATGGGTATTGTTCCCGTTGGAAAGTGGTAAGTCTACCACAAATCGGTTGCTATATGTGTCCAGGGTTCATCCGGCACTGGCAGGGCGTTGTAGCAGACCCCACGGATGTCCGGCATGGCGGCTTTGCTTGGCGCAGACAGCGCAGGAACCCACATAAGCTTGTACATCCTTTTTCATGGTTGGCCACCAGTAATACTGCTGTAACATAGCCAAAGTGCGACTCTGTCCAGGATGGCCGGCTAGGCGGGAAACGTGTGCCCACTTCAACAGTTTCTTCCTTTGATTTCTAGCCACAACCATCTTCCCGGCGGGTACAAACATGAGCAGCTGCAAGAACCTCTCTCCCGGGGTCAATGATATGATGGGGTTTGTCAGGCACATCCTGAGGTGAGAAAGTTCGCGACAGGGCATCAGCCCGAGTGTTCTTCTCTCCTGGACGGTATTTTAAGAGGAAATTGAATCTGTTAAAGAAGAGTGACCATCTTTGCTTGACGGTGATTGAGTCGTTGAGCGTGTCTAAGATACTTCAAGTTCTTGTGATCGGTGTACTACTATCTGGTGTTGTGCGCCTTCCAGCCAAGGACACCATTCCCCAAAGGCCAGCTTTGATTGCAAGTAACTCTTTTTCTCCAATTCTATAATTCTTTCGGCAGGCAAGAATCGCCTTGAGAAGAAGGAGCAAGGGATGGAGCACATTGGATTCGCTGTACTGCTTAAAACCGCTCTCATGCCGATGTCCATTGCGTCGACCTCCACGATGAATGGGCGATGCGGGTCTGGATGACAGAGGCATGGCTTCTTTTGAAAAACCTCTTTGAGAGTCAAAAAGGCTGATATGGCTTCAGGCGGCTAGTTGGCGGGATTGGCTCCCTTTCTGGTCATAGCAGTGAGAGGAACTGTCAATGATGAGTAGTTCTTAATAAAGGAACGGAAGTAGTTCGTGAAGCCCAAGAAGTGGCGCAGTGCCTTCAGGCCTGTAGGTTGGGGCCAATCCCGGATGCTTTCTAATTTCTTAGGGTCCATCTGAACCCATTTTTAGAAACAATGTAGCCTAGGAAGTGGTACAGACTCCTTGTGGAACTCGCATTTCTCTAGTTTTGCGTATAAGTTTTTACGGCTATGGCTGCAGTGCAACCGCCTCACCACCAGGGGTCCCTCAAGAACTTGCTCTCCTGGCTGGTCCAATCTGCCCTAGTCAGCTGCTCTATGTCCCGGACCGTCTTTATAATCCTGCCTACCCAAGACTCCAGTGCTTCGACATCGAGCTCCTTGGGCTCCCTGCTCTAGCCTTTCCTGCTACCTTGCCTTTGGGCTTCTGTCCTGCTGCCTTGCCTTTGGGCTTCTGCCTTGCTGCCTTGCCTTCGGGCTTCTGCCTGCTGCCTTGCCTTCGGGCTTCTGCCTTGCTACCCTTGCCTTCGGGCTTCTGCCTTGCTACCTTGCCTTCGGGCTTCAGCCCTGCTGCCTTGCCTTTGGGCTTCTGCCCTGCTGCCTGCTTTGGGCTTTTGTCTTGCTGCCCTGCCGCCCTGCCTTCGGGCTTCTTCCTTGCTGCCCTGCCTTTGGGCTTCTTCCTTGCTGCCCTGCCTTCGGCTTCTGCCTTGTTGTGTAGCCTTCGGGCTTATGTGTTTTTGTGTTCAGTGTTAGTACTGTCCCTGGTTTGTCTGTCTGTTCATTGTCAGTCTGTCTTCCTCAGGTTCCCTCAGTTTTCAATTCACACATACTCATAGTCTATATCACTCTTACCTGCACACTAACCTGTATCCACTCTTACCTGCACTCTGCTCCTGTGTTCTGACCATCTTTACTCACACTCACTTCCATACATACCTCCATGCTGCTTATGTGTATCAAGCTCACCCTTACCTCCACGCACCTTGTATCAGAGACTCCCTCAGCCTGCATAGAATTCCCTCTAACCAGCACCCAGCTACAATCCAGCTCCACAGGTTCCAGCCAGCACTCAGCTACAATCCAGCTCCTCAGGTTCCAGCCAGCCCCAGCCTCCTTGCCAGCCAGTACTCTGCTCCACAGGTTCCAGTCACCACCCAGTACTATTCACTCCTGCTTCTCTCCACCCGGGGGCACCCATGCAGGTGGTGTTCTCTACATCTGACCACTGCCTAAACGTAACATAAGTGGTATTCCCGCAGGCATCTTAGAACCTTCTTGATGTCCTCTTGATGTGTTTGTAGATCTTGTGGAGAAGATCAGAATATCATCAAGATATACTACTACACATTGATATAGTAAGTCCCGTAAGATGTCGTTCATCATCACTCCCCTATGAGGAAAGACTAAAGAGGTTAGGACTTTTCAGCTTGGAGAAGAGACGACTGAGGGTTTAAAATCATGAGAGGTCTAGAACGGGTAGATGTGAATCGGTTATTTACTCTTTCGGATAGTAGAAAGACTAGGGGGCACTCCATAAAGTTAGCATGGGGCACATTTAAAACTAATCGGAGAAAGTTCTTTTTTACTCAACGCACAATTAAACTCTGGAATTTGTTGCCAGAGGATGTGGTTAGTGCAGTTAGTATAGCTGTGTTTAAAAAAGGATTGGATAAGTTCTTGGAGGAGAAGTCCATTACCTGCTATTAGGTTCACTTAGAGAATAGCCACTGCCATTAGCAATGGTAACATGGAATAGACTTAGTTTTTGGGGTACTTGCCAGGTTCTTGTGGCCTGGATTGGCAGCAGGATGCTGGGCTTGATGAACCCTTGGAAGCAGGATGCTGGGCTTGATGGACCCTTGGTCTGACCCAGTATGGCATTTTCTTATGTTCTTATATTTTGAAAGACTGCAGGTGCGTTACTTAATCCGAAGGGCATGACAAGATATTCGAAGTGTCCAACGCGGGTGTTAAAAGCTGTCTTCCATTTGTCTCCTTCACGAATGCGCACCAAATTGTAAGCTCCTTTGAGATCCAGTTTAGAAAATATCTTGGCTCCCTGGAGTCTGTCAAATAGTTCAGAAATCAAGGGCAGGGGATTCCAGTCCTTGATGGTAATTTCATTCAGAGCCTTGTAGTCGATGCAGGGACATAAGGTGCCATCATTTTTTCCTACAAAAAAGAATCCTGCACCAGCCAGGGGTTTGGAGGTTCTGATGAATCCTTTTTGAAGGTTCTCTTCTATATAGGCGGACATAACCTTAGTCTCAGTTACAGAAAGAGGGTAAACTCTTCCCATAGGAGGCTCCACGTTAGGTTTCAGGTTTATAGTACAGTCAAAAACCCTGTGCGGAGGGAGTACATCTGCTGCTTGTTTAGAGAATTTCTATCAACAAAAGAGAACTCACCCATCCACAAGATTCAATTTCAAAAGTACAATTTATTCATGAAATACATAAAATAGATCCTATCTAGACAATGCTTGCTAAACTAACACACTCATTCATCCATACCACAAACATATCACAATTCCAATCAAATCCCATTTATAAAAACAACAAATATATAATATAAAAATCCAGCACCAATGTGTAACACTGATTATCAATATAATAACAACTGTATCTTGCAATCCCTTACTCTTTTAATAGCATTTCACAATATATAACAATAATGCTGCGACAAAACCAATGTGTGTGTTGGAACCCGATATTCTCAAGTTCCCGCATTACACACTATACTCTTCTTATCTTATCACAACAAAAACGGTGACAACGTCCATTGGACGTTGTCAGTATGGAGGAGATTGAACGCTGTAGTCAGGTATGGAGGAGATTGAACGCTGTAGTCAGGTATTTTCTGAGCTGCGGCTTTTGATTTAGTATTATACTTATATCTTTCGCTATGTTTTGGTTACAGGGTTGGTCCCTGGATTTAGCGGAAGCATGTTGGATTGAGAAATGTTTTTTCTACATTTGAAGATTTGAATGATATATAAAGTTATTTAATCCGGCAACGGAGGTTGCACATCTTAACCAGTAGAAAATTAAAAGCGCCTTGCACAGGTAGATCCTTTCTATATTGGTTTGGGAGAGTAAGTGGATTTTAGGGGTAAAAATGGTGGGTTGTTATTATTAAGAATGTATGTATTTAATATAGGTCGATTTGAGATGACAGTGACGAAAATATCCCTGATGAAGCCCGGATGAAGCGGGCGAAACAAGGAGTCCTTGTCGGGCAGGTCCAATGGACGTTGTCACCGTTTTTGTTGTGATAAGATAAGAAGAGTATAGTGTGTAATGCGGGAACTTGAGAATATCGGGTTCCAACACACACATTGGTTTTGTCGCCAGCATTATTGTTATATATTGTGAAATGCTATTAAAAGAGTAGGGATTGCAAGATACAGTTGTTATTATATGATAATCAGTGTTACACATTGGTGCTGGGATTTTTATATTATATATTTGTTGTTTTTATAAATGGGATTTGATTGGAATTGTGATATGTTGTGGTATGGATGAATGAGTGTGTTAGTTTAGCAAGCATTGTCTAGATAGGATCTATTTTATGTATTTCATGAATAAATTGTACTTTGAAATTGAATCTGTGTGGATGGGTGAGTTCTCTTTTGTTGATAGAAATTACTTGGTAGAAGAGTACCACAGTATAAAAAATTACCCTCAGTGGAGTGTACCTTAGAGCTTGTTTAGAGAAGACATCCTGGAAGGAGCGCGTATTGTGAGGTAAGCCAGGTAACGATGATGTAATGGGCATGCACATTAGGCGGCTGAAGACTTCTGCGAGACAACCGAGCATGACAGCCAGGTCCCCACTGGGATAATTCCAGCATGGCCCAATCAAACTGGTGGCATATGATCGTGTAGCCAAGGCAGTCCAAGTACCACCAGAATGCATGGCCTTTTCCAATACGAGGAAAGAAATGGATTCAGGTGTAAAGCTCCAGTGCGCAGGCCAATGGCCTGGGTAATCAATGATACTTCTCTCCGGAAGTGGTTCCCCATGGATTGAAGACAATAGCAATGGCTTAGCAATTGGTGTGGTAGGAATCCGTAGATGTTCTACTAAACGTTTTTAAGATGAAATTCCTCCTGCTCCGGAGTTTATGAGATCGAGGGTCCTGAAATTCAAGGCTTCCGCAGTGTAGTGAGACTGGTAAAGATAATGGAGGAGTTGGAGAGGTGAGGCCTAGGAGAAGTCCTCCTGCAGATCCTAGTCCTGTCAGTTTCCCGGACCGATTGGGACAGGTTTTGGACGGTGTGGCCAGATTGGCCACAGTACATGCATAACCCCATGCGTTTGCGAAACATCTTTCTTAGAAGGTTAAATGGACTTCGGCCTAGTTGCATAGGCTCCATCTTCTTCTAACGGAGCAGACGGTAGGCTTGAGGCAATAGACACAGGTTTAGGATGGTTTAGCTCCCGAGGTGGACTTTCGAGGACTCCTACCCATCTTGAGATCGGTCTCGGAATACGGCGGTCAATTCTCTCCCAGCCAGTTTCCATAAGAGACTCAAGGGTAATCAGGCAGATCATGAGCCACCAGTTCGTCCTTCAAGAGAGAGTTGAGGCCTCCATGAAGATAGCACGTAGACATCCAGTGTCCCAGTGTAGTTTGGATGCTAAAGTCTTGAATTTGATTACATAGTCTGTAGTGGCTTATTACCTTGCTTGGAGGGTTAAGCAGAGCAGATCCAGCGATGGTCTGGCGAGCCGGGTCCTCGAAGACAGACTTAAAAAGTTTCAGAAATCCTGATAGGTCATTCAGAATAGGATCTTCACGTTCCCATAATGGTGAAGCCCAAGCCAAGGATCTTCCTTCAAGTAGAGATAGGATATAGGTGGTCTTGGAAGCTTCTGTAGGAAAGAGGGTAGGCTGCAAAGAAAAATGCATACTGCATTGGTTGACAAACCCTCTACACATCCGTGCTTTGCCTGTGAAGCGGGTAGGCACGGATAGCGGGTACGGTGATCTTGACAGTCACCACTGGAGAAGGCAATTCTTTCACTGGAGTTGCTGAAGTATTCAGTTATGCATGTGACTGATTGAAGGCAGTAGCTAAGCTTTCCAGAGACTTTTGTTGCTTCGGTGATCCACCGGGCTAGGCCAGGAATGGCCCTGCAAGGCCGTAAGCTGAGCCGAGTCCATGGAGTTAGCAATCTGTTGGGTTTGTGGCATATTGTGGACTCTTGGTCGAAGTGGTGATGACTCCTCCCATGGGAGAGGCCCGTGGGGGAACCACAGTGATAGGCTAGACTCTAGTAAGCAAACACTGAGGGAAGAAAGCCTTTATTGTACTGCTGATGTAAGTTTGAATCTTGTTTCAAGGAAGGGATAGTACTGTAGGCCAGCAATATCACAGTAAGCTCAGGCAGTCTCTATAGATGGTGGTCTCACCCAGATGAAGCAAGGTTGGGTAGTGTTCCGCAGCGAGGGATAAACTGAACCTGAAGGGTGGAATAAGGAGAGCTGGAGCGTAGCGATACTCACAGAGTTGCAGTGCTGGTAACTTCCTTGGTAGAAGAATGGAGAGAGGGACCCAAGGTCTGAGGTGCAGGATACCCTGAGCAGACTAAGCCCTCGAGGAGCAAGTACCTAGGAGTGCTGAAGGATCCTGGAAGAAAGTAGATAGGACCACCGAGAAGTGGGTGTCCTAGGTTAGGTAGTTGAACCCCGAAGGGCAGATAGAAGCGAGAGGCCCCCGAGGAGCGGGTATCCAGAGCTTCCTTAGGAGCGAGTTACCCCAGAGGATAGAGAAGGAGCCAAGCAAGCAGCTTAGAAGCGGTCAGAGTAGCAAAACCGAAGTCCTTGCTAACTGTTGGGCTATAGCAGAGCAGAGGTTAAAATACCCAGAAGTACTGACGTCATGCGGTGGGGACGTCCCCGAGGTTCCCACCATGACATATTCAAAAGTGTAGGTGGGCGTGCGCTCACCTAGGAGACCTCAGGAAGAAGCATGGCGAACAAGGACGCCCATGCTGTTTGGAGACGCCGAGGGTTTTGGCAATCAGCACCAGAGGCAGCCATCCTTCCCAGGGAGGAAGAAAAAGGTAGAAGAGAGGTGAGGCAGAGCGGTGGCAATTGTCTGCGATCGACGGACGCAACAGGTTCCTCTATTTCCTTTATTAGAAATTACTACTTACCTGATAATTTAATTTTTTGTATGACAGTCAGATGAATCCAGAACAAGTAC
Organism: Rhinatrema bivittatum; assembly: GCF_901001135.1. Lineage (NCBI taxonomy): Eukaryota > Metazoa > Chordata > Amphibia > Gymnophiona > Rhinatrematidae > Rhinatrema > Rhinatrema bivittatum. The sequence continues at coordinate 85,738,690 of NC_042620.1, forward strand.
ATTATGCACCTCTACCAGCAGATGGAGACAGAGCAAAGCTGACATCACAGTATATATACTCCTGCAGTGACATCAGCCCACCAGTATTTCTGTAAAAGCCAGCTGTGGACAAACTAACAAAAACTTGATTATTAAAAGATAAACATTCCAGTACTCAGCCAACAGATAAACACTGAGCCCAAATAAAAAGTGTAATATCTTCAATAACATTAATCTAGGGACTGGATTGACACTTACCAGTACTCCCTGGAATATGTAGCCACGCAGGAGGACCATAGCATAATCATTCGGCAGCCCAGGGCGGGAAGCTGGATTCATCTGTCTGTCCTAAAGAAAAGGAAATTATCAGATAAGTAATAATTTCTCATTTCTTAGCATTCAGACAGATGAATCCGAAAAGAGTGGGATGTACCCAAGCTACTCCCGAATAGGACGGGAGGCTGCCCATGGTCCAGCCACACCACACATACAAAGGCTGTGTCCTCTCAGCCCTGCATATCCAGACGACAATGCCTAGAACAGGTATGAAAGGAGGGCTATGTTGCAGCTTGGCAGATGTTCGATGGGAAACCACAAACTAACCTCCACCCATGACACCTCCTGAACCCCAGTGGAATGAACCCTAACCTGACTAGGGAATGGCTGCTCAGCATCCAAAAATGCAGCCGTGACTACCTCCTTAATCCAGTGGGCTATTGCAGCCTGCAACGCTGACTCTTCCTGTTTACTCCCACCAGGTGAACAAACAACTGGTCCATCTTTCTGAGAGGTTCAGAAGCCTCTAAATATCACAAGCTATGCCTTTCTATATCCAAGGGATGCAACAGGCGATATTCTTCTGCATCTCTTGCCTGTCCAGAAATGGCAGGGAAAATAGACTGATTTGAGGAAAATCCAAGATCACCTTTGGCACAAAGAAAGGAATAGCACGCAACTGAATCGCCCCCAGAGTCACACTCATAGAAACGACTCCCGGTAAGATAAGTCCTGTAGTTCAGATCCTCGGCCCACTCAATAAATTGGCACAAGAACACTGTTTTCAAGGTCAGTAATCTCAAGGGAGGTTACACATTGGTTGAAAAGTAGGGGTCTGCTAAACATCCATAAAGAACACTGGAAACCGCAAGGAGGATGAAGAAACTTCATTCCTTCCAACAAAAACAGGCCACAACTGGGGAGATGAAAAGGCCCACCATTCATCTGGAAGAACTCCAAAGTAAGCAGGATCTGAATTGAGCAAGGAAGAACCCCCCTCAATCTTTATACCAAGCCTCAAAACACTCATACAAACCCTTACATAGGCCTAAAAAAGTGGAGAACTTTCTTGCTCACAGGCAAGGTGGTAATCACCACAGTAGAATATCCACACTTCAGTAACCGAGTTTCTCCATGACTACACAATAAGAACAATATTGAGTCGGATCTTTTAGAAGAAGAGGTCCCTGTTGCAGTAGATAATTGAGCACCAAAAAACTGGAGGGAAGAGTCCATTAGGAATCTTCGTAAATCTGTATACTATGGTCTTCTGGACCAACCTGATGCCACCAGAAGCACCATCCCCCTGTGATTCTCAATCTTCTGAATCATTCTGCCCAACATGGGCCACAGGGGAAAAGCATACTACAGCTCAATCCTCCGGCCACTCCAGCATGAGGGAATTGATGCCCAAGGTCTTTGGATCTTTTCCGTGACTGAAGAATCAAGGAATATTCACACTGCGATCACCCATTAGTTGAAATGCCTCGTTTGACAATTCCCACTGTCCTGGGTCTAGACTCTGTCTGCTCAGAAAGTCTACTTTCATATTGTCTTTTCCAACAATGTGTGAGGCTGAGATTCCTGAAGATGCACTTCCATCCATTCCATAAGTTGGGGTATTTCCTGCGACACTTGCTGGCTCTTGGTTCCTCCTTGCCAACTGATTGTACACTACTGTCGTTGCATTGTCCGACATTATCCAGACCACTCAACTCTGTGATCTGTCTCTGAACTGCAAGCATGCCAACGAGCTTCCAGCTGATAGGTGTTCCAGAGAAACCCTCTGCACTCCGGCACCACTGCGCTGTCAGTTTCTGACAGTGGAGCACCCCAACCCTGGAGGCTCACATCTGCCAAAAGTACTAGCCAGTTCGGTGATCTTAGGAAAATGCCTTTCCTTAGATGATCCACTTTGAACCACCGCAGTAGTTGAAAGCAGACCTCCATCGGAGGGAGAAGCAAAATCGAATAATCATAAGACTGTGGGCTCCCACGAGCCAGCAGAGTGTGCTGAAGAAGACACTGCCTTCCAGGGTCGCCGCCATCAATCCAAGCACCTGAAGATAGGGACCAACACTGTTGGTCGAATCATGTTCATCAATATCTGCACCTGCGCTACCAGCTTTTGAATATGGCTCTCCAGCAGGAGGACACCCTGCCCCTTTATTCGAGTCATACTGAACTCCAAGATACTCCAGTGGACTGTGTGGCTGAAGATTGCTCTTGGTCAGGTTCATGACCCAACTTAGCTTCTGCAACAAGGAGATCACCTTGCATGAGACCTGGAGGCTCTATACCAGACTCTTAGATCAAATCAGAGAGTCATCCAAGTATGGGTATACCAGAATCCCATGTTTCCTCAACTCCACCACCACCGCCACCACCACCATAACCTTGGAAAAAGCCTGGGTGCGGTGGCCAAACCAAAAGGTAGTGCTTGAAACTAATAATGGTGTCCCAAAACCGTGACACCAGAAAACGTTGGTGCTCTAATCAAAAGGGGATATGCAGGTATGCATCCGACAGATCCAGAGTCGTGAATAAACTACTCCGACTGCACTGCCATTATCACTAAGTAAAAGATTACCATGCAAAAATGATTTGCACACAAATGACAGTTGACGCCTTACAGATCCAGAATGGGACAAACGATCCCTCTGTTTAGACCAATGAAATAAGTGGAATAGTGGCTCGTATTATTATTATTATTTTTTTTTTTTGAGACATGGGTACGGGAACCACAGCCTCCGGCTGAGAAGTCTTAACAACATACACGCCACTGCTCATCTCTTCTGTGGAGAATTAAAGAAGACACCATGAACACAGTTTGAGGAACAATGCAGTATTTCCCTTCATAGCCTTCTTGTATCACTTCCAGAACCCACTGGTCTGTTATGATCTCATAAGAACATAAGATATGCCATATTGGGTCCATGAAGCCCAGTATCCTATTTCCAACAGTGGCCAATCCAAGTCACAAGTACCTGACAGTACCCAAATATTAGATCACAAGCTACTATTGCTTATTAATTACGTCATAGCAGTTTATGGATTTATCCTCAAGGAACTTATCCAAACCTTTTTTATAATCGAGTTACACTACTGCTGTAACCACATCCTCTGGCAATGAATTCCAGAGCTTAACTATGCGATGAGTGAAAAAGAATTTTATTCTATTTGTTTTAAATGACCTACTTGCTAACTTCATGGAGTGCCCCCGGTCCTATTATCTGAGAGAGTAAATAACCGATTTACATTAAATTGTTCAAGTCCTTTCTGTTACGCGTCCCCAGCGTGCCTGGGCCTTCTCACCCTGGGAGCTCAGCTGCCAGCTCCGGTTCACCTTCGCTCGCAGCGGTGGACCTAGCTGCCTCCATCCCTGAGCGCCTGCAATCATCTCTTCCACTTCTGACTCCTGCGCTGTCCTCCTCCTGGCACCCGGTGGGCCTCTCCCCGCGCGAGCTGCGGAGTGACGATAACGCCCTACTTCCTCCGGGCTCTGCTTAGGCGCGCGCACAAGCAACTTGTGCTCTTTTAAAGGGGCCGCGGCGGGAAAGTAGCCCGCAGCCCCGGAAGATGACATCACTGGGGCCTCTGTATAAAAGGCAGGGCCCAGCTACTTGTTTCCCTGCCTTGGCATCAGGTCCTCCACGATTGCTAGTGTATTCGTTGCTCGTTCCTGTTATCGATCCTGTCTCCTGTTCCTGTCATTATTCCTGGTTCCTGTTCCTGGGTGTTCCCTTTGTCTGCTCCTTGTTTCCCTCGGACTGATTCTCTGGTATTGACCCCTGCAATCACCTGGACTGCGCTTGAAACTGATTCTCTGGTATTGACCTCCGCTTCGTCTGGGCTACATCTAATCTATCTCCTGGCTCTGACCTCTGCTCTGCCTCCTGGTACTGTGCCTTCCTGCTGCCTGCCCTGACTGCAGCTTGCCTTGGACTCTCTTGTCTCCTACGGACCTGGCCTCCTCAGGCTTCGGCCTATCTTTACCTGGACGCCCTCTGTTCACCTTTGTTCCTGTTGGTGTCTGGGTCTTTGGAACCCTGCCTCGTCCGGACCATCCTCGGCCTTCCAATATCTCTGCTTGTCTCTGGCGTACCCTTGTCTACATCAAACTGGGAGTCGTCTCATGGAGGCCCTGCCTAAGTCCCAGCCGGCCCGGCACCCGAGGGCTCAACCTAAGGGGAACATGGACTGATATTGGCAAAGCTCCAGTCGGCCTCTGTCTCCTAGCCTGCTCCACCACCCCAAACGGTGGGGACCCGTAGGGCTAGCACCAACCCCTCCTCAGACCAAGGGTCCACCATCAGCACAACACTTTTCATGATTTTGTAGACTTCTATCATATCTCCCCTCAGTTGGTCTCTTCTCCAAACTGAACAGCCCTAACTTCTTTAGCCTTCCTCATACGGCAGCTATATCCTTTTTGAGATGGGCGGTGACCAGAACTGCACATAGTATTCAAGGTGCGGTCTCACTATGGAACGATACAGAGGCATTATGACATCCTCATTTTATATCCATTCCCTTCTTAATAATTCCTAATATTCTGTTTGTTTTTTTGATTGCCACAGCACACTGGGCCAATGATTTCAATGTATTATCCACTATGACGCCTAGATCTCGTTTCCTGAGTGGTAACTCCTAAGATAGAACCTAACATTGTGTAACTACAGCAAGGGTTATTTTTCCCTATAGGGATCACTTTGCCACTTGTCCACGTTAAAATTCATCTTACATTTGGAAGCCAAATCTTCCAGTCTCGCAAGATACTCCTGTAATTCATCACAATCCACTTGAAATTTAACTACGCTGCATAATTTTGTGTCATCCGCAAATCTGGTCACCTCACTTGTTGTACCCCTTTCCAGATCATTTATAATATATTAAAAAGCACAGGTCAAAGAACAGATCCCTGAGGCACTCCACTGTTTACCTTTTTCGACTGTGAAAACTGACCATTTAATCCTACTCTCTATTTCCTGTCTTTTAACCAACTTGCAATCCACAAAAGGACATCACCATGACTTTTTAGTTTTCTCAGAAGCTTCTCATGCGGGACTTTGTCGAACGCCTTCTGAAAATCCAAATACACCACATCTACCGGTTCACTTTCTCCACATTTATTCACCCTTCAAAAAAAAAGTAGGAGATTTGGGTAAATCCATGCTGGCTGTGTCCTATCAAACCATGTCTCTAAATGTTTTGTAATTTTCTTTATAACAGTTTCCACGATTTTTCCTGGTACTGAAGTCAGGCTCATCGGTCTAAAGATTCCCGGATTACCCCTGAATCCCTTTTTAAATATAGGGGGTTACATTAGCCATCTTCTAATCATCAGGTACATTGGATGATTTTAATGATAGGTTACAAGTTTTTACTAATAGGTCTGAAATTTCATTTTTTAGTTCTTTCAGAACCCTGGGGTATATACCATCCAGTCCAGGTGATTTATTACTTTTCAGTTTGTCAATCAGGCCTACCACATCTTCCAGGTTCACCGTCATTTGGTTCAGTTGATCTGAATCATCACCATGAAAACCTTCTCCGGAATGGATATCGCTCCAATATCCTCTTCGTAAACACTGAAGCAAAAAAATAATTCTATCTTTCCACAATGGCCTTATCTTCTCTAAATTCCCCTTTAACCCCTTGATTATCCAATGGGCCAACTGACTCCCTTGCAGGTTTTCTGCTTCAGATATATTTAAAAAGGTTTTGAGTTTTTGCCTCTATGGCCTCTATGGCCAACTTCTTTTCCAAATTTTCTCTTAGCCTGTCATATCAATGTCTTACATTTAACTTGCCAATGCTTATGCTTTATCCTATTTTCTTCTGATGGATTCTTCCTCCAGTTTTTGAATGAAGATCTTTTGGCTAAAATAGCCTCTTTCACCTCACCTTTTAACCACGCTGGTAATCGTTTTGCCTTCCTTCCACCTTTATTAATGAATGGAATACTTCTGGTCTGTGCTTCTAGGATGGTATTTTTTAACAATGTCCACACCTGTTGCACACTTTTTACCTTTGTAGCTTCACCTTTCAGTTTTTTTCTATTTTTCTTATTTTGTCAAATTTTCCCGTTTGAAAGTTTAACACTAGATCCGTGGATTTACATACTGTCCCCGTCCAATCATTAAATCAAATTTGATCATATTATGACCATTATTGCTAAGCGGCCTCACCACAGTTACCTCTCTCACCAAATCCTGTGCTCCACTGAGAATTAGATCTAAAACTGCTCCCTCTCTTATCGGCTCCTGAACCAATTGCTCCATGAAACTGTCTTTTATCATCCAGGAACATTATTTCTCTAGCATGCCCTGATGTTTCACTTACCTAGTCAATATTGGGGTAATTGAAATCTCACACTATAACAGTTATGTGTTCAAACACAACATCCCAAGGAAGGTATTCACCCCGATACAGAATTTTACAAAAATTAAAAAAACAAAAAAACAAAAACAAAAAAAAAACACACAGAAGAATAAATGACTTGGGCCAATGATTAAATACGACCCGAAGTGGCAAACCTTAAGCAAAAATATGCTGGTATGCCCGCAGGTGTTATGATGGCTCATAAGCAATAGCACATTAAGAAAAATTACAATTACATGACGTCTTTCTAGTGGTAATTGAAATCTCCCATTATTACTACACTACCAGTTTGGTTAGCTTCCCTAATTTCTCTTAGCTTTTCACTGTCTGTCTCACCATTTTGGACAGGAGGACAATAGTATATTCCTATCACTATTCTCTTCCCCAACCACACAAGGGATTTCTACCCATAAAGATTCAATTGTACATTTAATTTCATGCAGGATCTTTATCCTGTTGGACTCTATGCCATCCCGGACATAAAGCACCACCCTGCCACCAAGATGCTCCTCTCTGTCATTGCGATATAATTTGTACCCCGGTACAGCACTATCCCATTGGTTATCCTCTTTCCAGCATGTCTCTGAGATGCCAGTTAAGTCTATGTCATCATTCACTGCTATACACTCTAATTCTCCCATCTTACTTCTTAGACTTCTGGCATTAGCATACAAACATTTCAAAGTGAGTTTTTTTGTTTGTATTTACATTCTACTTTTCAGTTGACAGGGATAAATTGGAATCTTAGCTTAGGTGAGTTTTTAACTATAGGCACTTGGACTACCTTTCTTATTATTGGAACCTCTCTGTTGGCATGCCCTAACTCTAATGCTTCATTAGTATCCTTTGAAGATACCTCCCTCCAAACCATGCGCTGCTGAGTGACTGTCGGCTTTTCCCTTTGTTCTAGTTTAAAAGCTGCTCTCTCTCCTTTTTAAAAGTTAGCGCCAGCAGCCTGGTTTCACTCTGGTTAAGGTGGAGCCCATCCCTTCGGAAAATATTCCCTCTTCCCCAAAAGGTTCCCCAGTTTCTTACAAAACTGAGTCCCTCTTCCCTATACCATCGTCTCATCCATGCATTGGGACTCCAGAGCTCTGCCTGCCTCCGGGGACCTGCGCGTGGAACAGGGAGCATTCAGAGAATTTCTACCCTAAAGGTTCTGGATTTCAGTTTTTCTAACTAAGAGCCTAAATTTGGCTTCCAGAACCTCCCTCCCACATTTTCCTAAGTTGTTGGTGACCACGACAGCTAGCTCCTCCCCAGACTGTCTAAAATCCTATCTAGGTCATTGCCTGAGGTTCACCACCTTTGCACCAGTTAGGCATGTTACCAGGCGGTCCTCATGCCCACCAGCTACCCAGCTGTCTACATTCCTAATAATCAAATTACCAGCTATGACAGCTGACCTAACCCTTCCCTCCTTGGCAGAAGCCTGCCAATAAAACCCAACGGAGGGTCAGCACACCTTTATTCCTGGAGCCTGCACCTCGTCTGGGTGGGTTGAGACAAAGGACTTGGATCTACCCCAAATGTGAGTCCTCTGAAAGATTGCTCCTATTGTAGGGTCGAAAACATGTGAATCCTCTTGTACGGCCCCTCGTACTAAAGGCTTGTGGTACCTGTTTCTCATCTTCTGATAATTCAGGAACCTGGGACTCTCCCCTTTTTTGGCCATCTCCTCCAGTTCACTCCCAAACAAGAGTGAACCTTTAAAGGTTGGTCCACTTGGTGACAACACACACAAGCACTTTCTATCTTTGGAAAATGTAATTGCTCTCACACAGCGGGTCCAGGGGGTTACAGACCTTCCAAGACCTGTCCCCTTTGGAGCACTCCAGAAGCTAATTTCACTCAAGATCAATTAATTATTGAATGGCCCTCCATCATATGAGATCTTTCTTTGGCTCAGACATGGATGCAATCCCAACATTCTCAATGACTGAGAATCAGGGCCAGTAATTCATCTTTATAAAAGAGTTGCAAAGGTTCCAATCCTAGAAAAATTTCCCAACCTCCAGGGAACAATGATCGTTTTTCATCATTCATGCCATTAGGATCCCCATCGGAAAGATTGACAGCCAATCTAGGCACGCCCTGACGTTTACCTGCAGCACCATGCATGCGGAGTTTCACTGCCTCTGACCCCAAACCAACAATAGAGGTTGGGCCAAGGACTGCACCTAAAGGATGCAGAGGGATCCATGCCAAAACTAGGGGCACCTATTCTGAGCCCACTGAATTACCATCCCCCCGCTGACGAACCTGTTAGGGAGGTCCAGTTATGCAACCCCTTCTCTTTGTTTTCCAGTCCCACACCAGGCTGCGAAGAACCAGGCTTAGTAAAATCAGATGAATGCAATTCCTCCTGAGCCTCCAAGCAATGCTGGCTCAATTATAGGGAACGCCTGGCTGTGATGCCCAAATATGATATGCAGCACAGAGGGAAAGGCACTTAGGTTTCTTAGTCATAAGTTATCTTGCCCTAACATTTGCCTCTTGTACTCCCAAGTTAATTTGCCCTAACATTTCATACTTATGTTCATTATCTAGATTTTATACTGTTACTCCTCCTTTTTTCATTTATTATTTACTGTAAGTTACTGAGTTCTTTGTAATGTTTCCCCAAATGTTACATGTAAACCGATGAGATGTCCTTTGAATGTCTGTATAAAAAAGCTTTAAATAAATAAATAAATAAATAAATAAATAAATAAGCAAACAAACAAACACTATCAGTCTATCAGTAGGCTGAATAAGCATCTGAAAGTGTGCATCCAGCTGAAGCCACCTCAAAAAAATCTGGCGTCCAAAATTTAGCTGTTCGAATTTTCTTGGATGTCTGAAAACTTAGGAGTCCAAATATTTTGGGGTGTTCAAAGTTTAGTATATGTGCTGCTGAAGCGAGCACCAAGCATCCAAAATAGAGATGTCCTAATTTCGGTATCCAAAAAGTTTAGGCATTCCATACCATAAACTGCTGGGCACCAAGGCCACACCACTGGGGTGCAGATATAAGCATGTACAAAATTAGGCGTGCAAATGGATGCTCCCAATCAACTGGACATTTAACAAAACATTCAACTAAGTGTCCAATTAAGCTCGCTACTGCACGCACAGCCAGATGTACTCTCACAATCTGACAAAACCGAAGAGGGCAGCCCTAATATGCAGGGGAAAAGTGCGTGAACACCGCCGTAGCCTACCCTGCAATGAAACAAGAAAGAAGCCTGAGAGTGGGGCCCTAGGCCAAAGGGCCTCTCAACCCTCCAAGCTGCTTGCATTGCCCAACCCCCACAGAAGCGGGAACACACATCAGATTGGCCATGCCAAGCACAGAGACCAAAGGAGAGAGGAACTCTATACAAACTCCACTCTGCTTACAATGTGATGTGATACCCCTGGGTGAATGTCGGTATATAAAACAACAAACAAATAAATAAATAACAAAAAAAAATGTTATTTAATCTGAAGCTCAGTCTGTCCCGGCTATGAACAGAATCGGTCTCCGGCTTGTGGGGGGAAAGGGCATATAACTTCACCACTGCGCTCAACTTCTTGCACCCGCTGCCTTTCAGCTATTTCAACATCTAAGTCCACGCTGGCTGAAAAACCAGCGACCGGACCAAGGCACTCATCTTAGGGAACCACAAGAAATCACCTCAGGAATTCTCAACTGGAGGAGAGAACATTTGGTAACACCGCAGGAGAGCGAAGCAAATTAAATTTCCTTCTTCTTTTCTCCTTCTAAACTTGAAGTAATCCCCAGTAGGGAGATGCACGTCCACCATCTTCTGGAGTCAGAGAATACAGGTAGGTTGATGTCATTGCAGGAGTATATATTAGAGATGTGAATCGTGTCCTCGATCGTCTTAACGATCGATTTCGGCTGTGAGAGGGGGGAGGGAATCGTATTGTTGCGTTTGGGGGGTAAAAATATTGTGAAAAATCGTAAAATCGTGAGCCGGCACATTAAAACCCCCTAAAACACCACCCCGACCCTTTAAATTAAAACCCCCACCCTCCCGAACCCCCCCCAAATGACTTAAATAACCTGGGTGTCCAGCGGCGGTCCGGAACGGCAGCGGTCCGAACGGGCTCCTGCTATTGAATCTTGTTGTCTTCAGCCGGCGCCATTTTCCAAAATGGCGCCGAAAAATGGCGGCGGCCATAGACCAACACGATTCCACGGCAGGAGGTCCTTCTGGACCCCCGCTGACTTTTGGCAAGTCTTGTGGGGGGTCAGGAGGCCCCACCCCAAGCTGGCCAAAAGTTCCTGGAGGTCCAGCGGGGGTCAGGGAGCGATTTCCCGCCGCGAATCGTTTTCCGTACGGAAAATGGCGCGGCAGGAGATCGACTGCAGGAGGTCGTCAGCGAGGTTCCGGCGCCTTGCTGAACGACCTCCTGCAGTCGATCTCCTGCCGGCGCCATTTTCCGTACGGAAAACGATTCGCGGCGGGAAATCGCTCCCTGACCCCCGCTGGACCTCCAGGAACTTTTGGCCAGCTTGGGGGGGGCCTCCTGACCCCCAAAAGACTTGCAAAAGTCCGCGGGGGTCCGGAAGGACCTCCTGCCGTGGAATCGTGTTGGTCTATGGCGCCGCCATTTTCGGCGCCATTTTGGAAAATGGCGCCGGCTGAAGACAACAAGATTCAATAGCAGGAGCCCGTTCCGGACCGCTGCCGTTCAGGACCGCCGCTGGGACACCCAGTTATTTAAGTCATTTGGGGGGGTTCGGGAGGGTGGGGGATTTAATTTAAAGGGTCGGGGGTGGGTTTTAGGGGGTTTTAGTGTGCCGGCTCACGATTCTAACGATTTATACGATAAATCGTTAGAATCTCTATTGTATCGTGTTCCATAACGGTTTAAGACGATATTAAAATTATCGGACGATAATTTTAATCGTCGAAAAACGATTCACATCCCTAGTATATATACTATGATGTCAGCTTTGTTCCGTCTCCATCTGCTGGTTAGAGGTGCATAACCCACTGGTTCTGGCTTCATCTGTCTGAATGTTAAGAAATATTATTATTATACTGGCATTCAAATACTAAACTATTTCAAAATTTAGATGCATGACATTTTTCAACTTCCAAAACTTCAAAATGCAACTACATCTCTACCTATAATATCTGTCTGATTGCTCGTTTTTTTTCCCATTCTGCCTCCTTAATGCCTCATGTCTCACTACAAACAATAAAAACAATTGCCCTTTGCTATATGCTTCTTCCTTCAAAATATTCTACCTTCTATCCTCTTAAACCTTATGATCTGCCCTTGTTATAGAATGTTATACAAAATTCCTCAGCTTCTCCAATACAGCTACCTTTGCAAGTAACTTCATTTAATTTACAATCTTTTTCCAGCATTGTCAGTAACAATACTGAAAGCCAGCACAAGATAGCTCTGTGTCCTGCTGTTTTTGTTTCTTAGCCAGGCTTCACACTGAACATTTATAAGGTGCACCCAGTGAGTTAAAATAAGTATGCTAATTCTAATACTGTCCAATCTGCCATGTGCTGGCTTATAGCTGACTACCATAATCAACAGTAGGTTCTTTTGGGAGAGTCAGTGCTGCTGAGGACTCTGGATTTTTGCAGCCAATACTTATATTGCTAAGGAAATAATCAGTTAGCAGACAGACTATATCAGGCAAGCTCCCTGTATGCTGACAACATACTTTGATTACAATCTGCTGCAGTGCAGTGTAATTTTGCTGCAGCTCTGAGATCTTCCATTGTTTTTTTAATACTATTGCTTAGTAGCACCAAGCCTGTCATTAAACCCAAATACAGTATCACAGAGTACAGAACAGTAAAGAGTTTTGTTTCTAAGAAAAAACTTAAACAGAATTTGCATATATTTCAGGTTAATGTTCAGCTGGAGTTCTCATTAGAAAGGCAACACTATCAGCTGAATAATCTCACTAGTAGTATCAGACTTGAAAATCACTCCAGAACCATTATTTTTCTCTTTCTGGACATATCTCTGGGGATAGGGAAAACCTACAGTACCTGAATGTAATCCACTTTGAAGTGCTGAAAAGCAGAATCAATAAATAAATAAATAAATAAATAAATATATGTGGTATTTTTCTCCTGAAGTCCACAACCTGGTTAGTGATATAGCAACACAAGAGCTAAAGAAATTATATATTGGAATTTAATAACTCATTTAACTACCAGAGGCCTCATTTGCCAGTAATGGCTGTCACTCTAGCAGCCATCCTTTCCCTCCCTCCTTAGGCCTGAGCACATCACCTCCATGGTGCACCTAGGCTCTACTATCCTGATAGACTGAGAATCCAACTTGGATCCTCTGTTATGCAGCAAACAGCACTGTAAACCACAGCAACAGCCATGGATGATCATTTTTAAATATCATATACCATATATTCATGTATGAAATAAACTTCCATACTTTTTCTTTTTCTTCTGCTCTGTGAAGCATTTTCTTTTTCCTTGTATATCTTTTCATTTTCTTCTTCTTTTTCTTCTTCTTCTGGCTGCAATAGCAGCTTCTAGTCTGGCAGTCTCTTCCTGGTTTGCTCGCCATTGCAGAACCTGAAATAAGAGATTTGCATGTTCTATACCTATACAACAAAAAAGTAGATCCCAGAGCCGGAAAATTGTGCTCACTATGTAACACAGAACATTTATTACTTGCTGTTCAAAGTTCAATACAATCAGTATACTGAAACATGTAATGTAATTATTTTTGCTTTGCTGAGCACCCCATGACAGGCTGCATTTCTAAAGTTCAATGTATTCTCTACCACTCGATGTTCCATGTCCTGGTTTCAGTGTAATAAGTTGTTCTACTGTAAACCGGGGTGATGGCTAACTGCTAAACCTCGGTATATAAAAGCACCAAAATAAATAAATAAAGGACCTAATTTCAACAGAGTTGCCAGGCTGTGCTGGGTTCTTTACACATGTGGAATGGCATCCATCGTTTAAGCCCTTCAATGACTTGATTAAAAAAAAATAATTAAAAAACCTGCACATGCTCCAAATTACAGTACTAACCATTACTCATTCTGAGACACTGTTCCTCCTTTCCCTGCTTCTCCTCCACTCACTTCACAGTGATGATGTGGAGACTCTTTTGGTCATATTCATAGACACAATCCATTCTAGGGGTAGGCATTCTGTTGATAGGGCCTAAACAGGTTTGCTAAATCAATAGGTCAGATGTCAACAAGTTCATTAAAAATACACCTCATTTTAAAATTCTAAAAAAGAGGAAAAAGTAAATAAAAAGTATGGTGTCATGGGAAAAGGTTTTGCCATTTACTTCAACCATTTCAAAGTAGCTCATTCACAGAATTACAGTAAACATTTTAAAATAAAAGAACTTCTGTCAGCAAAATAATAATTTTGTGAACAGTCATTTCTAGTTATTAAAAAATGAACTATTGTCATCAGACTGTAATTGTGTGTTATGGCAATTGCAATAATAACTATACTATCAAATTAAAATTATCTAGTTTCAAGGTTTTACTTACACTTCAATAATGCAATCCAGCTAAGAGAGAGAGAGTTTATTTAAGTGACATAATTGATGATATATATTGTATTTCACTTCAGGATAAGCTAATTGAAATTCTCCTGTACTTTTCATTCTTGATCATGTTATTTCTGAACAGTAAATATATATTCAACATACACTACAGAAAAGCAGGAAGTAAACTGCTGCTATTTCACTGATGATATCTTTGTTAACAAAATAGTTCTGTCCATATTAACTGGATTGTCTGTTATGGTGTTCTAAACAATCTTGAAAAATGGAAAATAATTTTAGCTTGATTGCAAAGTTATGTTGCTATTGCTTTCCACAAGACACATGATTACAGTGGGAGATGATGGCAGTTCTCTTAGAACCGAAACCTGTACTGTGCTTTAATTAACCAGATTCTTTCTGAGGACAGCAGTATTTTTTGTTTGAGTCAAATAAAATGCAGTTTTAATGATAGTACAATATGCATCTATCCTATTATAGTTCTGTCTCAGAGTAAGCTAGGCATTTTATCTAGTCTAGCCTGTGGTTTGGTGGTAGCTTCACTTATTGCAGAAGTTACAAAGCATCATCATCCAGTACATCTGCTATTAACGGAACCAATTAGAAGCTTGTAGATAGAATTATCTTGCCTTTGCAAAAGCTAGTCTGTAAACTTCAGGCTTCTCATAATAAACCAATAGTGTCCCATCACCCAGGCAAAACAGAGAAAAATAGAATATGAAGCAAAGAAGGATCATAAGGCTCATCCAGTCTTCCCAATAAAATTATTAAAACCTAGCTTCTGCTATTCAAACACATATGTTTTGGTAAAACAAGTTTATATCATTGTAAATATAATTTACAATAGTGGAAGTGCAAATAAGTCCTCACCTAATGTTCTGTCACAAATGTCTACCAAATATTGCATGTCTGCAGTATGACAAGCATCAAAAACAAATTTGGACCTTTATTTTATGCCAAATTTCTCCTGAATCCACGGGTTGAGCTGGTGAGGATGTAGTCATCCAGGTTCCTATATTCATGTCTGGTGGACCTGTGACTTTATTGTGGCTTTTTGGTGATCTGTTATGGTGGTTTGTCGCCTTATCCTGGGAAAGGAGATGGGGTAGATTTTTAAAGTTATGAGCGGGCGTAGATTTGTTCGCGCAACCCAGCGCGAACAAATCTACACCCGATTTTATAACATGCGCACACTGCTGTGCGCATGTTACAAAATCCAGGGTCAGCGCACGCAGGGGGGGGTGCACAATTGTGCAACCTGCGCGCGCCGAGCCGAGCAGCCTGCCTCCGTTGCCTCCGAAGCCGCTCTGAAATCGGAGCGGCCTTGGAGGGAACTTTTTTTCTGGCCCCCCCCACCTTCCCCTCCCTTCCCCTCCCTTCCCCACCCCCAGCCCTAACTAAATCCCCCCCTTGCCTTTATTAAGAAAGTTAAGCCTGCCCAAGTTACCCCAGGCCAGCACCACACCCACAGCCCCGCCCCCGGAAACACCCCCGAATGCCGTGCCACCACCGACACGCCCCCCGAGCAAAGCCCCAGGACTTACGCGCGTCCCGGGGCTTTGCGCGCACCAGCGGCCTATGCAACATAGGCGCGCCGGCACGCAGGGCTTTTAAAATCTGCCCCAATATGTGGTTATATGATAAAATCTGGTCCCCCTACTGGCCATATCAGAATAACCATCCTTCCTAAGGATTGCAAGATGGTCCTCGTAGCTGGGAGTGATGTACTTGTTTGCTTGTCTATAATTGCTATGTAACTTTGTCAATTTGATCCGTATCGATTAACATCTTGATTCTGTTCTCTTCTGGAAGGGAGGGGGGGAGGGGATACCACTGTGGTCCTAAAGTCAGATTGTTTCTTTTCTTTTTTCTGTACTGATATATGTTAAAATAATGAGTTAAAAAAAAATTTGGAAAGGGACTGCAATTTCAATAATATACACAGGGGTAGATTTTCAAAGAGGTACGCGTGTACCCCCCGAAAACCTACCCCAAACCCCCCCTGCGCGCGCCGAGCCTATTTTGCATAGGCTCGGCGGCGCGCGCAAGCCCCGGGACGCGCGTAAGTCCCGGGGCTTGCAAAAAGGGGCGGTTGGGGGCGTGGTCGTGGGGCATGGGTCATGGGACACACCCCCGATCCCTAACTGGGTACGGTTAGGGATCGGGGGGGTGTCCGGGGTGTGTGTGGGCGGTTCGGGGGCGTGGCCGAGGGCCCCGACACAGCGGCCTGGAGGCAGTAGTAACTTCTCCGATAAAGGTAGGGGGGGGGTCTAGATAGCGCCGGGGGGGGTGGGTTAGGTAGGGGAAGGGAAGGGAAGGTGCAGGGGGGTAGAAAGAAAGTTCCCTCCGAGGCCGCTCCGATTTCGGAGCGGCCTCGGAGGGAACGGGCAGCGCGCGCAAGGCTTGGCGCGAGCAAGTTGCACAAATGTGCACCCCCTTGCGCGCGCCGACCCCGGATTTTATAAGATACGCGCGGCTACGAGCGTATCTTATAAAATCCAGTGTACTTTTGTTTGCGCCTGGTGCGCGAACAAAAGTACGCACGCGCGTATGTTTTTAAAATCTACCTCAGCGTGTTTTCAGAAGGTACTTTCAACACCAACTCTTCTGAAAAGAGTCTTATCAAAATATCTCATTGAATTCCTGTTATCTTATGACAGCATAATTGATTACGAAGTTTGTTGTGATAAAGGAATACCATTTAAAACATTTTTTATTTACCGTATATCAATTGAGAATTAAAATGTGCCTGAAACTTTTGAAAAATAATTTTAAAAATGTTTTTTTTTCCCATCATTGCTTCCTGAAAGTCTGGAAATAATTTGATTTCCAATGCAACTACCAAAACACAGCTTCTAGAAACTAGAACGTATGTACTAAATCTGGTATAATTAGCATCCACATTTTTATCTTCCCAACTGGTTACAAAGATAATTACAGAACACTTAGAAATATTTATATTTTAAGCTTTAAGACTTTAAAAGGTCACAACTTAAATATTGTCCACAACATTAAGGCTACACTGGAGACTGCAATACTCAGAAATGTCTTTTTTTATTGATGATAACTTTATAGTGATACAAATGCCTATAATACAAAAGCAAACTGAAGGTATATCAACTGATTAGGAGTTTTGTAAACCAACAGAACATAAAAGTCAAACATGATATTTTTAAATCTCATAAGTATTATGATTTGGATGAAAGTAAATATGCTCTGGAGCAGTGGTTCTCAACCTTTTTTTGGCCGGGACACACCTGACAGATGGTTCTCACATGCGTGACACACTGAGCATGTGACCGTCACGGGGCTAAATGTAAACATGCACTCTGCATCCACAGGAATCCCCTCAACCCCCCGCAATGAGTGCAGAGCAGATCTAGGGCATTACCCTGTACAACTCGCCATACAAAAAAAGATATTCTGGTTCTGATGACATCTCAGTAAAAGCAAAACAAACTCCCTTTACTACCAGGCACAATAGCCCTTCTTATGAAAAGACAGTAATTTACCACTAATGCATATCCTATTGAGAAAACACAACAAATAAGATTGATACAAAAGCCTACATGCTAGTAAAATATCTCACCTCTGTCACACACCCAGAACTGACCTTCACCAAGTACAGAAAGACCACACATTATAAATATGGAGACAGAAACTGGAATGGAAACCAAAAAAGCCACTCTGCATGCAGTGCAAACCTAGAGAAATGGAAAGAGAAATATAGCACCTAACATAGTCCCAGGATCTGCAATAATGCACACAACTAACCCGCACAAAGATACACCTGTATTATGGAACACACTCAACCAGTAACAACCCTATCTAAGGAATACAACTATTAAACCAGGCCCTAAACACTAATACATTTCCTATGGGAAAACAGAATAAGCCAAGCTGCTATAGCGCCCCACACAGAAATAATTGTAAAGCTTTACTAAAAATGTTACAAAACAGCTGCTGAACAGAATATCCAACAATTAAAAACTCATAAAAATTATTAAAACATGTCCAAATATCAATAAAATATTTCAAAACAGCAGACATCGCATAATACCCAATAATTAAAATGGCAATCAAGAAAAATAAATTTAAAAAGCCACCTTTTCTTACCCTCTCCAGCAACTCTCCTACTCCTTTCCCTTCCAGGCCAATAGCACTCACAGGAAGCAGCAAGGGCTGCTGAAGCTCTGTCCTCACAGTCCTCTTCCTTAGCGCCCACAACCAGTCACTCACACACATAACTCCAATTAGACCCCACGAACAGTCTCGGTCTCTCTCACCTCCCTGACCAGTCTCTCTCTCAATCACACTCATGGTCTCTTATATACAAGCTCTCAATCACACACAAATGCTCTCACACCCACACCAGCTCTCACCCAGGCTTCCATTCACACCCACACACACCAGCTCTCACCCAAGCACCCATTCACACCCACACACACCACCTCTCACCCAAGCACCCATTCACACCCACACACACCAGCTCTCACCCAGGCTCTCATTCACACACAGACACCCCAGCTCTCACCCAGGCACTCATTCACACACAGACACCCCAGCTCTCACCCAGGCACTCATTCACACACAGACACCCCAGCTCTCACCCAGGCACTCATTCACACACAGACACCCCAGCTCTCACCCAGGCACTCATTCACACACAGACACACCAGCTCTCACCCAGGCACCCATTCACACCAGTTCTCACCCAGGCTTCCATTCACACCAGCTCTCAACCAGGCACCCATTCACACACAGACACACCAGCTCTCACCCAGGCACCCATTCACACCCACACACACCACCTCTCACCCAGGCACCCAATCACACCAGCTTTCAGCCAGGCACTCATTCACACACAGACGCACCCGCTCTCACCCAGGCACTCATTCACGCACAGACGCACCCGCTCTCACCCAGGCACTCATTCACGCACAGACGCACCCGCTCTCACCCAGGCACTCATTCACGCACAGACGCACCGGCTCTCACCCAGGCACTCATTCACGCACACAGACGCACCGGCTCTCACCCAGGCACTCATTCACGCACACAGACGCACCCGCTCTCACCCAGGCACTCATTCACGCACACAGTCGCACCCGCTCTCACCCAGGCACTCATTCACACACACAGACACACCCGCTCTCACCCAGGCACTCATCCACGCACAGACGCACCCGCTCTCACCCAGGCACTCATTCACACACACAGACGCACCCGCTCTCACCCAGGCACTCATCCACGCACAGACGCACCCGCTCTCACCCAGGCACTCATTCACACACACAGACGCACCCGCTCTCACCCAGGCACTCATCCACACACACAGACGCACCCGCTCTCACCCAGGCACTCATTCACACACACACAGACGCACCCGCTCTCACCCAGGCACTCATTCACACACACAGTCGCACCCGCTCTCACCCAGGCACTCATTCACGCACACAGACGCACCCGCTCTCACCCAGGCACTCATCCACGCACACAGACGCACCCGCTCTCACCCAGGCACTCATTCACGCACACAGACGCACCCGCTCTCACCCAGGCACTCATTCACGCACACAGACGCAACCCGCTCTCACCCAGGCACTCATCCACGCACACAGACGCACCCGCTCTCACCCAGGCACTCATTCACGCACACAGACGCACCCGCTCTCACCCAGGCACTCATTCCACGCACACAGACGCACCGCTCTCCCCAGGCACTCATTCACGCACACAGACGCACCCGCTCTCACCCAGGCACTCATTCACACACACAGACGCACCCGCTCTCACCCAGGCACTCATCCACGCACAGACGCACCCGCTCTCACCCAGGCACTCATCCACGCACACAGACGCACCCGCTCTCACCAAAAACTTCTTCTTCCTTCGCTGCAGGGATGGGCTCCAGTTCCGCCGCGGCTTTACTCCGGCGGGCCTTCTTTTTTCGCCACCGCGGGAATGGGCTCCCGTGGTGGCCTCGGTCGGGTTTCCTCTTCGCCGCCACAGGCTGTGGCGGCCTTGCTTTGTCGGGGTCAGGTCTCCTCTTCGCCGCCATGGGAATGGGCTCCCATGGCGGCTTTGCTTCGTCGGGGGTCGGGTTTCCTCTTCATTGCGCGATCTTGCTTCGTCAGAGTTCAAAATTCCTCCCTGCCTGCCTCACCGGCCAATCAAAGGCTTCCTCCCTTCTTCCTACTCCCACTGGTAGGGAGGAGGCTTCCGATTGGCCTGCGCGGGGGCAGGCAGAATGAAGGAGGCTTCCCATTGTGTAATGGGGGTAGGAAGAACGAAGGCTTCCAATTGGCCCGCGTGTGCTGGAAAAAGGCAAAAGGAAAGTAGGACGGGGTAGTGGGACACCGAGAGACGCGACACACCTGGCGGTGTTTGGCGACACACTAGTGTGTCGCGACACACCGGTTGAGAAGCGCTGCTCTGGAGGTTGCAGGAGGCCAGAACAGAGTGGACGAGTGTATTGCTAGAATCAAGGCCAGAGTCTATATGCAGAATTGTCAGCCAGGCAGGCTCAGTAGCAAGTTCAGTCCAGACGTAGTGAGATCAAGCAGGAGGTCGTTTTCCAGGTAGCAGATGAGAGTAGTTGGTGTTCCAGGCAGAGGTCAGGGCAGGCAGCAATCAAGAATAGTCGGTTAGCCTGACTTCAGGACCAGGAAAAATAGTGGAAAGTGTTCTAAACATCAAAATCACAGAACATATAGAAAGACATGGTTTAATGGAACAAAGTCAGCATGGCTTTACCCAGGGCAAGTCTTGCCTCACAAATCTGCTTCACTTTTTTGAAGGAGTTAATAAACATGTGGATAAAGGTGAACTGGTAGATATAGTATACTTGGATTTTCAGAAGGCGTTTGACAAAGTTCCTCATGAGAGGCTTCTAGGAAAAGTAAAAAGTTTTATTCGCCATTCCCTTTCTAATAATTCCCAAAATTCTGATTGCTTTTTTGACAGCCGCAGCACACTGAACCGACGAGTTCAATGTGTTATCCACTATTACGCCTAGATCTCTTTCTTGGTTGGTAGCACCTAATATGGAACCTAACATTGTGTAACTATAGCATGGGTTATTTTTCCCTATATGCATCACCTTGCACTTATCCACATTAAATTTCATCTGCCATTTCGATGCCCAATTTTCCAGTCTCACAAGGTCTTCCTGCAATTTATCACAATCTGCTTGTGATTTAACTACTCTGAACAATTTTGTATCATCTGCAAATTTGATTACCTCACTCATTGTATTTCTTTCCAGATCATTTATAAATATTTTGAAAAGTAAGGGTCCCAATACAGATCCCTGAGGCACTCCACTGCCCACTCCCTTCCACTGAGAAATTATCCATTTAATCCTACTCTCTGTTTCCTGTCTTTTAGCCAGTTTGTAATCCACGAAAGGATATCGCCACCTATCCCATGATAAAATTTCACTGGCTACAATTAGCTGATGGATTAAGTTTAAAATCCTTACAATAGTGTTCAAGGGCCTGAATGGCCTTGTTCTCATTAGTTTTAATGCTTCATTAAAACTATACCAATCAGCAAGGTCTTTAAGATCAACATTGTCAAACCAACTGGATATTCTATCTTTCAGATTGGTAAGACTCGATGGGTCTCATGAGTGTTTATTTTATGTTCAAGACTTTTTATGTTCAAGACTTTTCCAATCTAAAGTTGTATGTAAACCGACATGATGTGCCTACTAATGTCGGTATAGAAAAACGGTTTAAATAAATAAATAAATAAATAAATAAATAAATAAATAAGAAAGACCTGGAACTATGGAGCTCTTTGCCTTGACCACTAAAGGAGGCATTAAAATTCAGGAAACTGGTTAGAGCTGCCTTTTTGAAACAGGCATTTCCTAAAATATAAGTGATGAGCAAGATGGTTTATCTATTTAAGAGTATCAAATTCTGTTGGTACTTTATTTGCACAAGTGATATAAATACCTTTTAATGTTTTTATGTCTTGTATTTAGTGTATTTATAAGTATGTTTCTTTATTATTTTATGTATTTATGTTTTTATTGATTTTATGAATGTTTTCTTGGAAACCACATAGAAAGTCTGATATGCGGTATACATTCAGTCATGATTTCCAGCTCTCCTGAAGCATCTCTCGGAAAGGAAGTCAGTATAATGCATGGTTGCCATCTTAAATGTTAGATCTGTGGACCCATGTGTTGGGGTGAGATTGGTACAACTTACAGGGAAGGCTCTGTAAGTCCTCACCGCCAATTGGCGGGGTAGACAGTGCAGAGATTGAGCTGGAGTTTCGGCTTTACCAGTCCCTTTCCCCTTGAATTGAGCCTTTAGGTTCTGGGAGTCAGCAGGTCTTAGGTGGAAGTCTCTGAAGTATACACTGAAGAGTGGTTCTGATGTCAGGCTGTGGTCAAGGCAGGCGACAAGCAAGGATGGTTGGTGGTCAGGCAGAGGTCACGGTAGGCAGCAAATAAAAATGGTCAGGTCACAGGCTATGGTCAAGGCAGGCGACAAGCAAGAATGGTAGGTGGTTGGGATGAGGTCTGTTCCGAGAATCAGTCTGAGGACAGGCAGGCTG
Organism: Rhinatrema bivittatum; assembly: GCF_901001135.1. Taxonomy (NCBI): domain Eukaryota; kingdom Metazoa; phylum Chordata; class Amphibia; order Gymnophiona; family Rhinatrematidae; genus Rhinatrema; species Rhinatrema bivittatum. The sequence continues at coordinate 85,761,424 of NC_042620.1, forward strand.
ACAGATGAAGAAGGCTGGACGAGGCTGAAGACAAGGAAGGCTGGCAAGGCTGAAGACAAGGAAGGCTGGAGACACAGGAGCAACAACAGCACTCTAGTTAGAGTCGACCCATTGCTGAGGCAAAGTGTGAGTGCCACGGGAGGCCCTTTATAGGGCAGAGGACCTGACATCATTGGTAGGCACCACTGAAGTTTTTCCACTATGGACCATTTAAGAAGGCGCTCCAGAGGGGAACTAGAGCAGCAGTGTCTGGCTGCAAAGATTCTTGGTGGTGTCCTGCTGCATGGAATGATAGGCTGTAGTGAAGTCTAGAGAGATGCCAAACTTATGACAGATGGCCTTCCAATAACGGGCAGTAAACTGAAAGCCTCTGACAGACAGACTATGGGATGACAAGCCATAAAAACGAAAAACATGTTGAACAAAGAAGTGGACTAGTTCAGGGACTGAGGGAAGCCCAGCAAACGGCTCAAAATGAGCCATCTTAGAGAACCTATCCACGATGACCCATAACACCATGGAGCTGAGAGAGAGGGAGGTCCACAATGAAATCTGTGGATATGTGTGTCCAGGGATTGATAGAGACTGGCAACGGCTGTAACAGCTCCCAGGGTTAGGCACATTAAATTTTATTCTGTGCGCAGTTTGGGCAGGACCTCACATAGTTTTCACATCTTCCTTGATGCGCAGCCACCAGTAGTGGCACTGAAGGAGCTCGAGAGTTCTGGACATTCCCGGGTGCCCTGCTACATGAGAGTTGTGCACTCACTTCAACACTTTTTCTCAGAATCTCTTGGGGATGACCGTCTTCCCTGCTGGAACGGATGCAGTGGAGGCCAGGAGGATCCTTGCTGAGTTGATAATATGTCGCAGAACGTCTGTGGTATCTTCAGTTAGGAAGGACCAGGATAATGGATCCACTTGGAGGTTCTTCTCGGCTGGTCAATAATGAAGCTCAAGTCAAATTGAGAAAAGAAGAGGGACCAGCAAGCCTGCCAGGGATTAAGGCATTGAGCATGTGGAAGGTATTCTAAGTTTTTATGATCCATATATATAGTAATCTTGTGATGAGAGCCTTCCAAGAGATGCCGCTACTCTTCAAGGGTGTGTTTAATGGTGAGAAATTCTCTGTCTCAGATAGTATAGTTCTTCGCTGCTGGAGAGAACTTCCTAGAGAAGAAGGAACAAGGGAGAAGTTTTCCTTCTGTGCAGTGTTGGCTGAGGACAGCCCCAACCCCATGGCAAGAAGCATCTACCTTGAGAACAAAAGGGCAAGAGGTGTCCAGATACCAGAGACAGGGTCCTTGGGTAAAGGCTTGTTTATGCTTCTGAAAGGCTTCAACCACTTCCAGAGGCCAGCTTCTCGTATGCACGCATTTTCATGTTAAGGCTATGAGGGGTATGGTGAGAGTGGAGTATCCATGGCTAAATTTCCGATACTAATAGCGAATCTGAGAAATCTTTGTAGTGCTCGCAAGCCCATCAGCTGGGGCCATTCCAGGACGGCCTTCTGTTTTTTTTTTAGGGTCCATGCTTAGTCTTGACTGGAGATGATGTACCTCAGGAATGGTAGCTGTTCTTGCTCGAAGAAACATATCTCCAACTTGGCATACAGATGATGGTCACATAGGAGCTAGAGTACTGATTTTACATGGGATCTATGGTTAGAGAGAGACTAGGAAAAGATGAGGATGTCATCCAAGTATATAACTACAGAGGAGTATAGGAGGTCCTGGAAAATGTCATTCACCATTTTTTTAAAGATTGCCAGGACATTGCACCGCCCAAAGGGCATTACTAAATATTCATTGTGTCTGTCCCTTGTATTGAAGGCAGTCTTCCATTCAACTCCGTGCTTAATTCGAATGAAGTGTATGCCCCCTGGAGATCCAGTTTAGAAAAGACCCAAGCTCCTTAAAGTCAATCAAACAGCTCAGATATAATGATAGGGGGCAGCGATCCTCTTTGGTGATAGCATTAAGACCTCTGTAGCTTATGCAGGGCCAAAGCATCCTGTCTTTTTTTCAAATTTATTATTTATTGAAATTTCAAAATAATTTACACAAAGAATCCATTTTGCTTCAGAAACATGATACATAGTTTACAAAGAAATAATAATTAAAGAAACTTTTCCAAATCACAAAATCACAGTATTCATTAGACCACAACCTGCGGGGGGAAGTCAGCCTAATATGGAGATATAAAGGAAATCTAAGTAAAAGTAAAGATTTAGCTTACTGTGGCTCCCAAAATGTATATTAGACGTGTCTTAAATTTCACTTCTTCCGGATTATAACATTTTCCTGGAATCAAGGAAGATCTTAAATTGCTCAGGTGAAAAAAAGAAAAAGCTATCTCTATTATACTTGACTATACACTTACATGGATATCTCAAAAAGAAGGATGCCCTTAAGGCCAGGGTATCCTGATGCAAGGCCAGAAATCCCTTCCTTCTTTCTTGTGTAACCTTGGCCAAGTCCAGAAATATCCTCACAGATTGTCCCATAAATGATACATTAGATTTCTTAAATACTTCTTCATTACTAAGCTTAAATCACTATCAGCAAAGATATCAGTAATGTAGCTCATTATACCACTTCATAATTAGATGACTCGAGGTAGTCCATCAAATTCACCATATCAACAGTGGGTGATGAATTCGAGAGCCTGGACTAGATGGTAAAAAATATACTTTATCCAGGGGGAAACTGCATCAGAAGAAAACTCCAAAATTTCGAGGAAATACCTCTTCAAGATTAAACGTGGTAACTCTCCCACCACCCTTGGAAAATTCAAGAGTCAGAGATTTAAGTGCCTCAGTCTGTTCTCAACAAATTCTACTCTTCTGTTCAATGAGCCGCTGTCTTGAATTAAAGAATTTTGTACTCCTCTAATGTATGTATTTCTTCTTCTATTTGTTTACATTTTTTATGAAACTCCTATTGTTGAGATGTATTATTTCTATAAAGTAAGTCAACTTGCTGTGACAAAGCATAAATCTTAGAGGAGCACTCTGAAAAAGCTTTGCCCATCAGAGAAACAAGATCCCACAATGATTCCAGAGTTACTACTAGGGGTTTCTGAACCAAGAAAGGGACTCCCTCCATAGACTGAGTCCCAACTTTTATCTCCTCAACACTCATCCCCCCTTGGAAATTCTCACCAAACAGGGGGGAGGGGGGGGGGGGGGGGGGAAGTCCAGACCATCAGCGCAGATCGTAGAAGCTCTCAACACAGGGGAGTACAACGAAGCTGCTCCCTCGGCATCTGCTGCTTGAGAAATTACTTCAGGCTCAGTGCAGCAAGCTGCTGCAGCCCCCCCCCCCCCCCTTGCAGCCGGTGGTGGACGGACATCTAGGGGACTTTACGATGCCTCCTCCTAGGCCATGGTGAGTTCTCCTCCACACACCATGGCAGTCGGAACTAAAGTCCCCAAAGCAGAAGCCGCAGCCAGACATTGCTGAATAGTTTGCTGCCTGGACGGAGGAAGGGGGAGGTTCTTACTTTCCTCTTTCTCTTAGATGGAATCAGGAAAGGCATTTTTCGGCCCAAAGAAGAAACTAAAAGCAAGAGCCGGGCAGAGCAGTGTCGGCGTCAAGCTGCCATCTTGGCTCCTCGCCCCCAAGCATCCTGTCCTTTTTTGTGACAAAGAAGACGACTGCTACTGCAGGTGAGGAGGACAGATGGATGAAGCCTATAGTGAGATTCTCTTGGATATTTGTGCTCATAGCCTGGATCTCAGGCCCCAAGAGAGGATATACTCTGCCTCACGGAGGGTCCTTGCCAGGAAGGAGTTTGATCTTGCAGTCATAGGAGTGGTGAGGAGGCAGCGTCTCAGCCAGTTTTTTGGAGAATACCTCTAAATATTCTGCCTATTGGGGTGGTAGCTTCATCTGGGTAGCAACAAAAGTGATGGGAGCAGGAGGGGTGACAGTGGCAAGGCAGGTAGAATAGCAAGTGTTATGAATCGCTGCCCGCGGGTCCCCCCACGAGCAGGCACTCACCGTTGCTGTTCCTCTTCACCCGACGCAGCATGGACGCCGCTGACATTGGGCCTTCCAGCGTGGCCGGAGCCGCAGATTTTATGCTCTTCGCGGCCCGAAGGCTGCCCGTGTTGCCTGCCTTCACCGCAGCTGGAGCCGCGGATTTCTACCTTCTTCGCGGCACGGAGCCTCCGCCGCCGTCACCGTCCTCCACCGGGGCTGCAGGCCGCATTCCCAGGTTGTAGTAGCGGCTGGAGCCACCCCCGGGGTTTCCTGCAGCGGCTGGAGCCGCTGCCGTCTTCGGGACTTGCCTCCAGGCCCAGCCCTGTTGCTGCGTGAGGATGTCGACGCTGTGCAGGCCGCTGTCCACAGTCCTGCACAGCCAGTTTCCTGCCCCTTAGGCGCTGGCGCGCGTCTCTCTGCTGGATTTAAAGGGCCAGACACAGGAAGTGTGCTGGCCCAACCTAAGGATGGACTTCCTGCTCCAGCCCTATAAATGGCTGCTCCGTCACTTCAGTCTTCACCTTGCATCAGAGTTACTTCACTCTGGAGGCTTCTGCCTGCCAGAGCTCCGTCAGGTCTTCTTCGTGGAGCTCCTCTTCATTTCGTCTTGTCATGTCAAGTTATGTTTGTGCCTGAGGTCCCCGTCCAGGTGTCCTGGTGTCTCGTCTTGATCTTCTGCTTCCTGATGTCCCAAGTTCCTTGGTGTCCTGCCTTTCTTGGTGTTTGCTCCAGCGCTCCTGAGCCTTCTGGTACCTGTCAGGCCGTACTCTCTCGGATGACGTCTTTCCCGAGCGTGGAGTAGCCTACAGGTGGAATTCGTTCCTGTGCTCCTGAGCCGTCATGTCCTGCCAGCCTTTGTGGAGCTCCGGATGACTTATGGCTCCGTCGTTGAAGTTCTGCCTCGGCTGGATTCTTCCCTGCACTTGTCCCGTTCTCAGCGTGGTCTGTGACCAGCCTCCTCGGGCTGTGTAGGGTGTGCAGTGGGACAGGGTGGTCCGTGACCAGTCCCGCGGGTGGACTGTGTAGGGCGCCCTGAGAGACAGTGCCAATGTCCTTCCGCCCAGCTCTTGTCTCGTCTGGACTTTGCCAAGTTCCTCATCTCATCCTGGATGCCGTTGCATCAGTCTTGGTATCATGTCAACGTCTTGTTCCTGATGTCATCGCATCGACCACTGGTCCGTGATGTCTTCGCATCAGCCTTGGTGTCATGTCTTCAGCTACCTTGGTGTCATGTCCTGTGCCAGCCTTCGTCTCTGATGCCGTCCGCATCAGCCTTGGTGTCATGTCTTCATCTGCGATGCCGTAGCATCGACCTTGGTGTCATGTCTTCGTGTCAATGCCCGTCTGCCCTCAACCTCAGGCCAGGCCTGCTGCTCCATGCCGATCCAAGCGGCAGGTCCGAAAGGGCTCGGAATGGTCGGAGGACCATTCACATTCCAACATCATCCTGTTGTTGGCCTTGGGAGCTTGCATGCCTGGCAGAGGGTAAGACCGTCTGCCATGGTGGAACACGCCGTCAACCCTCGGTTCGGTCCTGGATCCTTCTAGAGTCAGGCTGAGGCCCAAGGGCACACTAAAACACCTCGTTTCTAACAGAATGCAAGGCCTTCTGAGGCAGATATACAACAACAAGACAGCCCCCAGAGGGCCAATTCTAGTAAAGATCAATGATGGGTTGATGCTTTTAAAGCCAAAGAAGTCCAGGATAATTGGATTGACCGCACAAGGTAGGACTTAAAGAGTGATGGTCTCAGTATGAATTAAGCCAACTTTGAGGGTGAGTGGAACAGTGTTCTCTGTGATTCTCCCTGGGAGGGGTTCACCAAAGACTGAGGAAATAGTGAGAGGTTGAGCCAGAAGTACCATGGGTATATGGTAGTACGTCACCAGGGCCTGATCAATGAAATTTCCCACAGCACCAGAGTCCAGGAAGGCCTGTGATAAAGGTGATTTTTGCCTTGGGCAACTGATATGGGAAGAAAAGGTTAGGAATCAGAGAAGTCTGGTCTAGGGTTATCTCCCCATAGGCAGGAAAGTTTCTTGACTTTTCTGGACAGATAGTCACCAGGTATCCATGACCCGCATAGTACATACATAGACCCAGTTGTCTATGGTGTGATTTTTCCAGGGTGGTCAGCTGGATGTGACCCAATTGCATGGGCTCCTCCTGAGTTTTAGGTTCAGAGGACTGAAACATGGGTGAAGAGAGGGGTCGCTGGAACCGAGGCACTAAGGAGATGGAGCATCGAGCTTTATGCTCACGGGTTCTCTTCAGGAGCCTTTGGTCTATGTGCCTGGCTAAGACGATAAGGATATCCAAGGAGGTAGCAAGTTCCTGAGCTGCCAGCTCATCCTTAATGTGACCTGCCAGGCCTTGAAGAAAGATGGCTGTGAGAATATTCACTCCAGTTCAATTTGGAGGCAAGGGTTCTGAATTCAAATCTGAGAAAGTCCAGGAGCACTGGAAGATCTGCAACATGTTAGTTTCTTGGGTGGTGTCCCTTCCTGGTTTGTCAAACACAAGGTGAAACTCATGGAAGAAACTTGCAACGTTCTGGAGTATGGTATCTAGGTGCTTCTAGAGGGGAGAGGACCGAGCTAGTGTGGTACCGCTCAAGGAGGAGAGGACATAGGTGATTTTAGTTTGATCGTCAGGGCACATTATGGCCTGTAGCTGGAAATGCATATGGCATTTACTGATGAAACTGTGACATTGTTTGGGATCCCCCATAAAATGTGGGGATGGTAGTAACTGCGGTAAAGTTCTCATCATGATAGGTGGCACCTGGGGAGGAACCATTGGTGTCTGGTGCAGGTTTCTGTCTCAGGGCATCCATTGTGACAGCTAATATCTCCAGGGGCATGATAACTTGATTTAATACCTGCTGCTGCTCCTGTAGGTGCTGGGGCAGGCCTAGTATTGCTTGGAGTGATGCCTGAGCCCCTGTGTCTATGGCCTCAGCAAACTGTTAGATTTGTAGACCCTTGTGTTAGGGTGGGATTGGCATAACCTACAGGGAAGGCCCTGTAGGTCCTCACCGCCAACTGGTGGGGAAGATGGTGCAGAGACTGAGCTGGAGCTTTGCCTATATTAGCCCCTTTTCCCTTGGGTTGAGCCTTTGGGTCTCAGGAGCCAGCAGGTCTTAAGAGGCATTCTCTAAGGCAGTGGTTCTCAACCGGTGTGTCACGACACACCAGTGTGTCGCCAAGAACACGCAGGTGTGTCGCCACACTTCCCGGTTCCCCACTGACCCAGCTGCTCCCCGGTCCTCCTCCGCCTAGGCTTAAAATGCTGTCAGCCCGGGCAGAATGCAGCAGGAGAGCTGGAGTCAGCGGCATCGGCATGGTCTCTTCTTCCCGCCCCCCCTGCGACAAGAAGAGACCATGCTAGTGTGGTCAGCGTCGGCCCGAAGGAATGAGCAGCGCGGCTCAGAGAAAAATGAAGAAGAGCGTCAACCCCCGTGGCCGATGGGACTCCTCCTCCGCGAGGGCTGAAAATGAAGGAGGTTAGGGTTGGGAGGAGGCTGCTGCTGCCGCTAGTTCCGGGGAGGGAGGGAGGGAGAGTGAATGAGCAAGCAAGCATGTGTGTTTGAGATCCTGTGTGTGTGAGTGAGATAGCATGTATGTCTGTGATTGAGCCTGCCTGTGAGAGAGAGAGCATGAATGTAAGTTTACGATTGGGAACCTGTATGTGTAAGTTTGTGATTGAAAACCTGTTTGCGTGAAAGAGTATACATGTGTGACTGAGATTCTTTGTGTGTGAGAGATCATGTGTATGTATGATTAAGAGCCTGTGTGTATAAGTAAGGGAGAGAGCATGTGTGTCTGTGTGTGATTGAGAGCTGGTTTAGGTGAGAGAGCATGTCAGTATGTGATTGAGAGCCTGTGTGTAAATGAGAGAAAGAGAGAGCATGTGTGTCTGTGTGTGATTGAGAGATGGTTTAGGTGAGAGAGCATGTGAGAATGTGATTGAGAGCCTGTGTGTAAATGAGAGAGAGAGAGAGCATGTTTGTAAGCATGTGAATGAGCGTCTGTGTGTGAGAGAAAAAGACAGCATGTATGTGTGTGATTGAAAGTCTGTGTGTGTAAGCGTGAAAAGATAGCATGTGTGTAAATGTGTAATTAAGAGCCTATATAAGTGAGAGAAAAAGCATGTGTATATGTGAGTGACTGAGAGCATGTGTGTATAGGTGTGTAATTGAGAGCCAGTGTAAGTGAGAGCGCTCGTATGTGACTGAGAGAGAGAGGAGAAAGTTCCAAGCAAACCACCCCTCCTCCTGCTAATTCAAAACAATCTCAGGTCACCTGGATATCAAATGTTTCCAGGTATGCAGAGCAAAACAATTTCTGTATCCTTATTTTTCATTACTGGGTCTTTGTGTCTGCTATTTTGAAATATTTTATTGGTATCTAGAAATTTTTTATATGAGTTTTTAATTATTGGATATTCCACTCATCATCTGTTTCGAAATAATCTGTTCTTTTTGTTAGTATGATTTTACTGCTACTGATTTTATATTTCTTGATTTGTTTTATAAGGATGGGTGATGTTTCTTTTTTCCTTTATTACACTGCATATAGAGACTCTGGCTTGTTGCAGTTTCCAATTCAGTTTTTTCTGCATGCTTCTAGTTATGCGTTTTGGTCTCTTTATTCTTTGTTAGGTGAGGGTCAGCACATGTGATTTAGGTGAGGTTTTCTGCTGGTGTGTAGTTTCTGTGTAGGGTTCTATAGCAGCCTTACTTGGTCCGTTTTCCTAATAGGAGATGTATTGGTGTCTTAAGGCCTGGTGTAATATTTCAGTGTTGCCTTTTCTTAGGTAAGGTGGTTACTGTTTAAGTGCTGGAAATTGGTGCTGTTTTGGTGTGGGATATTTACTATTTATGCAATTTCTGTTCAGACAGAATATGTTTCTTTTCCTTGTGTCATTTTAAACAATAAAAATAATTACCGGACCTTTACTTTTTATTTCTGCTGTGAATTGTAATGAGCAGTGTGTCACACATGTGAGCGTGGCTTGTCAGGTGTGTCACGATGGGAAAAAGGTTGAGAACCACTGCTCTAAGGTGTACGCTGAAGAGTGGTTCTGATGTCAGGCTGTGGTTGAGGCAGGTAGCAAGTAAGAATGGTGAGGTCACAGACTATGGTTGAGGCAGGCGGCAAGTAAGGATGGTCGGAGGTCGAGCTGAGGTCGGTTCTGGGAATCAATCTGAGGGTAGGCAGGCTGAGAGACGAAGAAGGCTGGATGAGGCTGAAGACACAGAAGGCTGGAGAAACAAGAGCAGCAACTCGCACTCTAGATAGAGACAACCCATTGCTGAAGCAAAGTATGAGTGCCGAGGGAAGCCCTTTAAACGGCAGAGGACCGGATGTCATTGCTAGGTGCCGCTGGAGTTTTCCCACCGTGGACCCTTTAAGAAGGGCTGAGTCTGGTGTGTGAGCACCTAGAGGCACATCAGAAAGGAAATGGAGTGGCAGCATCTGCCTGCAAAGATTCCTGTTGGCTGTGCCCTTTCACGTGGCCTTTCAGCGGTGTCGGGTGAGTGCACTAGCTCGTGGGACTACCCCATGAACCAGTAAACGTAACAATAAATCATATTAAATAAAACAAGGATACTACAAAACTATATGCAGTGTAAATCATATGGAGATCATTGTGATTCACTTCTACTATTAATGTTGTGAGTGAACTGTTTAGTGGACCCTTGGGCCGACCTGGGAGAAACTGGGGAGAGGTGTACTATAGTCTCTGGTGAGTGACAGGTCGGGAGGCGGATACCAGGCAGGAGCTGGATGTGAACTTCCCCTGGAAGCTGGTACTCCCCCGGGAGGAGCCCGTAGGAGACCAGCCGCTGGGACTTAGGTGATTCACCCTGGAAGCCGTTACTCCTCCGGGAGGAGCCCGTGGGAGCCCGGCTGCTGGGACTTAGGAGATCACGGAAGCTGGAGCTGGAGCAGGCAGGCAGGGATCAGGAGACAGGCAGGAACTGAAGCAGGCTAGGACTGAAGCAAGCAGGAACTGAAGAAGGACTGGCTACTGGAACCAGTCAGGAGTTGAAGCAGGACTGGCTACTGGAACCAGACAGGAGCTGAAGCAGGACTGGCTACTGGAACCAGACAGGAGCTGAAGCAGGACTGGTTACTGGAACCAGACAGGAGCTGAAGCAGGACTGGTTACTGGAACCAGACAGGAGCTGAAGCAGGACTGGTTACTGGAACCAGACAGGAGCTGAAGCAGAACAGATTACTGCAAGCAAGCCAGACAGAAGCAAGACTTGGGCACGGAGTGAAACAAGTCTCAGGCAGGAACGGAGTTGCTAACGCAATAGCACACTCCAGGGCACGGAGCAACAGAGAACCGCAAGGAACCCCGTTGCAAAGCAAAGTCCTGGGCTCCACGGCGGCCTTACATAGGCTGCGGCGTCTGACGTCGTGGATAGGGCGGAGCTTCCAGTGGCGGGGAAATGGCCTTCATAAGCGCGGATTGCGCACGCAGGGAGAAGGCGTCCAGGCAGGGCTTCTCGGCGGTGTCCCCCTCGCGGGGATGCGGCGAAACAGGCCAGGACCAAGGAGGTAAGGGCCTAGTCGTGGCTGCTGCGACTGGGACCGCAACAATTAATATGGTATATATTTAGTAGCCACCCTCTGAACCAACTCCAACATGTTATATCCTTTTGAAGATGCGATTTCCAGAACTGTAGTATTCCAAATGAGGTCACACCAAGGAGTTATATGGGGCAATTTCATCTCTACTTTTCTTCTGACCATTACTTTCCCTATGCACTCAAGCATTTTTCTGGCTTTTGCCTACACATCCATATCTCCCATAGTGACAACAGAAAAGTGAAGAAAGAGTTTGGAAGGACTGGATCATCTCACATTTACCAGTAACACTTCTGATAAGATCATCAGTAAACTGGAGATTACTGACACCTTTCATTAGAAATGATAAGAATATGTATATTGATCATTACCTCTGATATGGAAAGTGACTTGCACAGTATATTAGCAAATATAATTACAGCTAATGTATATTTCAGCCACTATCTAAGTCCAACAAATATTAGAAAAACAAACTGTACAATATCTAATGAAGCATTGTTAAAAAAGTGGATTGTTCAGTCATCTAAGCTTTGTGTTGACAACTTTCAAAAGAACTGTAGGAGGCTGACAATGCTACATTAATTATAAAATCATTAGAAAGGCTATGCCTGTGTCAGATTTTCAAATGTTCTAAAGTTTAAGCAGCACAATGACTTGATTTATTCAATAGCTAACTACAAGTGTGAGATCTTCACAGAGACAGAAAAAATACTCTGCATTGATTTGTGTCTAAATGATGGGTGCTCAGCTTAGTGTAGAATGCAAGATTGACAAGTGGGGGCTTCAGCAGTTAGGGGTGTTGTTGAACAGATGTTCCTCCGACAGATCCCATGGAGAAAACGTTAATATTCAGCTGTGTCTCATGTGGAGAGAGAAAGTGGCAATCTAATGAAAGCTTTCTAAGAGCTGAAGAAGAGGAAAACAAGCAAAGAAATCAATAATGAAGCAACATCCTGAGTTAGTAGGCTTGTCAATGAGAATATCAGTTAGAAGCACAACAATTCAGATGAATAAATGTGCATTTTCTTGATAAAAATTATGCAAGGTTTAGGATTTTAAATTAGATAAACTTATAAAAAGTTTGAAATGGTAGTGAGAAAGTAGCCACAATTATTAGGTAATTTGCAAACTAGTTATATATTTATTTTAATTCAACAGTCAAATAAACATCTACATTTTTGGCACCTATGATGTTATCAAGTGGACCCTTGATCCGGAGAAGAGACACCCACCTGAGGAAACAGGGTGCCTAACGCCTCCGGAAGGTAGAAGTCTTGGTACCGAAACCCCTCAGTACCCCTCAGGATCTTAGCCGAACAGGGTACAGGCTGGAGCCACGCAGATGCAGTGTCCAGGTTCCAGGCAGGGGTCAGAAACGGAGTACCGCTAAGGCAGCGGGAGGTCCAATCCGAAATCAAAACAGGCAGCGAGTAAGGCAGGTTAAAGTCCAATCCGGGGTCCCGGCAGGCAGCAGGCAAAGGCAAGTAAAGTCCACTCCGAAGTCTAGGCAGGCAGCAATCAAGGCAGGTCAAGTCCAATCCGGGTCTTAGGCAGGCGGCAGGCAAGGCAAGAAGGGTCGAGGTCCAATCCGGGTCTAAGGCAGGCGGCAGGCAAGGCAAGCAGGATCGAGGTCCAATCCAGGTCTAAGGCAGGCGGCAGGCAAGGCAAGCAGGGTCGAGGTCCAATCCGGGTCTAAGGCAGGCGGCAGGCAAGGCAAGCAGGGTCGAGGCAAGCAGGAGTCCAACCACAAGCACAGCACAGCACAAGACCTGTTGAGAAGGCGTCCGTGTCTTCACTGAGGGAGTTTAAATCTCCCCCTCAGCTGGCGTCCATTTCCGGGGCCGGCCTCGTTTTCACGGCCCGGCCCCTTTAAGGGGCGGGGCCAGTCGCGGCTCTCCTGACGCAGTCTTCAGACGGCAGGACGCCGTCACGCCACGGCCCGCGCTCCGCGGATCCCTAGGGAAGGAGTCCCGTCTCGCCTGCGGAGAGGAGGTAGGGAGGCCCGATCGCATGCGATCACGATCAGGCCTCACAACATATGAGATGGTTTTACTCTACAAAATTTGCATACAGGGGGGTGGGCACTCTTTATGTCAAGTGATTGTTATGGACAGATAGTCTTAAGATTTTCCTTTACTATAATTATTTGTGATACATATCATATTACATGAGATGAGATGGAAGTAATTAGTGGCATTATATCATGAAAAATGTAAATTAAAAAAACTATCAAGACTACTTTAATATGTATCAAGATAAACTAGCAACATTGCTTTTATGGCACAATAGTGTTTACAATTTCAGTATCAAAAACTTTCAGTGTCTTTATTTGGCGAGTTCACAGAGATTATCTTTCAATGCTGTCACATGGAAAATTTGCACTCACTTGTTAACACATCAATATTCCATCATGCCATCTTAAATGTATGATTTAATGCTAAGTACACCTCCATATTAGCTTGAATAATATAAAACCTGTAAGGAAGAAAATATTTTGCAAGAGAACCTTGAGCAACTTGGGAATTAGGCATCTAAATGGCACATGAAATTTAATGTGGACAAATGCTAAATGATGCATATATGGAAGAATAAGCCATATTATAGGTACACAATGCTGGGCTCTGTATTAGGCATTGCCAACTAAGAAAAAGATCTTGGAGTCATGGTGAACAATACTTTGAAATCCTCAGCTCAGTGTACAGCAGTGATCAAATAAGCAAATAGAATGTAAGATATTATAAGGAAAGAAATGGAAAATAAAATAGAAGATATAATACTTCTGCAATCACACCTTGAGTATCATGTTCAGTCCTGATCTACTTGAGGAACCCCGCTAGTGTACCCTGCGCTGCAGGCCACTACCAAGCCATCTCTACGAGAGGACCTTATCGGTGTACCCCGCTCTGCGGACCATTACCAGATTACTCCTAGGAGATATTCCCTCTGGGGCGGATTTTCAGAGCCCTGCTCGCATAAATCCGCCCAAAACCGGGCGGATTTACGCGAGCAGGGCCCTGCGCGCCGGGAAGCCTATTTTACATAGGCCTCCCGGCGCGCGCAGAGCCCCGGGACTCGCGTAAGTCCCGGGGTTCTCCGAGGGGGGGGGTGTCGGGGGCGTGTCGGGGGGCGGGCCCAGTCGTTGCGGCGTTTCGGGGGCGTGTCGGCAGTGTTTTGGGGGCGGGTACGGGGGCGTGGCTACGGCCCGGGGCGGTCTGGGGGCGTGGCCGCGCCCTCCGTACCCGCCCCCAGGTCGCGGCCCGGCGCGCAGGAGGCCCGCTGGCGTGCGGGGATTTACGCCTCCCTCTGGGAGGCGTAAATCCCCCAACAAAGGTAAGGGGGGGGTGTAGACAGGGGCCGGGCGGGTGGGTTAGGTAGAGGAAGGGAGGGGAAGGTGAGGGGAGGGTGTTAGAGGATTCCCTCTGAGGCCGCTCCGATTTCGGAGCGGCCTCGGAGGGAACGGGGGTAGGCTGCGCGGCTCGGCGCGCGCCGGCTATACAAAATGATAGCCTTGCGCGCGCCGATCCAGGTTTTTTAGTAGATACGCGCGGCTCGCGCGTATCTACTAAAATCCAGCGTACTTTTGTTTGCGCCTGGAGCGCAAACAAAAGTAGGCTATTCACGCGCCTTTTAAAATCCGCCCCTATGCGTACTGATAGGGGCGGATTTTCAGAGCCCTGCTCGCGTAAATCCGCCCAAAACCGGGCGGATTTACGCGAGCAGGGCCCTGCGCGCCGGGAAGCCTATTTTACATAGGCCTACCGGCGCGCGCAGAGCCCCGGGACTCGCGTAAGTCCCGGGTTTTCGGAGGGGGCGTGTCGGGGGCGGGCCCAAACCGCGCGGCGTTTTCGGGGCGTGTCGGGAGCGTTCCGGGGCGTGGCTACGGCCCGGGGTGGCCCGGGGGCGTGGCCGCGCCCTCCGGACCCACCCCCAGGTCGCGTCCCGGCGCGCAGGAGGCCCGCTGACGCGCGGGGATTTACGCCTCCCTCTGGGAGGCGTAAATCCCCCGACAAAGGTAAGGGGGGGGGTTTAGACAGGGCCGGGCGGGTGGGTTAGGTAGGGGAAGGGAGGGGAAGGTGAGGGGAGGGCAAAGGAAAGTTCCCTCCGAGGCCGCTCCGATTTCGGAGCGGCCTTGGAGGGAACAGGGGTAGGCTGCGCGGCTCGGCGCGCGCCGGCTATACGAAATCGATAGCCTTGCGCGCGCCGATCCAGGATTTTAGCGGATACGCGCGGCTCCGCGCGTATCTACTAAAATCCAGCGTACTTTTGTTTGCACCTGGAGCGCAAACAAAAGTAGGCTATTCGCGCTCGTTTTAAAATCCGCCCCTCTGGGTCTACCCCATCTCACAAACATTGTGCTTGTCTCTGCACTGCCCACTTCTCGGGCGGTCCCTCTCTCTCTCTCTAATAAAGACTCTATTCCACAGCTGAGTCTGAAGTCTGCCGAGACCACCCACAAGGAGGAGCCCAGTGAGACTCACAGGGCTCCTCCTTGTGGGTGGTACCATCACTCCCATCGGCCCAGGGGCCCACAAACATACAAAACCCTAACACTGCCCCTGACACCTCAAAGCAAAAACTAGCATTAATGAATACAAATTAATCTGATTTTAATATGTGAGAGCATGTTAAGGAAATTGTGTTATGTTTTTAATAAATGTTTGTTTTATAATTGATATTATGTATGTAATAATATGTAAACCATTTAGGTTTTTTGATAAATGGTATAAAAATATAATAAATGGACAAATAAGTAAATAAATATTCTATGTGGATATTCTACAGTTCATGTGGGTTCACCCAGAATTTGTATGTGCAATGTATTTCCTAAATGCATTACTATAACAAA
Organism: Rhinatrema bivittatum; assembly: GCF_901001135.1. Lineage (NCBI taxonomy): Eukaryota > Metazoa > Chordata > Amphibia > Gymnophiona > Rhinatrematidae > Rhinatrema > Rhinatrema bivittatum. Next base: position 85,776,859 of record NC_042620.1, read on the forward strand.
AAAGAAACATGCAAAACCACAAATCTTTATTTTTCAAAATTCCATGCTGGTTCTCTCTAGATAACAATAATTAAAGATGTTGGTCTGTATTTCTAAAAAGATTTTCCTATTATGACAACAGAATTTTTTTTAAAGGACTTATTTGTATAGCTTGATATACCAAAAATGATACAGAGTTCAATGCTTTTCTGTTTCCATTGGACAAACATTTAACTGTTATATACATCTGGCTATACATAAGAACATGTATTTTGTAAAAGAACAATCACATTAGTCAGAGCTGTTCTTCAAACAAATCAAATCATCCATACATAAAAACCAGTTTTCTACATTCATAGAAGTTACTATAAATCTGAAATGCTTACTAAAAGAAGTGTTCGAAAAAGCTGAAAAATTATTTAGAAATGCATCAACTTCGTCCTAGTTAAAAAGATTTTTTTTTATCATCTGAACAGTATAAAAACTCTTTCACTTATTTTCCTGCTGACTACAAAGAACCAGCAGACTGCAGTGAATTGATTTTAATGGAACTACTCATGGCTTATCGCAGATGGCCATTTTCTTGAAGCAGATAGTATTGTAGTCAGCATACAGTATATTGAAATTGCTCACAGGACATTGTTACTTTATATTGTTGGAAATCCATTGGCAGAAACGATAAGTATTACTCTGCCTCCAGAATGATAGTTGCAGTTTCTCTGGTTCTGACACCTACAAGGTCACATCAGATTAAATAGAAAAGTTCATCTTTAAGACTCAATAATGATCAAACATGAGCAACAAATTGCAGACTGAAAACTAGGCTCATATTAAACAAAATTACAGGTGTATTATCCTTTTTTACTTTCTTTTTTTCTCAGGGCTACTATAGACATAAGCACTGTTTCACAAATACGTTTACCTTTTCTTTCAGGTCAGCACAGATCTCATGTTGTTTCCTTCTGTCACTGGCCAATATAATTTCTGTTTCATGTGCAGTACAGGCTTCAGCAATAGTCATTATTCCTTTTATAAGCAAATTTTTTCTATCTCGAATCCAGCTCTGTATCAAAGCTCTTCGATGTTCCTTAGCAAAACGGTACTGGTCCCAGGACGTCTCATGAGCAACCTACAAGACAAACCAATTTTTTAACTATTAGTCAACTCCAGGATAAAGAAAAGTCAGCAAACATACTCTTAATCATACCTTTAATTGAACTAGCTTAAAACATTTGTCCCTTGTTCAGGGTAGGTTATCAGGTCGAAATCATCAACTGTATTTTGTTCTGCTGTACAATGCTGACATTCATTTTCAGGAAAGTAGCTATAGTTTAGTGGCTAGAAATATATTTTAGGAAAGTTCCTGAAACTCAAACTCTAATCCACCTTTGTCATTCGCACTATGAATCTGAGGAGATCACTTTTCCTTCTATTGCTTCAGTGTACCCAGCTGCAATTGAATAATAATAATAATAATAATAATATTTCATTTCAAAATCTACAATAGAACTCCTGTACTATTTATAAACATAAGAATGCATCCTTATATTTATATTTGTAGGACAGTTAAATATATAGCATGTACATACAAATTTATAGGCCGAAAACAACCACTAGATCCATTCTGATCTATATTTTTTTATTAATTTCTTGTTGCAAATAAAATTTCACTTTTTAGTCAGCGTATATTAAGTCCCCAAGGATACTTATCTCAGCACTTCATTGATAGCTCCTCAAAAAAGCCCTGACACGGTACCATGTTTTCTCACAACTGCATCAGGGGGTCCAACACTTTAATCACACAATGATTCAAATGCTGTTGACAATTCACTTGTAACGGCCCTTGTAAATATAAAAATGCATTCTTATGTTTGTAAATAGTATGGGAGTTCTTCTGTTGTAGGTTTTTGTCACTTATATTTCCCATGCTTCTAGGTATTTGTTTTGGTGTTTGTGTTGTTCCATTTTAAAAACTGTCATAGAGATCCAGCCTTAGGATTGATAAGCAGCCTTTTTACCTCAAACCTGGTCTGAATATATGATTCTCATAACAGCAGTATTAGCACAGGAATTTTTAGATAATTCAACATCAGATAAAGAAATTCATTGAGAGCCTCTCCTATCTCATTTTCCTTAAAAGTGTTATTATTAAATCTCGAAGAAGCCATTAATGTTTAAATGCTCCTCCTACTTTGACACTTTCCATTATGAATCTAAGTAAACCAGCGCACTGCTGTGCTGATCCTGATCAGAACCCATACACGCATCACACTGATACATGAGTATTAATATAGCATCAACAGCTGAAGAAAGGAAAGAAAGATTTTTAATAACAGGGGTCATAGCCATAAAAAAAGTGCAGATCTTTCAATCCAGGAAAAATGGGGAAATAAAAGAAATAAAATAAGGCCCAAAACAGAAAGGGACTCTAGAAATAACACCAGAATTGGAAATAATTGATTTAAGAAACAGGCAAAATTTGCCTACTACTGCTATTGCATTATAATTGCAAATTTATTGGGATTCTAGCTAGATAAATGGGTAGATTTTCAAAGGGGTATGCGCATAAGATACGCGCGTACCCCCCCGAAAACCTGCCCCAAGCTCCCCCTGCGCGCGCCGAGCCTATGATGCATAGGCTGCTGGCGCGTGCAAAGCCCCAGGACGCGCGTAAGTCCCCGGGCTTCCTGGGGGGGGGGGGGGTGTTGGTGGGGTGTCGGGGGGGTGTCGGGGGTGTGTCGCGGCCGGCGCGTCATTTTCAAAGATTTACTTGTGTAAAAATTAGATTATATGTACATACATGCTAATTTATAAACATCAAACATATGCACATACCGTATTTTTTCGGACTATAAGGCGCACCGGATTATAAGGCGCATTATCAATGAGCGCCTGCTAAGGCGTCCAGGTTCATATATAAGGCGCACCGGATTATAAGGGCGCAGCGCATTAAATGAAACAAAGCTCAAGACCGCCCTTTAAAACTACGGTACTTTTTTATTATCCCCCCAATGCCCCCGGGCGCAGCGACAGGCAGATCGGCAAGGCCAAGAAAAGATCGCGTTTAAACGCGCTGATGCTCCTCCTCCTTCCTGCCTGTGCGTCCCCGGAAGTAAACGTTGCCGGAGCCCGCGTGGGCAGGAAGGAGGGGAAGCATCAGCGCGTGCAGAAGTGGAGCAGCACTTGCGTTTACGGACTGCCGCGAATCTCAAGTCGCAGCGGCCCGAGAAGAAGAAGAGGCCCGGTAGCAGGGCCACTGCAGAGCCCATCCTGCTGCGACCCGCAAAGAGGTGAGTGAGAGCCTGTGCTTGAGCAACACAGCATGTGGGAGTGTGAGACTGAGTGTATGAATGATTGTATGAGACACAGCATGTGACAGTGAGAGCCAGTGTGTGTGTGTGAGAGAGAGAAATGCATGTGAGAATGAGAACCTGTGTGTTTGAGGGAAGAAGATGGAGAGAAAAGAAACAGAAAAAAAGACAATATAAAAGGAGTGGCAGCAGAAGAATTCATATATAAGGCGCACCGGACTATAAGGCGCATTTCCGATTTCTGAGAAAATCGTAGGTTTTTATGTGTGCCTTATACTCCGAAAAATACGGTATTTTTGCTTCACACTTACATATACATATGTAAAAAGGGGAGGTCTAAGGGTATTCCAGAGTGAGGTCAACATTTACTTAAGTTGCTACATTAAAAGACACTTATGCACGTAGATTTCCCAATTTACTCACATAATATTAAACCTTTTAATTATCATGCATAATTAATATTAAACATATTTATTGTGTGCTATTGGCTGGGTGGGAGGTCTAGGTGAACTGGGAGGAGTTCAGGCTAAAGATCCAGATGACCCGAAGAAGAAGGAGTGGGTGAACTGGTGGAGTAATTAGTAAAACTGGTAAGAACATAAGAACATGCCATACTGGGTCAGACCAAGGGTCCATCAAGCCCAGCATCCTGTTTCCAACAGTGGCCAATCCAGGCCATAAGAACCTGGCAAGTACCCCAAAAACTAAGTCTATTCCATGTTATTGTTGCTAGTAATAGCAGTGGCTATTTTCTAAGTCAACTTAATTAATAGCAGGTAAAGCAAAATTACTTACCTTGCAATAGGTGTTATCCCAGGAACAGAAAGATGTAGTCCTCACATATGGGTGACGTCACTGATGGAGCCCTATTGCGGGAAAACTTTCTGTCAAGGTTTCTAGAAACTTTTGACTGGCATGCCCACTGAGCATGCCCACTGAGCACTCCTATGGCATGAGCATGCCCCAGCATGCCATGATATTCTCTGCCACAGGGGTCTCTCTTCAGTCTTGTATGTAGCAATAAGCTTTAGCAAAAATAAAAGGTATGAGACCCAACTCCGCGGGGTGGTGGGAGTTTTGTGTGGACTACATCCTGCTGTCCTGGGATAACACCAATTACAAGGTAAGCAATTTTGCTTTAATCCCTGGACAAGCAGGATGCTAGTCCTCACATATGGGTGATTAGCAAGCTAGAGGCTGAGTCATTTTGTAGTGAAGCAACACTGAAGTATTGTTGGTGAAAATGAGACAGCTGAAAATCATAGCAGGTTGGATGTAGAAGGAGTTGGGATTAAGCTGGAAACAAGTTCTTAAGACAGATTGTTCGTAGGCTGAATCTTGTCATCCCTGTTTATCCAATCAGTAATGAGCTGCAAAGGTGTGAAGAGAACTCCATGTTAGCATGCCATGATATTCTCTGCCACAGGGGTCTCTCTTCAGTCTCGTATGTAGCAATAAGCTTTAGCAAAAATAAAAGGTATGAAGACCCAACTCCGCGGGGTGGGTGGGAGTTTTGTGTGGACTACATCCTGCTGTCCTGGGATAACACCAATTACAAGGTAAGCAATTTTGCTTTATCCCTGGACAAGCAGGATGCTAGTCCCTCACATATGGGTGATTAGCAGCTAGAGGCTGAGTCATTTTGTAGTGAAGCAACACTGAAGTATTGTTGGTGAAAATGAGACAGCTGAAAATCATAGCAGGTTGGATGTAGAAGGAGTTGGGATTTAAGCTGGAAACAAGTTCTTTAAGACAGATTGTTCGTAGGCTGAATCTTGTCATCCCTGTTTATCCAATCAGTAATGAGCTGCAAAGGGTGAAGAGAACTCCATGTTGCTGCATTACATATGTCAAGAATTGGCACTGAATGATAGTGTGCTACTGAGGTTGACATTGCTCTTACTGAATGCGCCTTTACTTGCCCTTGGAGAGGAAGACCTGCTTTTTCATAGCAAAATTGTATGCAATCTGCTAACCAATTAGAGTATGTTTACCCACTGCTTTACCCGGTTTGTTTGGATCATAAGATACAAAGAGCTGAGTGGATTTTCTATGGATTGCAGTGCGGTCTAAGTAAAATGCTAATGCACATTTACAGTATGTAAGGCTCATTCTCCTTGGTGAGAATGAGGCCTTGGAAAGAATGTGGGTAAAACTATGGATTGGTTCAGAGTGGAATTCCATAACTACCTTGGGGAGGAATTTGGATGTGTACGGAGAGCCACTCTGTCATGTAGGAATTTTGTATAGGGTGAGTACGTGACAAGTGCTTGTTAACTCACTAACCCTTCTGGCTGATGTAATGGCTATAAGGAAGATAGTCTTCCATGTGAGAAATTTAAGGTCCCAGGAATTCATGGGTTCAAAGGGAGAACGCATGAGTCTTGTTAAAACCAGATTCAGGTCCCATTCTGTGACTGGAGGCCGAATTGGTGGTTTAAGTTGAGTTAAACCTCTCATAAATCTGCTGACAAGAGGTTGTATGGATATTGGTCCATCTCCCATCTTGTTATGGTAAGCTGAGATTGCACTTAAATGTACTCTGACAGATGAAGTCTGGAAACCAGAGTCTGAAAGATGGTATAAATAATCTAGTAGAGAAGTTGTGGGGCAGGAGAAAGGGTTAATGTTCTTTTCCATGCACCACAAGGTAAACATTTTCCATTTCGAAGAATAGTTCTTTCGTGTTGAAGGTTTACGTGAAGCTATAAGCACTTGAGAGACATTAGTTGAAAGATTGAGTGGTTGTAAGATCAAGCTTTCAACATCCACGCTGTCAGGGATAGGGATTGAAGGTTGGGATGGCGCAACCGACCCTGATCTTGAGTTATGAGAGTGGGAGCTACTCCCAGACAAATTGAATCCCTGACTGAAGAGGTCTAAAAAGTTTGGGAAACCCGACTTGTCGAGGCCATGTGGGGCTATGAGTATCATGGTCCCCTTGTCCTGTTGCAGCTTCACTAGAGTTTTGGTTATTAGCGGTATCAGAGGATACGTATAGTAGGCCTGAGTTCCAAGGGCGAGCAAAAGCCTTCTTGGCTGGCTTGTTTTTCTGTTTGTGTAGAGAACAGAATTTGTCCACTTTGTGATTCAGATGTGACGCAAAGAGGTCTATTGTTGGTTGTCTCCAACGTTGAAATATCCTGGTCGCTACTGAGGGATCCAGGGACCACTCGTGTGGTTGGAACTGACGACTGAGTCGATCTGCCACTATATTGTGAATGCCTGCCAGATAAGTGGCTCGGAGAAACATTGAGTGTGTCAGGGCCCAGCCCAAAATCTGTGCAGCTTCTTGACAATGGAGATACGAGCCCATACCTCCCTGCTTGTTGATGTACCACATGGCAACTGTGTTGTCCGTTTGGATGAGAACAGTCTTGTGTGAAAGGCAGTCCTTGAACACATGTAGAGCATAACGTATAGCTCGAAGTTCCAGAAAATTGATTTGAAATGTTGCTTTGAGTTTTGTCCAAGTACCTTGGGTTTGGAGGTTGTGTATGTGAGCTCCCCAACCCAAGGTAGATGCATCTGTAGTTAAAGTTATTTGTGGGACAGGTTGTTGGAAGGGTAGGCCCTTGTGCAAATTGTCCTTGTTCATCCACCAAAGGAGAGAGGAACGTAGTTGGTGGGTTTTTGAATTGGTGAATGCAGTGGTTGAATGGCTTGGATCCATTGTGATCTTAAAGTCCATTGGGTAACTCTCATGGCGAGCCGTGCCATAGGAGTGACATGAACTGTGGAGGCCATGTGGCCTAGTAAAATGAGAAACTGATGAGCTGTTGCTTGTTTCTTTGAGTGAATCGAGTTGCCAGTATGGAAAGTATTTCTGCTCGATCCTCTGGTAGAAAGGCCCTTGAGAGGATAGTGTTCAATTCTGCTCCGATGAATTGAAGTAGGTGAGATGGAGTAAGATGGGATTTGTGATAATTGATGAGAAAACCCATGGAGTGAAGTAGAGTAATTGTTCGACTGAGAGAAGTCAGTGCTCCTTGTTGAGATTGACTTCTGATGAGCCAGTCGTCTAAATAGGGAAAGACATGGACACTTTCTTTGTGTAAGTGTGCTGCTATTACTGCCAGACATTTGGTGAATACTCTGGGAGCAGAGGCAAGACCGAATGGCAGTACTCTGTATTGGAAGTGTTGATGACCCACCATGAAGCGAAGATATTTGCGATGAGGATGGAATATTGGAATGTGAACGTAAGCGTCTTGAAGATCCAGAGAAGAAAGCCAATCTCCTGCTTGAAGAAGTGGAAGCATGGTGCCTAGCGACACCATCCTGAATTTTTTTTCTTTAGAAATTTGTTGAGATTTCTGAGGTCCAGGATGGGACGTAGGCCTCTGGTTTTCTTTGGAATGAGGAAATACCGGGAATAGAATTCTCTGCCCTGCTGAGTCCGGGGTACTGGCTCTACAGCCCTGGCTTTCAGAAGGGTGGATAATTCTACTTGTAATTGGAGTATGTGATTTTCGCTGAGAGAAATAGGTCTCGGTGGAGATTCTATTGGAATTGAGAGGAAGTTGAGTTGATAACCTTGAGATACAATTGCAAGTACCCATTGGTCTGATGTTATTTGAATCCAATTGTTGTAAAAAGAGGATACTCGACCTCCTACCGGGAGTTGTGGTTGAGGATTTGAAAAATGGTTTTGTTCCCTGGAGGTGTTTTCAAAAGCCAGCAGCAGGTCCTGTCTGTGGCGCAGGTTGAGGCCTAGCTGCCCTGGGTTGTCTGGGCTGAGGCCGTTGTTGTGTTCTAGAAGGCCTGGTCCTAGATGTAGGAGGGTAGTACCTTCTTTGTGTATAAAAAGGTCTTCTAGTTTCTTTCCTTTGAGACCTACGCCCAGAGTGCGTAGGGGGATCCTGTGAATTGAGGAAAGCTGTCTCAGGGTTTTAGTATGTTCTTTTAATTGGGCAAATGCTTCCTGGACTTTGGATCCAAAAGGTTATCTCCTAAGCATGGTAGATCTATTAATTTATCCTGGACCTCAGGCCCGAGGTCGGATGCTTTAAGCCATGCCCATCTTCTGGAACTGATTCCTGATGCAGCTACCCTGAAAGCTGTCTCAAACCCATCATAGGCAGCGCGTACCTCATGTTTACCTGCCTCCAATCCTTTATTGCTATGGCCGCCGGCCGCAGCAAACCGTGATTGTGGCCAACCGTCATGGCCGCCGGCCGCGGTGAACCGTGGTTGGGACCAGTAACTCACCCTCGACATCGGGGGAGCCTCCTCCGATGTTCTCCTTGCGGCTTCGGCCGCTGTCCGGGCCAGCCGCGGAGCCCAGCGGGGCTAAGATGACTCCTCCCTCTTCCTGACTGCTTAGAGCCGCGAGCGCGGCTGAAGAACAGATTTAAAGGGGCCACAACAGGAAATGTCGTGCTCCCTTCTGAAGTTGCTTCCTCCTTTCTAGTATTTAAGGCAAGGTCTGCCCCTCAGACCTTGCCTTGGTATTGAGGCTCAGTTCCTGGTTTCCTGTTTGGAGTTCTAGTTCCGCTTCTCGTCCCGCTTCTGCTCTTCTCCCCGTTGGATTGATTCTGTGGCTCCTGACCTTTGGACTGGCGGTGGTGACTTCTCTGGCTTCGATGTGGACTGGCTCTGGATCCTTCTCCCTCTTGCTCCTGGATTGGCTTCGGACCATTCTCCCGTCTGCTCCTGGACCGGCTGCCGACCTCTCTCCGGACTTCGACCCTTGGATTGGACTGGGACTATTCTTCAAACATACTCCCCGACCTCTTACGACCTTTTGGAGGCGCCAGCCGTCTGGAAGCCACGACCTGCAGGAGGCGTCTGCATCCAGACCATCTTCATTCTTCAGGGAGTCTCCTAAGTCCTAGCGGCCGTGCCCCTACGGACTCCTCCTGGGGGGGTCACGAGCTTCCAGGGTGAAGTCTTCAGCTTTATCTCTCCAACAGGCCTTGCCTTCTGACAGTAGAGACCGACAAGGGTTTTCTTCCTTCTCGGCAGTGCTGATTCTACTTCGGAACAGGGGTCCACTCTCCAGATCATAACATTTATGGATGATGGCTTGGGCTGCCTCTTGATATTGAGATATGAGAGATGGGATAAACTCTTGTATTTGCTTCCACAAATGTCTTTGATATTGGGTCATGTAAAGTTGGTATGAAGAGATTCTCGAATTCAACATGGCCCCTTGGTAGACTTTTCGGCCAGGGAAATCAAAAAACCTGTGGTCTTTACCTGGGGATTTGAGGAATATGGTCTAATTCGTTTGGATTTTTTCTGTGCAGACTCCACGACTACCAATTGGTGAGGGAGTTGTGACTTCTGGTAGCCAGGAGCAGACTGCACTAGATATGTACTGTCCATTCGTTTATTGACAGCTGGCACTGAGCAGGGTTGTTCCCAAATGCGGTGTTGCAGTTCTAGGAGAACATCATGCATTGGTATAGCTACCACTTGCTTTGGAGGGTCTACAAACTGAAGTACCTCCAGGGTTTGCTGTCTGGTATCCTGCTCTGTGACTAATTTGAAGGGAATGGTGTCAGCCATTTCTTGGACAAAAGTTGTGAAGGAAAAATCTTCTGAGGAGATTTTTTCCGTGGATCTGTAGGAGATAGATCCAATAAAGTCCTCAG